>NC_047043.1:91157172-91782172 GCF_011762595.2 Tursiops truncatus | reverse complement strand
AACGAAGAGTGGTCCCCGCTCGCCGCAACTAGAGAAAGCCCACGCACAGCAATGAAGACTCAATGCAGCCAAAAATAAATAAATAAAAGAAATTAAAAGAAATAGGAGGTCTAGGAACATTCTTTGTGTTAATCACCCTTGAGAACGACATAGTGTAGGTGGCACAGCCACTTCCTGTCTTGTTTTATGGTAATGTCCACATTCGAAGATGAACTGATGTCTTTGAGCACTTTGAGCACTATAAGTCCACGACAGACTGCACTAAGTGAGGCTCTAAGCAGACATCAAACTGCCTGACATGAGAACTGAGGATAACACTTTGTTTTCACAACCACACAGTAAAATAAACAGTAATGTAACCTGACAAGAAAGAAAAAATGATATTCTGAGCCTAATACTATCTACAAGCTTACCCAGCACCTAAGAAAAAATCCCAACAAATCGGATACTCTTTATGTTTAAAGAAAATAAATGACACATAACAACTTTTCTCTTCAGTAGAAAGACACTAAACCAGACATGTTCCAGGGATAGAAACATTCCTCTTCAAAGTAGCAAGGGCTTCCAAGACTATAAAAGAGTATGAGTCACTCTGAACACACAGCCTTCATTCAGCAGCGGAAAGGACCTGTTATGGAAGGCCTTCATTCTGGGCACAGATTAATGCACCTAAGCACCAAAAATAAATCAAGATAGTCCAACTGGGGCTTCCCTGGTGGCGTAGTGGTTAAGAATCCGCCTGCCAATGCAGGGAACACAGGTTTGATCCTTGGTCCAGGAAGATCCCAAATGCCGCGGAGCAACTAAGCCCATGCATCACAACTACTGAGCCTGCGCTCTAGAGCCCATGAGCCACAACTACCGAGCCCGCATGCCTAGAGCCTGTGCTCCACAACAAAGAGAAGCCACCGCAATGAGAAGCCCACACACCACAACGAAGAGTGGCCCTCACACGCCATAAGTAGAGAAAGCCCACGCGCAGCAACGAAGACCCAACTCAGCCAAAACTAAAATAAATAAATTTATTAAAAAAAAAAAAAAGATAGTCCAACTGCAATTCTGAAGAAGTGGAGATATTCTGCTTGGTCCTTGCATACTAAACACTGGCAAGATTTTGGAGGAAATTTCAATTCTCAGTTTTAGTGCCACTGTACGTAAATATAGTACTAATTCCCTTCCCAAACAGCATTCCCTTTATATCATTAATTATATAATACATTCTATACTCAACTTATCCCCTTCTCTTCACCCATTCCACCTTTTCTACCCCAATATGTGCTACTTGTTGATCACACAATCACATTTCCCACCACTCACTTAAATCCTTTTTAAAAAAACGTTTTTTACATCTTTATTGGAGTGTAACTGCTTTACAATGGGGTGTTAGTTTCTACTTTATAACAAAGTGAATCAGTTATACATATACATATGTTCCCATATCTCTTCCCTCTTAGGTCTCCTTGCCTCCCACCCTCCCTATCCCACCCCTCCAGGTGGTCACAAAGCACCGAGCTGATCTCCCTGTGCTATGTGGCTGCTTCCCACTAGCTATCTATTTTACATTTGGTAGTGTATATATGTCCACGCCACTCTCTGGCTTTGTCAAAGCGTACCCTTCCCCCTCCCCATATCCTCAAGTCCATTCTCCAGTAGGTCTGTGTCTTTATTCCTGTCTTACCCCTAGGTTCTTCATGACATTTTTTTCCCCTTAAATCCATATATATGTGTTAGCATACGGTATTTGTCTTTCTCTTTCTGACTTACTTCATGCTGTATGACAGACTCTAGGTCTATCCACCTCATTACAAATAGCTCAATTTCGTTTCTTTTTATGGCTGAGTAATATTCCATTGTGTACATGTGCCACATCTTATCCATTCATCCAATGATGGACACTTATGTTGTTTCCATCTCCTGGCTATTGTAAATAGAGCTGCAATGAACATTTTGGTACATGACTCTTTGAATTATGGTTTTCTCAGGGTATATGCCCAGTAGTGGGGTTGCTGGGTCATATGGTAGTTCTATTTGTAGTTCTTTAAGGAACCTCCATACTGTTCTCCATAGTGGCTGTACCAATTCATAGTCCCACCAGCAGTGCAAAAGTGTTCCCTTTTCTCCACACAGTCTCCAGCATTTATTGTTTCTAGATTTTTTGATGATGGAAATTCTGACTGATATGAGATAATATCTCATTGTAGTTTTGATTTGCATTTCTCTAATGATTAATGATGTTGAGCATTCTTTCATGTATTTGTTGGCAATCTGTACATCTTCTTTGGAGAAATGTCTGTTTAGGTCTTCTGCCCATTTTTGGATTGGGTTGTTTGTTTTTTTCATATTAAGCTGCATGAGCTGCTTACAAATTTTGGAGATTAATCCTTTGTCAGTTGCTTCATTTGCAAATATTTTCTCCCATTCTGAGGGCTGTCTTTTCATCTTGTTTATGGTTTCCTTTGCTGTGCAAAAGCTTTTAAGTTTCATTAGGTCCCATTTGTTTATTTTTGTTTCTATTTCCATTTCTCTAGGAGGTGGGTCAAAAAGGATCTTGCTGTGATTTATGTCAGAGTGTTCTGCCTATGTTTTCCTCTAAGAGTTTTACAGTGCCTGGCCTTACATTTAGGTCTTTAATCCATTTTGAGTTTATTTTTGTGTATGGTGTTAGGGAGTGTTCTAATTTCATTCTTTTACATGTAGCTGTCCAGTTTTCCCAGCACCACTTATTGAAGAGGCTGTCTTTTCTCCACTCTATATTCTTGCCTCCTTTATCAAAAATAAAGTGACCATAGGTGTGTGGGTTTATGTCTGGACTTTCTGTCCTGTTCCATTCATCTTTCTGTTTTTGTGCCAGTACCACACTGTCTTGATTATTGTAGCTTTGTAATATAGTCTGAAGTCAGGGAGCCTGATTCCGCCAGCTCCATTTCTCTTTCTCAAGATTGCTATGACTATTTGGGGTCTTCTGTGTTTCCATACAAATTGTGAAATTTTTTGTTCTAGTTCTGTGAAAAATGCCAGTGGTAGTTTGATAGGGATTGCTTTGAATCTGTAGATTGCTTTGGGTAGTATAGTCATTTTCACAGTGTTGATTCTTCCAATCCAAGAACATGGTATATCTCTCCATCCATTTGCATCATCTTTAATTTCTTTCATCAGTGTCTTATAACTTTCTGCATACAGGTCTTTTGTCTCCTTAGGTAGGCTTATTCCTAGATATTTTATTCTTTTTGTTGCAATGTAAATGGGAGTGTTTTCTTGATTTCACTTTCAGAGTCTTCATCATTAGTGTATAGAAATGCAAGAGATTTCTGTGCATTAATTTTGTATCCTGCTACTTTCCCAAATTCATTGATTAGCTCTAGTAGTTTTCTGGTAGCCTCTTTAAGATTCTCTATGTACAGTATCATGTCATTTGCAAACAGTGAAAACTTTACTTCTTTTTCGATTTGGATTCCTTTTATTTCCTTTCCTTCTCTGATTGCTGTGGCTAAAACTTCCAAAACTATGTTGAATAAGACTGGTGAGAGTGGGCAACCTTGTCTTGTTCCTGATCTTAGTGGAAATGCTTTCAGTTTTCACCATTGAGGATGAAATTGGCTGTGGGTTTGCCATATATGGCCTTTATTATGTTGAGGAAAGTTCCCTCTTTGCCTACTTTCTGCACGGTTTTTATCATAAATGGGTGTAGAATTTTGTCGAAAGCTTTCTCTGCATCTATTGAGATGATCATATGGTTTTTCTCCTTCAATTTGTTAATATGGTGTATCACATTGATTAATTTGCATATATTGAAGAATCCTTGCATTCCTGGAATAAACTCCACTTGATCATGGTGTATGATCCTTTTAATGTGCTGTTGGATTCTGTTTGCTAGTATTTTGTTGAGGATTTTTGCATCTATGTTCATCAGTGATATTGGCCTGTAATTTTCTTTCTTTGTGACATCATTTTCTGGTTTTGGTATCAGGGTGATGGTGGCCTCACAGAATGAGCTTGGGAGTGTTCCTCCCTCTGCTGTATTTTGGAAGAGTCTGAGAAGGATAGGTGTTAGCTCTTCTCTAAATGTTTGATAGAATTTGCCTGTGAAGCCATCTGGTCCTGGGCTTTTGTTTGTTGGAAGATTTTTAATCACAGTTTCAATTTCAGTGCTTGTGATTGGTCTGTTCATATTTTCTATTTCTTCCTTATTCAGTCTTGGTAGGTTGTGCATTTCTAAGAATTTGTCCATTTCTTCCAGGTTGTCCATTTTATTGGCATAGAGTTGCTTGTAGTAATCTCTCATGATCTTTTGTATTTCTGCAGTGTCAGTTGTTACTTCTCTTTTTTCATTTCTAATTCTATTGATTTGAGTCTTCTCCCTTTTTTTCTTGATGAGTCTGGCTAATGGTTTATCAATTTTGTTTATCTTCTCAAAGAACCAGCTTTTAGTTTTATTGATCTTTGCTATCATTTCCTTCATTTCTTTTCCATTTATTTCTGATCTGATTTTTATGATTTCTTTCCTTCTGCTAACTTTGGGGGGTTTTTTGTTCTTCTTTCTCTAATTGCTTTAGGTGTAAGGTTAGGTCGTGTATTTGAGATGTTTCCTGTTTCTTAACGTAGGATTGTATTGCTATAAACTTCCCTCTTAGAACTGCTTTTGCTGCATCCCATAGGTTTTGGGTCATCGTGTCTCCATTGTCATTTGTTTCTAAGTATTTTTTTATTTCCTCTTTGATTTCTTCCATGATCACTTCGTTATTAAGTATTGTTTAGTCTCCATGTGTTTGTATTTTTTACAGATCTTTTCATGTAATTGATATCTAGTCTCACAGAGTTGTGGTCAGAAAAGATACTTGATACGATTTCAATTTTCTTAAATTTACCAAGGCTTGATTTGTGACCCAAGATATGATCTATCCTGGAGAATGTTCCGTGAGCACTTGAGAAAAGTGTGTATTCTGTTTTTGGATGGAATGTCCTATAAATATCAATTAAGTCCATCTTGTTTAATGTATCATTTAAAGCTTGTGTTTATTTATTTTCATTTTGGATGATCTGTCCGTTGGTGAAAGTGGGGTGTTAAAGTCCCCTACTATGAATGTGTTACTGTCGACTTCCCCTTTTATGGCTGTTAGTATTTGCCTTATGTATTGAGGTGCTCCTATGTTGGGTGCATAAATATTTACAATTGTTATATCTTCTTCTTGGATCGATCCCTTGATCATTATGTAGTGTCCTTCTTTGTCTCTTCTAATAGTCTTTATTTTAAAGTCTATTTTGTCTGATATGAGAATTGCTACTCCAGCTTTCTTTTGGTTTCCATTTCCATGGAATATCTTTTTCCATCCCCTTACTTTTAGTCTGTATGTGTCTCTAGGTTTGAAGTGGGTCTCTTATAGACAGCATATATATGGGTCTTGTTTTTGTATCCATTCAGCCAATCTGTGTCTTTTGGTGGGATCATTTAGTCCATTTACATTTAAGGTAATTATTGATATGTATGTTCCTATTCCCATTTGCTTAACTGTTTTGGGTTCGTTATTGTAGGTCTTTTCCTTCTCTGTGTTTCTTGCCTAGAGAAGTTCCTTTAGCATTTGTTGTAAAGCTGGTTTGGTGGTGCTGAACTCTCTCAGCTTTTGCTTGTCTGTAAAGGTTTTAATTTCTCCATCAAATCTGAATGAGATCCTTGCTGGGTAGAGTAATCTTGGTTGCAGGTTTTTCTCCTCCATCACTTTAAATATGTCCTGCCAGTCCCTTCTGGCTTGCAGAGTTTCTGCTGAAAGATCAGCTGTTAACCTTATGTGGATTCCCTTGTGTGTTATTTGTTGTTTTTCCCTTGCTGCTTTTAATATGGTTTCTTTGTATTTAATTTTTGACAGTTTGATTAATATGTGTCTTGGCATGTTTCTCCTTGGATTTATTATGTCTGGGACTCTCTGTGCTTCCTGGACTTGATTAACTATTTCCTTTCCCATATTAGGGAAGTTTTCAACTATAATCTCTTTAAATATTTTCTCAGTCCCTTTATTTTTGTCTTCTTCTTCTGGAACCCCTATAATTCTAATGTTGGTGCATTTAATGTTGTCCCAGAGGCCTCTGAGGCTGTCCTCAGTTCTTTTCATTCTTTTTTCTTTATTCTGCTCTGCAGTAGTTATTTCCACTATTTTATCTTACAGGTCACTTATTGATTCTTCTGCCTCAGTTATTCTGCTATGGATCCCATCTAGAGTATTTTTAATTTCATTTATTGTGTTGTTCATCGCTGCTTGTTTCATCTTTAGTTCTTCTAGGTCCTTGTTAAATGTTTCTTGCATTTTGTCTATTCTGTTTCCAAGATTTTGGATCATCTTTACTATCATTATTCTGAATTCTTTTTCAGGTAGACTGCCTATTTCCTCTTCATTTGTTAGGTCTGGTGGGTTTTTATCTTGCTCCTTCATCTGCTGTGTGTTTTCCTGTCTTCTCATTTTGCTTATCTTACTGTGTTTGGGGTCTCCTTTTTGCAGGCTGCAGGTTCGTAGTTCCCATTGTTTTTGGTGTCTGTCCCCAGTGGCTAAGGTTGGTTCAGTGGGTTGTGTAGGCTTCCTGGTGGAGGGGACTAGTGCCTGTGTTCTGGTGGATGAGGCTGGATCTTGTCTTTCTGGTGGGCAGGTCCACGTCTGGTGGTGTGTTTTGGGGTGTCTGTGGACTTATGATTTTAGGCAGCCTCTCTGCTAATGGGTGGGGTTATGTTCCTGTCTTGCTAGTTGTTTGGCATAGGGTGTCCAGCACTGTAGCTTGCTGGTAGTTGAGTGAAGCTGGGTGCTGGTGTTAAGATGGAGATCTCTGGGAGATTTTTGCCATTTGATATTGTGTGGAGCTGGGAGGTCTCTTGTGGACCAGTGTCATGAAGTTGGCTCTCCCACCTCAGAGGCACAGCACTGACTCCTGGCTGAAGCACCAAGTGCCTTTCATCCACACAGCTCAGAATAAAAGGGAGAGAAGGAAGGAAGGAAGGAATGGAAGGGAGGGAGGGAGGGAGGGAGGAAGGGAGAGAGGAAGGGAGGAAGGGAGGGAGGGAGGAAGGGAGAGAGGAAGGGAGGAAGGGAGGAAGGGAGGAAGGAAGGAAGGAAGGAAGGAGAAAGAAAGAAAGGAGCGAGGGAGGGAGGGAGGGTGGGAAGGAAGGAAAGAAAGAAAGAAGATAAAGTAAAATAAAATAAAGTAAGATAAAATTAAATTAAATTAAAATAAAAAAATAATTATTAAGAAAAAGATTTTTTTAAAAAAAAGGAAGGATAGAACCCTAGGACAAATGGTGGAAGCAAAGCTATACAGACAAAATCTGACACAGAAGCATACACATACTTACAAAAAGAGGAAAAGGGGAAAAAATAATAAATCTTGCTCTCCAAAGTCCACCTCCTCAATTTGGGATGACTCGTTGTCTATTCAGGTATTCCAAAGATGCAGGGTACATCAAGTTGATTGTGGAGCTTTAATCCACTGCTTCTGAGGCTGCTGGGAGAGATTTCCCTTTCTCTTCTTTGTTCTCACAGCTCCCGTGGCTCTGCTTTGGATTTGGCCCCGCCTCTGCGTGTAGGCCGCCGGAGGGCATCTGTTCTTCGCTCAGACAGGACGGGGTTAAAAGAGCCGCTGATTCGGGGGCTCTGGCTCACTCAGGCTGGGGGGAGGGAGGGGCACAGAGTGCGGGGTGAGCCTGCGGTGGCAGAGGCCAGTGGGACATTGCAGCAGCCTCAGGTGCGCCTTGTGTTCTCCCGGGGAAGTTGTCCCTAGATCCCGGTACCCTGGCAGTGGGGGGCTGCACAGGCTCTCCAGAAAGGGGGTATGGATAGTGACCTGTGCTCGCACACAGGCTTCTTAGTGGCGGCAGCAGCAGCCTTAGCGTCTCATGCCCGTCTCTGGGGTCCGCGCTTTTAGCCGCAGCTCGTGCCCGTCTCTGGAGCTCCTTTAAGCAGCACTCTTAATCCCCTCTCCTCGCGCACCAGGAAACAAAGAGGGTAGAAAAGGTCTCTTGCCTCTTCTGCAGGTCCAGACTTTTCCCCGGACTCCCTCCCGGCTAGCCGTGGTGCACTAACCCCCTGCAGGCTGTGCTCACGCCACCAACCCCAGCCCTCTCCCAGCCCCGCCTGCCCTGGCGGGTGAGCAGACAAGCCTCCCGGGCTGGTGAGTGCCAATTGGCACCGATCCTCTGTGCTGGAATCTCTCTGCTTTGCCCTCCGCACCCCTGTTGCTGCGCTCTCCTCCGCGGTTCTGGCTCCGAAGCTTCCCCCTCCGCCACCCGCAGTCTCCGCCCGCGAAGGGGCTTCCTAGTGTGTGGAAACCTTTCCTCCCTCACAGCTCCCTCCCACTGGTGCAAGTCCCGTCCCTATTCTTTTGTCTGTTTATTCTTTTTTCTTTCACCCTACCCAGGTACGTGGGGAGTTTCTTGCCTTTTGGGAGGTCTGAGGTCTTCTGCCAGTGTTCAGTAGGTGTTCTGTAGGAGTTGTTCCACATGTAGATGTATTTCTGGTGTATCTGTGGGGAGGAAGGTGATCTCCGCGTCTCACTCTTCCACCATCTTCCACTTAAATCCTTAAAAAGGTCTTTGACTACAAATTCCCCTTTGCCCTGTACATCTGATTCAACTGTTCAACTGTACCCACTCCACTTCCATAATAAAGCTCACTACTTTCTCTTACTCCCCACCCCACTTAATTATCTCTTAACTAGACTTCTGTAATAATCTTGCAACCAATTTCCTTCTTGATGCTCTCTATATTGCTACTAAATTAATCCTTTGGAAACACAGGTCTTCATTCCCATGAACAAAATCTTCAATGGCTCCCCATGCCTACAGATTCAAATTTACTCAAGGTTTTGTGTTAACTGATTCAACCCATTTTTCTAGGCTTTTGGGTTTTTTTCCCTTCGTGCAGGTTACACTCAAGTTGACAAAAGTTCTTGCCCTCAATTGTGTCTTTGCTTCTCCTACTGTTCCTTCGTGGCACTGGAAGCTCCACAACAGAAGGAACTGTATCTCTTTTGTTCTTCATTATGCATATGTTGCCTAGAACACTGATTCAACTATCCACTGAATGAATGAAAACCACCCTACTCAAAGCTCAGCTCCATGGCCATTCTCAACACAGTCCCACCCAAAGCCAGCAAACTGCCTTTCTAAAACTCCCCTTATGTCTTCCGTGAGGGTGGGGAGATTCCCATAACATTATGTGCCAATTTTAAGGCACTTAATATTTCTATCCTATACATGGCTATTATGAGGCAAATACTCTACCACAAATAACCCTGCCTGATACATTTATGAATCATCTCCTACCATGATGCCTTGCACACAGTTTGAGTATAAAAGAATAGATACACTACTTTGCTGTTATATTCATTCATTCACTCAACATTTAGAGAGCTTACTATGTGCCAGGCACTGTTCTTTGCCCTGGGATGCACCAATGAAAAAAGGAAAAAGCCCTGCTCCTATGGAATTTATATTCAGAAGACAGATGAAGACAATAAGCAAGATAATCTCTGATGGTGGTAAGTGTGGTGAAAATTACAATGGAGGTGACATGATCAATCCTGACTGGGGAAGATACCTACCATACACAGGATGACAGGAAAATGTAAAGGTTAAAGCTGGTCAAATCATTTGGCCCACTTCCTGGAACTCCAAAGAAAACTACAAAATGAAAGTTTTAGGCGCCAACATCTCAATCACTCAACAGTGGAAAATCATGCCTGTAACCAAAATGTACACATAAGGGTTATTTAAAGCCTGTAACATCCTTTTTTTCTTTTTTTAAAAAATATTTTTAAGATAAGGGTAGATGTTGGTTCCTTGGATTGAGAGAGGAAGGGATCAGGAATTCCGTCTTGAACTGACTGAATGTGAGTTGCCTATTAGCCGTCAAAGTAGGTAAATCAAGTAGACTACTCGAGACCACTCAGCATGTACAGCATGATCCCATCAATGTTGTCAAGAAAGCATATACTGGGCATTATGCTAAGTGAAATAACTGAGACAGAGAAAGACACATATATGGAATCTAAAACAAAACACAAAATATCCCAACTCATAGACGGAGAACAGATTGGGGCTGGAATAGGTGAAAGGAGATCAAAAGGTACAAACTTCCAGTTACAAAATACATACAGAAGTCATGAGATGTAATGTACAGAAAAGTGACTATAGTTAAGAATACCGTATTGTATACTTGCAGTTACTACGAGAGTAATCATCACAAGAAAAAAATTCTAACTATGTATGGTAGTGATGTTAACTGGACTTACTGTAGTGATTATTTCACAGTAGATACAAACATAGAATCGTTACATTATACAACTAAAATTAATATATTATATGTCAAATACATCAATTTTTTAAAAGCTGATATTTGTATATATAAAGGGAGAAGAAAAAATCTGAAGGATATACAGCTTAATGTTAATAGTGATTAAATCTTAATGGTATTAAAGATTATTTTTTCCAATCTGTATATCCACACTACTTTTTTAAACAATATGGATTTTGTGTATTTTTTTAAACGTTTTAAGTTTTTTAATTCAGCCACTGAATGAAGAAATAATAAGATCAAAATAAGGAAACCAACAGCTAGTGGAGTGAAACAGGTAGATTATAGAGGGAGAAAAAAGTGAATTTCCTCCATTTCCCAGTTTTTCCTCTGAAAGAAACTATTCAGAAATGATCAAATCTATATATTTGTGTTAAACCATTCTCCAGACAAAATGAGCTTTCAAGAAAAAAGTAAAGAAAAGGTAGCCTAGTGATGTGTGTCTAAACCAGACCTTAAGCCACCTTAAGAAAGGAAACTCTGCCAAAAGCCCTTTCTGGCCCAGCCTGCATGCAGTCTGCAGAGCCCAGTTCTCATCTAGGGGAACAGGCCAACACAGACACAGCACACTGCCTGCTGGGGCTTGCAAATTTACAGCTGTCAACAGTGACTAAAATCCACTTGGATCTTAAATCCTGGTTTAAAAATTACAACAAACATACACAAAAAGCACTACTATGGTTTAATACAAATTTAAAAAGTTCATCTAAGCATATATTTGTACAGGACACCTGAATTCTAGAGGGCAGGTACTACTCAAAAGGTTCACTCTTTTCTTCCTGTTGGGATCCGTCTACCTTTCCACCTCTTAAATAAAGCAGCAAACCATCTCAGTTTTTCTTCTGGCAAGAGGCTGGGATCTTATAACCGGCATTTTATATTGGAGCCTTTACACTTTTATTTTATTCTCTGATCTGTGAGTAAGAGTTCCAATTCCAGATATAGGAAAGCACCACTAAATTCTCAAACAATAAGGTTGTCAGTGCTTATTCACTCTTCACAAGCATCAAAACCGAAGAACAGAGAAGTTAAATGACTTGTCCACAGTCCTGCCATTAGTCAGTGGTGGGACAAACAAAAGAACAACTCATATTTCCAATTCCCTGTAAATTCTTTCCATAACAAATAATACAATTATATATACACACACACAGACACACAGACACACACACACACAGTCCAAGGAGAAGTATATAGATCTATTAACCTCATTTTCTAAAAGGAAGAATTATATGAGTAGGTCCATCAAAAATAACTAGCCTATCCAGGAGGCTAGAACATTTTTTCTACCAGCCCATCTCAGCTATCAAAAAAATTCAACATGATAAAATATAACGTGCTCAAAACTTTTCCAAGAATTAAACAAAACCAAACCTTACTTCCTAAACAAAAGCTACAAATATTTAAATATAATTAAGAGAAATCTAAAAAATAATTGAGCATAAAGGCTGATGATTACATCAAATGTTACCCCTGACACATAACAGTTACCATTTAGAGTGCTATGTGCCAGGCACAGTGCTAAGCACTTTATATACATTCATTTAATTCTGAAAACCACTCCAGGAGGCAGTTCTTTGACCATCTACATTTTACAGAGGAGGAAAAAATGAAACACACAGATGCTAATACAAGTGATATATAGCCAAGTCAATATTCAAATCCAAATCTATCAGATTCCAAAACTCTCATTCCTAACATTATGCTACACTTTGCATACTGAAATATGAATATGGGTTCATAAAGACACTTGTTCTTAATTTTATATTTTAAATGTAATATTTGTCCATTGCAAAATACATGTTAGCACCCAGTGTATGCCAGAAACTGTTTAAGACACTTGGAACACATCAGTGAACAAAAAAGAGAGAATTCCCTGCTCTCCAGGAGATCATATTATAGTAACCTAGCAGCTAACACATGCCTTATTTTGATCACTGTTCAGTGTTTTAGAAGTATAAACCCGTAATAACTCCATGAGGTAGAAACTACTATTATTCCTATTTTACAAGTAAGGAAGCAGATACTGAGCGGTTAAATAACTTGCCAAAAATAGTACAGGTGTTAAGAGTCAGGATCTGGACCTAAATAATCTGGCTTTCAACTCCCAACCTCCATGCATTCTAATTCATGTAGCCACTTATACATATTCCAAATAAACTCAACCATACCACATTCATATACCAACAAATTTAGGCTCAAAATATATTCTTATAGTAACACTATTTTGGTAGATGCTTAAGTAACTGTCATCAAGTAAATTGATACAAAAGACATTTTTAGAAGCATTTTGCCAATCATCATACAATTTTTTTTTAACAACAAATGATTACTTTTCTAGCCCAGTTTAAGAGGAAAGGCCTCAATTTTCAAGAAAAGTGTCACTACTTAGGTACCTGAATCCTAAAATTATTTTGCCAGTATTATAATTTTTTAAAAATACAGTATTCTTAGAGATAATTTCTAAATGAACCCTAAAGCTTTATTAATATTTTAATTTTTTAAAAAAGTTTGTCCGGATATGAAATAAGAATCTTATTCTATTATATAAAACTGGGAAAACTATGAAATCAGATCCAAATACAAGATCCAATATCTAATTTAGGAAACAATATAACGGGACTTCCCTGGTGGGAGAGTGCTTAAGAATCCGCCTGCCAGTGCAAGGGACACAGGTTCGAGCCCTGGTCTGGCAAGATCCCACATGTCACAGAGCAACTGAGTCCGTGCGCCACAACTACTGAGCCTGTGCTCTAGAGCCTGCGAGCCACAACTACTGAAGCCCGCACGCCAAGAGCCTGCGCTCCGCAACAAGAGAAGCACCGCAATGAGAAGCCCCTGCACTGTGAAGCCCCTGCACTGCAATGAAGAGTAGCCCCTGCTCACCACAACTAGAGAAAGCCTGTACGCAGCAACGAAGACCCAACACAATCAAAAATAAATAAATAAAATAAATAAATTTATTAAAAACAAAAAACAATGTAACCTTTAAAAAAAATAGCACAATAGAATGTAAGACTTGTGGTTTTTACTTTGAAGAAAGAAATTAACTCAAATCACTCCATTACAGATTTCAATTTTGGTTTGTCCTGTCTCAGAAAAACTAAATGCCTTAAATTATCGTTTGATTTTGACCTATTCAGCAGACAGGTTAATATTTCTTTCCTTTGTTTTTTTCGTACAAGAGTTCAAAAGACATAAATCAACTTTTACAAGTATAAATGATACTCAAGTTATAAACTTAAAAATTTCATATGCTATAGCTTCAAAAAGTGGTCTACCTGGCAAACTTTCTTAGACTCTGGTTTAGGAAAAACTGCTTTTAATACACCCCCCGCAAAAAAAGTGAGCAGCATCCCACTATAATAGGCAAGACTAGGTAAGGACTGCACGGAAACATGCCATAATTCTGGAATACAAACCCCTAAGACAATCCACCAGGAAGTTTAAAACATAGGCTGTGATAGCTAAAGGGGATGAGCTGTATTTATATGGCTTGCCTGCAAAGTTTAGTAAAAAAGAAAATTGAAAAAGGAATTATGTTCTCTATAGTCTCAGTCTTAGCGGTTGCTGAAGCATAAATAGGTACTTCTTAAAACATTAAACAAAGAAACAGAGCAATTATCTGATAGGATAGTTTTAAAATACTGCTGGTTAACTTTACCTTACCAACAAAACTAAGTATGCCCTAAAAATACCACAGGACAAAGTGCTTAAATGAAGTCCAAGTTTTGTTCAGAAGACCTTCTCAGTAGGAGTGCATACTTTCTGGAAAGCAATTTGGCCATTTGACATGAAATATGTTCACACCCTTGACCCAGTGACGCCAACTCTGGAACCCATCCTCAGGAAATGCAGATCAAACTGATGTACAACAGCAAAACCCTGCAAACCACTCAACTGTCCAATAATGAGGAAATGATCAAATATACGTGGTATATCCACAAGATATGCTATAACAGGATAAATTATGAAGGAATTAAAGATGGTTTTAGACACAGAAAAATGTGTACACCGTAATTAAAAGAAAACAAACCAGGATACAAACATTATAAACGTTATCTCAAGACTTTTTTAGCCGTTTAGATATATACTTTTTAAAAAAAAAAAAGATGAAAAGGAAATACTCTGGTATGCTGACAGTAGTTAACTTTGGATGGTGGAGATAACAAGCGGTTTCTTCTATTTTATAGTATTCTTTTCAAATTTCTACTAATGACCCTGTGCTATTTTGATAATTAGGGGAAAAAAAGATCTTCTAAAAATAATATGTAAATAACTCTTCTTTAATAGGTGCAATGCATTTTGTATCCATGTTCACTGACATTCCACTTTATCTCTGAGAAACACAGTGCTTTAAGTTGTGAAATATCCTCTAAGTTAGTAATTTAAAGTGCCTTAATGCACTCTTAACAGCTTCTTAAGGAGAACATTTTGTTTTGAGATTCTAAGCCTGCATGGAAAACACAATGGGAAAGGGGAAGGGGGTAAAGAACTTTGAAGAAATGCTCCTTGGCAGGATGCCTCCTGTTCCACAACTCTGAATCTGTATCTGAAGATGACCTCACTGGAAGGCCAGCTCCTACAGTCAAGTTTCAGATTTGCTAAACTTTACAGGTGAGCATGTTTTCTTTAAAAACTATTTTTGCCCTTCTTACCCCAAAGTAGTTCAATAAGAAGCACTGTGATCACAGAACTATTTCTGCTCTTAAAAGATATTAAACGTAGTTCAATAACCCAACAATGCCTGTTAGCCAGTTATTTAAATGTCCAAACACAGTAGTATAATATTCCACTATTGCTACTTTCCATAGATTATCATTCTTTCCTCTAATTGATGTCCTCAAATACACAAACACTGTGTGTGTGTGTCTGTGTGTGTGTATATTCCTCAAATGTTAGTCAATATGCTTAAGAAGGTTGGATCTAAAAAGCTATCCAGATTTGTAAGAGGAGTATATTTATATTCAAAAAAGATGTTTAAAGGATTAAGAGCTCCCAATTCACAGCTCTATGGTTCTAACCTCAGGTAAATCTACAGACGCAGAAAGTGCACTGGCCATGGGTTCTAATTTTATCTCTGCTACTAATTAGCCTTAGGAATTTCACTTAACCTTTCTGGATCTCCTACCTACAACTATAAAACGAGGGTAAAATTAGACCACTTAATTAAGGTTTTTACAAACTCTTAAAAAAATTATTCTAGGTGCAGATTTCTACCATTTTTCCAAATATCTCCTTTTTCTAATTCTCAGCAGTAATAAACTTTTCCTTGGATTAACCTTTGAGCTCTCGATACTTCACAAAAATGTAGACAAATTTTTATAATACTACTAATTTCAAAAATACACAATGTCTATAAAACTTATCCCATAACATTTTGGTAAATCCTATTAAACATTTCTTCATAAGTATCCTATAACCCATCTAAGGGTCTCAGTTAAAAATAAAGATTACTCAACATACATTACACATACAAGACACATGCTTTATTACGTCATAACTGCCGTAATACTTAGCAATGGGCAGTATTTCATTTCCTAACACTAATCAAAAAAATTAAAGACTAGATGTGTTTCTTTTCTGTTTTTTAATATTCAAAACAAAGAGAACACTACGTATATTAAGTGTCTCTACATAAAACATTAGATAACATGAAGTATCATTTGGGGTTTGAAACCATAAAAATATGAATTTGAGGACTGAAACTCTCTGTAAGCAAACTGCCTAATTTCAGAATGGACCAAACCCTGCATATAAGTAATTCAGCTTCACAAACCTTTTGAGTAAGTTAAATGACATCACTCAAAGTTGTCTTAACTTTTAAGGCAGAAAATAAAGACACATTTTAATTTGACGTTTACAAAAAGTTGATGTCTACCTAAGAAAATTGGCTTCACCTGAAGCTTTTCCTACCTGGAAAGTTACTTGTTGAATTTGAGAAATAAACGGCCAACTTTCTAAAGTAACACGTAGGAGTCAACGCGTCTGAATTTCTGAGTCTATAAATCAAACACTTTATACAAAGAATAATGCAGTTGACTTTTTTTAAGATAAAGCTAAATTTACTATTTTGGACACACTGTTTCTATCTAAAACTCTGTAAATTCACTTTTAATTACTAACTTTTTCCTCACCCTCAATATATTCTATAGGAACCACAGATTAGATTAAAGTCTGAGGTTTAAAAAAAGGCATGAAATTTACTGAGGTCTCTTTTTTTCCAGCATCTTAAAGGCCACGGGCAATTACCGTCACGATTTTTTCTTAACAGAACCTACCCACATCATATCATTCAAAAAGAATGGTATAGGGAATTCCCTGGCGGTCCAGGGGTTAGGACTCAGAGCTCTCACTGCCATAGATCCAGGTTCAATCCCTGGTCGGGGAACTAAGATTCCCCAACTCGCACCGCGCAGCCAAAACAAAACGCAATGAAGAGTCTAACATTAAAATAATAGCTCACTTTGAGTTCAACAGCTTTCCAGATGTTAAAATAATCTAATGCAAAAAAGGGGGGAACAGAGAGGACATGATGTGATTACTTGCCACAATCTAGGAATCCACTACAGCAGTCCACATTTGGATACATACACAAATTCAAAGACGGAAATGACCCCAGCTAATTCCTTTCTGAATATTTTTCAAAATATCGTTTCTGCATTAAACGAGTATACCCACTACAAATAATAACATCGGTTACCATTTATCTAACCCCTTCTATAGGCAGGCATGACGCGAGTCACTTAACATCTGTCAATTCATGTACTCACAGCAACTCTGTAAGAAACCCATTATTATCTCCTCTTAATAGATGGGAAATCAAGGACTGAAAGAGGATACAAGGCTGCTAAGTGGCAGAGCCAGACTGCAAACCCAGGGATGCTTGACTTCAAAGTTCATGCTCATTATATTAAACTACACTGTCTACTGGAAACATAAGCATGAAAATAGAGCTTGTATTTTTAGAAGTTCCTCAAAGATTTACTAAACTTTTTTTAGGTTTCCCAAGAATAACTACTTCTCTGCAACAAACAAGACTGACTGTAGTAATATACCTATATGCCCTATAAAATAATTCAGTCTTGTCAAAAAGATAGAATTTAGGAGGAGACACCAATTCTTATCTGAAAGGAATATCAGAAAATGTACAGTTAAATGAGCTCAGCTGCACTCAGGCTGAGCTTTTCCACATCACACAAAAGTTCGAATATGGATACTTAGCGCAAAGTCTTTCCTTACTAATTTTAGTGGTACTAGACACACATGCCACTTTTCTATGACTGTTGAAAAAAGTCACCTCAAGCACCCCCCCAATCATATTATACAAAAAGAGCCCAAAAAGTAGGCCATGCAACATTCCTCAAAGGAAGTTTGGAGTTCTGCTGATCTCTATTTCTCCAAGTCTTACTCATTCCTGTTGCTCTATAACTGCAAGGACTGAGAGTCACGAGTTACACAAGTTGTGTTCCCTAACAAGGAAGTCGTGTTTGAATAATTCCAGTAACCCAACCAGTTGGACAGCTAGTCGCCTATTTTTTCACCCATCATCTAAACGGTGGAGGAACTGCTGCCATCTCTCTTTGGAGTAGCTGGGCAAGCACAAGCCCCTATCAGCTAAGACTGAGGCACAGCAACTCCTGGGCTGTAAATAAAGATTGACGAGAATCTTTCGCTCTTATTTCTTCCCCAGCCAACCAAACAAGCAATATTGAATCATCCTCCTTCCCCTCAATCACTGCTGAATAAACACCACATTATATATAGGTTCCCAGGGCAATTTCCCTCCCAGACACCCATTCCCTGGGCGCGGAATAAGCTACGTTCCTGCCCAGACCCTTCCCCTCCCTTCATTTAAGAAGCACCACCACAAAAGACCACCCCCGCTTTTTCAACGTAGTTAACTTTACGCTGGCTGCAAATCTTACCCCCTAGATGAGGACATTTAGCTCTAGAACTGCAAAGACCCCCTAACTGCTCGGCTTAATAAAAGCTGTGCATTTATAAGTCAATTATACTTCAATTAGATATGTAAAGTGCAGAATAAAGTAAAATAAAAGCTGTGCACTACTCTGGACTGGCTGGAAATGTCCCTCCCCAGCTTTACCGGTGAGCGCAGCACAATCAACTTGATCTTGGCCCCTCGGGGAACGGGTGAAAACCAGTAACTGAATTACAGCGGAGAAGCTGCCCACAGAATTCAGGAATGAGTCCCCACCGGTCCCCTGCTTTCCTACATCGGGGCTCTTCGTCCCGAGTGGTTAGTTGAGAGGATCTCAATTTTTATGCTTTCTCACGGGACACACGGAGTCGCCAAATCCCACCCTTCAGGAAAGTGACAAGCTGGAGTTAACCCTTCCGCTGCCTTCACAGACCAAACCCGAAGGAAACCCCAATCCCCCAAGCGCCTTAAAAATGTGACAAGCCCAATTCCACCCTTTCCAAACCCCGGCCGCGTTAAGAACACGGCGCTTGGAAGAAAACAACTAAATGGAATTAACCCTTCAGCTGCCGATCTCAGCGCTACACTTCAGCCACCAACACACGCGAAGCTCCGAGTCCTGACCCTAGGGGAGGTGACAAGCACGGCTACTCCCTCCCCCAACACACACACACTCCCGAGAGCCCCGCCGCGCAGAGGGGACCCCCAAGCCAGGCCTGCCCGCGGACCCCGAGCCGGACGCGCGGGCTGCGGCGCCCCGGGCGGGTGAGCGTGTGAGCGGGAGGGCACTCACCGCGATGACATTGACGAAGGTGGTCTTGCCCGAGTACTGCAGCCCTACGAGCGTCAGCTCCATCTCCTCCTTCCAGAAGAGCGAGCGGAACCAGTCCAGCAGGCGGGAGATGAGAGCCAGCATGATGGCGGCCGGGAGGAAGGACGGACGGGCGAGCGGGCAGGCAGCGGTGACGACGACCTCCACACAAGTGGGCCTCGGCCCGAACCCCCCAACGGTTCCTCGGGACCCCGGCTCGACGCTGGCGGGCACGGGCTGGCGGCGGCAGTGGCCGAAGCCAGGAAGCCGAACGGGTCATATGACTTGCCCTACCCCGCACGCTTGTCCCCGCGCTGCCGTCTGCGCCCACGGCAAGAGCGGCGGGCCCCCACCCCCACCCCCCCGGCCAGGCGCGCCCGCCGCCTACAGCGCCACCTGTTGGGGCCTCCGTGCAGCACCGCGTACCTGCGAGCCGCCCTTGGGCTCCTTTCCTACTACCCTCCTTGGCTCATTCATATTGGTTCATTCATCTTTCATCCTCTACAATTGTTTATTGACAGTCCGCTCTGTGCAGAAAGACTTCAAAACTCTGGGGATACAGCATGGAAATCCCTGTCGTATATAATAAAAGATGGAAGCCACATGTATTTATCAGTAGAGAAGTGTTAACTCCAGTATGTTCCCAAAAGGGAATACTATAGAGCTGTTTAAAAAAGAATGAGAAAGTTCTATATAAACTGATATGGAATGATGTCCAGGAAATATTTTGAAGGAACATAAATGCAAGAGGCCAACTATGGATTAAATGACATCTTCAGTATAAGATGGGAAAACAAGAATATATATGTACATATATACAAATACGTGTTGTAGTTGCATGAAGAGATACTGGGAGACTAGTAAAAATGGTTTTCTATGGGGGTCAGGGAAACTGGATAGTCAGAAACTGGATAGTTCCCAGAAATGGGAACGAGCCTTCTCTGGATATCTTTTTATATCATTTTCACTTTCAACCATGTAAATAAGTCACCTGTTCAAAAGTTTAATTTAACTAAAAAGTACACTAAAATATCTGCAAGGTTTTCAAATTTTAAAAAATACCTTCCCCTGAGGAGCTTACATTCCAGGGGGGAGATATGTAACATAATAAACAAATAAATATAAGACATAATGCCATGTAGTACTGAGCATTATAAAGAAAACTGAACAAGAAGACACAGGAGTGGTCCCTGTTCTAGGGGTTAGGGTCAGAGTAGACCTCTCAAAGGAGTTGGCCCTGGATGGGAAGACCTGGAGGACATGAGAATGAGAGCCAGGCACACATCTGGTGGAAGCACGTTTCAGACAGAAGGAACAGCAAAGACTCTGAAGGGGAAAGGCACATGGAATGCTCTAGGAATAGAGAGACAGTCATTGTGGTTAGCTCAGAATCCTAATACTAAGAGATATGGATGGAGAAAGATGCAGGGACCAGAGGAAGTAGGGTATGGTTGCCCTAGTTCAGGTCTTGATATGATGGGGAACTCGGAGAGTGAACCAGTTTATATTTTTAAAAGTTTTCTCTGGCAGCTCCATGCAGAACTGACTGTAGGAAGGCATTATGGGTTGAAGTGTGTCCCCACGAAAGATACATTGGAGTCCTAACCCCCAGTACCTCAGATAATGGCCTTCTTTGGAAACAGGGCCATTGCCAATGTAATCAGTTAAGATGGTCTTAGTGGAGTATGGTGGACCCTTAATCCAAAATGACTTCTTCTCCTCAAGAAGACTAGAAGATACACAGACACAGGAGGGGAGAGACCCATGGGACAACAGAAGCAGAGACTGAAGTGTTGCAGCTGCAAGCCAGGGAACACCAAGGAATTGCCAGCAAACCACCAGGAACTGGAAGAGAGGCACCAGGAACTGGAACGGATTCTCTCTCACAGCCTCAGAAGGACCCAACCTTGCCAATACCTTGATCTTGGACTTCTGGCCTCCAGAACTGTGAGGCAATACATTTCTGTGGTTTTGAGCCACCCAGTTTGTGGTCCTTTGGTATGGCAGCCCTAGCAAATTAATACAGAGGGAAAGAGCAGAAGCAGTGAGATGGGTTCAGAAGCTCTTATACTAGTGTAAGGGAGTGATGCTGGTGGCTGGGCCCAAGACTTTGGACACACTTAGGTGTCGGCTGCCACGGACCTTCCGTTCTAGAGAGAAAGACAGTGAACAAGTCAACAAACTAATTTCAAAATGAAAAGTTGAACATTCCTCAGCCTTTACAATTATCATAATTTCCTTCACCTCTAAAACCATTTAATAGAAAAGTCACTTCTTACCTCCTGATTCTAGTTTCAGAGTAAAAAAACACAAAACCCCCTTTATCAGTTGTTCCCAGTGGTGAGGACTCAGCACTTCCACTGCCCAAGTTCAATCGAGTTCAATCCCTGGTTGGGGAACTGAGATTCCGCAAGCCACGCAGCAGGGCCAAAAAAAAAGAAAAAAAGAAAAGAAAACTTTATAAATTATTTTTTATCATAAAAGCACAATATGATGGTTGTAAAACCATCAACTAGTAGAGACGTATGATAAGAAAAAGGGAATCTGTCTATTGGCATCCTCAAGTCCCCATCTCTGAAGTAACCCATTTTAAGAGTTTACTCTTTTTTGATCAAACAAACATTTATACACATATACGGGGTAGAGAATTTTCTCTTATGCACAAAAATGGGAACATGTTGTAGGTATTATTCTAGAGCTTCCTTTGCTCAGTTATAGTTAAATACATTTCATGAAAAAGAAAGGCATAAATATTCAAATAGATATTCAAAACATCGTTTCCTAATCACTTTAATACAGTTTACTATTAGCTATATTCTTTTCTTTTTAAAATAAATTTATTTATTTATTTATTTTGCTGTGTTGAGTCTTCGTTTCTGTGCGAGGGCTTTCTCCAGTTGTGGCGAGCGGGGGCCACACTTCATCGCGGTGCGCGGGCCTCTCACTGTGGCGGCCTCTCCCGTTGCAGAGCACAGGCTCCAGACGCGCAGCCTCAGTAGTTGTGGCTCACGGGCGTAGCCGCTCCGCGGCATGTGGGACCTTCCCACACCAGGGCTCGAACCCGTGTTCCCTACATTGGCAGGCAGATTCCTAACCACTGTGCCACCAGGGAAGCCCTTGGCTATATTCTTGAAGCTATTTACAAGTAGTGTATCCATAGGATGGAAATACCATATAATGGAGAACATTTCTTCCCAACTCCGAGTTCATCGATTCTCATTGGTAGTTTGAAATTAACCACTCTGGGAGTATTTGCACCATGGAAATTGGCAAACACTACAATTTAGGCTACAACTTACCCTTCCCTGGAGAGCCAGTTGTTAGACATTTACTGGCACACTACTGATAGTACCTAATTCATAGCACTAAAGTGAGAATTAAATAAAATAATAGTAAATTATATTAAGTAAGATAATGAAAGGCAAGATGATACACTTTTTGTGTATAGTGTTCATAGTATAGAATGAACCTTCTGATCACAGCTCCTCTACCTATCAGCTGTGTGAACTGTGCAAGCTGTCTAACTTCTCTGTGCCTCTAATTACTGTAAAGGGAGGTAATATTGCTATCAGCCTCAAAAGGTTATTGTGAAGAGTAAATGAATTCACATGAAACTCTTATTATAGCACCCGGTACAGCATTCACATTCACTAAATGTTAGTTATTATTTCTGGAACATAGCGACTCAGGACATTTGGTTAGCAATTCAGGCGCTCAGTTTCTCATTTGTAAAATAGGGGTAAGGATACCACCCTTATTTGATATTTTAACTGAAGAGGCATTTTCTTCTGGAGTCAGTCCATCATGTACAAAGTCCTGTGGGTACTCTTCCCTTTGAACTTTATCTAGAGTTAAGTTTTAAAAATGGGAATTTTTCCTATACATTAAAGTTGAAAAATCTGTAAGAGAAATTAAGGAAACACTCCCATTTACCACTGCAACAAAAAGGATAAAATACCTAGGAATAAACATACCTAAGGAGAAAAAAGACCTGTACACAGAAAACTATAAGACACTGATGAAAGAAATTAAAATTATACAAACAGATGGAGAGATATACCATGTTCTTGGATTGGAAGAATCAACATTGTGAAAATGACTATACTACCCAAAGCAATCTACAGATTCAATGCAATCCTTATCAAACTACCAATGGCATTTTTCACAGAACTAGAACAAAAAATTTCACAATTTGTATGGAAACACAAAGGACCCCGAATAGCCAAAGCAATCTTGAGAAAGAGAAACGCAGCTGGAGGAATCAGGCTCCCTGACTTCAGACTATACTACAAAGCTACAGTAATCAAGACAGTATGGTACTGGCACAAAAACAGAAAGACAGATCAATGGAACAGGATAGAAAGCCCAGAGATAAACCCACACATCTATGGTCACCTTATCTTTGATAAAGGAGGCAAGAATATAGAGTGGAGAAAAGACAGCCTCTTCAATCAGTGGTGCTGGGAAAACTGGACAGGTACATGTAAAAGAATGAAATTAGAACACTCCCTAACACCATACACAAAAATAAACTCAAAATGGATTAAAGACCTAAATGTAAGGTCAGACACTGTAAAACTCTTAGAGGAAAACATAGGCAGAATACCCTAAGACATAAATCACAGCAAGATCCTTTTCGACCCACCTCCTAGAGAAATGGAAACAAAAATAAACAAATGGGACCTAATGAAACTTAAAATCTTTTGCAAAGCAAAGCAAACCATACACAAGACGAAAAGACAACCCTCAGAATGGGAGAAAATATTTGCCAATGAAGCAACTGACAAACGATTAATCTCCAAAATATACAAGCAGCTCATGCAGCTCAATATCAAAAAAACAAACAACCCAATCCAAAAATGGGCAGAATACCTAAATGGACAATTCTCCAAAGAAGATATACAGATTGCCAACAGACACATCAAAGGATGCTCAACATCACTAATCATTAGAGAAATGCAAATCAAAACTACAATGAGGTATCACTTCACACCAGTCAGAATGGCCATCATCAAAAAAATCTACAAACAATAAATGCTGGAGAGGATGTGGAGAAAAAAGAACCCTTCTACACTGTTGGTGGGAATGCAAATTGATACAGCCACTATGGAGAACAGTATGGAGGTTCCTTAAAAAACTAAAAGTAGAACTACCATATGGCCCAGCAACCCCACTACTGAGCATATACCCTGAGAAAACCATAATTCAAAAAGAGTCATGTACCACAATGTTCATTGCAGCTTTATTCACAATACCCAGGACATGGAAGCAACCTAAGTGTCCATCGACAGATGAATGGATAAAGATGTGGCACATATATACAATGGAATATTACTCAGCCATAAAAAGAAACGAAGTTGAGTTATTTGTAGTGAGGTGGATGGACCCAGAATCTGTCATACAGAGTGAAGTAAGTCAGAAAGAGACAAACAAATACCGTATGCTAACACATATATACGGAATCTAAAAAGAGAAAAAAAAAAGGTTCTGAAGAACCTAGGGGCAGGACAGGAATAAAGACGCAGATGTAGAGAATGGACTTGAGGACACCGGGAGGGGGAAGGGTAAGCTGGGACGAAGTGAGGGAGTGGCATGGACATATATACACTACCAAATGTAAAATAGATGGCTAGTGGGAAGCAGCCACATAGCACAGGGAGATCAGCTCCGTGCTTTGTGACCACCTAAGACGGGTGGGATAGGGAGGGTGGGAGGGAGATGCAAGAGGGAGGGGATATGGGGATATATGTATACGTACAGCTGATTCACTTTGTTATACAGCAGAAACTAAAACAACAATGTAAGGCAATTATACTCCAATAAAGATGTTAAAAAATATGTAAATAAATAAATAAATAAATAATAAAAATGGGAATGCAGGATCATGTGCTCAGATATATTCCCAAGTCATGCGTAAAGGTCAGGAATCCCATTGTCCTGGGAATGTGGATGAAGAGGACAAGGCAAGTGATCAGAATAACCCATTTGTTTGCTACATGGCTGTTGTATAAGAAATGGAAAACTCTATGGCATCAGACCTGGACGCATCCTTGAAGACCATTCTAGTTTTGGCTATCAGAAAAAGAATTTGAAAAAGAATAGATACATGTATATGTATAGCTGAATCACTTTGCTGTACACTTGAAACTAACACAACATTGTTAATCAACTATACTCTAATATAAAATAAAAAGTTTAAAAAATTAGAAAATAAATAAATACAATAAAATAAATAACTCTCCCCAGGTGGGTGAGAAGTTGATCTGTGAACTTAGTTCCAGATCCTCCATTCTTTGGCCACTGAATAAAGCTTGTGCTGTGTCGATCTCAAAAAAAGAAAGAGAGAGAGAAGAAAACTGAGGCACGGAGGAGGAAATATCACAGCTAGCGACATGATTTTCAGTTGTAATCTTAAGAACAGGCACCATTTCTACTTAAACTAATAAAGTCATTCTGAGAAAATGAGTGGTTAAGGTCTCATCTCTTAGCTGTCTGTTTTGTCAGCCTCATATTTGTCTAATGAGATAATAGTTTTGGACAAGGAATAAGACGGGTGTGACACATTCCATATGTTCCCACTGGCCTAATTATCAGTTTCACAGCATTTTAAAATGACAGCACCTGAGCCTTCTCCACAGGACATGGCCGCATCTTGGCCAAGTCAGTCAAAGAGCCAGAATCTTTCCTTAGCCATGGACATCAGCCCAGGTCATAGAGAGAGCCCTTCAAAATTGACAAGGGGCAGAATGCCAGCTTTGTCTTTTAAAAAGAGCATCAACCTCAGGAAAAGGGAAGCAAGAACCAGTTAGGGAATTCTCTTTAGAAGGAACACTCCTCATTATTCTAAAACTGAACTCGTCCACCCCGTTGTAAGAAAAGTCAATGATTTGAGAATTCCAAGGGTGGAAAACAGATACTAAACAGACGCTCGGGGTGATGCAAAGAGCACTCTGCTGGCAAGGAAAAGCCTTACCTTGAATAAAAAGTTCTTATTCTGGCTTTAAAACCTAAACAGTGACCTTGGGCAAGTCACTTCCCTCCTCTGGGCTTTAGTTTCAACTGTCTCTGAAAGGAACCAAGTGAGGTAAAGAAATGAAATAAAATGCAACAAAGTAGAAGAAACAATAGAAAAAGAAAAGAATACAGGTACTGGATAGAAGCATTAACTTTTTTCAAATAGATCTCTCCATCCAGGTCATCTGTGCTTTTCGGTGGATTTGATTACCGGTCAGTGTTATGGTTTCGGGGGTAAAATTGTAAGCAGATAGGGAAGGGGGTGGCGGTCCTGGAGAAAGAGAACTAGGCCTGGCTTTCTTGACATAAGAGAAGCCATTTTTGGTCTAAGCCATTTCGTGATCTAAGCCTGGCCACAATGTTGATCTTTGAGCAGGTCTCAGTAACTAATGATCTGAAGAAACAAGGGAAGACAGGAACAAAAGAAAAGCAGTCAAGAAAGCAATAGTTCAGCAACAAAACAGAGTCCTAGTTCCTCCTCAAGGGATCTACCTAACAACCTGACACAGATCTCCAAGTTTTGCAGAAACTAAGGCCCCACCGCGGTGGAGGAGGGTAACAACATGCTGAGATCCCAGACTGGTCAGAACCCAAGGAATGATGATGTTGACCTTTTCCAACCCTCCTGACTTAAATCAACCAAAGACTGGATTCTGGCCACCTCTGCCCCAATTCTATCCCGCATTCCCTTCTGCTCAAGCCCCTTCGTGAATATGCATGTACTCAATTTAAAATGTCTCCCTTTGCTGTTTAGGGAGACGCTGCTTTGGGAAAAGATCCCCAGTGTCCTCCTTACTTGTTGCAAGTGATAAATCCTTCCTTCTCCCCATCTTTGGCTTAGTTGTGCTTTGGGGCTCAACACCCACCAAGAGGTGAGTCCAGTTTGGGGGTAACAAAAGCCTGCCCTTTGGAGTCAAGCGGGAGCAGGTTTGCATCCCAATTTTCTCCCTTCCGACTCCTGGCAAATTACTTCACCTCTCTGAGCCTAGATGGAAATAATACCTGCTTCTCGGGGCTGTCACGAGAGTCAAATGAAACAACACAACGACGCCTCAGCACAGGGCTCTGCCCACAGAAAGTGCTCCTTTAATCCCACTGTCGTTACTTCTCACATCTGGGATCCCGAAGCCTAACGTGGAAATTCCCTCTTGCGTGTTCCTGTGACAGGCACGCCGCCCAGTAAGTGACTGACCCAGTCCCCTCCTAAGCATTCCCATTCTACAACCACACGCCCTGGGGGTCCTCTCTCTCGGCTATCCTCACAGCCACTTTAGGAGCCCTTAGGATACATACAGTGGTTTCAGTGTTGGAGCCGGGGTTTCTCAACCACAGCAGTACTGGCATTTGGGGCCTCGTAATTCTGTGCATGGGCAGCTTTTCTGTGTGCTGTAGGATCTTTAAAGGCATCCCTGGACTCCATCTACTAGGCACTGGCACCACACCCTCGCCCCATTATGACAATCAAGAACGGCTCCAGACACGGCCAGATATTCCTCAGGGACAAGATTGCCCCCAGCTGAAAAACCACCAGATTCGACATTAGTTCTTTTGTTTTTTTCCTATTTCCCACTGTCCTGTCCTTCAAATCCAATCTGGGGCAATGGTGGGAGTGGCAGGAGTGGCCCCCCAGGTAGGAGGAGTATTTTATCACTGACATTTTCAATACCGCAGCACAGCAGTACTAAAAAGCAAATAAATTACTGTTGGTCTCTTATCGGGTTTATCTTCTCACCAGGAAATGCACCCCTTTATTGCGGCACCCAGCATCCCGCCCCCTTGCTAGGCCATTGCTCTGTGCAGTGGTTCTTCCCCTGCACCCGTTATTCTTACACCATAAAAAACAACCTGCTGTCACTTTAAATGGCTGCACACACTTCAGGTTCAGTAACAAATATATTCAGTTTTAAGAAACTGACAAAAAAATTATTTCCGGTAAAATTTCTCCTGCTGCCTAGTTTGAGCCAGCTGCAGACTGGACCTTTGGGAAGGGATATAGGACAAGATTGTCTGCTTCTGTTTCCCGGTGTATTCGCTTCCCAGGGCTGCTGTGAAAAAGGATCACAGACTGGGTGGCTTAAACAACAGAAATGTTTTGTTTTACAGCCTGGAGGCTGGAAGTCTGAGATCAAGGTGTCAGCTGGGCTGGTTCTTCCTGAGGGATGTGAGGGAGAGTCTGTTCCAGGCCTCTCTGGACGCAGGGAGCCGGGTGTGGGGGGCTGGAAAGTGTTGACCTGACACACAAGGCGATAGTAGGTGCTGGCGCTCTCTGGGTGCGGTAGATATTTCAGGCTGACGGTTTCCCTCACGGAGCGCTGGAAATATCTCACCTGCAGTTCACTGGATTCAGGCAAGTGCATCTCTATTTCAGCAGGTGGCTTAAGGCTGCCTTCTTTTAGAATCAGAGCACCCAGGAGCCTTTTTTCTGCTGAGATCTCCTCACTCCACCAGGAGGTCGCCACAGACAAGACCTAAGACAGCCCCACTGCGGTTCTCTCCACAGGGGATCCACATCTGGTCCCCTGAGAACACTCACTGAAATTTGCCTTCACAAACTGTGGGGATAAGATTGCCCCCAGTGTGGTAACACCTTTTTCTCTTCAGTCGGAACAGCTAGTCAACCCAGTGCCACACGTTTTAGATTTCCCAGGCGGCCTCTCCAAGGGGCCCCTTTAAAGCCCCTTTCCCTAGGTTTAAGTTAATGAGAACGAAAGGACTCAACTCATCCAGGGTTCTCTCTCCAAACACTTTTTCCTTTAATTTCCCCCTCTGGGTCCCTTTCCTACCCTCAGTGGGAGGAGTCCAGCACCTCCAAGCCATCCCTTTCTGCACGTCCTGCACTGCGACCTGACGCCTCTCCTTGACATGTGACATCTATTATTTGGTGCTTCAGTCAAAAGCAGAACCAGATGGTTTCCCTGAAACCGTCTTTTACCCTACTATTATTTACAAGCCTGAGGCCCTCTGAAGGCAGGGATTGTCTTACTCAACTTGGCGTCCCAAGCCTCCAGCTGCGGGTCTGACCCCTGGTAGGGGGATCTGTAAATGTTTCCCAATGAATGAACGCCAGTTTCCAGTCCTCTCCACGTTCGGATCCCTCTTCTCTGACAACGTTTCAGTTTGGTTTTATTAAAGTCCTAAAGCAACCTTTGGTAATGGAATAAAGAGACAAGCGTAGAAAAGGGAGATGGAGGTGAACAACTTCGTCCAGCTTCGGAAAGGATGCCTCTGATTCGGGCAGGCGGGATGCACGCAGGCAGAGGGGCGGGCGGAGCAGACGCGCCCCCCGCTGCGAGGCTCCCCGCGGTCTCGGAGAGGCGCCGCTGCCTTTGAGCTCCAGCTGGCGGCTGCCGGGCGCACTGCAGGGCTCCTCCTGGCTGCGAGAGGAGGGACCACTGCTCCCACGCGCAGCGGGATCGTCTGGGATGCTCCGGGAGATTTTCATTGGCTGCCAAGACAAGTTCAAAGGCGGCCTGGAAGCTTTCAGGATAGACACGTCCGTCCAAAACGCCCCCGGCGTTGACCAGACCCGGGCAGGTGGTCTGCCCTGCGAGTGTGCTGAGGGAAGACTGACTCAGGGCATCCAAAGAAAACTCTGTTAATAACATGGGGTTCCACATACTGCTCTGGGGCCAAAAATATGCTGTGGAACAGAAACACTTGAATCGACCTTTCAGATTTTTTTAAAAAGCGTTCATTGTTATTGCACTGGTTGCTTGTAAGAGAAGATAAAGGCACTTGGGGAAATAAATTTTGACATGAGAGGTATTTTTTATAAAATAATTTACATAATATATATATAATAGAAGTAGCCTCTGATTGGTGTAAATGCTTTGAACCACACAGATGTGTATAAAGTAGAAAATATGAATCACTATCCCCTCCCTGGCACCCCAGCGTCACTCCCTCTCCAGAGAGGTAATCATTACTAGACAGTTGGGTGAGTGTTCGTTAGTAATGGTAATCGTGGCAGTAAAAATAATAATAATAGCAAAAATGGATCAAGGACTCACTTATGCGTCAGGCACTGTCCTAGGTCCTAGGCATTGCGATCCCAGTGAACAAAACAGAAAAAAAGAAAACCTTCTTGAAGTGTTTGTTCTACTGGTCTGACCTTCAAATGGGCCAGGAAAACCACAGTCCCTGATGATCTGTTGTCAGTAACCTTTCTGTGACATATGTGGTAATTTAATAAGAATAATAATTCCTTATGCTTATTTAACCAGTATGAATTGCTTCCTGATCCCTGGGTTAGCAGCAACTTTATGTCTTTATTTTTAAAATTGAATTAGGACCCGTTCACAGCCTTATAGATCAAGATTAGAAGGGAGTCTGGTATCTGTCTGTCGAGGTGCTCTCTCTACCTTGCATGCAGGATTCTAGAGGGGATCTTAGGATCCAAGAAGGGGGTCTGCTCGACTTCCAACAGGAAGCATCCTGACTTCTGAGTCCAGAGTTGACCAGAGCTGCTAATGTTCCAAGCTACTACTTGATGTCATTGCACTACACGGGGTGACGCAAAATATTGAACCATCTGTATACCGTGGGTATCAACCATCTGTATACCGTGGGTATCAACCGATCAGAAGACAAGCAAGCGGCAGTGCCAGTGTAGGGTGCTGGGACCTCCATCATTCCTGAACCTAACCTTTGTTCATTAGATCATGGATACTGGAGGGGAGGGTGGGGAAGCCAGGTCAGAGTCATCGCGGTAGAGGGGACACTTGAGTGGGCGGAGGATTGAGGCAGTGGCTAATGAGCCGCCATTACAAACATATTCTAATATGTCGACCACCCATAGAGCCACACCTGTGTGGGCAGGTAAATAGCCCAGCTCATGGTCTGTCAAGTGGGGTTGCTGATGGTGGGAGTGGATTCTTGCTTGCCCAATTCCATGCCCTAGACAGTGCATCCCTGAAGAAAGGTAGATGATGTCTGTTCCTTTCCTTGACCCACGGAGCCCTTCACTGCACTCCACAATATTTGAACCCAGTTCTTACAGACATGCTCCCATGAGGTCATCCCTCCTCAAAGGGTCTGCCTCTGTGTGGGCTCTGCAGTCTGGTGGAACTGACATCACTTGCCTCCTTCTTATTCCCAAAGGGAGCTTCCCAAAGAGTCATTTGAGCTTTTGGATATAAAATGCTGATTTCACCTTATGTTCTAGGCAATGGCATTGGCCCCATCTCTTCTAAGAATGGCTACCACAAACCCTTGGCACACAGATGTGCATATGCCAGACACACACACACACACCCTCCGAAGAAAGCTCCCTGTATTTTATGGGTTCTCAAACTTCAGGAAACATAAAATGCAAATTTCCAGGACTCCCTCCCTCAAGAGTCTAGTTAATCAGGTATCCAGTGCAACCAGATTTTTGTATTTTAAACAAGACACCTCTCAACAATTGGCTCTGAGGCAGATGGTCAGATGAAAACAAACACCCACTGTTCCTCAACAAGGACTTCAGCTCCATTTACAAATCACTTTGTGTTTTGCAAACAATGACAGGTGTGTTGCCCTCTCCAAAGCCCTAATGCTGAACAGAGAAGTAAATCATAAACTCTAAATTTGGTTGTTACACTCACCCTATTAGTCTGTTTCCTTTAAGTTGTCCCTGGCAAACATGCCCAGAGATTCCTTTTGAGATTGGAGGTTATTGCAAGGATACAAGGGAATCTGAGGTAGCATGGTACCTTTCCCCAACCATGTAATCTATCTACATCCCAATGCTTCTTTGATCAATGTTCACGGAGACTTGAGGCTCAGGAGATAGCCCGAGTCAAGTACCCGTCTTTATGTTTGTTCATTTAGAATATATATTTCCCCCCAAAGGGCTTATGATTGGTCAGCTCTTCACCGAGCAGAGTGGAATGCTCTTCTGAACAGTTTCACACCCCACACAGCCTCAGAGGGTGGAGTTTCTCATGTTCAGACAGCTTTGGTGCCATTTCTGATCCAATGACACATGACCTGAGACGTGAGTTCATTTTTCAAATTATACGACAACTCTTGGAAGAAAGCCCCTTGTAGGAATATTTTCCCCAGAGGAGATAAGGGCAAGCAGGCTCTTGAAGGTTCATGGAAAACTCTTGGCTTCTCCGTGTGTTTTCCATTGACTGGGGGCATGTGGTACATACATACATCAGAATACTATTCAGCCTTTGAAAAGAAGGAGATTATACCATGTGTGACAACATGGGTGGACCTGGAGGACATTATACCAAGTGCAATAGCCAGTCGCAGAAAGACACGTATTGCATGATTCCACTTCTATGACGTTTCTAAAACAGTCAAATTCATAAAAGCAATGACTGGAATAGCAGTTACCAGGGGCCAGGAGGAGGGGGATATGGGGAGTTACTCGTCAACAGGCATGATGTTTCAGTTAAGAAGAATTAGTTAAGTAAGAAGAGATGTGCACTATAACATTGTACCAACAGTCAACAATAATATACTAAACACTGAAAACTTGCCAAGAGGATAGATCTCATGTTAAGTGTTCTCACCAAAATAAAGGAGTCTTTTCATACCGGAACCTTGCTTTCCATCATGCTGAACGTTCACTTCCTCCTTCAATTCTCAGCCCAGTACTTAAAAACTCATTGTGTGTGAATGACCAAAAATTTTTCTTTGTTACTTCTACTCAGAGTTTTTGTTCCATTTTGAAAACATACATATGTGTGTGTGTGTGTGTGTGTGTGTGTGTGTGTGTGTGTGTGTGTTACTTTTTCAAGGCTTCTGGTCAATGGTGCACAGAATTTGGCCACTCAAGGTCTGTTGAGAAGATAAAAGAAATTTTTTTATACCACTGAAACCACAACTATGAAGGAAAACAAAATAAAGGAGCCAGGAGCAGAGCTAAAACTGGGGGCGGGGGGGGGCGGGAATTCTAAAAGGTAGAAGCAAAATGGAATTTGGTGAAGACAGAAAAGAATAGAGAGGAATCACTCAGATAAAGAGCAATCCTTCCCGAGGATGAGAGAAGCTTGAGGGTGGGAGTCCACAGGGAAGGGCAGCTGGGAGGCCATCACGGGATTAACAGCAGTGTTCTGGCCATGTATTGCTGGGCTGCAAACGACCAAAAACTTAAAACAATGACAATATTTATTTGCTTACAAATCTACAGTTGAGGCAGAATTCACTAGAGACAGCTGTGTCTGCTCTTCTCAGCACTGGAGCAGTTCAAACATGGGGGCTAGATCACCAGGGGCTGCTTGGTATCTCTGTGTGGTTTCTACAGATGGTCTCTCCAGTGTGGTGGCTTCAGGGCAGTTTGGCTTCTTACATGGCAGCTCAGGGCTCCAAAGGGACATATCCCGAGAAGTAGCCAGGCAGATACTGAATTGTCTTTATGACTTAGCTTTGGAAGTCGTATAGCATCACTTCCACTGCAGACAGTTCAAGGGGAAAGAACATAGACCCACTTCTTGATGGAACAGTGTAAGCATCAGGTTTAAGAAGAGTATATTAGGGCTTCCCTGGTGGCGCAGTGGTTGAGAGTCCGCCTGCTGATGCAGGGGACACGGGTTCGTGCCCTGGTCCGGGAAGATCCCACATGCCGCGGAGCGGCTGGGCCCGTGAGCCATGGCCGCTGAGCCTGCGTGTCCGGAGCCTGTGCTCCGCAGCGGGAGAGGCCACGACAGTGAAAGGTCCGCGTACCGCAAAAAAAAAAAAAAAAAAAAAAAAAAAAAAAAGAAGAGCATATGAGAGGGGATAGTTTCGTGTGCCCATCTTTGGAAAATACAAACTGCCACAAATTACGTTTAGACCAGCTGCACCAGATAATTACAGAAAACCAAAACAGTGAAGGGTCAAGATGAACAAACACAACTGACCCAGGAAGGAAGAAAAAAAGTTCAGGAAACACAGATTTAATTTTTTAATAAAAACTGATTAGGACCATCAAAATTACTTGAGAATATTTTACATCCATAAAATAATATAGGCTGATATGAGAAAGACATAAGCCAAATAAACGAATCTGACCAAAGTTAATTACTGGATGGACTGGCTGGATAATAGAAAAGGTACGGTGAGGACCAAGACAGCAACCTAGAAGATAATCTTGAAAAAATCCCCTACGATGTAGAGCAAAAAGTAAAGAGTGAAAAATCTATTTTTTAAAAGCTGGTCTTTAACCAGAGGAGTTGAAAACTTATGTCTACACAGTAACTTGCATAGAGATGTTTATAGCAGCTTTATTCACAACTGCCAAAACTTGGAAGCAACCAAGACGTCCTTCAGTAAGTGAATGGGTAAATAGACTGTGGTACACCCAGACAATGGGTTATTATTCAACACTAAAAAGAAGTGAGCTATTAAGCCACGGAAAGACAAGGAGGTACCTTAAATGCACGTTACTAAGTGAAAGAAGCCCATCTGAAAAGGTTACATACCGTGTGACTCCAACTAGATGACATTCTGCAAAAGGCAAAACTGAGACAGTAAAAAAGATCAGTGATCACCAGGGCTTGAAGGGAAGGAGGGATGAATAGGCAAAGCACAGAGGATTTTTAGAGCAGTGAAAATAACTGTATGATATTGCAATGATGGATACGTATCCTTATACGTTTGCCCAAACCCATAGAATATACGACACCAGGAGTGAACCATAATGTAAACTATGGACTGTGGGTGATTATGATGTGTCACTGTAGGGTCACGCTGATTTTTTTTAAAAGTACCGTACTGGTGAAGGCTTCCCTGGTGGCGCAGTGGTTGAGAGTCCGCCTGCCGATGCAGGGGACACGGGTTTGTGCCCCGGTCCGGGAAGATCCCACATGCCGCGGAGCAGCTGGGCCCGTGAGCCATGGCCGCTGAGCCTGTGCGTCCGGAGCCTGTGCAAGAGGGAAGGGAGAGTGGTGGGTATAAAGGTAGTAAAGAAACTGCACTGAGTTCTTCATAACTCATGGCCTGAAGGCAATAGATACCATCTACAGTCGATAAAACAGGACATGAATATGTATACTGTTGAAAATAAATGTTAACTACTTGTGGAACTTAAAAATCATTAAAAATGGCCATCTCTGGACTTCCCTGGCACTCCGGTGGTTAAGACTTCGCCTTCCAGTGCAGGGGGTGAGGGTTCAATCCCTGGCAGGGGAGCTAAGATCCCACATGCCTCGTGGCCAAAAAAGAAACAAAACAGAAGCAATACTGTAACAAATTCAATCAAAAGACTGTAAAAATGGTCCACATCAAAAAAAATCTTTAAAAAAAATGGCCATCTCTGCGAGTGAGTGATGGATTCAGGGTGAAAACGGAAGTTGAAAATGTTAACTGTTAGTTCCTTCGGATGGCTAAAATTGGGACCGTGATAGAGCAGATTGCTACCTTTACTGTTTTGTTTGTTTAGGGTGGCTGGCGGGAGAGGCCAAAGCCTCCCCCACTTCCTCCACAAGCTTTCCCTTGGTACCTTGCGTGCCTGCGCTGTTCTTTCGCTTTCGCTTTGCAGGATGTTTTATCGGGATTCAAGCCACCCAAGGTTCCCTTACGACAATCCCTGAGATCTCATATGAGAACTACCAACCGGAGGGCTTAGAAGCCAGTGAGGCAAACCTGAAGGCTGGCTGACTGCCTTACTTTGCTACTCCTGACATTTCCTTGTTGGGGACACCAGGTACGGCCAGCATGACACCAACTTGCCTCACTATCATTCTAAGGAATTAGCTTAAAAATTTATGGCTACTAGAAAGTTTAACAATAGCAAAGGCATTAACATTAACAAGGAACTTCCATCTCTGCCCCCTTCCACCCTTTCCCCTACACACACACACACACACACACACACACACACACACACACACACACACACACACACACACACACGCCTCCTGTTTCCATGGAGGAACTTCCTCTTAAGCAAAGGTGCACCTGGAAATATGTGGGCATTATTTTGGTTGTGAAATAACTGAGCCACATGTCAAGGATGCTAAAGATCTCACAATGTGTAGGACACTTCAGCCAGAAACTGTCCTGCCTGATACAGCAATGGCGACCATTCAGCAGCATCCCAATAGAGCGACACTCTCAACTCTCTGTTCCCCTTCCTCCCCCACCCAGGGAAGGAATGACTTCTCTAATTGGTGGCTTTGGGAGAAGGAATGAGGAGGGTAGCTCAGGCCCTGCTGGGATCTATTTTCTTGGAAAGACCTGGAATTCATCCACACCAGAGCCTGGGTGGGAATATCTGTTAATTCTAGTGGAATGTTAGCAAGCCCTTTGGGACACAGTTCTGAAGCCACTGTCTGCAGTCACCTTTGTCAGTAATAGAGATGACATTTTCATGTCCATTTGTCTCTCTGCTGTGTATTAGTTCCCAATTGTTTTGAACTGGGAAGGGAATCAAGGAATGCTATTTATTTATTTTAATTTTTATTTTTTCTGCGGTACACGGGCCTCTCACTGTTGTGGCCTCTCCCGTTGCGGAGCACAGGCTCCGGACGCGCAGGCTCAGCGGCCATGGCTCACGGGCCCAGCTGCTCCGCGGCATGTGGGATCTTCCCGGACCGGGGCACGAACCCGTGTCCCCTGCATTGGCAGGTGGACTCTCAACCACTGCGCCAGCAGGGAAGCCCCAAGGAATGCTATTTATTGATCCAATATTTTTTAAAAAATTTGAGAGACTTAGGAGAAAAAGTGCAGGATAAAAATGCCAATAGTCTTTAGAATTTTCAGTGATCTTAAATTTTAAAATGCCCATCATTTAGAATAATTTGTTATTCATACAGATTAAAGGACATTGAAATGGTATTTTCATTATTAAGACTGCACCTAGCCTAACGCTAAAATAGACTCGAGGCTGCTTTTTTAAAAATGCATACAATTGCACAAGATTTTCTTTCTTGCTTAAAGATACACAGGATGGAAAATCAAGGTCCAATAACAAGATAAAGCATGCTCTACAGTCCTGTACAATTTTAAAAGATAGGCAGCAAATTAAGTACTAAACTTTCAGGTGGCCAAAGCAGAAAGGAAAACACAGTTTCAATACTGATTCTGCCCCCTGAATATAAGATTTAAATATATTTTAATTGATTTTACATACACACACACACACACTCACTCACACACACATACACCAGTCAGTGTGTCAGTTGTTCAAGACAAAATCAGAATTGCTAGCACGGATGCCTGAGGGAACTTTCTACAGTAGTTTTCATAAAGGGCTTATTGGCTGATATAATGGTTATTCCTCCACAGCATCTCTAAAGCAAATATATCAGTGAATTACTTCCAGCTGTTTCTTATGGTTTTCTTCAACACAAGCCATGAGCATGATGCCAAAGCAGAATTTAATAAAAGGTCTCCTTCAGAGACCAAGACAATCCAAGAAAACTGCCCTCCAGTGGTCTGGCTCGATGCCCAAACTTAACAAGGGATAGACTGTTTCATCATTTATAAACATTTTGGAATAGCTGCTGTTATCTTGTATATATGATAAATGTTCAAATTCTATACTGCCAATACCCTATCATCTACTCAAGGACATAAATCATTCCAAAGCTTGGACATTTTTTAAAATTAAAAAGAGCTAGAAAATCTAAATGCTTTTTGCCTTTGGATTATACTGCTTGGATATTTTTTTAAACAGTAACAATTTACTTCCTCTAGTATCTTTTTCTTGGTTGTCTGTATCCTCTGATCTTCAACATGTGAGCTCACTCACAGGGTATGGGATGGAAGAATTTCCACTGAGGTAAGACACTGAGTCATTATAACTTATACTTATATTTCCTTTTTAAGAAAGAAAAGAAAAGGGAGGGAAGGAGGGAAGGAGGGAGGGAGGGAGCAAGGAAGAGGGAATTAATAAAGCCTTCCCGGGGCTTCCCTGGTGGTGCAGTGGTTAAGAATCCACCTGCCAATGCAGGGGACACGGGTTTGAACCCGTGGTTTGGGAAGAGCCCACATGCTGCGGAGCAACTAAGTCCGTGCGCCACAACGACTGAGCCTGCACTCTAGAGCCCGAGAAATACTGCTTTACACAGTATATTTCAACATTTTCCAAATTCCATTCATTCAGGTATCATCTCATCTCCATGATTTGTGTCAACTACCATCCATTCTATTAAGACTTTGATTCTCACTGTTTTTGACTTTAATAAGTTTATCTGAAAAAGAAACTTGTGGGAATTTCCTGGCAGTCCAGTGGTTACAAGGCTATGCTTTCACTGCCGGGTTCAATCCCTGGTGGGGGAACTAAGATCTCACAAGCTGCAGGGCGTGGCCCCAAAAAAGAAAGAAACTTGTATGTTGATTCCATAAGTGGAAGACTAGTATAGGTTGTCATAAAATGAAAACCATAATAGGGAGGGTGGGAGGGAGGGAGACGCAAGAGGGAAGAGATATGGGAACATATGTATATGTATAACTGATTCACTTTGTTATAAAGCAGAAACTAACACACCATTGTAAAGCAATTATACTCCAATAAAGATGTTAAAAAAAAAGAAAACCATAAAAAAAATTTTTTAAGCATTACAACTAAATTAAAAAAATATCTGTCCATGTACCTTTAATATTAACGTTGGTAAATGAAAGAAAAAAACATAAAGCTTTTAGAGGAAAATATAGAGCGATATTTTCAGGACCTGAGGGTAGGCAAAAGTTTCTTAGGTCACAGAAAGCAAAATCACAAAAGAAAATTAGGTAAGTTGGATTTCCTTAAAATTTCAAACTTCTGCTCATCAAAGACACAATTAAGAAAATACAAGGACTTCCCTGGTGGCACAGCGGTTAAGAATCTGCCTGTCAACGCAGAGGACACGGGTTCGATCCCTGGTCTGGGAAGATCTCACATGCCATGGAGCAACTAAGCCTGTGAGCCACAACTACTGAGCCCGCGTGCCATAGCTACCGAAGCCCACGTGCCAAGAGCCCGTGCTCCTTAACAAGAGAAGCCACCGCCATGAGAAGCCCACACACTACAACGAAGAGTAGCCCCTGCTCGCTGCAACTAGAGAAAGCCTGCGTGCAGCAACAAAGACCCAACACAGCCAAAAGTAAAAGTAAGTAACTTTTTTAAAAATTAAAAAAAAAAAGAAAATACATAAACACGCTACAGATTGGGAGAAAATATTTGCAAAACATCTACCTGACAAAGGACTTCTATCTAGGGTATGCAAAGCATTCCTACAATGCAATAACAGAAGACAACTAACCCAATTTTAAAAAGACAAAAGTGACACTTCATAAAAGAAGATATTAGACAATAAGAACAGGGAAACAGTGAATGGTTTATTCACTGACTCTACAAACATTCACTGAATATTAAATATGTGCTCCATGAACAGAACAACTGTGCTCCTGAGGGCCTCACTGCTGGGAGGGGAGGCGACTAAACAGATTCATCAAATACAGTGTAATGAGTGTTATCACACAGATAATAGCTTTTCACGTATGTATACATACACAAACACCTCTGTACACATCTACATGTATAGACGTATGTAACATATATTAGTAATATATAACAATAATGCAATATGTAATAAATACTAACATATAATACATTACTAACATATAATATATATTATATAGTCACAGGCGTGAATACAGATTTATATTTATGAAGATTTTTGTGTGCCACTAAGGGTAAGGGCCCTTCATGCCTGCCTTGAACATTTATTCAACATTTCCTGAGCACATTAACTAAACCTGAATGAGTACGTGCTAAGTCATGTAAGGAAATACAATATTCATATATGATTCCATTTATATGACGTTCAAGAACAGCAAAAACCTATAGAAATAATAATAGCAGTCATCTTTGGCACTATTTTGATTGGGATGGAGCTCAGGGGAAAATCGTTTCCTGCTGAAATGTTCTAAAAAATCTTGACTTGGGTGATTGCATACACTTATTTGTGTTTGTGGTAGGAAGTTATACCTCAATAAGAAGTTTAAAAAGACACATCAGGCAAGCTCATGCCTTAAAGGACATTGCAACCTAGTCGCCAAAAATAAGGTACGTTGAAACTAACTACAGCAGAAGGTAAGGTATGTTAAAAGTGATGGATCTAGGGGACAGTGTGGCTCAGGGGTAGAGGCATGGCCTCCACACCAGGAGGTCTTGGATTTGAAACCAGCCTCGTGAACTTGGGCCAGTCACTTCATTGCTGTGAGTTCACTCCTGGGAACCCATTAAAGCAGCGGTCCCCAACCTTTTTGGCACCAGGGACTGGTTTCATGGAAGACAACTCTTCCACCGACAAGGGCGGGGTGGGCGGTGGTTCAGGAGGTAACGCCAGCAATGGGGAGCAGCGGACAAAGCTCCACTCGCTTACCTGCCGCTCACCGCCTGCTGTGCGTCCCGGGGCTTGGGGACCCCTGCATTAGAGCTTCCCTGCTCTATAAAATGTGAATCATCGTATTTCCCTGCCAGGATTGTAGGGAGGATCAGACGAAATCCCTTATGTAAGTCTCTTACCATAGGGCCTGGCACTCATTTGTATTCAGCGAGTCTCAGCTTGTATTATTGTTACATACAATCATTCCTAACAACTCTCACAACATGGTGAGAATAAGTTCTCACAGCCACAGTAGCCCACACGCAGCAAGTGGACCTTTCTCTATCGGTCCACTTTTCAACTGGACCTCTGTTGAACCCTTGTTCTGCCACGTGGCAGAAAATAAAATCTCAGTTCCTGGTTTTCTCAGTTATTTCAGGGTCGAGCTCGGTCCTTTCGTGGTTTCTTCTTCCCAGATCGGGAGGTGGGTTAGGTTGTGCACTGCGGAAGTGGCCGATCCATGCCAGCATCCAGGGGATCTACCTTGTTCCATCAGAATCCTGTCCTGAGGGGCCTGGCAATGTCACCCCTCACACTGGCACTCACCCCCCAACCCCAGGCTCCAGCCTCTACTGCATACATTACCACCACGTTGAAAGAGGCAGGCGTGTTTTAGCATGGCAGCAGCTAAATGCTCTCATCATTTAAAATAGACAGTAGATACTTTAAAATAATTTTAGGGAAATGCTAGGTCCTGCAAAGCCTCTAGCCAAATGCTCACCAATGTAGGACACTTCCCAGATGTAAGTTCTCAATTGCTATCTGACCACCTTCCTTTTGCCACTCATCTCTCTCTGGCTGCCCAAGGATTCCGTCCTCCAAAACCAACTAACAAGAGAGTTGGAACAAAATAAAATCAAAAGCTGGATTAGCATATCATTAAAGGACTTCATTTTCCACAAAACAGAATCAAAAGAATGAGTGGAGCATGGCAGGTGCAGGGAGGTAAGGAGAGAGGGGGAAAATGACAATAGCAATAAAAGTTACATTTATTCCATGCTAGCTGCTGTACTGAGGCTTTTTTTAAATAATGGGAATTTTTTTTTACTTTTGGCATTGTCTCACATAATTTTTTTCTTTAATGGAAAGCAACAGCAGATGGGAAAGGAAATAGTCTACTTCTCTTACCAGCAATCAGCCCTGTGCTACTTAGTTCAAAGCAGGATTTCCCCCTTGGTCATGAAGTTCTCATAAATTAGCTCAGTGAATCCTCACAGCAACCCAACGAGGAAGCCCCACAATCATTTCCACTTGAAAGATGAGTGCATAGGTTTTTTTTTAATAATGCACTTTTTAAAAAAAAGTCTTTATTGAATTTGTTACAATAGTGCTGCTGCTTTTTATGTTTTGGTCTTTTGGCCATGAGGCATGTGGCATCTTAGTTCCCCGACCAGGGATCGAACCCGCACCCCCTGCATTGGAAGGCGAAGTCTTAACCACTGGACCACCAGGGAAGTCCCACAACATGAGTGCATGGAGTTTTATGTGTGAGAGATACACGGCTCTTGTTGAAGCCACCATTGTTTTGGGTCTCTGCACTGCACCCTCACATCTAATACAGTTTGGTATGGTCATTGGCTGTCTTGGTTTTGCTACCCAGGCCTATCTCCTCCTCCACAGCCATCACTATTTTTTTTTATGTATGTATATTTTATTTATTTGTTTTTGGTTGCATTGGGTCTTAGTTGTGGCACATGGGCTTCTCTCTAGTTGTGGCGCGCAGGCTCATTTGCTCCGTGGCATGTGGGATTTTAGTTTCCTGACCAGGGATTGAACCCATGTCCCCTGCATTGGAAGGCAGATTCTTCACCACTGGACCACCAGGGAAGTCCCTACAGCCATCATTCTTATGATGCCATTGTTAGTGTACTCACAGCAGCTGTACGGCAGTCACGGAAAGAATACATCCAGTTGGGAATTTAATTCATAGATTTTTTCTTTAGAGGACAGCAAAATTGAGGAGAAGGTACAGATCTGCCAAATACCCCTTTGCACCCACGCTCACTACCCGCCCCATGAACAACATCGCCCCCAGAGTGGTCCATGCGTTACATTTGATGAACCTATATTAACACATCATGATCACCCAAATCCACAGTTTACGTCAGGGTTCACTGTTCGTGCTGTACATTCTATAGGTTTGAACAAATGTATAATGACATGTATCCACTATTATAATATCATACACAGTATTGTCACTGCCCTAAACATCCTCTGTGCTCTGCTTTTTCATCCATCCCCTTGTCCCCCAATCCCTGACCATCACTGATCTTTATACTGTCTCCATAGTTTTGTCCTTTCCAGCATGTCATATAGTTGGAATGACTGGCTGGGATTTTATATATATATATATATATATATATATATATTTATTTATTTATTTATTTATTTATTTATTTATTTATTTATTTTTGGCTGTGTTGAGTCTTCGTTGCTGCCCATGGGCTTTCGCTAGTTGTGGCGAGCGGGGGCTGCTCTTCGTTGCAGTGCACAGACTTCTCAATTCAGTGGCTTCTCTTGTTGGGGAGCACAGGCTCTAGGTGCACGGGCTTCAGTAGTTGTGGCACATGGGCTCAGTAGTTGTGGCACACGGGCTTAGTTTCTCTGTGGCATGTGGGATCTTCCCGGACCAGGGCTTGAACCCATGTCCCCTGCATTGGCAGGCAGATTCTTAACCACTGTACCACCAGGGAAGTCCGGGTGGGATTTTTTTTTTTTTTTTTTTGCGGTACGCGGGCCTCTCACTGTTGTGGCCTCTCCCGTTGCGGAGCACAGGCTCTGGACGCGCAGGCTCAGCAGCCATGGCTCACGGGCATGGCCGCTCCGCGGCATGTGGGATCTTCCCAGACCGGGGCACGAACCCGTGTCCCCTGTATCGGCAGGTGGACTCTCAACCACTGCGCCACCAGAGAAGCCCCGCGTGGGCTTTGAGTAGCCCACGAGACTTTGAGTAGCTAGTTTTGGAGGTGGCGGGGGTTCAAGGAAGTAATGGGGACACCGAGGCGCCCAGGGACTAGTGCCTTGAGAAGTCATTACTACCTGCGGGCCTGAAGATGTTACCAGAGCCTGGCTGAAATTTAGCACCATGGAGAGGGGCTGTCCAAGGGAGGATGAGGTCACAGACGGATATAGCCATGGCCCAAACTGAGCCAAGTCAGGAGGAATAAATATCCAGACCTTTCTCTCTCCTCCACCCTCAAGCCTCTAGCTGGTGCCTCCCATGGGCCAATCAGAAGCCAGAGGGCAAGATGACTTAGGTGACAAACACAGTCCATAGGGCTTCGCTTCCCAGGGTGCAGAGCAGGGTCTAGAAGGGTGGAGAAAAGGCTTGGGGGCAAATGGAGAATTACTCACCCAATGGGTAATTCTCTTCACTTCACTATCAGTCAAGTCTTAAACCGTCTGTTCCCCAGTAAAAATTTAATTCACTTTGTGAGTACCACTGGCAAAGGAGGAAGCATATTCCTATAAAGAAACTGTGTCCATTTTTAGATACTCTCTAGTATGTAGACTTTCTATAGAAAACCGTATTTTTTTAAGAGGACAATTTTTACATTGAAAACAGAAGCCAGTGAACCTGTTCATCTCCTCAGTTAATCAAGAGTTCAGTGTGTCTTTGTATGAAGACAAACTGCAGCCCTTTGGACATTTCTGCCAGTTCTATTTAGAAGAAGAACCAAATGAAGTTAGCAAAAAGCGAGGATTGAGGAACTATAGGACAAATGCTGTTTTTTTTCTCCTTTTTGACCAGAAGTGACAACAGAGGAACAGGAACAGGGGAAATTTTCTGCCACTGGACATACCTGTTATATTGGATCACAGACTCCGTTTTTAAAAAATAAATTTATTTATTTATTTTTGGCTATGTTGGGTCTTCGTTGCTGCGTGCAGGCTTTCTGTAGTTGCAGCGAGCGGGGGCTACGCCTCATTGTGGTGCGCAAGCTTCTCGTTGCGGTGGCTTCTCTTGTTGCGGAGCACGGGCTCTAGAGCGCAGGCTCAGTAGTTGTGGCACACGGGCTTAGTTGTTCCACGGCATGTGGGATCTTCCCGGACCAGGACTCGAACCCGTGTCCCCTGCATTGGCAGGCAGATTCTTAATCGCTGTGCCACCAGGGAAGCCCCCCCAGACTCTTAACAATGAAAAAGACCTTAAAAATCATCTAGTCCTGTGTTTTTCAAGGCTTTTTAGTTGTGAGGTCCCTTGCTTAAGCACTTACATGGAAACCCATTAAGTGGAAGAATTTTCCTTCACAGGGTCTGGTACTGGGCTTTGCACTTGGCCAGGATTACCTCATTTCATCCTGTCTACAGCCTTAAGAGGGAGGTTCTTCCTTTTGTACATTGACAGAGAAAGATGCCAAGGGTCAGAGACAAGCAAGGGCACATTGCCAGTGGCTGTAGCAGGTGGGATTCGACGTCAGGGTTCCTGACTCCACAGCCCGTGTCTCTGCTTCCATATAAAGGCAGAGGTGATTTAGTTAAAGCAGAGTGTAGGTTTTCAGAGCTTGCCTCATTCTCCCCTTAACCCTGACCTTACCCTTGGCCACCTGGGACACTGTTTAAAAAATACCCATCGAGTCTCACACTTGATAATTTAATCGGTTAAACTGACTATCATCAACCCCAATATATGGAAAAACAGTCCCATACTTCTCAAATACACCCTAGCTCTTATTTTCCCTCCTCTTCAAAGTACTTAGATATAATTTTCCCTGTCATCAATATGCACATGCAATTTAATCCTTGGCTTCTTTTAACCTAAATCTATTTTCTATAAAAATTCTCATGTATAGGGGCGTCCCTGGTGGCGCAGTGTTTAAGAGTCCGCCTGCCGATGCAGGGGACACGGGTTCGTGCCCCAGTCTGGGAAGATCCCACATGCTGCGGAGCGGCTGGGCCCGTGAGCCATGGCCGCTGAGCCTGCGTGTCCAGAGCCTGTGCTCCACAACGGGAGAGGCCACAACAGTGAGAGGGCCGCATACCGCAAAAAAAAAAAAAATTCTCATGTATAAATCCAGACATTGGACTCACCAACTTAAACAGCTGTTTATCATTTTTATAGAATACTCCATAACAGAACTTCCTGCCCCGTATTCCATGGAAGCCTGGTTCCTGATGATATTAATAGGTGTCTGCAATAAGAAGGGGTTTTTACCAGTTTTTATATTTATATGAAAAATATATGTATTTTTTGACAAGTTTGGGAAATGATACACATGCTCTCCTGAACATCACATGCACATTAGAAAATTAAAGATGATAAAAAGTCATGTAAGGACTTCCCTGGTGGCACAGTGGTTAAGAATCCACCTGCCAATGCAGCGGACACGGGTTCGAGCCCTGGTCCAGGAAGATCCCACATGCCGCGGAGCAACTAAGCCCGTGTGCCACAACTACTGAGCCCGCGCTCTAGAGCCCATGAGCCACAACCACTGAAGCCCGTGAGCCTATAGCCCAGGCTCTGCAACAAGAGAAGCCACCGCAATAAGAAGCCTGTGCACCGCAACTAAGAGTAGCCCCCGCTCACTGCAACTAGAGAAAGCCCGCACACAGCCATGAAGACCCAATGCAGCCAAAAATAAATAAATAAATTGATTTTTTTTTTAAGTCATGTAAGAGAGCAACGGACATGATTAGGCTTAGCAAATGGATTTGATCATAAAATCCTTTTGTAAAAACCTCTATGGAGCAAATCCACTGCTCTACAGATCCACCGGATGAAACCTTGTCCTGTACCAGGTTTGCTTGGTCCTTTCTCAGTGAGTGTGGGACCCCTACTTTACAGACAAGGAAGGTAGATTTTCAGGTCACCCATCTGGCTGGCAACACCAATTAGGATCGTAGCTCAGGTCTCCTAATAACTTTTACAGAAATCCCTGTGATCAAACTGTCTGGGCTCTTAAAGATGGACACATATTCTGATATTTCACAACTGACGGAGAGCAAGCCAGCACACCTCCTAGGCCCTACGGTCACCTCACGTCGCCTGGTAACCTGGTGGCCCAAGGCCTCTTAAAAGGAGAATAGTTATTGGCTGAGGATGACTCAGCTTTGCCTCCAAATCCTAAGGTTCTCCGCTGGGAGGCACCTGGAGGGGGCATACCAGTGGCTCGGAACAGTTTCCCTCTGCTGAGGCGCTGCAAGCACCACCCGGCAGCAGCCTGATCCCACGGCACAGTCTTCTTGTGTTCTAGGCCCTGCAGAAAACTGGTGGATTTGGGGGTTACACAATAGGCGGGTTAGGAATAAAAGTGTGGGCTCTGGGACTTCCCTGGTGGCACAGTGGTTAAGAATCCACCTGCCAATGCAGGGGACATGGGTTCGATCTCTGGTCCGGGAAGATCCCACATGCCGCGGAGCAACTAAGCCCGTGCGCCACAACTCCTGAGCCTGTGCTCAGCCCGAGTGCCACAACTACTGAAGCCCATGCGCTCTAGGGCCCACGAGCCACAACTACTGAGCCCGAGTGGTGCAATTACTGAAGCCTGCGTGTCTAGAGCCCAGGCTCCACAACGAGAGAGAAGCCACCACAATGAGAAGCCAGCGCACCGCCATGAAGGATAGCCCCTGCTCGCCACAACTAGAGAAAGCCCGTGCACAGCAATGAAGACCTAACGCAGTCAAAAAAAAGAAAGAAAAAAAAAGAAAGTGTGGGCTCTGGCATGGAGCCCTGAACAAGGTGCTTGCTAAGGGCAAAGTGAATATGGGGTGGGTAGAGGAAGACAGTGGTCATAAATATCCACTATGACCACACGGTCAGTCGCAGAAACCAGGACCGTGATAGCTGTGCGCATTCTTCCTTATTTGACATGAATATATTTGCTTATACACAAACCAGTTTTCCCCCTCTTTCATTGCTCTAGCCTCTAGAATAAGATGTGTTAATAGTAGTTAACCTCATATTTCATTATTTAAGCTACGGGATGTCAAAGGGACATTGACTTACCTAGAAAAGAAATCACCAATAAATGGACTTTGGACAGGTTCAACATGTTTCTGGATGTATGAGACAAATTGTATTATGCCTCTAATTGGTTAAACTGCCACCTATCAAAGAAGTACTGGGTATGAGATGGGAAAGAGGTGCGAAGGAGTGTAATTCAGCCAGTACTCATAGGAACTTAGAAATAATACTGCATTTGTCCATGCAACGTAATTCAGCATCCTTGAAAAGTAAGTGTGCCAATAAGGTTCAAGGAAATTGATGCCTTTGCGCTGGAGGATAAATAACCAAATGCCACCTGGGGGGACTCACGCTCTCCCAGGCTTCTTAGAACTTACAAGCAGCAGAGACTTTTTGTTGATACCAAGAGACGATGGGGGAGGCTCTGTGCAGAAATGATTTTTGGTGCCAGGTGACTCATTTTTAAACAACTTCCACATTTGGCAGATGGTGATGATGCCAGCGCTTAACGATAGAGCTGGTAAATCAGGACGGCATGTTTCCACACTTCTCAGATGCTTATTTCTAAACAGTATGGAAAAACCACATCTTTGGGTACCTCTCTCTGCAGTGACTCATGTAGTCTAAGCAAGGCTGCCACCTCTGGAGTCCATGCTGCCCTCCTGTTAGAATCCGGCAATGGACCACACTGATAACAGTACGGAAAAAGGATCCAGACACTCATTTTTCAGATGCTGAAAACATCAGGCCACAGAATACACTTACCACAGACATTTTCTGTCTTGATCATTTCTCACACGAACACTGTCCTATTGAAAGGACCTTAACCCTCATCAAATTCCCATGTATTCCAGACAAATTAAATCATGTAACCGTAGAACCTATGGGGTAGAAGGAACTTATACTCATTGAGACCAGGGCAGAAATAACTAACTTTTTATCAAATATTTCATGCTCCCCCTCCCATGCAGAAGAGTTGTGGCTGAAACATGGCTGCCCAGGGAGGCAATACCTTTCTCAATGCCTTTCATTTGTGCAAGGGCGTGTGACTGGTATTGGCCAATATAAGGTGAGCAGATGTGATGTGTGCCACTTCTGGCCAAAGCAGTTAAGAAGAGGGTGTGTCACTTCTTCTCTCTCCCCTTCCTCCTGGACACAGAGGTCTCTAAGCCTTCAAGGGATGGCAGAGCCATGAGATGAGACATGCTTGGGTCCCTGAATCACCATATGGGTCCCTGAATCACCACCAGGACGATCTTCATCAGATTGTTATGCGAGTAACAAATACATTTTTACTGTGTTAAGACTCTGAAATCAGGGGCTTAATCATTCTTGTAGCTAGCATTTCCCTAATTAATACAGAGTCCAACTTCCATCTTCCTCTCTCTATCCAGTGTTTTAATTCTCTTTACAACTCCTCATAGAGATATTACTAGGAATATCAAGAAGCAGTTTGTACGATGGCCGAGATTATGCACCCTGGTATCAGGCAGACTAGGTTTTTAATTCCATTTTCTATACTAATCTAGCTATGTGTTCTTGACCAAGCCAATTAACTTCTCAGAGTCTTGGTTTCCTCCTCTGTAAAATGCACATAATAGTACTTATGTCATAATATTGTTGAGGGAAGTAAAGGAGCTCATCCCCATAAGGCACTAAGTATTTAAGAAATGAAGGCTTTTGTTCTTCCTGGCATTACCCTACAGGTGATCATGCAACACACGCTGGTGACACTATTAAAGAGATCAACGGGCAGCTTTTTGTTGCACTGCCGCTTTCCAGAGGGCCAGAGGAACTTAGGCATACAAGCAGCTTCCCTACTTAGATACCAGGACCTTAGAAAATTGGGTGAGGTGATCCAATAGAAACACAGGTCCTAGGAGACTCGGGTACCAGGAACCCAGAAGGAATAAGCATCAAAATCTCTGGGCACTAACACATCTTACCAACACTCAGGGTCCTTCTGTAAAGAGGAGATGGGAGCTGTTGTTTTCTGGATGTACACGTGAGGTCATGTGGGAGACGCGAGTGGATAGACCCAGTGTAGGTCTATCGCTGACCGGGCCTCAGGAAACGGAGCCCTCCCCCATGGTCGCTAAGGGAACACCAGAGATGCTCTCAGGTGACATGAAGAAGGGGGAGCCCCAGCACCAGAAGAAGGCTTGGGAGGAACGCTGCTGGGAGCGCATGAGGGAGATGGAAGACAAGGGCCAGGGCGGGCGGCCAGAAGCCTGTGCTCCGCAAGAGAATCAGCAGTTTCCTGCCTCTGATTCCTGTACCTGCTCCGCCGGCTCCGCTTTGGGCCAGGGCACCCTCTCCCTTTGCCCTCTTAGCAGAGGTGCAGAGCGCCTTGTAGACTTCCTGCTGACCCCTCTGTCACCCGCTGCCCCAGGGCAGTCCTCCTTTGGCAACAGGAGTCTGAAACAAGACTCACCCTTTCCTTCCTTTGCCCAGAAGCTAAGGGTTGGAAAACCAATGCAGATGTTTGGCTCAAAACCACTCCAAAGAAAGATGAGAACAGCCTGCTTCCTGCCGCCCCTCTGGACAGCAATCAGGAGAGTGATAACTCAGACCCTGCCCTGTGCCCACTTCCAAGATCCCTCCGGCCAAGCCGCCGAAGCGGCTTCACGACACTGGACCCACCAACAACTTCAAAAGCCCTCTCTGAAGAGCAAGAAGGACAGACAAGGAAAAGCAGAAAGAGAAGCTCCCGTGCAGCACCCCGGGCATCTGCACCGAGGGACACCACTGGCTCAGGCTACCTTCTCCCTCTGGGTGGCTTTCGGTCACGCGTTTGTATCGCTGCTGCACTTTTCAAGTATTTGGATTTGAACAGATGAGGGAAGGCTTTCCGCCACAGGAGGGAGAACCAAGAAAATTTCAAATATGATGCATTTTCCAGATTCCTGTCTTTATACCAAAATAAAGTATTGATATTCATGAAGGCAAGCAAGAAAGGAGGGAGGGAGGGAAGGAAAGAGAAGCAGCCCTTCAGAGTAAATCATAATTTATCTTGTGCTTACCTCGTAGTCTGGTTTTCAGCACCCCCAACACTGATGACCTAGAAGAAAATGGAGTCATGCAACAGTGCGTAAGTGACCTGTCCCCCCAAAACACACATCGGAAGCAGCCCATTCCGGCTCCGGATGATGGGACTGAATACTTTCCTTTATACTGAGACAAAATATTTCTGCCTCTATTTCTCATCCCTGGTCCTCTCTCCTGTCTTGGGTCCACGTGGAACAAGTCTAAATTTTCTTTCGCATGTAAAAGTCCACAGTGAAGCTCTGTCCATGTGAGAGCGGAGAGAGGGGGCAGTCTTCTTGAGGATTAGCTCTCCATGGGGAGCCTTCACCTTTGCAGCAGTAACAGGCAAAGTCTTTCATGGGTTTTTTTTGAGGGATGCTAAAGGACTCTGAACCCCAAGTCATCCTTCCAAATTCCAGTCTTGACTTAACTCTTTTACTGCCCCCTCTTCTTCCTCAATGTCCCCTAATATGGCACAGAGGCTGCAGGAAACAGGACCAGGATAGATACGTTTGGAGGTCAGAGCATGAGATGTGATCCAGTTTGTATTGGGGAGCAGAAAGAGAGACCCCAAAATACTGGAGATGCTTATATCCAGTCAGCACAGGCCACAGCTACTCATTTTTCATCATCACCAAGGCCCCACGGGTGAGACAGGAACAGGAAGTCAGAAACACCTCCCTCTACCAATCCTGTCCCAACATGTCTCACCAGCCCAGGTTTCCCTAATACCCTCCCCTCTGTCTTCTTTTCTAAAATGATCTTTCAAGATGTTGGTGGAGATAAGAGGAAAGATTTGAGAGAAGAGAAAGGAGGGGGCATGAGCTATTTATTCAAGAATTTAAACCCGGGCTTCCCTGGTGGTGCAGTGGTTGAGAGTCTGCCTGCCGATGCAGGGGATGCAGGTTCGTGCCCCAGTCTGGGAAGATCCCACATGCCGCAGAGCGGCTGCGCCCGTGAGCCATGGCCGCTGAGCCTGCGCATCCGGAGCCTGTGCTCCGCAACGGGAGAGGGCACAACAGTGAGAGGCCCGCGTACCGCAAAAAAAAAAAAAATAATAATAATAATTTAAATCCCTTAAAATCTGCCTATTCCGAATTCTCCTCAGAGATAACTTACTCTTCTGATTTTCTCAGCCTTCTACTCCTATCTTCCCAAGTTGACAAATATTGTTTGCCCATGCGACACCCTTTTCCTTCCTCCTGGTCAGAGCTTTCTGAGTTTCCTCTGAGGAGGCACCCTCCTTGGTCCACGCGGTTCATTCGACTGACTGCCCACAACTCACCATTGCAGGGACGAATGGAAGACCAAGACCTGACCGAGCAGAGTCATGGTGATTGGCTTGGGGACAAAAATGGGATGGGAGGCAGTCCAATGAGAGTCTACACTGTGGATTTTGCTGGAACTATTGGAAAGGATGTGCTGAGATTGCTAAGCCAATAGGATTTAAACCTGGAGCTGCAGACAGCCATCATCACCTGCTCTTGAGGAAGGCCTGCAGAGCATGAAGCTAACACTAAGGGGTGAGGGACCAAGAGGTGAAGAGACACAGGCTTTGGCTTATGGCTGTTTGAGTTGAGTTTGTCTCTTGCGTCCAAAATTACTCAGAATTCTGAGTAATACTTGACCCCGGTGGCTCTGAAACTTTTTGGTCTCAGAATCTCTTTGCAATTTAAAAGTTTATTGATGACCCCAAAGAGCTTTTACTTGTGTGAATTATTTTTATTGATATTTATCATATTAGAAATTAAAATTGAGAAATTTTATAGCTGTCAATAAAACTCACAATGAACTCATTTCGTGTTAGTATAAACAACATATTTTTATGAAAAATAACTACACTTTCCAATAGAATATATTCAGTGAGAAGCATGCCCTTGTTTCACATTTTTTCAATTGTCTTGCAACGTCTGGCTTAATACAACATAGCTGAATTCTCATATATGTTTCTGCAGAATGACATTGCCATATGTTCTTTGGTTAAAGCATGGGAAGAAAACCTGGCCTCACAGAGATATGTATTGTTAAAAAAGACAGATTTTACAAGGCTTTTCAGAGAGTTGTGGGTATTCTTTTTTGGTATTTTCCCAAAACTTGACAAGTGGTAGTCTCTTAAAAGTTTGTTACAATGTGGAATCTGAAACTATAAAAGGAGCTTTTCATATTCTATATACTCATAAAAAATGAGGGTGATAAAACGCAAAATAATATCTTAGAATTAACAGGAATATAGTTTTGATCTCGTGCATCCCCTGAAAGGTTTTTAGGGACCTCCAGGGGTCCCTGGACCACACTTTGAGAACTACTGCTCCACCCTAAGCCTCATCAACTCTGACTCTCTCTGTGTGTATTTTTCTCATTTGAACTTCTTTTTATTCCTTTTTTCTTTTTCTGGCCATGCCGTGCGGCTTGTGGGATCTTAGTTCCCTAACCAGGGATTGAACCTGGGCCCAGGCAGTGAGAGTGCCGAGTGCTACCCACTGGACCGCCAGGGAAATCCCTAATTTAAACTTCTAATCTGAAGAAAAGGGAACTGATTTGGCTCATTCAGTTACCCTTCAAGAAGAAATTCTGTATTAAGTTTTTCAACTAACAGTGCTGGGTGCTCCCCATGCTCCGGGCACCGTGGTGGGAGCTGGGAGTACAGTGAAGAGCAGAACGGAACGGGACCCTACCCTCAAGTGGCCAGTAGCCGAGCGTGGCTCCCAGACATCAATCCTAACATAGATTTACAAACTGGGGTAAGCTATGTGAAGGAAACTACAAAAAGTCAGGGAGTGGTAAGGAAGTTCCTCAAAGAAGCGACTTTTAAAAGATAAAAGGATGGGGCTTCCCTGGTGGCGCAGTGGTTAAGAGTCCGCCTGCCGATGCAGGGGACACGAGTTCGTGCCCCGGTCCGGGAAGATCCCACATGCCGCGGAGCGGCTGGGTCCGTGAGCCATGGCCACTGAGCCTGCGCGTCCGGAGCCTGTGCTCCGCAACGGGAGAGGCCACAACAGTGAGAGGCCCTCGTACCGCAAAAAAAAAAAAAAAAAAGATAAAAGGATAAGTAGTCATTCTAGGACGGTAGAGGAGAGGCATGGGGAGGGGCGAATGCCTCTGGCTCCAGGCCGAGGCAGTTCCATGTGATACGTCTTAGCGAAGGAGAAGCTGCAGGAAGCCAGCATCCCTGGAAAGTGAAGGTAGGGACCACATTGCAGGAGAGTCTGGAGAGGTAGACAGGAGGATCTGTTAGACACGGTGCTTGCAAAATGCCATCTCATTGGCTGCTGGCCTGCCTACAGAGGAGTGCCTTTGAGTCTGACACCTGCCCCTGGTCCAGGCAGCTGGAGCCAAGATGCAGGGTCATGTGGTGGCCCAAGCATCAGGGACCACTGGGAAGGGATTGTGGGAGTACAGCAAGCACTCCCAGAAGACTCATGATCCCCTCTAAAAATCATATTCCATCTCTCAGGGCTTCACTGTTGCCCGACGCACAGCCGTCCTCTGATTTGGAAGCCTTGAAGATCTTCTGCATTTGCTGGTCACCCATGCTTGATTTTCAGTAGGGACATTGTCACAGGTGGGGCTCCCGAGAGACAGATTCAGAGATGGAGATTAGCAGTCGGATGACTATTAGGTCTTGGAGACAAGACTTGTGAAAGAGAAGGGACAGAAGCAGGATTGGACAGAGGGACAAGCTGACCCGCAAGGCACTCTCAACAAAGGTCTCAGCTAATCTCATGGGCAGCTCTGAGGCTGAGCTGGCCCTCCTGAATTGTCTCGATTTGCAGCAGGAGGGTCAGCTTTACACCCTAGCATCTCCCAGTCACTGGATATGCGTTGCTCTGGAAGGAAGCATGAACTTGGAAGGCAGCATGACCAGGCAAGGCAGTTTTCTTCAGTTAATGCAAACCCCAAAGTGGAATGACAACAGATGGCTCTCTTCCAGCATCATTCCCAAGTCCTAGGGGCATAATCCTTCTTTCCAGAAGGAGGATCTGAGTGGTGCGTCACAGCGCCCATCACGCTCAACACTCAACAAGAATCACAGTGGCGTTTATGAGGACAGCGGAGGCCAGGGACTCAGCGGGATTGAGTTCCAGTGCTGGCTTTTCATGAATCAAACACACATGAAAACTTACGAGTTGGTGAGCTGGTTGCACCCTGCCTGTCTCTCCACCTTGTCTCATAACCATTCTCCCTCATCCATCGACTCCATCAACCCTCCAAGCTCATTTCTTCCTTGGGGCCTTTGTACTGTCGATAAGAATTATCTCATCTGTGTGCTCAACTAGAAGATATGTTCTGTGGGCATAGAAACTGTGTTCTTCATCTTTGTGTCTTCAGAACTTAGAACACAGTAGGCATAAAAACATTTGCTGGAAAAAAAATGAATGACTGGACTTCCTTGGTGGTGCAGTGGTTGGGAGTCCACTGCCAATGCAGGGAACACAGCTTTGAGCCCTGGTCCAGGAAGATCCCACATGCCACGGAGCAACCAAACCCGTGTGCCAAAGTACTGAGCCTGTGCTCTACAGCCCGCGAGCCACAACTACTGAGCCCGCGTGCCACGACTACTGAGCTCTCATGCCACAACTACTGAGCCCTCATGCCACAACTACTGAGCTCACGTGCCTAGAGCCTGTGCTCCACAACAAGAGAAGCCACCGCAATGAGAAGCCCACGCACCGCAACGAAGAGTAGCCCCCGCTCACCACAACTAGAGGAAGCCCATGTGCAGCAACAAAGACCCAACGCAGCCAAAAATAAATAAATAAACTTATTTAAAACAAAAAGAATGACTGAGTACCAGGCAGAGTGGGTGTACTGGATTGCTAGGGCTGCCATAACTAAGTACCACAGACTGCGTGGCTTAAACTACAGAAGTATATTTTCTCACAGCTCTGGAGGCTACAAGTCTGAGTGTCGGCAGGGCTGGTTTCTTTCGAGGTCTCTCTCCTTGGTTTGCAGATGGCTGTCTTCTCCCTCTGTCTTCACATGGTCTGTCCTCAGTACATGTGTGGATCCAAATTCCTTCATCTTAGAAGGACACCAATCACATTGGATTAGGGCCCACCCTCATGGCCTCATGTTACCTTAGTTACCTCTTTAAAGACCCTATCTCCAAATGCAGTCACATTCTGAAGTACTGGGGGTTAGGACTTCAACATACAAATTTGGGGAGAAACAACGCAACCGAAAACATTGGGGGGACACAAAAAGGCTGTGTCGTGGGGTTTTTGTCTCAGAACAATTGCTGTCTCACACAAAAGAAGAGATGACATGACACCAGCCAGCCTTTTTTTTAGTCTTTACAACCAGGCACTGTGCTGGTGCTTTACAGGCACTAACTTATTTCTCCTCACAACCATCTGTTGAGGTAGGGAGCAATAGGCCCATTTTACTGACAAGAAGACAGAGGCTCTGAGATCTTACTTACTCAAGGTCACACAGTGGCCAAGGGGAGAAGCTAAAACTTGAACGCAGATCTCCTGACGCTAAGCTCCCACAGTTAACTATTTCTAGAGAGTGCCTCTCGTTTATCTTCACAGCTTTCCCACCCCACGATTTAAAATGCTAACACCCTGCCTCCACAGAGCCATAATTAGTTTAATTACATGGTATTTTGTGATGTCCACGCTAAGTCACCTGTAGCCCTCTCCATGGAGACGGGAACCATCCACGAAAATAACAGAAACCCAGGTGTTGCCCTGCATTCAGGGTAGAGAAGCCTGAACAAACATTTCTTTTTGCTCCCAGCACTAAGTCTAATGCTCCGCTCCCCTCCCTGAAACTTAAAACCAAAATCAGAACTTACTTCATTCTCTGTTTCATTAGCTTGGAATAAGCCCAAGATAAGGTTAACCAATGGACGAGTCTGAAAAAACTGCAACCAATTACCCTGAAAAATATGCTAAGCCTGAACAGATTTATTCAACGTTGCTTAGTGGGTGGCTTCACAGGACGGAGGCCAAGATGTATCATCTGCTTGGCTTTGCCTTTGATTATTCATTGACTGGCATGACTCTCTTACCATAAGCTGATACAGTCTCCCGTCTCAGAGAGAGCGAGCGAAAAAAATACAAAACACCACACTGACTGATTCATTCCAAACAGAATGGTTTGGTTTTTTTTGTTTTTTGAGACAGACCTGTGGTACTAATGAACCTTCCCTGTTTTCCTTTTTAATTCAAGGCAGCAGATTAATGAAAAATTTAGTGATGGGTGTGCAGGTGGAATGTTCTACTGATGCCTCTGGGTGTATATCTGAACACACGTGATAACTGGCTGTCATCAGCCATGCATTTTGGTAGATGTGCTCTGAAATCATCTCATTTAACTTGCACAAGATCCCATAGGTAGGTGCTGTCATCCCCACTGTACAGGTGAGGAAACTGACTCTTTAAAACTGTGTTGTTCAATACGGTAGTCACCAGCTACAGGTGACTATTTAAACTTAAACGTAAAGTAATTACAATTTTAAAAGTCAGCTCCTCAGTTACACCAGCCGCATTTCAAGTACTCAACAGCCAGGGGTGGCTAGTGGCCACCAGATTGAACGGATCAGATGTAGAACGTTTCTAACCACACAGAAAGTGTTGTTGGACATGCTCCTCTACAGTCTAGAGGCAAGAGCCTTGCCATTTGCTTAAGCAAAGGTGAGATTCAAACCCAGCTCCCTCTGCTCCAAACCCACTATTTCACCACACCCATGGCATCTGTGGCCTCCCAGTGCGAGCCTCTTAGGTACGGAGGGCAGCAACCTTGATCCTGATTTCTTTAGTATTCCCACGGCACCTTACACTTAAACTGAAAACTTCTTTCTGCCCTGAAAGGCGTGTTGGAAAATGCCAAGAAATGACCAGCAGGTGGTGTGTGTGTCCCATGTCTCGTAAAAGCGTGCCATTCCCAGGCCCTGCTAAAAAAGGACCCTGCAAAATCCAAACACTTGTTCTGTTGCAAGACAAAGGCTATAGATAAAATTGGAATTGTTCTCTCTCTTCCCTCTCTTTAAGTTCTTTTTCTTATCACTCAGAAACTTTGCAATAAAGACGTTTAAAAAAACTGGAAAATACAGCCACCTTCCAACGTCAGCTCCCTTGGCTTTAAATAATATCTAAATGTGGATTACTCTGAAATGTGCCTCCTCAGACACACCCATCCCTAAAACTCTTAATGTATTTATCCAACTTCCTACTTGGTATCTCACATGGGTGTCAAAAAGGCATTTTGATATGAATTTGACCAAAAAGGAACTCTCACTTCCCTTACCCCTCTGCCTCCCAAAGTTGTTCTTCCCCCATCTTCCCTATTTCTAGAAATAGTACCACCATGCCCAAAGTTACTCAGGCCCAAATCCTAGCCCGCGTGCACGCACACGCGCGCGCACACACACACACACACACACACACACACACACATTACATCACTTCATCAGCAAATCCTGGTGGTTCCACCTCAGGAGATCTTGAATCCATTTACTTCTCTCTGTGTCCACAACATCTCGCTCATCCAAGCTGTCATCCTCTCTTGCCTGGACAACTACAGTGGTTCCTAACAGGTCCCAATGCTTTGACCCTTGCTATTCTCCAACACATTCTCCAAAGACATCGTTTAAAACCAAATCAGAGGGACTTCCCTGGCGGTGCAGTGGTTAAGAATCCGCCTGCCAGTGCAGGGGACTCTGGTTTGAGCCCTGCTCCAGGAAGATCCCACATGCCGCGGAGCCACTGCGGCCATGCGCCACCAACTACTGAGCCTGCGCTCCAGAGCCTGCAAGCCACAACTACTGAGCCTGTACGCCACAACTACTGAAGCCTGTGCGCCTAGAGCCAGCCCGTGCTCCGCAACAAAGAGAAGCCACCGTCATGAGAAGCCTGCGCACCACAACGAAGAGTAGCCCCCGCTCAAAGCAACTAGAGAAAGCCCACGCACAGCAACGAAGAGACAACACAGCCAAAAATAAATAAATAAATAATTTATTTTAAAAAATAAAACAAAAAAAATCAGAGTATGTCACTCCCTTTAGAATAAAATCCAAGCTCTTATCAGGAAGTTCATGTAGGCCTACAAGACCCTACAAGGTCAGGCTCCTTCCTCCCAGGGCTTTTATGGTTGGTCACTAATCTCTCACATCTCCTGTGGTTCCTCAAGTACACCAAGCTCTCTCTTCCCTCAGGGCCTTTGCATGATCTCTGATCTCCTTTCAGGAGTCACCTCCTCTGAGATGCCTTCCCTGATTACTCTGTCTAAAGAGACCTCTTCTTCTAGTGTTTAGACCATCACACTATTTCATCCTTCAGAACATTGACCCCAATTGTAAATGAGGTTGAACTCAAAGGTACCAGCTCCAAAGTTCCAGTACGTTTCAAAAGAGGAGGGAACAATGGCATTCAGAAGAACTCATACCTGAAGGCATATTTTCAATTAAAATCGTCCTCTTGTCTTTCTTACTTCAAAACACCTCTGGCATTCTTGCTTTGGAATTTCCTCCAGCGCCAAGCATTTGATCACAATGTGGTTCTAAATGGGCTGCGATACAGAAAGAGGCAAAGAGCACGTTTTAGAACAGTACTGTGATATAATCTCATTTTTCAAGTGGAAGAAATACATGACTCACTTTCCCTGAACACACCTCCCTCACACACGCACTCCTTCCATGGAAACACAGTTGTCCCTCCGTATCCGCGGGATATTGGTTCCAGGACCCCGGGCAGACACAAATCTTCGCGGATGCTCACTTCCTGTCTATAAAATGGCGCAAGCGCAGTCGGCTCTCCATATCCGCGGGTCCGCATGCTCGGTTCAACGCGCTCTGTGGTTGGTTGAATGCGTGGATGCGGACGCCGCAGATACGCGGATACGGAGCGTGGACTGTATTTTAAGTCTGAAAGGGGACTCGCTAAATTGTTCACAGTGTTTACAGTAAGGAGAGGAGAACTTTCAAAACGCACCATTACTCCTCTGAAACTGGGATTCCCAAGGGAGCGGATAGGGAGCCGCGGGGCTGATTTTCAGCTGGAATGCAGCAACTCGGGCTGACCCGCTGGTCACAGCCCCCGTCCCCTCTTACTGGACTGCCATGACATACCAACTTTTAAATGTTTTCACTGACACCCAGAAAACAACCCAGGTTCTGTTTACTGCCCCAGTACACACTGCTGTATTATTTAAATTCAGTATGATACGTGGGCATCGATTTAGTTCACATCACATATTTGACAAAATTCGGTTCATCTCAATACTGAGCATCTACCATTGCCGTGTACCAGTGGTGGGGTGAAGAGGCAAGGACAGATGAAACACAATGCCTGCCCCCAAATCTCACAGCCCGTGACCAAGACTATTATCACCCAGCTTGGTCGTGACAGTTTGATCTGAAAAACTGTTGGCTCTTTTCAAATATCTAGAAAATTCTCAAGGGGGCTGGGGGCGGGAAGTGCAAATAAAATCCTGCCTTGTCTCCGAAGACAGTTCCAAGAGAAGACTAGGAAAGTCTTTGGAGCAAAAATGGCCACTAAAGTAAGTCCTTGGTAGCCGAGGAAGCTTGGATGGGACGATCATTTATTTGCTGTATAAATTCTGGCACCAAAAGTAAAAAGTCATTCACATTTTCTTAAAACTATAGTCCATAGTTCCACCATAACCCCTTTTTCTTAACACAAATATTTTTGTAACATCGTCCTTCCTCTCCTGAATTGTAATTTACACTGGGTATAATCTACCTACAAAAAATTTCTAAAAATCAATATATTATTTTGTCATATAAGGGAGAAATAAAAAATACAGTTTACAGTATAATATGTATTTTAGAATATGAAAGTGCTCAGATGATTCAAGAACCAGTGAGTAGTCAAATGATTGCACCTGTTTTTAAGGATGATCTCTGGATTTCAGAAGAACTAGACCATATTCGACTGAACGTTGTTCACTGTTTTGCTTTATATTTGCTATTTCCAAATAAGGGCTAGAGAAGCATACACAGAATCTCCATGAATGAAACAGCTCTAAATGAAAACTGATGCAACTATGTGGCCCTGGTGACTCAGATCCCAAGTGTGATACTGACATTAATGACATCATTTTCCAAGACGGCGGACGTCTCTCGGTAAACTGCTAGAGCCTTCCTTCCATTTACACAGTAGTAGCGTTCCTGGGAAGCGTGGTGGCTACTAAAACCATGCTGGTGTTTGTGTTTGTGTGAAAAAAAGAGTTAGGACCTATGCTCAGATAATGAAAAATAAGTTCTCACCTGTGCCAGTGGTGGGGACACAAGACAACTCTTTGCTCCGCAGGCCTGTCTCATACTGGCCCCCAAAGCCAGGAGGATGTGAGACTTCCTCATTTCCATCCCCGCAACCCCCGCAATCCTTGTGAAAACCAAAAGCACCGTCACCAGGAAAACATCCTCTAAGGATGTGCTATCCCCTTTGAGAAACACTTCCTTGAAGTCACAACTCTTAGGAGAACTCCAGGTCTTTTGGTCACTCCTTGGGTTACTACAGCGTTACTCTGTCCCCTGTCACCCAGCTGGACATCAAAGGGTCAGCAGCAGGCAAGTGGTGGGGCCTGAGAAGAACTGCTGACAGTGATGACGGCTCTGGAAAGAACAGACCTGCTCCTGGGGAGTGAGAGGCTGAACCCCAGGCAGTCGGTGACACTCTGGCTCCAAAGAGCACACAGTACTGGCCACAGGAGGGAACTCGGCCAGCAGGTGATGGGGACAGAGAGAGGCCCTGCACGTGAGAACAGGAGGGTGAGCTGCAGCCACAGGAAAGCATGGGGCATACAGCAGCCGCAAGGCACCCACAGACGAAGTCCCAGTTGTAGGAGAATCACAGCCTAAGGACACTTCCAGAATTTCAGAGAGAAAGAGGAATAATGGATGGAATAGAGAGCACTGGTTAAGAACCTGGGCTTTGGGATCAGACGAGTTCAAGTCCCAGCTTTGCCACCGCTGCCAAGTGTGACTTTGGACCAGCTGCTTAACTTCTCTTTGACTCTGTCTCCTCGTCTGTAAAATGGGCACTAATGGCAGTGGGGATCAGATGGGATCAGAGGGAAGGTGCTGAGCGCGCCGCCCGGTGGCCTGCTGCAGAGCAGGACTCTGTCTCGTTTGCTCCCCTTTATACCCAGAGAACCTGACACGCAGGAGCCACACTTCAGCCCTGGTCGAGTGACCCGGCTCGGAAGGCCGTGTGAAAGGCAGCCATTCTCACCGTTATGAAGGGACCAGGTACTGGGGCTGGGGTAGGAAGTGGGGACTTGGTTCTTTACTGGGACACCGGATCACAGGCAGTACAAGAAGAGGAAACCAGATCACCCGGGTGACTGAAGCCGGGCTCCCAAAATCTCTGAGTGAGGACAGCCCTGGTCTCGGCACTCAGGGGCTGCCAAGCTCCCAGGAGAAAGTCCTGCAGCCCCACCATGGGACCAGACGGCCACGGGGCGCTGCGAAGCACGGGAAGGAGGCCTGAGCCAGACCTGGAAGAGCGCGCTGGCCTGCAGACCTGCGACCCCACGACAGGTCCTCCCGCCTGGGAACTGTACACATCAAAACTAAACGGTGCCGTGCAAAGTGAGAGCAAAGTAGGCCAGCCCTGGCTCCTTCCCCCGCACCGGCTCCAGGTCACGTCACTCTCCCTTCTGCGTTCTGGGCTCCAGCCACACTGGTCATTTCCTTGTTTCTCGAAAATGCTAAACTTCCCCACCCACGTCCCCACCAGTCACTCTTCGCCCGGCTGATTTCTTCTCACCCTTCAAGTCTTGGTTGAAACATCACTTCCTGGGAGAGGCTTCCCCCGAACCCCCGGACCAGGTACAGTGTCCCTCTTCTTTATATTTATCCTTACCCCTTCTGGCCTTTTCCTTCTTAGTATCTATTGCAATGACAGTTATTGTGGGTGCAAGAATCTTCTCAGTGTTCACCTCTCCCACTGGACTGGACCCTCCTGAGAGCAGACACCACGTCAAGTCCATTACCCCACATCCTGTGGTATGCAGCCTACTCCTGGTGCATGGTTAGTACTCAGTAGATGTCAGGAGAAAAGAGAGGAGACCCTGAAACTCAGAGCGGGGTTACTGGGTTTGTCCTGAAAGATAATCAGATCCATAGAGAAACTCAACTCTTAAGAAAGCCAGGCCACTGGCATTTCCGATTGAATATTCATCTTGCAGCAACTTGTCACCCTATGTCGAGGCCTAGCGCACAGCAAAGATGAATGGCGTCCTCTCCTCTCAAACACAAGTGGCTATGGCAGAAAATACTTGGGTTTGTGTCCCCTTCTCCCTGCTGTCCAGCAGGGCACCCTGAGTGATGTCGGGTGTACCATCCCTTTGATCTTGCTGGTGAGAAAATACGTTCAGGACTATGTCCCAGGCAGAAATGAAAGCTGGAACGATATTCAATAACCTGTGATAAACCATAATGGAAAAGTATATGAAAAAGAATGTATATACATGTATGTATAACAGAGTCACTTTGTTGTACAGCAGTAATTAACACGACATTGTAATTCAAATATACTTCAATAAAAAATAAATTGAAAAAGAAAAGCTGAGAAAACAGATTCTTTCCTTGTGTCCTCTACCATCCCGCCACCACCGTGCAGATCTCTGCCAGCTAAAATCTGCCGAACAAGATACCTGAGCACCTTTTCTGGCCCGTGGGCGAGAAACTGTAGTTCATTTCTAGAGATCACTTCATGCTTCATTCTTTGTTTTCCTTTCTGTATCATCACTAATGGGAAGCTCAGATCCTTTTAGGGGCTTACAGGGTACAGGCAGAGAACAGTTGGCCCTAGAAGCCCAGCTTTCTCTGAAGGCAGAGAAATGGCAATTTCCCAGCATCTCTCTTCTGATAGTTAATTATCACCTCCAATTGCCGAGCCCTCATTCTGAACCAACAAGCATGCTCTCAACTGCTTTACGTAAATGATCCTACTTAATCCTTCCAGCCCCTCTATGGAACACGTGCTATTGATATTACCCTCTCCATTTTCCAGATGAGGAAAACTGAGGCCTAGAAAGTTGAAGTAACCTCCCGACTCACAGGACCAGCAAGAGGTGACAGTGGCGTCAGATCCAGGTCGCTTTGCCCTCAGAGCTTGAGCTCTTAAGCGCTGCACTTTATTGCAAGAATGCTTGCAACTCGGGGAGGGGGAAGGGTAAGCTGGGACGAAGTGAGAGAGTGGCATGGACATATATACACTACTAAACGTAAAATAGATAGCTTGTGGGAAGCAGCCGCAAAGCACACGGAGATCAGCTCGGTGTTTTGTGACCACCTAGAGGGGTGGGATAGGGAGGGTGGGAGGGAGGGAGACGCAAGCGGGAAGAGGTATGGGGATGTATGTATATGTATAGCTGACTCACTTTGTTATACAGCAGAAACGAACACACCATTGTAAAGCAATTATACTCCAATAAAGATGTTTAAAAAAAAAAGAATCCTTGCAACTTACAAGGTACTTTGATTGTTCAATCAGCTAGTTAATGAAACAACAGTAGCACCAGCACCAATGAGAATAATCATAGGTAAGTGTTCAGGTATTTTTATTACTGTCATTATGTTATGATCCCTGATTTAGAAATATTGTCTTGAAGCAGAGGAGAGGCCATCCCTCTGAAGATTCCATACTCTTTGGCCTCTGCCCGGGGTCTGGTCACAGAAGCAGCTGTGTGTGTGACTCGGGCATCTGTCAGCTGAGGTGGCCGTTGCCCAATTGCTCGGATCCCCCTGGGTCAAGGGTGCCCCATCACATGGGCCCCAGACACCCAAGTGGGATTTGAGATGCACCCATGAAGGTGACAAACCCCGGCTTCTATTACCGGCTCCTAGAACTAAGCTGTTTCCCCACATAGGGTCCTGTTATGATTCATGCAAAGTGAGGGTTGAGTGACAAGTTCAAGTCTTCTTTAAATATGCCAACCTGAAGAGGCCTTGGGAAAATGGATGCGGCATTTTTAACAGCAGAAGACTCCTTTAGAAAACTTGCAGCTGTTTCAAAGAGGGGGCGATGTATACATGTATATAGCTCAAAAGCAGCTTGCGAGGTCAAGCATAATCCTTTTTCTCATGATTTTTAAAATATGTCAATTGCTCTCTTACAAAGAAGCGGGTGGAAGGTCACTCCGGAGTGGGTGATGCTGAGATCAGCCGCTCATGTACGGGGGGCAGGCGACTCACGGGTGGAGGGACCCCTGGGTGGGGAGACGCATTCCGCCCTGGGTTCAAATTCTGGCTCCGCCATTTAGCTATCTGTGCAACTTGGGACAAGTTTTGTGTAACTTCTCCAAACTGATATGGGATAGTCATAGCCACATCCACCTGGTAAACTTCTCAAGAGAATTTTAAAATAAAATCAACCTCCTCAGGTAAGCAGAGGAAGCAGGACGCAGCAGTTCAGAGCATTAAGTTTGCAACCAGACCTGAGATAAAAGCCCAGCTTGGCCACCTCTTTGCAACCTTGGACAGATCATTTTTAATTTCCCTGAGCTTCCATTTATGCATCCCTGGAAAAGCCACCCACCTTGGAGGGTTCGGAGTAAGAATTACATGCAGTGGTACAAGCAGTATGCTTAACTCAGCGCCTGGCATTTAGGAGAGCCTCCAGAAAAAGTAGTGTTATCTGTTAGGTATGGGCAGGACCAGAGCCTGGGCTTCTTTATGATCTGGCCGGAGGTTTGAAGTCAAATGTCCAGGCTTAACTCAGGGAGAAAACAAACTCAGGGCCAGCTAGGGGGTCCAACACGGAAGCAAGCCCAGCACACTGGTGGGTTCTTCCCCAGAGCCTCCTAAGAGCTGCCTACCCTGTTTCTCTACCTGGCCAACTGGATTCTTAAGTTTGGGCTTTTAGGACATTCATGAGTGGGTCTATCAGCAAAGGCTGAGGGCAGGGCTGAATTTTAAACTGATGTCAATTTTTACTTTAAGGGCCCTGAAGCTAATAAAAAATTTGTCCCTTGGGTTAAAAAGGGATCTTGGGTTGACGTCAGTAAGAGAGTTCAGCCATTAGCCAGTTTGATTACGGTTAGCTTATTTGTACAGGGCTCATCTTTGATTAACTGAAAGTGGGGATTCACTGCATCCTCCTCTGCTTTCCCCAAAGGACTTTTAAAACAAATTAATCCTGACCTTCCACTCTGTAATTGTACTTGATGGATAAACAGCCAGGCCAAGTAAGTAGGAATAAGTAGGAATAAGTAGGACTTTGGAATCAGAGAAACCTATGTTTCTCTAATGCCGCATTTCTTAGCTGTGAGACAGGACAAGAAAATCTAGGTTATAAATTTGATGTGAATGTTCAGTGAGATCAGACACTTAAGGCAGAATGGTTTTCCCTCTCACCTTATCGCACTCACCTCTCCCTTCCTGGAGCCTTGGGCAGCAGACACTGTTAGTTTTCTACCCAACTATGATTCCACACACCCTCTGTCTTAGAAACAGGATTCCAGCTGGACTCATTCTCCTTTGAGTGGCCATGCCCTTTATTTTAGGGGACGGGAGTACTGAACTCCTGGATTTCCCTGGCAGTCCAGTGGTTAAGACCCTGCGCTTCCATTGCAGGGGGGACGGGTTCGATCCCTGTTCGGGAAGCTAAGATCCTGTGTGCCACATGGTGCGGCCGAAAAAAAAAAAAAAAAAAGGAGTACTGGCCCCCCTAGGCAGTCCTAGGAAATAAATCTTGTTTCATTTAAGCCAGCCCTGGCTTTCTCAGGCCTCCTGCCAAGTGGGTAGTTTAGACAAGAGCACATGATACAATTCTGGGTGATGAGATGGGGAAAATCTGCTGGGGAGCCTCTGGGGAGGTTTGCACTGTTTTGAGCAAAAGGATACGAGACAGATATATTTCCTTTTCTATCTCTGAGTGTTGTCATCTGTGTGCAATAGCTGAGAGAAGGCAGCCATCTTTGGACCATGAAGAGAGCCAGCCTATGAGGTCAGGGCAATAAGCTGAGAACGGCAGGGCAGAAAGCAGAAGGAACCCGGGCACTGCGTGATGGTGTTGGGCCAGTGAACGAAGCAAGCCAGCAACTCCGGGCTATTTGGGCCCCTTGCTATATAAGATAATAAATCTCTTCCTTGTTTTAGACCTTTCTGGCAGATGTTTGGTTATTTGCAGTCAAAAGTACCCCCATGCGGACCCCCTGATAACCTCATCAGGGTTGTTTGCAATTATTTGTATTCTCTCTTTCTGGGCCCATGATAAGATCACACTTCTTTACCTCCTTTGACATAAGATGTAAATATCTGGCTTGCTTTGGTGAGCAGAAGTGCTGTATGTCATTTCCAGGCAAAGGCTTGTATGTGCCAGCATGATTTTCCACATCCGCTTTACCTGTCTGAGCCATCAGGGAAATAGACAAGGCCACCATCCACTCGAATTCCCCAGTGATTATGATAAAGAGAGGTTGCTACAGCCAACATTATACATGTAGCATAAGAAATAAATTTGGTTGTGTTAAATCAATGACATTGAGGGGTGATGTTTGTTACTGCAGCACAATCTGGTCTTTCCTTACTGATACACATCTAACTGATACATTCAAATAATAGAATAGAGACTCTGGCAGAGAAGGCAAGGGGAGGTATAAGAGATATACTAATGGAAGTTTAATCCTTGTGATGTGAAAAGCCTGATTTCTTTCTAGATAATTCACTCTAAGGCCAGACTACTGTACAGAATTCTTATCCCCTCCCCACACTGTCTTTAAGATTCACACCCCATCCATCATTAGAACTAAACAGAGAAGCCACAATAGAGATTCACTGAAAGAAAAGGCCAGACTTTTGGTGAAAGGAAGGGAGTAAAGAGACTGAATGGACCAGGGAGTCTGGAAGATGGAGAGGGGTAAAGAGAAGTTCAGGTGACAGGAAGGGAGGTCACAGTATCCTCCTGGAGTGTTGAGACTCAGACCTTGCATCTGCTCAAGTAGCTGGAAATTGATTGGCTAGAGTAGAGAAGTCACTCCTGGATTCCACTGTCCTGGTTTAGAACTAGCCCCTCAAACCCCAAGTAAACAAGCCTTCTAGTATGATATGTACAGTAAGGCCATTTACTTATGAATCGTGTGTTGGTTTGCTGGGGCTGGTGACTTAAACAACAAACTTTTCTTTTCTCAGGGTGCTGGAGGCTGGAAGTCCAAGATCAACGTGCCAGCAGGGTTGATTTCTTCTGAGGGCTATCTCCTTGCCTTGTAAGTGGCCACCTTCTCCCTGTGGGGATGTGGTCTTCCCTCTGTGTGTGTGTCTGTACCCTCATCTCCTCATCTTCTAAAGACATCAGTCATTTTGCATTCGGGCCCACCCATATGACCTCATTTTCCCTTCATCACCTCTTTCAAGGCCCTTGTCCAAATGCAGACACGTTCTCAGGTACTGGGGCTTGGGACTTCATTATATGAATTTGGGGGGCGGGGAAGGGGCGACAGAATTTAGCCCATAAGAGATGGTGACATTCTTCCTTTTCACAATAAAGGTAACAGGGCAAAGAGTACATAGGTGAAGTGACCGGCACTCAGTCATTCCAATAAAAGGTAATTATTAATTCTGTTGGGTTGCTTTGCCCTTTGCAGGTTCATAAATTCCCCGAGGAATGATTAAAGCCCTATGTTCTTACGCTTCTTTGTGGCTTGCACAGCCCAACGTTGCATCATAAACATGATACTCAAAGATTACATGGCAGTGGTTAAGAGTGTGAGCTTTAAAGACAAATAGGCTCAAGCTCAAATTCTGACTCTGCTCTTTCGTGGCTGGGTAACCTTGGGCAAGTCACCGAAATGTTCTATGACTGTGTCCTCCTCCGTGTATTAGGTGTATTGTGCCTACTTATAATCGTTTCCCAGGACTGCTGCAACAAATTACCACACGTGAGTGGCTTAAAACAACACACATGTTATTATCTTACAGTGGTAGAGGCCGGAAGTCCAAAATCAGTCTCACTGGGCTAAAATCAGCGTGTCTGCAGGGCTGTGCTCCTACTAGGGGCTTTGCGGAAGAATCCATTCCTTACTTCTAGAGGCCACCTGCGTTCCTTGGTTTATGACCCTTTTCTGTCTTTCAACCTGGCGATTGCATCACTCTGACCTCTGCTTCTGTTATCACATGTTCTCTGATTCTGACTCTTCCATCTCACTCTTTGACATATAAAGAACTTTGTGATTACCATGGGATAATTCAGGATAAACTCCCATCACGAGATCACCTGATTAGCAACCTTAATTCCATCTGCAACCTTAATACCTCTTTTTCATGTAACCCAACATATACACAGGTTCCAGGGAGTAGGACACGGACATCATTGGGAGCCCATTATTTTCCCTACCTCTCAGAATTATTGTGAAAGCCAAATGAAATAATCTATGTAAAGGGTTTGGCACAGTGGGTAATCAATAAACAACGTTCGGGACTTCCCTGGTGTTCGAGTGGTTAAGACTTCACGCTTCCACTGCAGGGGGCGTGGGTTCAATCCCTGGTCGGAGAATTAAGATCCCGAGTGCCTCACAGTGTGGCCAAAAACAAAAAACCTTCGTCCACTTAACATACACCTGTACACTCAGAAAAAAAAAAAAAAAAACCCTAAAATAGAAAAATGAAGTACTTAAAAATAAACAGACAATGTTCTTTGCTTCCTAAGAACTCATTCTATGAAACTCCTTATTGTAGGCCAATATTATTTGCAAAACTATGGGTCTCTGCAAATGAGAGTTACTTTAAAATTCTGGCAGAATTTGTTTAGGTGTAGAGGTGTCCTGGATCATTGCATCTTTGAGGAGAAAGAGATGCTATAAATCATCAAAGCCAACTCTCTAATTTTACCAAAAAGTTAACTGGGACCTGAGGATTATAAGTGGTAGAACAAGAACTAACAGCTAGATTTACTGTATGACACACAAACTTAGTGTTTCATCACTAAGCAGTATTTCAGTAGTTATCTTCTGCTTCTTTTCTCTACATAATCCAGGAAGACGGGAACCTGGATGGCAGTCCAGATCTGTCAGCAAAATCATAATTTCTTGCATTTTTGTAGCACTGTTCTCCCTGTGAAGTCAAAGAATCTTACACAGAACCTTCCTCTATGAATAAGGGACCTGACTGTTCATGAATAATGACCATTTGTTTTTTGGTCTGATTGGCCATTTTTCCTTTGGGTTCCACTCTTCATTCTATTCCATGGTAAACATACTCAGTCCATTGCCTGCACCCTCCTCCCAAGGGTGGCGCCATGGCCCAGGCTTGACCAATCAGAAGCTTCCCTGGGATTCTTGCCAGAACCATTGGAAAAGATCTCTTTCTTTCAGATTGCAACCTTGGGGCCATTGGCAGCCATCTCGTTTATTGTATAGAAAGAGAGAAGCATGATTAAATCATCTGGGCCCCTCAAAAAGCCAAAAGACCCTTATTTATAAGAGCTAAAATATATCTTTTTTTCTTAAACCAGTTTCATTTGAATATCTGCAACTTGTATCTAAGAGTCCTCACCAATACAACTGGTAACGATGTAAAGCCTGACCTTTATCTTTGAATCTTTAATAGAAAATGGCTTATAAATTTGAAAGTTTCAGTTCTTAGTAAGTGATTTATGAAACAATACCAAAAGATTTAGGGAACCGTTTATTTTTAAAACTTGAAGTGTGGTAATCCTTGGTAAATTAAAAAACTATATATTTTTTCTCTAATTTTGAATTATGAAAAAATTTCAAATATACACAAAAACAGAATGGTAAAATGAACACTCATGTACCCAATACTCAGCTTCAGAAAGTATCAGCATTTGGCCAAACTTGTTGCTTCTATGTCCTACATTTTTTCCTACCTCTTTGAAGTATTTGAAAAGTAAAGAACTATATTCTGATGTGAATAAAGTCTCCTAAACTGTATGACCTGGACGTATGAATGTCCACATTCATATGTGCTTACCTTATGCACAGGGCAACCATCAAAGCCCATTTTCTTTCTCCTTTTTACACAAGTCATTTATGTTCACTATGGCAATTTAGAATATACAGGCAGGCAGGAAGTAAACTAAAATCATTTATAATTCAATCACCTAGAGAAAGCTATTATTACTATTTTGATGTATACGGACCCAGACTCTTTTCTCTGCACGTATAATAACAGCAGCTATCATCTATTGAGAGCGTCATCCATGCTAAGAATTAGGCTCAATGCTCTATGTGGGTCATTATTTCTTTTATCCTCACAATAACTCAGTGGAGAAGTGACTTTCATTATCCTGATTTTATAGTTTGGGAAACTGAGACACATCAAAATTAAGAATCTTGCTCACGATCACGCAGCTAATAAATGATGGGGCTGGAACTGAATGAAGGTAGTCATTTTTATTATTTTAAAACTGAAAAAACAGGATCATACTCTTTTGTATCTTGCTTTGTTTGCTCTAAAATATATCTTGAAGATCTTTCCCCATCATAAACCTATCATTTCTTTTTCTTTTTTTTTTTTTTTTGCGGTACGCGGGCCTCTCACTGTTGCGGCCTCTCCCGTTGCGGAGCACAGGCTCCGGACGCGCAGGCTCAGCGGCCATGGCTCACGGGCCCAGCCGCTCCGCGGCATGTGGGATCTTCCCGGACCGGGGCACGAACCCGTGTCCTCTGCATCGGCAGGCGGACTCTCAACTACTGAGCCACCAGGGAAACTCTATCATTTCATTTTTAAGAACTGCAGTGCATTCTAAGACGTGGGTGGACTCCAAGTCACTCAACCAAATGCTCATGTAGACATTTAGTCTGGTTTTCATTTTCCCACAGCATGGTACCCATAGTCCAGGATCGGCTCGGCCGTTCCCATGAACATCATGCCACCCGCCTGCCCCTACACCGTGAGTTGTAGCTTCTAGGCACCCTGAACTGCAAGCCCTTTCCTGACAAGGCATGCCCTTTCCCATGGCTACAGCTTCTCTTCAAGTGCTTACATTTTTCCAATTCCAGGCATCCCCAATCCTTGAATGTCGTCCGTCCCTTTTCCTGATTCCTGGCTGGGTGGCTAGCCACTTGGGGCGCCAACAGTATGCACGGCAAGGTGCCACGTCACTGCTATGTCTCGCACATTTGCTTATATGTGTTTCTAAGGTGCACGGCATTTCTTTTCTTTTCTTTTCTATTCTTTTCCTTTTTGGCCGCGCCATGCAGCGTATGGGATTTTAGTTCCCTGATCAGGGATCGAATCCAGGCCCTCGCCAGTGAGAGCATAGAGTCCTAACTACTGGACTGCCAGGGAATTCCCATTTCGTATTCATCTTGGGAACCGCAGTGTCCGGCACTGTGCCTGAGACCTAGCTCAGCAATTGTTTGCTGAATTAAAGAGAAGAGAATGATTAGTAGGAACAACAGCAAGAGTGATAGCCACTTTCTGCTCAGCATCTGCTCTATTCCAGGCACTGTGGCTAATTACCTTATGTATATTATTTTGGTTAACACACATCTGTACAAGGTATCATTATGTCCTTTTCTGGGTAAGGACACTGGGTCTCCGAGAGCTCAATTAACTCACCCAAGATCGGCCAACTGATAAAGAAAAGAACTAGGGTTTGAGTTTAGTCCAGGTACAAAGTCCAAGCACTATCACCCTGGAGTCTTTTCACGACCCTAGGACATGTATCCATTCTTCAAAGAAATATTTACTGAGCCCTTACTTGTGCTAGCCCTGGACATAACGCAACACACACACAAGCATCAGACCCACCTGGAGGGCACACTGAAAATGCAGATTTCTGGGCTCTGGAGATTCTGTTCAACCAGTCTGGAGTTGGGCCCAGAATCTGCATTTTCATAAGGCCCCAGGCAGGGCTGACATTCCACCAAGTAGGCACTGGTGTGGCCCCACGGGTTGTTAAAACACTGACACATTTCTGAACCACTTGGTAAGCAGACAACACCCCCAAAGGACCTGAGGGTAGGTGACCAACTGTCCTAGGTTTGCCTAGGAATGTCCCAGTTTCAACAATGAAAATTCCACATCCTGAGAAAAGCAGGCTGGTCACTGACCACATCTGAGTGTCCCCTGCCACCTCAGTTACCCCGATCTTTCCCAGATCTGCATGGTTCAGAAACCACAGGGTCGCTGGGTTGATGCCTGCCATAGGATGGGCCTCTCCAATTGTAAGTGCTGTCAGTTCTGACTTGCGGAGGTCCTCACCTTTTCTGGGGGTAAATATTTTGAACATCATCTCTGGCCCAAGTGATTCTGATGCAGGCGGTCCATGGACCACTCTGTAAGAAACACTAGTTCCGTCACCTGATACCAGACTAAGCACTGAGGAGATTTTTTCAAAACATAATACTAGAAACATTTATGGGCCAGGAGCCATGAGAACTTTACACAAAGTAACTCGTTTAATCCTCACTGCAAGGCTAAGAAGCAGATGTTATCACTATCCCCATTTCACAGACGAGGAAACTGAGGCCCAAAGAGATTGAGAAACTTGCCCAAGATGGCATAGCTAGTGAGGACCAGAGGCGGGGTTCGCACGCAGCTCAGCTCCAGAGCCCGTGTGCCTGGCAAGCCAAGACAAACACTCCCGTCCAGCAGACCCAGGCTCTTTGTTAAGGTCAAAACCTCGGGAGAGCCCATTCCTCTGCATACAACTGGCACCACTGTCTTGCTCTGAGCCCCCAGGGTCCAGAGTCGAACCACTGCCACACGTGCACAGGCTTCAGGCAACACCGAATCCTCCCTTCTGCTAATTGCTCTCCTAGAAGCCGTTTTCAGTTCTCACAGCAGCTCTCCTCCCATGGCAGCAAACTCTGGATATCAACTGCATTTAGGAGCGAGGGCTGGAAGCATATGTCAGAGACAGAGAGAGGAACCAAGTGACAGCCTTTCTTCCGGGAAGGAGTGTGAGTTTTTTACAGGCAGGGCTGCTTTCTCAGCGAACTTCTCTTCATTTCTGAGTCCACCTGTTACCAGGCCAGATGGCCCCAGCTAGCCTTTTCTTTCACAGGCTTCAAATAGAATGCAACACCCTCTGAGATTCAACCAAATTCCACCCACTGACATGAGCCCCCTCTTTACCCAGGTGTTCTGGAAGTCTTGGAATTTGACACCTCCACAATCTGACATTTACGACTGGGAAGAGGAGGCCTGGAGTGGGTGCTCCGACTTTCACTGAGCCGTTCAATAAACCCTGAGTGGGCTATCACTGTGTACCAAGCATCGCGCCAGGTTTGTGGATACAGATGAACGAGGCAGCGATGGTGGCCTCCCCTTCATGGAGCTTACAGCCCGGGGGCCAGCCAGAGGAATATCGTTCATTGTCATTGAGAGAGGTGCCCTGACGGAGAGATAAGTGTAAGTGTTTAGAAGTTAAGGTAAACATGCAACTAGAGATTCTCATACTAAGTGAAGTAAGTCACAAAGGGAAAGACAAATACCATATGATATCACTTACATGTGGAATCTAAAATATGACACATATGAACTTATCTATGAAACAGAAACAGAATCACAGACATAGAGAACAGACTGGTGGTTGCCAAAGGGGAGGGGCTTGGGGGAGGGATGGAGTGGGAGGTTGGGGTTAGCAGATGTAGGCTTTTATATATGGAATGGGTAAGAAGCAAGATCCTACTGTATGGCACAGAGAACCGTATTCAATATCCTATGATAAACCATGATGGAAAAGAACATTTTAAAAAAAGGATGTATATACGAATAACTGAATCACTTTGCCATACAGCAGTAAATAAACACAACATTGTAAATCAACTATACTTTAATAAAAAATTTTTAAATTTTTTTAAAAAAAGATGTAAGTGTAAGCTGTAAGTGAGGATGTTTATCAGAGGACTCTGACCTATTGGCCATCAGGGAGACCTCCATCCAAGAGGTGATGGGCAAAAGCCGCAACCGGAAGGAAAAAGAAGGCGTTGGTTCAAAACCGGGTCAGGGAGCAGGTATTACAAATTCAGGGGATGCATTTGCAAGAAAACCTGAAACCTATAAGAAACTGTCAGAGTCATGAGGGGCCAGAGGCACAGAGCAGCACCAGGGGGGAAGGCAGACAAGCCAGAGTTTGTTGATCACAGTGAGAGATTTGGGTGTTCTCCAGAGAATAGGGAACAGGAGAATGACGCGGTCGGATCTGCACTTTTAAAAGACTCTTCTGTGGAGTTCTCTGGCGGTCCACTGTTTAGGACTCTGGACTTCCACTGCAGGGGACACGGGTTCGATTCCTGGTTGGGGAACAAAGATCCCGCAAGCCACGCGGTGTGGCCAAAATAAATAAATAAATGAACCATTTGAATTGGAAAGACTTCTAAATTGTTAAGGGGGGGGGGGGGGACAAAAGGAATAAAAGACTTCTGGCTCCAGCTAATCAGTAGCAGAGGCAGAGCTGGGCCTCCAATTCAGGTCCCTTGTCTCCCTGTCCTGTGTTCTTTTTCACCAGCCTCAGAACATGAGCCCTGCTCTCAGCATTTGTGTTTGAAGAACCCTGTTCCATTTGTATCCAAACTCTGTCACCCACTTCCTCAACTTCTGCATCATCCGAGGTGAAGGAGAGCTCAAAACCCAGGCCTGGACTTCCCCAGTGGTGCAGTGGTTAAGAATCCGCCTGCCAATGTAGGGGACACGGGTTCGAGCCCTGGTCCGGGAAGATCCCGCATGCCACGGGGCAACTAAGCCTGTGTGCCACAACTACTGAGCCTGCGCCCTAGAGCCCACGAGCCACAACTACTGAGCCTGCGCTCTAGAGCCCGCATGCCCCAACTACTGAGCCCATATGCCTAGAGCCCATGCTCCGCAACCAGAGTAGCCCCCGCCCACCGCAACTAGAGAAAGCCTACACACAGCAACGAAGACGCAACGCAGCCAAAAAATAAATAAATAAATATTCAATTTTTTAAAAAAAAAAACAATGTAGGCCTACACAGATGCTGAGTCAGACCCAGCTCTTATTTCTAGCTGTGTGCTCTTGGGAAAGTTAATGAACATCTTTGGGTCTCAAGTTTCTCAACTGCAAAATGACAATAAAAGTCCATCTCAGATCATTGTGACGATTTTGGTTTTTTTGGCCGTGCTGCATGGCACGTGGGATCTTAGTTCCCCGACCTGGGATCAAACCCGAGCCCCTTGAATTGGAAGCACGGAGTCTTAACCACTGGACTGCCAGCGAAGTCCCTGTGGTGACCATTTTAAAAGATAATGCATGTAATACATTATGTAATGCATTATAATGCATGCAATGCATTGTGTATGACCTATGACCTCAAATCAATACCCAGTAAATAGGAACTCTTCACTGGAACTCCCTTCCCCATGGAGGAATCCAAAGACTTTTGCTAAAGTTTTCAGTCAGTGCACGTTTTCTTTTCTTTCTTTTTTTTTTCATACACATTTTCTCAAGGTCTTCCAAGCCGGAAGGGGCCACCTCTTTTTGTTACCTTTAGTCTGGTAAAGCTCATACCTGCCCTGGCTATAGGGAGGACCACGTAACCCAGGCCTGGCCAATCCCAGCACTCCATCTCCATCAAGGGGTGGGCTATTTATTTATTTGGTTGCGCTGGGTCTTAGTTGTGGCAGGTGGGCTCCTTAGTTGCGGCCCACAGACTCCTTAGCTGTGGCATGAGAACTCTTAGTTGTGGCATGCATATGGGATCTAGTTGCCTGACCAGGGATCCTATCCGGGCCCCCTGCATTTGAGTCTTAATCACTGCGCCACAAAGGAAGTCCCTGGGCTATTGATTTAAAGGGGTCAATTATAATCCTTGCCTGAGATCAAATACACAGACGCTGTGAACAAGGCGTTCTCTCTTTCCCATGGCTGAGGCTGCTGCCAGCCATGCTCATGGAGGCCAACAGACAGGTGGGAATGAGAGCCCAGAGCCAGATGAACAGAGCCAGCACTTGGGCAGCAAGGAGTTCCAGGTCCTAGACCCTGAGGCCACCGTTGTCACAGCTCTCTTTTAGAGTTCTGCGAACTACCTGCATAGCCCTGCAAGTTTCTCGAGTCACTCATTCCCTGTCTTGCTTTAGCCAAGTTGAGAGGAGTTGGACACTTGCAACCAAAAGAGCTCTGACAAACTGTGCAGTTGTCGGGGTCACAGGCAATTCTGAATCATCGACCTAGAGCCCTAAAGTTCAAAGAGGCCTCAAAGGTCATCCAGGACAATGGCTTAAAAAAAAAAATACAACAACACACTTTGGTTGGAAGTAGCAAAATCTTCTTTTTAAATCTTCAGAAACCCAAACGCATAACACAGATAAAAGAGGCAGCGCCGTCGTGGCTGTGAGAGCGTGGGAAACCCTCAGCCCTGCCCACCACCTCCTGATGCTGTCCACTTCCCCTGCATCCACCTCAAAGGCAATGTCTGGTCCAACTTCCTACATCAGGAATCACCTTGACCACAACTCTGACACTTGGTCATCAAGCCTCAGTTGGACGCATTCACAACAGGCAGCTGACCAAGCCACGAGGCGGCCCACTTCCTTTGCAGACTTTTCTGATAGCAACAGAGTTCCTCATCTGCCTTGTGGTAACACCCACCCCCGACCCACGGGTCTGAGTCCTTGGGGGTGAAAAGGAGCTAAGTAAATACACCTTTCTGATGGGTCCCCTTCCTGAAGACAATTTCCCTGTCCCACTTAGTTCCCAGCTTACACACTCTGTTTCCTCCTCATGGGAACTCACGTCCAGCTGGTGAGATGCCTAAAATAGGCACACTGCTGTACAAGGTGTGATTTAAGGAGGGACAGAAAGACAGACGCTTACAGTTAGAGAAAGTGTTTATTAAAAAATAAAAAAAAAGAAAGAAAGAAAGAAAGAAAGAAAGACTAATACGTAGGGGTTTCTGACAGCCCTACTTCCCATGGGCACCGTTTGCCCAGGCTGGGGGACTGTGCTTAGGCCCATACACACCTCTTCTCCTTTCTCTTTTAGCCCTCACAACCAACCCATAAATTTAGGGATGATTTTTATCCCCATTTAAAATACAAGGCCCAGGGACTTCCCTGGAGGTCCAGTGGTTAAGACTCTGAGCTTCCACCGCAGGGGGTGCGGGTTTGATCCCTCCTGGTCGGGGAACTAAGATTCTACAGGTTGCGTGGCACAGCCAAAAAAAAAAAAGGAGGACCCGAGGAATTAAAGTAACTGGCTCAAAGTCAAGAGCTAATATTTGGTGGGACTGGGATTTGAACTCAGATCTCACCTGACTCCAAAGCTGGGCCTTTAGGTATATTTCTATTAGAAGGCATAGTCCTCTATGCTACTGACCATCTAGCCCTGGAAGATAAGATACAGCAAAGGAAGGGTGACATCGATGCAGATACTTTTTTGCAGACTTTATATCACTGTGGTCAGGACACAAGGCAGACACCTCTTTGTAGGTAAGCCTCGGAGAAGCTTCTTTTTAAACACAGCACAGTCATTGCGTGTTAGAGATGAGTTAATCTGTTATTTGAGCGAGCAATCAAGGAAGACGTGGGTCTCTGGGGCTGGGATGATGAAGCATGACTGTCTGCGTGACCAAATTGATTACAGTTAACCCAGCTTCCCTTTTCTCTTGCCCGTCAAGTCTCTTTAATTAAGCTCTTTCCCAACAGAACCCCACTTCTGGGTGTCACTGTGCTGGAGGAAGAGGGTCTGGGGAGCAAAGAGGTGCGAGAACCAGTTCTGTCCACCTTGGAGCCTGTGGTGTCACCAGAAAGGGAACTTGGCCTCTGTTTCCTGCTTTCTAGCTTTAGGGTCGGTGTTCCACGGCTGCGTCTGATATTTTCTCAAAACGTGCCAACTGTGAACGGTAACAGTAATAATATTCCTGACGACTTTCACCGAGCGGTTGCTATAGGCACAGGCGCACACGGCATCTTGCACAATACCCACAGCGTGTACTTCTGTGATCCTCGTTTAACAGACATGGTCACTGGGGTCTGAGGAAACTGGGTAACATACTGAGGATTCTTGCTCCAAGTCACCCATTTGTAAATGGCATGGTTGATACTTGAACTCTGGCAATCTGACCTAGAGCCCAGCTATACTGATATATTAAGTGATAAAAGCAGATATGAAAACAGTGTCGGATACCATGAAAAGGAACAAAGCATAGTTAAATGGACGAACCTCACAGTAATTATGCCGAGTAAAAGAAGCCAGATAAGCATGTACACACTGTATGATTTCACCGACATGATACATGGAATTGATGAAATTCTAGAAAATACAAACTGACAGTAACAGGAAGCAGGTCACTGGTTGCCAGTGGCTGGCGGCGGGGGCAGTGAGGCAGGAGGGAGGGATTGTAAAGGCGTGAGTAACCTTGGAGGATGATGGAATTCACTCTCTCGATTGTGGTCATCGTTCCCTAGGTGTATAGGAACGTCAAAAGTCATCAGGCTGTATACTTTAAGTGCGTGTGGTCTACTGTGCCTCAATTATATCTCAGTAAAGCTTAAAAAGCAGTATTGGGCATGGTTCTGGTTTGGTTTTTAAGGAAAAAACATAAAACATATATACCTATGTACATAGGTATACAGATATATTTATATATGATAGCGTGACTCAAAAGGTCCTGTGTGATCTGACCCATGACCCTTTCCTCAGCATCATTTCTCACCACCCACCCTTAACCCTCCACGTTGGGCAAAGAGTAGCACTCTCATTTCCTCCCTGGCCTCATTCAGTCTCTTACACCACTGTCTTTCTCACTTGCTCTGTGCTCCCTCCGCCGGGTGGAAAACTGTCTCACCCTCCCCCATCTTTCCTTGGCTGACTCCTCTTGATGCCTTTAGGTCTCACCTAAGATTCCCCTCCTTCCTCAGACCAACGCACTTCCCTTTGGCAGCTGGTACTGTAATCGTTTAATACTTCTTCTCTACTCTTACCTTGTAAGTTCCATGAAGGCAAGAGGCTGTCTGTATTCTGTTCCTGGAGGTGTTCCTAATACAGAGCACCAAGCCTGGTACACGGTAGGTATTCACTAGATATGTGTTTGAATGAAGGACCAGAATGATCTTTTCAAACCCTAGTAAACAAGCACTACTTCTATATACTAACATATTATTAAGAAATAAACCACACGATTAATGTTCTCCAGTATGCAGGCCAGCGTCATGTTAAGAGCGATGACTGAAACAGCATGTCACGAAGTGGTTAAGAATATAATATTTAGAGTCATTCAGAAGCGGTTCTACCAGTTGCCAGCTAAGTTACCTTGAGCAGGTTACGTTCTCTCTCTGAACCTCTACTTTCTTCTCTGTGTAATGGAGGTAGTGATATTCGGTCATTGTTAGGTAGTTTCAATCAGGTAATGCCCGGGGTGTGCTCAGTAGGGAACCAGCACACAGTAGGTGTGCTATTACTATTATTATCATTATGATGATGATTATTGCGCTGGTATTGTCATTCAGATCGGTTGGGTATCAATCGTCAGCCAAAACCTCACATTTATCCGGCTCTCTTCTTTTTACCAAGCGTTGCTCACATAGCATTAGTTGCCCCTTGCTGGAACCCAGCGAGGAGAGACACAGATGTTATTATTACCCGTTTTAAAGGAAGCTGACTTCTTCCCAGCTTCCCCTTCCGCCTCCCCTGCCCACCCCCCCACCCCGTGTCCTCTCTACGTCTGCATCTTTATTCCTATCCTGCCACTAGGTTCATCAGAACCATTGACCACCTAGAGGGCTGGGATAGGGAGGGTGGGAGGGAGGCTCAAGAGGGAGGGGATATGGGGACATATGTATACGTAAAGCTGATCACTTTGTTATACAGCAGAAAGTAACACAACAATGGAAAGCAATTATACTCCAATAAAGATGTTAAAAAAAAAAAAGGAAGCCGAGGCCCAGAGAAGCGAAATGATTTTACCCAAATTGCACATAAGGCAAACAGTGGCACCAGGGGCCAATCCCAAAATGGTTCAGCCCCGTAAAAAGGGTACTTGCTGGGGTCTTGCCTGCTCCTTAGACATGAAAGTGACTGAAAGTCCCTGCCAGGTAGAACCCAGCCTCCTTTCCTCAAGTCCCCATCTCTGCCCCTCCAAAAACTCCCTCACCCAACAGAGGTACAACCCTCCCCCCTCCCCTTGTCCCTGCCCCAGCTCACACACACAACTTCTCCCTTTTTTCTCCCCCCTCACATTTTCTGCTCCTCTGTTTCCCAAGACTCCCCTCTCTCTGAGCTGCTCCTTTCCCACAATGATACTGAAATCTCATTTGATTAAGCAAAGCACTTTACCCTCCACCCCCGGTCAGGTACGACCTAAAGACCAGGGCTCAGCCATAGAAAGGCCCCCCTAAACCTGGCCCCTGCCTCATGTATCTCAGAGCAGGGAAGATAAATGAGAAGATTTGCTTCTGGAAAAGATTTGCTGGGAAGATTTGCTCTGTTTGCCTAGCACAAAAACTTGCTCGATGGTATGCTTAATTTTATTTTCTTCCTGACATTAAAAAAAAAAAGATACATTTCACATAAAACCCTGGTTTCTGGGTTCTCTCTAAAAAAATGAGAAGATTGGATAACACAGGCCCCTGGGTCAAACACAGCAGCAACAAGCCAAAGCAGAGTCATGGCAGCCCCTGTAGCCAGGCCAGACGGTTAGTCTGTGCCGGAATCCACGTTTGCGTGACTCGTCTGGCCTCTGGAAGAATTTGAGGCTGCAATCCCTGCGCTGGCCGTGTCACCCAACTGGCAGAGGTTTTACGTCAGTCCTCTTTCTTCCCTTCTCTGAGTGGAAAGACCCAGTTACAGACATTCATTTTTCCACTGATGTAAATTATACTACCACCCTAAATTAGATAGCAGAAACAGTTACATGCAGTTTGGTTTTCAGCATATTTTCCACCCCAATGCAAAAATGTTACATGGCATATTTAGAATATTTCCCCCTCTCACAGTAAAGGTTTTTTTTCATGACAACTGAAATTCCCATTATTCAACTATCTACCATGTGCTTTGAGATTTGGAGATGATTCTAGCTGATTCCAGAACTGGAGCTGAAGACGCGTAATTTCTGTTTTATGAGTAGCTTTCCGCAGTGTAAGTCCCTAGCATAATCTGATTTAATGCTCATTAACTGAATTGCTCTTTAGTTTACTGTTTGAAGTTCAACGCATATTTGCAAAGGCAGCTCAAGTTCCTTTTAAGCTCTGACACCATTTTCTTGCGCCTCTCCCAATTTGCAAATTAGCTGACCCTCAATTTCTTCCAAGCGCCTTTAGGCCCGAGCAGAGAGGACATGGTCGTAACTGTGTAAACTTTCTCTCTCACTGCTGACATTGAACAGCCACCTGACTTGTTTTCACTGAAGGAGTCCCCAGTAAGCACCACCTGAAAGGACAGAGCAAACCCCAGAGAAGTGCTTCTCAAAGTGTGGTCCCTGGGCCAGTAGCATCAGCGGCATTTGGGAGCTTGTTAGAAACGCACACTCTGAGCCCCACCCCAGAACTTCGGAATCCAGATCTGCATTTGAACAAGATCTCCAGCTGATTCATCAATAAAGAAAACAAGATAATTTCTTTAGTGAAAAGAACTGTGAAGTAAATAAAAGAGAAGGTGACATGACAGTGACTGCGAAGGGGCTCCTTAACACAGAGCAGCTGTTCTCGAAACTTTTGGTCTCAGGACCCAAATATACCCTTAAAGAGTGTTGAGGACCCTAATGAGCTTTGTTTATGTGGGTTATATCTATCAGTATTTGCCATATTAGAAACTAAAACTAATAATTTTTAAAAATATTGTTAATTCACTTTAAAATGATAAACGTTACCTATTAACATATATTTTATGAAAGTAGCTATATTTTCTAAAACCAAACGAATTAATAAGAAGACATAGAAGACATGGTTACACGCGTTTGCCAATCTCTTTAAATGTCTGCCTTAATAGAAGACGTCTGGATTCTCATATTGACTCCTGCATTCAGTCTTTTGCAGCAGCATATGTCATGGGGACTTTGGAAAACTCCACCACACTTATGGGAGAGAAATAGTGAAAAAGGCAGATACCCCCTTAGTACTGTCATAAAAATACTTTTGACTTGGGGTACCCCTCCCCCCCACACACACACAGAGGGTCGGTCCCGGACCACACGTAGAACTGGTGATGTGATGTGATCTAGCGACGGAGGAAGGCCTCCCAGTGGGGTGGCGTGTATAAGCGTGATCTCAATGATAAGGAGTCCTTACGGGAAGACTTCTCACTTTAAACAGCATAGAGATTGTGCAGTGAAGGTGTCAGTGCGACTTCTGGTCCCGACTTGGTCCTAGACTAGCTGCAAAACTAACGACAGGTCCCTTGTCCTCTGCGTTGCGTGAGGAGGGTGGTCTCTAACATTGCAGCCCCCGCGCCCCGCCCCAGTAACCGGGAGGTCCCAGCGTGAACTTTAGAGCAACCCTCTAGTTTGCCCAGCAGAGGGCGATGGAGACCAGCCCCGGCTGGACCACCTCCACCCCGGAGGTCCTTCGGCGCCTCGCCACACAGACATAAGGTTCCCTCGTGATCCGGGCGGTTTCCTTGGCACCAGCTGGCACCAGGTATCTCGGGCAACCTGGGCCGTCCCCGGGGAGGGGCTGCGAGCCGCGAGAGCCCTTCACATCGCTCCAAACGTGCCCAGGTCGGGATGCTCGGATTCTCCCGAGAAGTCTCGGAAGAGCAGAGGGGAGGAACTGGTTTGGGCAAAGACACATTTTTTTCCCCCACTGGGCCTGTCGGTGAGGAACCACCCAGGAGCTGTTGACTCCTCACTGGGAAAACCGGGCGGGGCGGCCGGAAGGGAACAAGACGGAGCGCTGCGCCAGCTCTCCCCCGGGGCTGCCTGCCTGCGGGCGCGGGGCAGCGCTTGCATCAGCGCTGCCAGGGCCGGGGCAGGGGCCGCCCGCGACGTCAGCTGCCTTCCCAGAAGAATTCCACCGCCTGCGGCCAGGGGCCCGGCCCGTGTGGGGGCGGGGGCTTTTGGTTTCCGAGGATGACACCACTCGCTCGCTGCGTCTCCTCGCACGCACTCTGTTGTCATGGAGACGACAGCATCCTGGCAGCCTTGGTGAGGCCAACCAGCCCTCGAGAAGTGACCCGGAGCTCGGCCCACTCAGGAAACCACTGGCTCTAGGATGCCTGCCCGAGGAGACGGGGCCCCGTGCCCCGGATTCTCCCCTGGGGGAGCCCTAGTTGGGCCACCTTCCTCATTCTGCAGGATTATCAAGATCTCAAAGAACTCGCGCCAAGGGTCTTAGAAACAACCTTGCGGGGGAGGGGGGGGAAGGGGGGAGGGGGCGGGAATCGAAGCCCAAAGAAGAGCCCTAAGACAGGACGTACCAGGCAGAACTGACTTTCAATCCTCTAAGGTTTTGCTTTTTTTCTTACCTTTCTTTCCATGGAGCATTTTCTTATGATTGTCTTCAAAAGATTCTCTGGCCTTAGCCACTTTCAGTGAAGGAATGTTTGTTTTAATTCGCCTCGGCAAGTTTGTATTGAGCACTTAGAACGTGCCAGGCAAAGAGAGTGGGGGGGGTGATTGTAATAATAATGCTAGCCAGCGTGCCTTTAACACGTTCAACCATGCACACAGGTGAACTCAATCTTCCCTACACCCTTAGGGGGTAGGTAGGTCTTGTCCCATTCTAGAAAAACGAACTCAGATTATCCAGTCAATCTGAAACCAGCTTGGAAGTGAAATCAGATCTGAGCCCTAAACCAGAGATCTTAACCATCACCGAGCAGCCTCTCAAAACATCAGTTAAAATGGTGGCTATGACCTTTAGTCTCTGGAACCGATGCATTTTTACTGCACTGAGGCCATGTATTTAATCTTTATGTGTAAATAATAATTGAGAAGGTCACGACAAAAATAATCCTAAAGAAGGAATAAGAATTATATAATAATAATGTAAACTGAATACCCGCCATATGCCAGGCCCCCTCTACAATCGTTACCACATTTGATACAACAACTCTCCGAAGTCAGTTCTATTACTTTGGTCCCCACTTTGCAGTCAAGGAAACTGAGACACAAAGAGGTGAAGTAACTTGTCCATATCCCACAGCTGGTAGATTAACACATAGTAATTAACAGAATGGTGTGCTGATCCATTGTAGGCATTCAGTATAATCGCACTCTGCTTAGGAGAGAATGGAGAGAGGACAGGATATACACACACCTCAAGAGAACCTCATTCATTTGGACCATTTCCATCTAAGATATATTAAAATTTGAAAGCAGGCCAGAGTAGGGTTCCTTTTATCCCGGTGGGCGGGGTGAACATTGCTAAGCAAATAACATAAACAAGGTGAGGACATTTTTGTTTAACATCTTTATTGGAGGATAATTGCTTTACAACGTTGTGTTAGTTGCTGCTGTATAACAAAGTGAATCAGCTGTACGTATACATATATCCCCAGATCCCCTCCCTCTTGAGTCTCCCTCCCTCCCACCCTCCCTACCCCACCCCTCTAGGTGGTCACAAAGCACCGAGCTGATCTCCCTGTGCTATGTGGCTGCTGCTTTTTGTAGGAAATGTTAGAAGTTAGGAAGCACTTTCGTACCCAGGATCAAACTGCATCTTCACGACACTTCTGAGAAGTAGTCAGAACCGGTTACCTTAGCTCCAATTTACAGGTGAACTCTGAGGGGCTTTGCTGAGAAGACTTTTTAACTACTAAAGAAAACAAGTAGTCTTTAAATTTAGGACACGAAAGTAAACCACTCCCGAGAGACAAAAAGTGGAAGCAATCCAAATGTCCATTAACAGATGGATAAATAAAACGTAGTGTATACATACAATGGACTGTTATTCAACCTTAAGGAGGAATGAACGTCTGACGCAGGTGGCAACATGGGTGAACCCTGAGGACATTATGCTAAGTGAAATAATGCAGTCACAAAGGACAAATTTTGCATGATTCCACTTATATGAGGTACAGTAGACAAATTAGTAGAGATACAAAGATACGGAGGTTATCAGGGGCCGAGGGGAGGAGGCAGTGGGGAGTTACTGCTTCATGGGTATAGAGCTTTTATTTGGGACGGGAACAAGTTCTAGAAGTGGAGGATGATGATAGCTGCACAACATTGTGAATGTACTTAATGTCCCTGAATTGTATGCTTAAAAGTGATTCAAATGATACATTTCACGTTATGTATTTTTTATCACAAGGAAAAAAATTGTTTAAAAAAAGGAAACCTCCTTAGCACTCCCCATTCTTAGGTGATTTTTTTCTTTTCAAAAGAGAATTCTCACGTGTTTATTAAAGCAGGAGTGGCTTAAACCCAGGCCCATTTAGCTTTGCAGGGGTTGCTACCTCGCTTGAAAGTAAGAAAACGTCACACCTTTAAAAATAGCTCACTATTGTGTGTTTTCGCTAAATACAGGAGACTGGTATTCCCCTCAGGTATTCCAAATGAGCAAGGTCTGGCCGGGTCGGGACAGAAGCAGGGGTGAGTCACTGGCTTGGCAGGTGAGGTCATCATGGGGTGACGGTCTGCGTCAAGAGGGCCCCTCACCTCCCACATCTCTGATCTTCTCCCCTCACGGGTGGCCAGGTCACCAGCCAGCTTAGCTGGAAGTCGAGCTGCTCCCGTGTGCTGTGCAGTGGGAGACATTCCTCTTTATGACTCAGTGCTTCAACACCCCAGTGGATGGGCACATAAAGCCTCGGGTAATTAAAGCCAGCTCCAAGGTCAAGACCCCGACTGCCAAGTCATGCTCTATAAGTAAAAGAGGGAAGATGTATATCCTTGGGAAGGGAGCAGAGAGAGCTTGTTTTCTGTTTGGTGGAATGCTAACTATCTAAGAAATGGTGGAATGGTTCTACTTATCTTGATTATCCTGATTAAGACAACTTAGGAGAGTGGCACACGGAAGGGGACAGTAAATATTTGCTGAACGATGCTACTTTGGAGGCGTTCAACTGCAAGGACAATCCCAAACTGCGAGCAGAAAAATATATATTCTTACTTAGCTTCCACAAACCTATTTTCTCACAGGGGGCCCGGAAAGGGGGCTTGATATATTTTCCTGGAATTGACACAGGTTTCATGCAGACGACTATGGTATTGACACAATGAATCATGATGTTTATGCAGGTAACTAAGTTATTAATAAGTGGTAATATGAAGGGACTTTCTTGGACACGTTTGTACACTCATCTAGCAACCATTAGCAGAGGTGCCATGTATGTACATAAGATGAAAGAGAAAGTTTTTGATTTATCTGAGTTGCCTTTTTCCTCTTTCATCTGTACACTGTTGAGTCAATCTGGTATGGTTGAAGGTACATGGGCCTTAGCATCAGACAAGCCTTGCATTAGTCAGTCAGGGACTCTTGGTTGAACTGGGTTCAAGTCAGCTAGAGGGGGAGAAATTCAGGGGATGGCTTCAGGCACAGCTGTATCCAGGTGCCCAAATGATAATGTTATTCTGTATCTCTCAACTTCGCCTTCATGGGCCCACGAGGTGCCCAAGAATCTTCCCAGTAGCTCTGGGCTTACATTCGCCCGGCATAACAACATCATTAGAAAGAAATCTCTCGCATCGTGAATATCTCACAGACTGAGAACCTCACAGTCTGCGAAAGAGGTGGAAGCCATTTCTAGAATGAAATGGAATGGTTGCCGGGCAGGCAAAAACCGTGGGTGTCCACTCCCTGTGTGCAAATGTCTGCCTATGGGAGAGAGGGTTTACAGTTCAGGTGTTACTTTCCTGGGTTTGTCTGTGAGTCAGTCCTGTGTGGTGAAATGTGTGTGCTCTGGACTCAGTGGACCAGAGTCGAAACTGGCTCTTCACTCACTGTGTGGTCTCCAGCAACTCACTTAGCAGTAATCATGCTAATAACTACCATGTTTTGAAGGTGAGACATGTGGTAGGCATTAGGTCTATTAGCTCATCGACTCAACAGCTCTGCAGAGCAGTTAATATTGCCCCGTCTTAGAAATGAGGAAGTTGAGGACCAGAGGCCATTTCCTACCGGTGGTCACTAAGCTAGTAGTGGGCACTGCAGCCCGGGGCACTCTGACTCCAAGTGGCCTCTTTGGGCCTCACTCTCCTGGCCTGAGATGGAGGAGTAAGAAGAAGAGGGAAAGTAATAGGAAGAGTAAAATGCCCGTCACATTAAGTATGCAGCGAATCTCGTTCTCTGCACCTGTTCTCCCCGTCTATTTTTTCCTTACTTCCTTTCTCTTTTTCTGGTCACTTCTTACGGTCATGGATTTTCCCTTCCTCCCTCCCTCCCTCTCTCTCTATCTCTCTATCTCTCTTTCTTTCTTTCTCTCTCTCTTCCTTCCTTTTTGCCTCTTTTTAAAGTCCTCACGTGGTCCAGGGTGATATTTCTGAATCACAACAGGGGCAGGGTAAACACTGGGCCTTTCTTCATTGTTGCAGCAGTCACTCTCTTACCTATGTCGCCCCTAGAGGAACCCACAGCTGTGAACCCCAGTGCAGCACCCGGGCCTGCCCAAGATCAGGTTCTAGTTTACTTGGGAGGCAAAAATCTAGGCAAATGGGATTCCTTCCCCCGCCCCGCTCAAGCCTCTGTGCTCACTGATCTCTGCTTGAAAGCCTTACTCATTTGTTTGATCTGAATCTCCCCCCTCTGACCAAGGTGGCACAGGTGCAGGGCATCCTCTCTCACCGGGGCCCTGGCCTGACCTCGTCGTCACCCCCTGCCGCCTGCCTGCCTGCCCGGGGAGCCCGCCCAGAGGCCTGATGACAGGGACAGGAAGTAAGCACCACGCTAGATCAGCCTTAGGGCTTTGAGATAAGCTCCTTTAATTTGGACGTGTCCCGACTAGAAATCAGGAGGGATTGACATTCAGAGCAGGGAGCTGGGCTTTACCCAGATCCTGGGCAGGGGTGGGAGCCAGGTGCCCGGGGCAGATGCAGAGCTGAGAGCTGGAATGTCACCTTCCTGAGGAAGGACAGGGACTGGGGGTGTGGGGGGACTTGGAAAACAGTGAACCCCTAGCTCCTCAATGAGCATGGCATGTAATGTTCTGGCCTTGGGAACAGAACGTCCACAGAGGTGACAGAGCTGACAAGCACAGCCGCAATCCCCAGCACTCACACTCCCTCCTGACAGCTCGCTGCGTGTGTGCGACAGCGTGTAAGTCGCCTTGCGCATAGCCACGTGCCCCGTTTGGCGTGAGGGCCTCACAGCCTGCCCAAGGCCCTCCGGCCACTCCCCGCGGCTGCGCCCACCGAGGCGGGCCCTGCAGTTGGGTTCAGGGTCTCCCTCTGGGGGCAGCATCCCGGCAGCCAAAACTGCCTCCTATTTCACCTGGAAGGAAGGCACTCGTGAGTAGAGGGGCGCGGTGGGCAGAGGACAGGGGGAGGGTGTGGTGAAGCTCAGGCTCCTTAAGTACCAGCCCAGCCCCAGAGAAAGAGCACTAATGAACCCCGTGTTGTAGATGGGGAAACGGGGACTCCCAGAAGGAAGACGCATTGCCTGCTAACTGAGCGGTTTCATTTCCTGGGCATTACCCACCTCCAAGGGGCCTGGCACCTGGGCGCCGTGATTTCCTCGCCCCGGACTTCTCACACTTCAGTGTGCTCACACGTCACCTGGGGCAGCTTGTTAAGATGCAGACTCAGACCCAGCCTCTGAGATCCTCAGTTCTGACCTGTTCCCAGGTGTTGCTGCTGCTGCTTGTCTAGGGCCACGTGAAGAACGAGGCCCCAGTTGCTAGGCTGTCTTTGTGATGAGCTCGGAGCACAGTGCATTTCAGCAGCGCTCCGGCAGCAGGGGTGGGAGGTCTCGCGCTGGGCTCTCCGGATTGAGCTGTGCTGTGAGTTTAAACTATCCACCAGGTTTTGAAGACTTAGAATAAAATGATGTAAGACATCTCTTTAATACCTTTTTCTATTCCTTACATGTTGAAATGATACTGTTTTAGCTATGCTGGGTAAAATTTTACATTATGCACGTGGACTGTGTTCTGCTTTCAGTGAAGAGCTCTGGGCTAGAGCTCTCCACCAGGCAGGGGCGATGTTGCCCTCCAGGGGATGTTTGCCAATGTCTGGAGACACTTTTAGTTGTCATACCTCAGGGGGAGGGGTTGCCGTTGGTGTCTCTGGCCAGAGGCCAGGGACGCTGCTGCACACCCTGCAGCACATCCCCTTACAACCAAGATTTATCCAGCCCCAAATGTCCATAGTGCCAAGATTGAGAAATTCTGGTCTAGAATCATCCCCACTGTCTCTGAGATTATCTATTTTATGACGTATCCATTGCTTTTGTCCCCCTCCTAGAGTATGAGTGTCATGAGTTCAGGGACATCGCCTGCTCGCAGCTCCTGGAACAGCGCCTGGCATGAGGTAGGTATGACATTCCGTAACATGCGTTCAGCGTCTCTAGCTGCCTGAGCCGAACAAGTGGTTTGAATTCACCCGTGTAAATTCGCACAGGCCCACCGGCCCCGAGCCTCAGAGGCCGTGAGACCACTCTGCCCTGAAATCAAGCTAGGACACGTTCTAAACATCTTGGCGGGTTTGCGGGGCAACCGTACGTTCACCAGTCCATTGATGGCGGGTGTAGGAATTGACTCAGCAGGGCGGCCCGGCCCCGCCCTGAAAGGCCTTTCACAGACCAGGCTGCTTTGGTTTCCAGTGACTTTATTTACCACTTGGTGGTGGTGTCAAAGGCCTGACTCAGGCCGTCTGATTGGCTGTCTTTTCTTAGTTGCTGGGCCCACGGAAGCCCAGACCCAGGATTTCTAAGGAAGAGTCATCTCCCAGCCATCTCCCTTCGCACGAGGCCTGTGGGTGGGGGGCGGGGCGAGGCCAGCGGAAAAGCTCAGGTCCGCCCTGGGCATGCAAGGTAACAGGACTGGGACAGATTACTTTCTCTTGTTCAGATATCTCTTTAATCTTCGCGGTAAAGTCTTGATAGCCACTTCTGGCCCTTCTCCCTTTCCCATTCATCACTCCCTGGGGTGGGCTCTGTCCTGGTGGAAGTCGGGAGTCTGGGCTTGGCCTCAAGGCTGGGCTGTGTGACCTTGGGGAAGTGAGGGAAGTGCTCTGGGCCTCAGTTTTCTCGTCTCTAAAATGGGGGGAGGGGAAAGAGGAGTAGAAGTTGTGTTGGTCTCCAGATGGTTCGGTGTCTCCCTCTAGTCTGCAAGAAAAAGCCCAAACTCCTTAGCCCAGCCCGGCTTTACTCCTGTCACCTTCCTGCCTCCAAGCTTCAGCCTTGGTGACCTGCCTTCAGTTTTGTTAGTGTGCCTTGGTCTCTCTCTTGCGTTCCGGTCTTGTGACCCGCTGTTCTGCCCTTCCGCGGAGTGTTCTAGAGTCGGGCTTAAAAGCATGGCCGGTGGATCCCACGGCACAGGCTGGCTGTGTGCCCTTGGACAAGTTGCTTACCCTCTCTGTGCCTCCGTCGCCTCTTCTGGCCAATGAGCATAACAGTGGTACCTGATTTACGGTCACTGTGCCCATTGAATGAGCTGGTGCTTGTTGAGTTGTTAACAACGGTGCCCCAAACCTAGAAAGCCACGAGGAAAAAGGTCCCTGCCGTTGTTTTTATCATGTCTGGAACGTGTTCTCACTCGTGTCTCTGGAATCAGCTGAGCTGTCACCCTCTTCAGGGAGCCTTCCCTGATTTCCCACCTGCCAGCTGAGGTAGCTGCCCCTCTTCGGGCTTCTGAGTCACCCGACTCACCTCTGTCACCACCCTGTCGCCTGTGTGGTAACTCCTGTTTACTTGGCCTGCTCCCCTCAATAGAATGGCATTTCCTCTAGTCGAAAGGTTGGAAATGGATCACCTGCTGGCCCAAAACACAGGTGTGCCTTAGCTGGACTAGAGGGGAGTTTGGAAACATTTTCATAGGATGCTGAACTTTGGAAATAGGATGATTCTCTAAAAAATTAAGCCTATGAAAAAAGCCCCTTTAAAAAATACGATGATTTCACATAAAAACCGGGATTGCCATTGGACAATCAGAAACTCTGCTAACACGGCCACGGGCATCGCCTGCACCTGCAGGAGTGCCGCCTTCAGGCAGGCACCTGCTCGGAGTGTCCTGCAGGCTCGAGCCACCCACCTCGATCCACTCTCAGCCTCTGCTCCGGAAATAAGGAGGTGATACAAGCCTATGACCTAAATCAGGAAACCCTGGGGAGTGAAGGAGGGGTGTTGTTTATAACCACAGATGAGCCAGACAGCCCAGGGGAAACGAGCCGTGCACTCCCCCTAACTCTAGGGCACGGATCCTGGGCACCTTTGCGTTTCACAGCGCACATTTCCTGCCAAATGAACGCTCAGTGAGTGCCAAGAACAACAACTAGCATATCTGGAGCCGTTGTTTAACACGTTCACTCATCCAGTCCTCCCGAGAGCCCTATGAGGTGGGGACACTGAGGCAGGGTATGTTAGTAACCTGTCTCAACCGTACAGGTGGGAAGGGGGAACCCAGGCGGTCTGAGTCTAGAAGCCTCTGTGTTGGCTAAATCAGTGGACATGCCTGCAAAAGAGAAGCTGCTCTGGGCTCAGCCTTCCTTTACAGAAGATGGACAGTACGTAGGGTTCATGGTGCGTCTTTGCATTTGGCAAGAGGAGGCTAACTAGGGCACATCTGTCACTCGGGTGTCTGATGAGACATGACTTATAACTGAAGTCTCGCCCACACTCCCTGCAAACACAGGGCTTCTCCCTTGTATGTGTCCTCGGGTGCTTGATGAGACCTGACCTATCCTTGGAGCCTTGCCCACGGCCTCTGTACTTGACTTTTATAATTCTTGATACTCCTTTCCCCATGAGTATACGATTCCTCCAGTATATATGATCACAGCACACGAAACGAATGTTTTTTTGAAGGGAGAGATAGTCTGGGAATATCCTTTTGAAGTCCAGGAAAAAGGCAACTGTTTCTTAAAAAAAAGAGGAGAAAAGTAAGAGGGTGGGAGAAAGGGATTCTGCTCCCCAGCAAAGTGAGTGAAGAATTACAGGGCAGGCACAGCAGAGGGGGAGAGACAGGAGAAGGGAAACGGCACAGGGGCCCCCAGAGGCCCGAGGAGGAGCTGCTGAGGGAGAGACCAAGAAGGCAAGAGGTGGCAGGTTTTTAAAAATTCACGGCGAGACCTCAGCAGCTTCAGGCTTAGGCAGCCACCTGGTTGGCTGTGCTCGAAAGAACGTGCCCTCATTGGGAAAGGGAGAAGGAGAGGAGACCCTGAGAAAGAGAGACCACAGAGATGCAGATGCCAGGCTCAAATCCCAGCCTGGGCCCCCCCCTACTTTTCACCTTGGTTTCCAAGTGGGTGTTCCAGCCACAGGAGGGGAAGTGTTCAGACAGAGCTCGTCTGGTGGCGGTGAGTCAGGGGCCCAGCCAGGCCCTTGCCAGCTCCGGGGCGGGGGGGAGCCTCTTGCCCACACGCCTGGCAGCAGCTGCTGGGTGTTACCAGGAGCCACAAGGCCGCAGGGGCCTGGCAGGCCATGCAAATTCCCTCCAGATGACCCACGGCCACGGGGTCCAGCTCCAGAGCCCTGTGGCTCTGCTGCTTCCATTCGATCTGGCCATCTTCTGAGTGTTTGCGATTTCAAGGTCAGCAGGGCAAGGGAGACAGGCTTGCAGGGCACGATCAGCCTAGCTGTAAAGGACTGTCACCAAACAGTTTATAACTCACCTCCCTTCGGTCATAAGCCCTGAGAGGGCAGGAGTCCTGTTGTGGACCCCACTGCGTACCCAGCGCTTGACATGAAGGTTGGTATACAGGAGGTGCTCAACAACTGAATGACTTAGCATGCATTGAAATCTTCCTGCTGCCCCTGACTAGCCGTGTGACTCTGCCCAAGTCCCTTAGCCTCCCTGAGGTGCCACTTCCATCATCAGTATAATGGGATACAGCCAATAAAAGTACAGACTAGGGGCATCGTCCTCCTCCTGCTGTGAAATAAGATAGCGGCACGGGAGTGGGGTGCTGGGGGCATCCACTCTGTAGGTGTCTCTCAGATATGGGGGGAGGTGCGATGGACGAGACGCTTTCATGTTCGGAAAGTCTGCAGCTTCTGTGGTAGGTAGTTCCAGGTGCGTTGTACAGATGCTACTTTTTAGGAAGACGGTGTGGTTATGTGGTTGAGGCCTCATGTTCTGGAGGCCCAATACCTGGGTTCAAATCCTGCTTCCACCCCTCGCTTCCTGTGTGATCCCGGGCAAGTCGCTTGGTCTCTCTGAGCTTGTTTTCCTGTGTGTAAAATTGCGTCGTCGTGAGATTTCAAGGAGATCCATCCCAGACTGACCCTGGCACAGAGTAGATGTTCCAACATGTGTAAACCATGATCACTAGTTTCCACCCCCCAACCCCGTGAAGCAGACACGACTCCCCCCCGGGGTGCAAAAGAGGAAACCAGAGCCGGCCAGGTGGGGAGGCGGGCCTGACGGTGGAACCCTAAGTAGACGCCCCTGTCCCCGAGGCCCACCACAGCTGCCAGAAATAAGGTGACGTATGGCCAGCTCTGCCTCCACCCGCTGTCCCCGGGGAGAAGTGAAACACGAACCCACCAGGGTAAGAAAGAGGAGAAGGAAGCAGCTGAGGTGAGGAGAGGCAAGTGGCCCCGAATCCTGTCAGAAGGACCGTCTAGGGCAAGGTCAAGTCCAGGTCGGTGAGAGGGTGGAGGTGGTGGGAGGATAGTGTGACAAGAACAGAGAGGGAAGTTGTTCGCATCTGGCTAGATACCTCAGCTGTGACCTCCTGTCTCTAAGGAGAGGGGTCCCTGCAAGATTTGCTTTCAAAACTCTCCTGGGAGAAAACTCATGGCCCCGATTCTTAGAAACTGCCCTCATCCCAAGACAATAAACAACTCGGCAGCTTTTTGACTTTCCAACCAGCACCCAGGGGTTGGCCTTCTGCCCGGGGTACCTTCAGCCTCTGATGAGAGCTGTCATTCTCTACACGTTCAGCCTCCCCATTTCACAGATGAGAAAACTGAGGTTCAAACGAGGCCTCGGGCCCTAGCTCTGCCATTACTAGCTCTTGGGTCCTAGTGGTTCACCAGCCAGGCCTGTTTTCCCATTCCTAAAGCAGAGGTGTTCAGGCCCCGTCTTCCCTTCCCTCCTTCCTCTTCCCTTCCCTCCAGAGCAAAGGGTGTGGAATTCTAAGGCGAAGGTCACCTGATCAAGTGGTGTGGATTAGCCAACAACCCAGCCCTGAGGTCAGCCTCTGGAAGCAATTTAAGATGGCCCAGGGATCTGAGATTCCACACTCCCACAGGCAAGCAGAAGTGTTCCCTCCCACATAGGGCAGCCTCCCTTCCTGAGCAATTCTGCTCTGATTCTGTGGGTGAAGCAGCTGTGCCTTCTGCAGAGCTCCAATGCCAGGCTCATCGCAGGTCTTGGACCAGGCAGGATCCTCCAGCAGGGATTACTGTCCCAGCTTGGAACGAGCACCTTCCATGGGCCAGGCACCAGCCAACAGTAACCACGTCTCTCCCTATGCAGCAACCCTCAGTGAGGCAAACCCACACTTACCATACCCATTTTACACCCACGGAAGCTGAGGCTCAGAGAGGCACCTTGCCCAGGGTCACGCAAAAGCAGAGATTCAGACCCAACCTGGGTGACTCCTTCAGACAGAGCAGTTCCATTTACATCAACACCAAGTGATTGGATTATGCGTCATTTTCTTTCTTTTTTATTAAAAACATTTTCCCCCTCTAGTGACTTGCGTTAACCAAGGGAGCAAGGCGGTAACCAATGGAAGCATTTACAGATAACAGGCTGTGTCATCTGGAATTTGATTTAAACTAATCCAGTTTGGGGAGGGATATAAATCAAGCAAAACTGTCCATGAACTGATCGTTCTTGAAGCTGGGGTATTGGGTTGAGATTCTCTAGACTGTTCTCTCCCACTGTGAAGAGGTTTGAAAATGTCCATGATCATGTAAAAATGTCGTTTAAATTTAACATGTGTAAAGTAGTGAATTGGGGATACATTCACTACTGGGACAAGCTGTGTGCCATGGGGGCGGGGGGAGAGGGGGGCGTGTCGCCCGCCCCACAGCTGAAAGCATTTTAAGGTTGCCTTGAGAAGGCATTCATTACGGCCTCCTGGGTCTGCTCTCCCCGGACCACGAGGGCCCTCTTTGCCTCCGAGAGAACAGTCTGCCCCCAGATTGGCAGCCACGTGAAGACAGCATGTCAGGGTTCCTGCAACCACACTGCGGTTTTATGATGGAATTTGGAACCATAAGTGGTTCATGTTCAGCCAGTCAGGAGATCTGAGGAATCTCTTATAAATGTTACCAGCAAAGGCACAGTGGCTGCCTGTGCTCTGTGACACCCGGAAAATTGGAAAAGATGGGACCTCTGACGTCTGTGTGTTGGTCACGGGTCCAGAAGTGACCCCTCTCTGCAGGCTGCTGGGGGCCCCGTGCTCAGTCCTCGTGCCTTTTCCCACTGTGCCCTGGGAGCTCCACTTGTCCTTCCAGGCCCCCTAGAAACAAGGAGACCCCCCTATCGACAGCCTTTCCTGTCTGCACCTGCTCCTTCCTCAGACAAGTGGCATCAGCTCTCCACGGGCCTTCATTATATTGAACAACATTCATTTATTCAATAATTATTTATTAAACACCAACCATATGTACTGGGGTTACAGCATAGAGTCAGTAGATAGATAGCATGTACAGCAATAAGAAACATGGTCCCCACGCTCCAGGAGCTTCTAATTTCATAGGGGAGAAAGGCAATCATCCACTATGAATACTACTAATTATTTAATTACAATTCTGACAAGTGTTTTGGAGAAGCCTAGGAGCTGTGAGGGCATATAAAGGGGAACCTGGTCTGTTAGGGTGTGGGCTTTTTTGAGAGAATAATGTCTAAACTGAGATCTGGAGTGTGGAGGTATTCGATGTCCAAACAGGGAAAAGGGGCTGTTCCAGACAGAGGGAACAAAGGGCAGGGAGGCACGGCTTGTTGAAGGAAGTGGAGGAACGGTGTGTGGTCTGTGTAGTATGTGAAGTACAAGGGGGAAGGAGGTGGTGGCAGATTAGGAAGGAACTTGAAGGCCGAGTTAAGGATGATGGAGTGCTCATGAGAGTGTGTGTTTGGGCGGGGGAGGTGATGTTATCCTTTTGAACCTAAGATGATCACTTTGGTTACTGTGGGGCTGAGTGGATCAGAGCAGGACACATTTGTGAGAATTAGGAGAAAGCACTCCACCCCCAAGGAAGACATAGTTCTGTAGACCCATGCTTACAGAATGGAGCCTGGCCTGCTTTTCAGTGCCTACTAACTCTGAGCCAGTACCCTTGTGCAGTGAACAACCTGTACAACTGTACATAACGGCCATAGATATTGGGGAACAGGGAAATCAGAAGACTGTAGAACATTTGTTGACAAGTCTGCCTAGTCCACTGTAAACACCTTGACTTCTGAGTTCCTGAGCTCCACATTCATGTTTGCAGCTCCAGTGCAGGTAGGAGATGCTCCAAATGTTTGCTAAGTAGATTTTTCTTTGGCCATTTTTTTTTTCTTCCTTTAGACTTTCTGTCGTGTTGTTCTCTTCTTCTAAAGTCGTAGTGGCTTCCTGTTCACACACACCTGTTAGGTGTTAGGAGGCACTGTGTCAGGCACTTTGCCTCTTTAGTCCTCCAAATATCTTCTCCTCTGTCCATTCGACAGAGACTAGGCCAGGGTCACACAACTAGGAAGGTGGACAGGGACCTTTCTAAATCCTTAACAGGCAGGTCATGCTGTGTGTGACTCTGTCAAGTTCTTGGGGCAGGGTGAAGGTGGGGAGCAAGGCGGCGGCATACCTTCTGGTAAGGATCCTTGAGGTTGAGTCTCTAAACCTTGAATCTTAGAATGTCAGTGTTGAAAGGGATCATCTGGGGCCTCATTTTACAGACGGGCCACCAAGGCTCAGAGAAGGGCTGGAAATGGTTCAATGTCACTGAGTTAAGTTAGAGCCAGAGCAGGACCAGGAACCAGGTCCCTTGACAGGTTGGGAAGAAAAAGATAGATATCAGGAGTAGAGATTAGAAGAGAAAGACCAAGGGAGGGATCGCCCTCTAGGGATGGTATCTAACCGTGATGGGTATCAGTGAGGTGGCCCGGGGTTAGCTCAGGACAACAGAGTCCTGGGTGACGGTGTGAAGGGGAAGAGCAGGCAGAGACAAGAGAACTTCCTCAAGGTCTGAGCAGGTCTCTAAACTGGAATCCATTTGGGTCCAGCCTGGCTTTAGACTCTTTTTTAAAATTTTTCATTTTGAAATTTTTTTTTTTTTTTGGAGTATAGCTGCTTTCCAGTGTTGTGTTAGTTTCTGCTGTCCACAAAGTGGATCGGTTATGGGGGTGGGTGGGATGATTGGGAGATTGGGATGGACGTATATACACTATTATATGTGAAATAGATAACTCACGAGAACCTACCGGCCATAGGCTTTTCAGACAAAAAGTTGATTTCTTGTTCTGGGCCAATGGCCAGGAAAGACTTTGCTGTCAGCAGGCTGCGGACGGCTGCTCTTAGGGCGCTGGGCAAGGTCAGAGAGAAGGCCTGGTTCCTCTTCCCAGCGCCTCCAGCCCAGGTGCCCTCTGAGGGCCCCATTCCAGTTCCCAGCCGCTGCCCGCTCGGGGTTTTCCTGCTTCTGGGTCTGCATCACAGCCCCTCTTATGTCACATTGCTTCAGATCCCAGTAAGCATTTGTCTGAGCTGGAAAATCCCTCAGAGCCCGCCCAGGCAGCCCGTGACCGTGACCGTAGCGGCAGGAAACTGTGACAGTGAGGCTCGCGGGGTATGAGGTTTATTCTTGGTGTGTGGTTGGGAAGGGCGGGGCTGCATGGGGGTGGAGTGGCATGGGATGGTCAGGAGAGAACAGCGAAATCCCAAAACGAGGAACCCCTCAGAGAATTTCCGGCCAGTTTTCCTTCCCCAAGTGGCCTCTGCTTCCAGCCCCCAGGACTGTCTCCCTGCGTTGGATCTTCATGGAGCCTCTTGGGGGAACATCTCAAGCCCCAGGGTCCAGCCCCTCTATTTTAAATAGAGCAGTGTACATGTCAGTCCCACACTCCCAATCTATCCCTCCCCACCAATGGCAACTTTATTTTAATCCACACATCGTCCTTGAGGAGCAGGTATTAATCCCGTTTTATAGATGGGGAAACCGAGCACAGTGTTGTACACCTACTCATTCATCCACTGACTCATCAGTTACTTACTGAGTCCCCACCATATTGTGCCCACTGTCCTGGGTGAGGCAGAGGGAGCCCAGAGTACAGTCCCTGCCTCAAGTGTACGCGTATATATTCTAATGGAGGATTCCAGCCATGAGCAAATAAGCCCGTCAACAAGGAATGTACCTGCAGATTGGTATCAGGAGCACGCAGCGCGAGGAGGTGGACCGTCAGTGGGGGTATAGTCGTGGGTTTTTTTGTTTTGTTTCCTGTTTTGCGGTACGCGGGCCTCTCACTGCTGTGGCCTCTCCCGTTGCGGAGCACAGGCTCCGGACGCGCAGGCTCAGCGGCCATGGCTCACGGGCCCAGCCGCTCTGCGGCATGTGGGATCTTCCCGGACTGGGGCACAAACCCGCGTCCGCTGAATCGGCAGGCGGACTCCCAACCACTGCGCCACCAGGGAAGCCCCTAGTTGTGCTTTTTTGTTGTTGATTTTGGCCGCGCTGCACGGCTCGCTGGATCTTAGTTCTGCAACCAGGGATCGAACTTGGGCTCCCACAGTGAAAGCGCCGAGTTCTAACCACTGGACTGATGGGAAATTCCCTATAGTGGTGTTTTAGAAAGGATGCTGGGGGAAGGTTTTCTTCACAGGTGACATTTGAGCTAGCTTTGGATGGGTGAGAAAGAGCCCAGGGAAGGTTGATCTCAGCAGGACCAACAGTGAGAGCAAAGGCCCTGGGGTGGGAAAGGCCTGGTGGGTTAACGGGAGCTCCGGGGAGGGACTCATGTGAACAGGGGGGAACGTGGGACGAGGGGAGGTGGGAAAGCAGGTGGGCCTGGGTCACGGCGCCCTTCCAGACCCCAGGGAAGGGATGGAGGCATCGGGGGCTGTCAGGGGCAGAGGATGGATTTTAACCCATAAATCCAAGCCTCTGTGGCCAGCCTGGGCTCTGCCCCATTAGCCCAGGCCTCAGCCTTGACTCTGAGCTAGGCTTGGAGGAGGGGGAGAGGGGAGGCTGGCTGGGACCCCACCTCTGCTCATGGTGTGTCATAGGACAGGCAGAGCCACTCCCCGTTTCCCAGCTTTGGAGCCTGTCGGGGCTGTGGGTTCCCCACTGAACAACAGGAACAAATCTGGGGGGCATCGGACAATCAGCCCTAAGGAAGGAGCCGCTGTTCCAACCCAGGACCCTGCCTTGCCGGCTGCCCCCAGACCGCTGGGCCTTCTGCCTTCCTGCACTTGCTGTTCCCTCACCATCGAGTTGGCATCGGCCCCACCTGGGTTCAAATCCTACCATCAGAGCCAGTGGGACAGTGAAGGAGTCATTTCGTTGCCCCCCTGAGCCTCACTTCCCTCACCTGTGAAATGGGCTCACACCTGTCTGCTCTCTAGGGCTGTGGGAGGACATTAAATCTGATGAGAGTGCTATTAGCAAACACGGAGAGCCTGCTCTGGGCCAAGCTTGTGCTCATTGCTCTGCGTGCGGTGTTTACCTTATTGTCATGTGCACGACATGGGGTAGGGATTGTTATGGGAGCCGGCTCTGTGGACACACGGCCCGTGCGGTCATGCAGGGCCACGATATGCTTCCAAGGGCCCTACAGTGGGTTTTAAACTCAGCCATTGCTGTCTTGAAATTTTTAACAATTTTTTGACAAGGAACCCTGCATTTTCATTTTGCACTGGGCCCTGCAAATTACGTAGCTAGTTCTGACTGTTATGTATTCATTTATACATTCAAGAGATATTTATGGAGCCAGGCATGGCTTAAAGGCCCTGGAGAGAGAGGAGTGAACAAAACAGAATTCCCCACCTCCGTGGAGTTTACTTTGCATTACTTGGATCAGAGAGGGTAAGTTATTTGCCCAAGGTCACCCAGTGAAAAGGGGGTGCCCAAGTTACAACTCAGAGCTCTCAACCACAGTACCATTTCCCCTCCAGCCTAAGGCTGGAAAGTGTTTAACAGCACATCAGGCAAGGAAACAGCCACAGAGTTCTAAGCGCTTTAGATGTGTTAACTCATTGCAACGGCCTATTTTAGAGACAAGGAAATGGAGGTCAGAGAGGATGGGTCACTGGCCCAGAGTCACACTGCTGGTAAGGAGTGGAGCTGAGAAGGGGAGCTCAAGCAGACTGTCTCCGGGCCACGCTCCTAGCCCCTCCAGCACACTGCCTTTCGAAGTCATCACTCAGGAAATGGTGGCTTTTTGTAACTCTTTTCGTCACCACCATTTTTGTTTTTGTTTCCGGAGACTCCACGCAGCCACGAGGAGTGATCCCACCCAAAGTGACCCATATTGAGGGGATTAACAAATGGATGGGCAGATCCCTTCCAACGATGGGGGTAACGTCGACAGCTGCCCGCCTCCCCCCGACCCCAACTCTGACATGATTTATCACCGGGTCCTTGACATCCAACCTTCATTGCCTTGCCTTCAGCCAGTGATGAAACCTCTCCATGTTCAGGATGTAGAAAACAGGGTCTCACCTTCCAGGAAACAGGCCGGGCTGAAGGGAGGGGGCGCTGCGGGGAGCAGTGGTTCACAGCGATGGTTATCGCTCAGTACAAGCTTTCCTTTTCCTCCCTCCGCGATGACAGGGTTTGTCCTAGGGGTGCCCTCCCCTCGAGGCTGTCACTGTTTGGAGGGTCTTGTCTCCCACGCTTAGGCTGATTTGAAGACCTGATCAGTCTGGCAGACCTGAAGCCCTGGGTGATTTCTGGGGCTCTGCCCAGACTCCCCACTCTCCTCACTGGTGTGTGACATGCTCTGTCATTCATTCATTCCTCAGCAAGTAGTTACTGAGTACCTGCTATGCGTCGGGTACTCTTCTAGGAACTGGGGGTACAGCAGAGAATAAAGCAGACAGAAATGCCTGCCCTCAGGGAGCTTATATTCTAGTCCAGGATATTGCCAACGGGGCCTTCTTTGGATTGGATGGCAGACTTGGGGAATTTTCCCTTCTTGGGCACTGGGTATTTTTTCACGCTTATAAATATTATCAAGTTTTGTCTAGGACACAGTTAGGGTACTTTTTGTTTCAGGTAGGAGAGTCAATCCGGCTCCTGTTACTCCATTTTTGCCAGAATCAGAAGTTTTTCCTTATGAGAAAGCCTCTAGGCCTGGGAGGGGCAGGACTTACAAGCTCATCTGTTATTTATACCTTCATGTGAATGAGTTTCTGAGCTCCTTTCTGAAGCATTGTGGTTGTAGGGAGTGAAGAACCGAAAGACGTTAAATTAGAATATAGGACTTAGGAGATAAATCCAGCAAGTTCTCCTACAGCCACAATTTCATTTGAATTCATCATCATCTTGCAAATCTGCCAACCAGTCAGGGGCTTCCATGTTCATTTTGCGATGAGGAAGGTGAAGCCGGGAGAGCTTAAATGACCAGCTCAGTCACACAGCTAGTTAAGACTCACAGCTACTAACTTCTGTCCTCGAGCTCCTTCTAACACACTGTGGGTCAGGGGTCACCATGGGGAGGGGAGAGGGCAAAGGGCATCTGTGATCCCCAACACTTGTGCTGATTTGGTTAGTTCCCATAACTTCTGCCTCAGCTTCCTAGGGGCGTAAGTCAGCACAGCTCGTGTTCCCTGAGCAGCAGCTACAGCTTAGAAAGACAGAAAGAGAAATCAGACCAGAATGTCACTTCCACAAGGGCAGGGGCCACATCCGTTTGGTTTACCCCGAGGGCCCCCATGCCTAGAACAGCACCTGACCCCTAGTAAGTTTTCAAGGACTATTTGTCAAACAACAGAACACGACGGAATGGATTTGGGGAATAAACCGACCATGAGGAACACCTGACTCTGTTGCCTTATCAGTAAAATGGAGACAAGTCTCTGCCTTTTAATGCTGTTTTGATTTTGTTGATGTATTGTATGCTAATGAGGGCAGGGGATTTTGTCTGTTTCACTTCCACACTGCTGGGTCCGCAGCATCTAAAACAGTGCCTGTCGCGTAGTAGGTGCTTAAGAAATATTTGCTGGGTGAACAGGTGAGAGTGAAATAGCCAGGTTTCGGTGAATGTGTGGCACCGGGGTTAAGAGCAAGGAATTTGAAGTCAGAGCTGAGTTTGACTCCTGGCTCTGCCACTCACTAGCTATATGACCTGGAAGATGCCTGTGAACCTCAATTTCCCCATTGCTTACACTAAGGAGTGTCATCGTCTCTACATCCAGGTGTCCTGAGGATTAAGTGAGGTTGTGCGAATAAAGTTCTTAACATAGCTTAAGGAGCAAAGAAAATGCTGCAAAGTTATAAAGTTCTCGCGTGTCTAAGAGGGAGGGTGCATTTTAAAAAAATATTTAAAACAGTTTTTAAAAATTGAAATGTAGTTGACGTACAATAGCTTGTTAGTTTCAGGTATTTTACATAATGATTTGATATTTGCATACTTCATGAAATGATCACCACGAGTGGTCTAGTAACCATCTGTCCTCATACAAAGTTATTACAATATGATTGACCATATTTCTTATGCTGTATATTATATCCCCATGACTTATTCATTATATAACTGGAGGTTTTTATCATTTAATCCCCTTCACCTATTTCCCCCACCCCTGAACCCCTCCCTTCTGGCAGCCACCTGTTTGTTCTCTGCATCTATGGGCCTGGTTTTTTTTTAACTTTTTATTTTATATTGGAGTATAGCCAATTAACAATGTTGTGATAGTTTCAGGTGCACAGCTAAGCGCATGAGTCTGTTTTGAGGGTGCACTTTTTAAGGGTTGTTTTTCTCCAAAAGGACTTTTAACCCTTGGACTCCTCCCACAGACCCCAGAGGTTGTTCTCCTGAAAGATGAGGCTGCATGGAAAATAAATTCCTATCAATCTCCATTGACATTTTAGGTGCTCCTCAAGCCCGCGGGGCAGGGCCCCATCCTGCCTTACGCTGGCTTGATCCTGACGCAGCCAGATTCACCGTGGGGTCACCAGGCTCTGCTCGACTGCCCTGGTCTTCTGCAGCCCTTTGAAGTTGGGCTGTGTCTTTTCTTGTCTCGTGGTTGGCTGGGCCTCAAAGCTCACAAGCAGGCCGTTCCGCACCAGGGTGCAATGGGTGCTCGAGAGATCTCCAGCAGAGATAGGGAGTGAAACCTAGTCCTCCAGCAAAGACAGCTGCAGATATAGTGACCACCCCGGGCTCTGCCATCCCCACTGAAGCCCTTCAACTCTCATCGATGGATCCAGTCCAAGTCTGGGTCTTGGCCCACTCACAGGCCAGAGTTCTCGGTCTTTCTGGTCTTAATGCTTTGGGCCTCTAGACGCCATAAGTGTAGGTCAATTTTTGGTTTAGCAACTTCAGTCATGATCAAGGGAAGATTCTGTGGCTTTGAAAAGAATGACCAATGAGGCTGACCTTCCTCTGGACGGCAAGGGTGAGGGAGCAGTTCAGAAGAGTAAATAGGGAGGCCTCTGACACCAAGGGGGTGGGAAGATGCAGAAGATGAAGTAGGTAGGGTGCTGGGCACAGAGAAAGCTCTCAAGTCCTGAAAACAATTATTACGCGAGTTTGAGAAGAAGGAGGTTCCAGGCCGAAGTGTCCATATCTTTCTTTTGACGTTCAAAAGTCCTACCCATCTTTATGGCTCATTCACAACCCACTTATTTGGAGAATTTTATGGAGCTTAAATTTCTCCCAGCCTCACTACTACATGGCTCTCCTCCCCTTCTGCTCTGCTCCACTGCAAGCTCTCCTTAAACACATGTATATGGGTGTGTCTGTAACTAGCTTGTGTGCTTTTGTTCATTCATTCAGAAACAGGCAGTATAGTCCAATGGTTAAGAGTGCACATGGGAACCGGGTAGCTGGAGGTCGCTCTGACAGTTACTACCTGTGTGAGTTCAGCAAGTTGCCCACTTTTTCTCTCTGCCTCAGTCTTCTCATCTCTAAAGTGGGCATAATAGTACCGACCTCATCAGGCTGGGTGATGGTTAGCTAAATGACTACCTACAAAGCATTCAGAACAGTGCCTGGCACATAGTAAGTACTCAATAAATAAGATATCATTCTTATCCTTTTTCAGCAAACATTTATTAAGCATCTCACAATGCCGTGTGTATAACTATTACTGGGCTCGTGGAGATAAAAGATATGCCTGCCTTCCTGAACTCTCACTTTAGACTCCACACCAACCTTTGGTAATTTCTCTTCTTTATCGGCAGGAAAATGTTTACTGATAAATTCATGAAAGAAGGACAATTATTCCTTCTCTGATCAGAGCTTGAACTGCCCATGGTTACTTTTGTCTCGTGTGCATTGTCTTAAGGACCAGAGGGTTTACAAAGAGCTCTACCACTCACACACAAAGTTATTTCTCCTCCCCTGAGGCTCAGTTTCCTCAACAGTAAGATGGGAAGTGGGTGGTAACTTCTGCCTTTTAGGGTTTGCAGAGCAAAAACAAATGAGGCAAAGCTCATGGAGGCATCCCGGAGCCCCAAATGCCTTGCATAGGATAACAGCGAGGGCAGCCTCTCACAGCCCCAGTGAGAGTTTCCTAGGAGGGCAGGGCCAGCTTCTTGGTCCCTGACAGGATAACACACACTAGGGCCAAGTGCAGGGTCTCTGTCACTTCATTAACAAACAGTTCACACAGCAGACCCAGTGAGAGTCAGAACTATCATGATTGTAAGCCGCAGAAGCTCCTCTCCAACAGCTTAGGCAAAAATAGAAATGTGGGGTGATGACTCTGGGGGTAACTGGTGTGTGCACAGGAAAAGCAGAAGTGCAGGCAAGGCCTCAGGACAGCTAAGGGGTTCACTCATGTGTTCTCTTGCTGTCTGTCTCTACCATCTTATCTCTTCTCTCTCTCTGCCTGTCAGCTCTGTTCCCTCAAACCAGCTCCCTCTATGTGGCAGGAAACATGGCCATCAAGAACATCCTGTTTCCTTAGAGAGAAACTGAATTTTCTTCCCTAGATCCAAACCAAAAATGAAAAAAAAAAAAAAATCTCATGGAAAGATTCTGATTGGCTCACCTTGGGTCATGTGTTTCTTCCCGGGATCAATCAGCTATAGGGGGTGGAGGGCAGCAAGGGGAGACGGAGTTGCACAGCACAGACACAGACACTAGGGGCCTACCCAGCTATCAGGACCCCAGTCGGGGAGCCTCCACTTCAGCCCCTGAGAATGTCTGAGGCTGTCCTCTTACCACACTTAGCACTTTGACTGTGCCCTGACCTGAATGCATGTCATTTCCCCCAGTAGATTATAAGCTCCACAAGAACAAAAATGATATTGGATACTCCTTTTTCTCTCTTCCCTCTCACACATAGGATGGCAACCTTAAGCACACTGCTAGTCACATGGTCATGGAATGTCCCAGATAAGAGATCACAGAACTAAGGCACAGAGACAGAAAGCAATTTGCCCAAGGTAACACAGCTCAAAGTAGATGCCAGGTCACCTGCCCTGCGATTTCTGATAGCTTTCTCTCTCTCTTAGGGTTAAAGGCTCCAATCCTCATTCTTACAAGCTCAGTCACTTCCTCCCTCTCCAGGCTTATCTCATACACTCTATAGATCTTCAAGGTGGTTATTATTTTTATTGCTATCCCTATCGTCGCCAGAGGCACCCACACTGATCCACTTCCCTCTCATTAGAGATAAAGGAATTTCTGACTCTGCATTCCAGCCAGGGGTAACTTCTTTCTCAAATCTGCCTCACCACCCCCTACCTTCAGAGCTTTTGCACTTGGAATTTCCTCTGCCTGGAACACACCTTGCTAGGGCTGCTGTAACAAAGGACCACAGACTGGGTGACTTAGACAACAGAAATGTATGGTCTCTAGTTCTGGATGCTGGAAGTCTGAGATCAAGGTGTCAGCAGGGTTGGTCCCTTCTGTTCCAGTCCTCTCCCCCAGCTTCGGGTGACTTGCTGGCCATCTTTTATTCCTTGGCCTGTAGATTCCTCCCTCTGATCTCTGCCGTTATCTTCACATGGCATCCTCCCTGTGTCATATCTGTCTCCATGTCCAAATGTCCCCTTTTGATAAGGACATCAGTCACATCGGATGAGGGCCCACCCTCATGACCTCATGTTAACTTGATTACCTCTGTGAAGACCCCTGTTTCCAAATTAGGTCACATTCTGAGGTGTTGGGATGTTAGAACCCGAACCTCTCTTTGGGGGGGACACAGTATAACCCATAACAAACACCATTTTTCACCCCCTTCCCACACAACAAGACATCCTCCTTATCCGTCCCATCTCAGGTGAGCCTTCTCTGAACACCGCAGACCTCACCCGGCCCTGCTGTCTGCCCTCGTGTATTCTTCCTTGCTATTTGTTGTGGATGGCTGGTATCTGCTTGTGTTGTGATCTGGTCAGTACTTGTGTCTCCCTCAGATGCTCCTCTTCGTGGGGGCAGGAGCATGACTGTGCTGTGCACCACTGCAGCCCCAAAGCCCAGAACCTGACTGTCAGTAAAGGGTATCGGTAAATGCCCATGGCCTGAATGAATGAACGATAGAGAGGTTAAGCTTCACTAATCACAAAAGCAAAGAGAAGTTTCTAAGCAAGGCCCTCAGAGTCAGAGAGATTAGTATTTCCTCTGGAGAGAAAGAATTTGCTCCAGAATCCACCAAGGGCCAAAACCCTGCCCTCACCTCTTGACTAATGGTCATGGCCTCTCCCTCCTACCCCACCATCCTGGGAGAATCCACTCAGCATAGCTTTGCAGGGAAGGCCTCAGGAACCTCGGGGAAGCTGGAGGTGAGTCAGAAAGGCTGGTTAAGTGAACAGCTCTGAAACCTGACCCTTGGCATGGAGCTTGGGGGAGGCGGGTTCGCAGAAGGTAACAGCGCTTGCTTTAAAATTCAAGGGGCCCGAGGGAGCATCATCTTGCAGAAAAGCACTCTAGTTGGTAAGGGGCCAAGTGTGGCCCAAGCTCCAGGTACCCGGGGTTGCTCTCCCACCACTGCCTGACAGCGTGGATGTTGTTGGGTCCAGCCCTCCCCGCGGGGCTCTCCTGCACTCACCTGTGTAGGAGATGCAGCTTTAAACTTTGTGGCCTCTACTCTCCCTTGTGTGGGTGGAGAGACCAGGTGGATACGTCGAGAGACCTTCATCTGGCTCAATTGAAGCAACTCGAACTACTGACCCATAAAGGAATTCCAGCCCCCGGGCTTCCCAGGACCCCTGGGGAACACCTCGTAGGCAGTAGAATCCCAAAGGGAAAAAGGAAGGCCTCCCTAAACCTAGCTCAGGACGAGGGCCAAGCTGGAAAAAGTGACTTGCAGGCCAGTCACCACGTTTTTCCCCAGTGAAAGGCTGACTCATTGCAACAGGCCTGGACTGGCTGGGACTCGAGCCGGTGGCTTGGAACATGCCTGGGCAGTGAACGCCTTGTCTAAAGGCTGGGTGGTGAGAAGCTGCGGGTCAGGGGAGCTGAGGCCGCGGCCCTGGGGAGCACCCGCACGCAGCCTGGGAGCCCGGGGGAAGCAGGGGGAGGGGGGTCCCTATTTTCCCTCCCCCTCAGACTCTTGGGGGCCTGGCATAGCACAACAGGAGCTGGGTAAGGTCTGGAGGGGCCCTAAGACCCCAGGGGAATTGAGTCCTAATGTCCTAAGACATACGTGTTATGGTGTTTCCTGCCCATAGGACATGCAAACAGAAAACAACACTAAACTTAAATGTAGAGAAAACGAATAAGGTCTTGGTTTGCTTCATGAGCATTCATCCCCAGGCTTTCCTTTGAAATATCAAAGTGGAATTATTTTCCAGCAACGGGGAAGATGGAAGGGAACTGGGCTGCTTTCCTAGTGCCCTGGGCACACGCTCAGTCTGCCCTTGGGGTGGTTTGGCGTGATGCAGAGTGCGGAGTTTGACTCCGATGGGCCCCCCAGACCCTCTTCCCTCCTCATGCCACTGTCCATGTTGATATCCAGGGCTTTTCGGCAAGGACTTTTGAGCCATGCGTTGGTTTAAATCCTGGCTGTGCCGTCTGCTTGCTGTGTGACCTTGGGTAAGTCACTTGACCTCAAGGGACTAAATTTCTGTACATGTCAAATGGAAAGTACACAGGATAAATGCATGCATAGTGCCTAGCGTGGCACATAGCATGGAGTCTGGCTTATATACAAGATCTCTTCCAGCTTCTCCATTTATGCCCTACCAAGCTGCTTTTTAGGAAAAAATGGTGTCAGTCATTCACACTTTAGTGTGAATAAGCCCCTGTCAGTGTCATTCCTTCTTTCCATTTATTTACTCAACAAATGCCAGGTACCTGCCTGGTACCTCATTGGAGCGAGGGGCTACTACTCTATGTACAGATTTTTCTTTTTATCCTCACAACAGTCTCTGCAAGATCACTAATATCCCCATTTGGTGGTGGAGGAAACTGAGACTCAGGGAGGTGAAAGAACGTTCCCAAGCTCAGACAGCAGAGCCTTGTTCATTCAGGAAACATTGACTGAATTTCTGCCCTGTCTCAGAATGGGGACTAGGGGCACAGCAGGCAGTGAGTCACGCCCCCATCTTAAGACCCTCATGGGCTACTGGCTGTATCTGCACATTTCTGTCATCACTCTAATTGTTAAAGTCCCTAAAAACCTTGTGCATGTGGTCAGGGAGCGCCTTCCCCTTCCCTCCAATTGCCTGTCACAGGGAGTTGCCTTCTTCCTAGTGTGTAGGACTGGCCCTGCCCAAGGCTGAGCTGCCAGATCAAGAAAGCCTCCTGCCTTTTCTTTCCACATCATTTTCTGGGGCTCCGTTGAGTAGATTTCCAAGACTACTTCAGAATTCCGTTCTTCTCCCTTCTTTTGCACTTCACGAAATAATATATATTACAGAAATAACACATGCTCATTGTAAAAGAGAGAGAGAGACAGAAGAAAATAAAGAAAAGCAAAAATTTTCAAAGTAACAGTAACTCCAAGTCTTGCTGAGACGGTTAAAATTTTGTGGTATTGTCTGCCAGACCCTTCTCTTACGCAATTAGAATATAATTAATAGTGATAATGATAACACTAATTTTAACTAACCCTGACTTGAAGCTTCCTCTGTACCAGATACCGTTCTAAGCACCTTAAAAATTTTAACTCATTTATTCCTCACAATAGCTCAGTGAGCTGATTATTACTGCCCTCATTTTACAGGTGTGGAAATTGAGGCAGAGAGAGAGAACATTTAAAAGTGTACATGTTACTCTCTTGTTCTAAAATGGGAGCATTCTGAAAGCACTGTTTTGTGACCTACTTTTCTCCCCTTAACAATTAGAAATTTACCTTCTCAATTGTACTTTTTCATGACTCTTTAGCATTCCAACCTTCATGCATACCATGAATTATTCAACCAGTGTCCTGTAGGCCACTTTTCTGATTTTCAAGGTTTTTTTTAAACTATGAATGACACAGAGATGTCCATCTTTGTAGCTTAATCTTTTTTTTTTTTTTTTTTTGCGGTACACGGGCCTCTCACTGTTGGGGCCTCTCCCGTTGCGGAGAACAGGCTCTGGACGTGCAGGCCCAGAGGCCATGGATCACGGGCCCAGCCGCTCCGCGGCATGTGGGATCCTCCCGGACTGGGGCACGAACCCGCGTCCCCTGCATCGGCAGGCGGACTCTCAACCACTGTGCCACCAGGGAAGCCCTGTAGCTTAATCTTTGAAAACTTGATGAATCCCTCCCTGTGATAACTCCTGGAAGTGGAATCACCTCGTCTCGAGACATACCTGTTCCAAGGCTTCTGGCGCCCCTTGCAAGTTTTCTCCCAGAGCAGTAAGACTCCTGGGAGGCTAAAGGGATGTGAACCGTCACAGCCCCATGGAGGACAGCTTTGGTGATACCCATCAGAATGACAGATGCTCATGCTATGACCCAGCAGTCCCACTTCTGGGAGTTTATCCCATAAATATCATTATACACATACAAAGTGACATCCATATGTTACAATTAGTCATTGCAGCCCTGTTGGTAATAGTGAAGGGTCAGAAGTAACCCAAATGTCCGTAATAAGGAACTGATCAAGTAAATGACAGTATATCTATACAGTGAAATCATATGCAGTTGTAAAAAGAATTCCAAGCCTTTCTATGTATTCATGGGAATAGCTCCCCAAGATATCATAGGTTAAAAATAAGTGCAGGCTACTTACAATAGCCAGGACATGGAAGCAACCTAAGTGTCCGTGGACAGATGAATGGATAAAGAAGATGTGGCACGTATATACAATGGAATATTACTCAGCCATAAAAAGAAACGAAATTGAGTTATTTGTAGTGAGGTGGATGGACCTAGAGTCTGTCATACAGAATGAAGTAGGTCAGAAAGAGAAAAACAAATACCATATGCTAACACATATATATGGAATCTTAAAAAACAAAAATGTTCTGAAGAACCTAGGGGCAGGACAGGAATAAAGACACAGACGTAGAGAATGGACTTGAGGACACGGGGAGGGGGAAGGGTAAGCTGAGACGAAGTGAGAGAGTGGCATGGACATACATACACTACCAAATGTAAAATAGATGGCTAGTGGGAAGCAGCCACATGGCACAGGGAGATCAGCTCGGTGCTTTGTGACCACCTAGAGGGGTGGGATGGGGGGGTGGGAGGGAGACATAAGAGGGAGGAGATATGGGGATATATGTATACGTATAGCTGATTCACTTTCTTATACAGCAGCAACTAACAAAACAATGTAAAGCAATTATACTCCAATAAAGATGTTAAAAAAAAGTGCAGGGAGAGACAAATTAAAGGTATGGGTCTATCAGATACAAACTACTATGTATAAAATAGATAAGCAACAAGGATATTTTGTATAGCACAGGGAATTATAGCTATTATCCTATAATAACTTATAATGGAGTATAATCTGCAAAAATGCTGAATCACTATGCTGTACACCTGAAAATAATATAATATTATAAATCAACTATACTTCAATTTAAAAAATGTGTGTAGAATGATGTAAATAGCATGCTATTTTTGTATGAAAAAAGGAGGCAAGTGATAGCCCTCATTTGTAGTTGCATGTATAAACACTGATAAGCTCTAACATAAGTTAAAACAGTACCTACCTGCCTATTTATGGTGATTTTGGCTGGGCCAGAGAGATCAAGATTAAAGAGAACGAATCAAGACAGGAGAACAGTTTTTTTCACTGATCACTTTTTGTGCTTTCAGATTCTGAAACTATGCTGTACGTCTATTCAGAAAATTCTAGCTCTTAAAATTTCCCTTCCGGTATTGTTAAATTTTTTTTAGGTATGATAATGCTATTGTAGTAATTTTTTAATGGCATACTTACTTTTGAGAGATAGTGAAATATTTACAAATGAAATTATATAATGTCCCGATTTCCTTCAAAATAATATTTGAATGGAGGAAGCAGGATAGTATATATATTACAGATGAAAGTGATTGGACGTGAATTGATGACTGTTCAAGCTGAAAAGCTGATACGTAGAGGATTCATTATGCTCTTCTGTTTACTTAAAGAAAGAATTTATTGAGGTGAAATTCACATAAAATCAAGCACCTTAAAGTGAACAGTTCAGCGGCATTTAGTACATTCGCAGCGTTGTGCAACCACCACCTCTGTCTAGTTCCAAAACGTTTCCATCGCTTCAAATTAAAACCCTGTACCATTAAGCAATTTCCCCCCATTTCTCCGTCCTTCCAGCTCCTGGCAGCCATCTGTCTGTGTCCTGTCACTTATCTATTGTGGACTTATCTATTCTTGATATCTCCTATAAATGGACTCATAGTATTTGTGACTTTTTTGTCTGGCTTCTTTTACTGAGCATCATGTTTTTGAGGTTCGTCCATGTCGTAGTTTGTGTCATGCTACGTATACACACTGTAGTGTAGAGCGTGTAGTACTGCATTTCTTTTTAGTCCTTTGCGTGTATATACCGCATCATGTTTATCCGTTCATCTGTTGACGAACGTTTGGGCTGTTTCCACTTTTGGGCTATTGTGAATAGTGCTATGAGGAGCGTGCTTGTACGTGTCCTTGTCAGGGTACCTGTTTTCAGTTTTCTGGAGCGTATACCTAGGAGCACAACTGCAGTTATACGGTCATTCTATGTTTAACTCTTTGACGCGTCACTCAGCTGTCCTCCCCAGCAGCCGAACCATCTTACGTTCCCACCAGCAATGTAGGAAGGCTCCAATTTCTCCACATCCTCGTTAACATGTTTTTTCTTTATTGTAGCCATCGTGGTGGGTGTGAAGTGGCATCTCATTGTGGTTGTGATTTGCATTTCCCTGATGACTAATGATGTTGAGCATCTCCTCATGTGCTTCTTGGCCGTTTGTACATCTTCTTTGGAGAAATGTCTGTTCAAGTCCTCTGCCCATTTTAAAATTTGGTCATTTGTCTTTCTGTTGTTTCTGTCTACTTTCTTATATGTCTTAAATTCTCCACAGTAAAAAAAAAAAGGTACAAAAATATTAGACATTTTATTAACAACTTTAAGAAACACACATCTCCCCTCCCCCCCGCCCCCCCTCCAGGAAAAGTAGTAGTTTTCCCTCCTTTTTCCCCCAGTTGAATTCCCCAGAGATCCCTATCTCCATATACCATAATGTGGTTTCCAAAAAAAACCGTATTTGCTCTTCAAACAAATAAATAAGCACAGGTGTCTTCCCTTTCACCCTCTTACAGGTAGGTGCAGGGTGGAACAGCAGGGCTCTCAGGAGTAGCCGAGGCTGGCTGTCCCCATCACTTTGGCCACAGCCTGAGGCCAAGCCCCCACCTACCTAGCAGGCTGGTGACTCATTCCCTGAGGGCCCCGTGTAGAGCGGAAGAAACCTCCTGGGCCCCAATCCAGCCACATCACAAGACTGGATGGACCAGCGTGTCGGTGGCTTGCATAGCCAATGGGAGAGGCTTCACCCAGCTCATGTTCTGCTGTGGCAGTCGGGCCAGACAGATGGCTTGGGATAAATGGGGGGGGGGGTGTTGCCGAAGGGGGGATTTGGCTTTGAGTGGCCTCCGCCTCCCTCTGGAACCCGGAGGAAGAGGTAGGTGAGGTGAAGGCCGTGCCTGAGGAACGGGCTGTAGTTTGGTGCCTTCCAAACATTCTGTGATGTTTTTTAGCAATGGAATTCTTGCTTAAACAAACCTTTACGATATTTAGGACAGAGAAACAGGAAGCTGCTGCAGCTAAAGAAGGGGTGAGAAGCCCAGAGCCTGCCCTCCCTCCATGCCATGTGCACTCTGGGGAGTTCTGGGTCTCTGGGGAACATGCCGGTCCCGTTAACACAGAGTCTTTATATGCAACCACTTGGGAGCTCAGCGCGGTCTGTCTCTTGGAGCCTGGAAGGGGCTCCAGAGGCCTGAGGAGAAACCTGGCAGGCCGGCAAGCTCCAGCCTGAGATTCTGACCCCCCTTCCACACAGAGAAGAGACCTCTTGCTTACCGCTCACCAGCCACGTACTGGGGAGCTGACCAAGGGCCGTAGAGATGGGCCAGGGTGTGCGTGGGCTGCAGGAACATGCAAGGGACAGAAAGGGCTGCAGTGACCTGGTCTCCAAGCCTTCCGGCCTCCATTCCAGCAAGAGAGCTGGGAACTCAGTCCCAGCCTCCCTCCCTCCGTCCAGCAGAAGTGCCTCGTCCCAAGTGGTCCATAGGGAACTACTGTCCCAGGCCCCTCTACCTGCCCCTCTCCTAACCTTAAGAGAGATGTGGGGGAAGGAGTGGCCCCTCCTCCCATCCCAGAACATTTGACATAGAATTTCCTCAAACCCAGATTCTGGTTCTCAGCGTAGTCAACCTAAGTGCCCAGCCCGCCCCAAGCTCCAGTAGTCCGTCAGGGTTAGTTCTTTAATTAGAGAATGGGCCCATTTTTGGCTGCAGGATGGTATGTGGGGACATTTGTCAGGAAGCAAATAAAGAGTCGGGCGAATAACTTTACCCTGAGCTTCAGTTATCTCCTCTGCCCACTGGGGATCATAGTACCTATTCCACGGGGCTATTTTGAGGATTAGATGAGATAATGCATGCCCAAGCCCAACGTCACAGCGGCTCAGTTTAGAAGCAGTTCTGTGCCAGAGAAAGGGCCTAGCTCTGTCCTTCACACGATGTGTAACCTCTGATGAGGCTCAGGTTTCTCCTCTCTGAGCTCCAGTTTTTTCACCTCTTATTAAATACCTACCCATCTCAGTTGCTATAGGAAGTAGAGATAAGTCACATAAACTGCTTAATATAGTGCCTGGCATAGGGAGAGTACTCAAAATATGGTAGTAACTGAGGCAATTATTATACTTCTACTATTATTATTTTTATGATTACCATTACTATTATTTCACGGGAAGGGCAATGGGGTTTTGTAGTTAAGCGCGTAGACTCTGGAGCCAAATTGCCAAAGTTTAAATTCCAATTCACCACCGGAGCTGTGTGGCTTTAGGCAAGTTACTTAGCCTCTCCTTGCCTACATTTTGTTAACCATATAAGGAGAATAATAATTAAACCTACCTCATGGAGTTGCTGTGAAAATGAAGTTTTTGTATATGGAGTGCTTTGAAGAGTGCCTGGCAAATAATAAGTGCTACAAACTGCTGCTGGTAATAGTAGTATTGGTATTACTACTACTATGCACAACCAGATTCTGAAAGCCTTCCCCTTGGATCCAATTAAGAAGAGGCAGAAACCAACATGTTCACCATTCCACTAATGGTTTAGTGACTCAGAAGCTGTGTGACCTTGGGCCAGTTAACTCCCCTCTCTGAGCGTGCCTTTATCTATCTCCAAAATGTAAATTATACTAGTACCCGTAATGGTCCTTCTAGGTTGTTAGGCTTCATTAATGAGCCATGACCCGTGGGAAGCTTCTAGCTGCTAGTTAATTAGGCTCTTTTTCCAATGCCCTGCCTAAATCCAGCTCCACCCCGCCCCCTCCAGCAAGCCTTCCCTCCCCCCCAACCCCGGGAGAGCGCTCGGATTCCCTCCCGCGGGGCGCGAAGGGGGGCTGCCCGGCGCCCGATGCCAGGTCCTATTCTGGGGGCCGAGCGAGCCCGCGGCCGTGCCAAGCTTCCCCGGGGATCAGGTTTCTGCTGACGCGGTGCCAGGCACGTCTGCTTCCAGGAACCGGCAGCCGCATTTAGCCGCGGGCCGCACATGAAAGGGCTGCAGTCGGAAACGTGACGTTGTGTCAACAGGCGAGGCAGGTCAGCGCTGGGTGAGACCATCCCGGCTGGCCGGAGGCTCACGCCCTGTCTGAAGGCGGCTGGATCGCAAGTGTCCGCTCCCCCTACCTCGGGCCACCTCTCCTCGGCCCCAAAGCCAGCGCTTCAGCCCCTCCCACTCACACACACCCCTTGGTTAACAGAGGTCCTATTTGTCCCCAAGGGGCCAGAGACTGGGCTGCGAACCCCTCCTCCACATCTCCCTCCGAACCACTTGGAACCTGCTGGAACCGACCTAGAAAGAAGATCAAGGGCAAACTGGAAGCAGAAGAGGAGGCAGAGGGAGGGCTGCTGCTTTGAGGGGTGCTCCACAGGCTCCAGTCGTGGGATTCTGGGCTGAGGCTGTGTGGAACCCCCAAACCCTTTTCAGTTCAGGGTGCGGTACCACTTCCCTCTGTCTCCACAGCTACTCCTTGAGTCACGGCCCAGGGAGGAGAGGGGGGGCAGGCCAAAAGAGCCTGGCCTTGATTCCAACCCAGTGCTCCATCCCCAGGATACACTTGACTTGTTTAGGTTTTTTACCCATAAAGTCTAGCCAGAAAAGCTTAGCAATTCATGGAGGAATTCAGCAGCTTAACAGGCAGGAGACCCTGAGGGCCAGGCCCTAAGCTGCTGGGAGAAAGACGGCCTTACCCACGGCTGTCTGCCTGCTGTAGGACATGGGAGGGGGACTCAGAATCCTTTCTTATTGAACCACAAATAGGTGTGGAGGGGGCGATGCCAGACTACCAGTTCATTGATAAGACCACCAGCTCATCTCCTGACTCCTGGTCCAGGGCTCCTCCCAGGACATCAGGCTGCCTGTGGGCACCTCACACAAGCCAGGCGATGCTCACTGTCGCCTGCTGGCTCATCAGCAGAGAGGGAAGGTGACATTTGAAGCAAACAGACACGAAGGGCAGGTGGTGTCTCTGCCTGGCTGAGAACTCCCTGGGGGCAGTTTCCCTGCATGGGCTCCAGACAGCCAGAGGGTTCTGGAAAGTGCTTTGGGATCTGGAGCATGGCGAGCCAGGCGCTGGCCATCAGGAAACATCAGGACACCTCTGAGACGGAGAAGGGGACAGGCAGAAACGCTCACTCAACCGGGTCATTTCCCACTTCTTTTCCCATGGAATTTTTTTTTTTTCATAAGAGCGCTTGACTAAGGAACACCAATATTCATTCACGCACAAACACACCCAATGAGAGGAAGTCCAGGAAGGATGTAGAAACTAATCATGGAATGTTGCTTTCAGAGGCAATTGGACAGGATATGGCAAACCCATTAGACCATGCTAGACTCGAAAAAGTCGCCTTGGTAGAGGTGAGATCCCCAGCAGCAATTATTATTGCATCATAACCATTAAATCTTCCCTCAGTGTGCTCCCCCCCTCCAGCAAGCTCCCCAGACACTGAGGCCCACGATTTCGTACTTTGATTTTCTGTCAAGTTTTAAGGACTATGACAAAAGCAGACTGGGGGAAAAATAGGCTTTTTGCTTAACTCTGGAAAGAGGCACAGGCCGATAGTAAGCCTCTGGCAAAGGTTAGTCTAAGAAAACAGTTGAACAAATATTTACCTACGAAATTGACTAAGCTGATTCTGTGTGAATACAGGCATGGGAAAAGCTGAATGAAATCACACCAAGATTAACTAGTTGTTGCTTTCAGCCAGGAGGGGAGGGCAGAAGGAAGAGGCTGTATCACACCCTTGAGAGTTCTTTTAAAAATGCGGGACACCATCTTTCTCTTCCACAGGAAAAGGATTATTTTATTAAGTATTTTAAAACAACTAGTTAACATTGACTCATAGATAAAAATATTTACAATCTCCCACCTTCAGGAAGGCTCCAAAATATAGACACTGTACCTCTCCCTAGAGAAAAAAAAATTATTCTCTTCAAAAACAGGAATACATTCATTTGTTCTCACTTTTGTAGATCAAGTAATTATACAAATAAACATCTGAAACATTTTCCTTTTTAATATATTTATATAATATATATTTATAACAGTTTTACAAATAAAGGCAACGACTTTAATACCAAAATAAAAACAGGAAAAGAAAAAGTTAAAACACGATCAGTGACCAAGCATAGTGCATTTCAAAAAGCTGGTGCAGGGCGAGCTGGACAAGTCAGAAAAGTACTCTGGACCAAAAATAAAACTTCTTTGAAGAAGACAGAATCCTTTTTAGCAATAAGGACACTCCATACGCCGTCGGGCGAGGGGAATTAGCCTGCAGAGAGGATGCTGCTTTGCCAGGGTTGGTTAGGCCTTTAAGAAGCTAAGCTTGGTTAAAAGGAGTTTTAGGAGAGAGCTGAGAGCCGAGTCTGGCTTTGCTTGTTGAAACTGCAATTTGTTACTCAGCTTTTGCGCGCTCTGGGGTGCTTGGAACTTAGGCACCTGCATCTCTCAGAGCCTGGTTTGGTTCCCTGGACAGAGAAACTGTTTCTAGGTGAGACTAGAAACAGGTGCCAGAGGCCCGGGGGACCCCTCCCGCCTCCCCTGGCAGCTGGGCTTGTACCAGGGCGCCCTTTTCAGATCGTTAGTAAGCGAATCACTTTGAAAGCCTGAGTAGGGAACTACATTCTCTTTACTCACCCGAGGCAGGGGTGGAGAGCAGACCTGCGGAAATCTCCCCAGACCACTACCGTGCTATGCCAGTGTCTGCTACCTCACCACTTTGCAGAAAGCTGTCTGGCTGCCCTGTCCCCGTGTGGTGAGTCACGGAGACAATAAAAGGGAGCAGGGTGGGGTCATAAGAGCTGGCTGGGAACTGCACTCTGGAAAGCCCTCTTTTGAAAGTACCTTTTGCTCAAAGCCACAGACCCGGCTCCCAAAGTGAAGACTGACTCACAAACCAAGACTTTGAAGCTTTTGAAAATCCAGCTGATCTGTATCAGAGGGGGCTATTCTCTGGGAGGGGAAAAGCCCAGAGGTCTGCGACAGTCCCCCCTAAGTCTCCTGATGTCAGGCAATCCTTCACGTCTTCCCTACACCAAAAGGAGCTCTAATGTCCCATACCAACACACAACGCATATGCGTGTGCGCACACGCGCGTGCGCGCACACACACACACACACACACACACACCCCTGAATCTTCTCTCCCTGCCTCAGATGATCTTGGCATACACACTGGAACAATCCTGCTACACTCACAAACACGTTTTTTTTTTTTTTTTTTTGGAAGTAGGGAGGAAGGAAAGCGAAGCAGCAGGACCCCCTAAATAGTTTAGTCTTTGGTTTCTAAGTTTAAAGGGGGGATCTGCTTCAGAGCTTGGAGCAGGGCGGAAGAATCGATGGCCGGATGGGCTGGCAAGGGAGAAGGGAGTCTCTGGGGCATGAGCAAGGGGGCTGAGATCTTGTCTGGGTTCATGAAGCTGGTGAGAGCTGCGGCAGAGGCGTTGAGGCCTGGGTATAACACTGGGACAGAGGTGGGATACCAGCATTTCTCCAGCATGGGCAAGTAGGCAGTCGCTGACGGTGGGATCAGATAGAAGGGCAGGCAAAAGGGAGGCTGGTGCGGGTGTGGGCCCAGGAACGGGGAGCCGATCAGGTCACTGCTAGTGAAATGGCCTTCATCATCTGAGAGCTGCATTCTGCTCTTTTTCGTGGGGGGTTCTTCGGATTCTTGCTTAATAGCACCGATCCTTTCTCCCATGGTGAACCTGCGTCCATGATCACTTTTGAAGTACGGCTGCTCGACACGCAGCTCAGTCTTCTCTGATTCTCCTCCGTAGCCGCTGTCTGTGTCTGTGTCACTGCCACTCTGCTCGCCGCTCGAGTGAGCAAAAGTCCGCTGGATGACCGGCACACAGTTTTTGCCTGGGCCTTCAGAGCCTTTGGCCAGGGAGCTGGGTTTCTCCTTGAAGTCCATTGCTTTGGCACCTGGGTCTGACGGCTTCCTGGCGGTACCACCCTGCAGGAGCTCGGAGACCACACGGTGGAGGTGGGTGACGAGCTGGGAAGATTTCAGGTCCCGGGTGTTCTCGTGCTTGGCCAGGTACTGAAGCACCTCCCGGGCACATGTCTGGAAACCTGAGCAGAACATCTCTTGACCTGCTTCGACATTTCTCCCCGACAGATCACCTGGATAAACACAGATCCAAAGGAAGACGTTTCAGAAGGCCCTGTGGTTCACCTGGACACCTATGTTCCAAAGACCCAGAGCTTTCTTTTCTGTTAACAGCATTTGCTGATTTATGTTCCTAACTCCAAAAGTAAAAGGATCAGGGGGAATGTGGATGACAGCAAAAAGTATAAAGAATAAAATAAAAATCATCCATAATTCTACCACTCAGAGATGAAATATGATTTGTAATGACTGTACAATATCCCATCACAGACACAGACCATATTTAATAGAGACAGACTGCTTCCCCTCTTGTTGAATCTATAGGTTGCTCTTGAGTTTCCATTATAAGTGACACAGCAATGAACATCCTAGTATGTTTATAACCAGAGTCAATTTATAGTCAATTTATATCTTTTTACCATAGGAAGTGACCGGATCGTCGAAAAAGGAGAATGAAGGAACAGTGTTACCTAAAGTAAGCTTATTTTCAATGACTTATACAAGTTGCAGTCATGCTGTCGTCTTTAAAGGCTATTTCTAAGTCTTTCCCATGTATTCCCTTCATGATCCCCAAGAAATTAGGTATGATCATCTTCCTGTTTTCAGTAAGGAAACTGGCAGAAGCACTTGCTAGCTTTTTGTGATTCTCATCATACTTGTTTGGAAAGGAGGGCAGAGAAAAATGGGATGAGGGGGTGGGTAGAGGAATTTCTCCCTAGTTTGTACAGTATGATTTGGAATGGGTGAGACGAGATGGTTAGAAGGTGGCTGTGATTCTCTAGAAGTCAGTAGAAACAGATGATGAAACTTCAGTGGTTTCGTTAGATTGTGTAATTCACCAAGATACCTAGTGGCTATTCAGGGAATCACATGAAATGCAGGAAAAACTCCTGTTGTCATCCTGCCAGGATCATACCACACACCGAGTGATAAGGAAGTAGAGGAACAGGAAAACACTGGGGCATACCCGTGATTTATTCTCCAATGAAACAGGGCTAAGAAGAACAACTGTAAAACACCCACGATGCAAATCATAGGTGCCTTGGCATTTTCAAAGGGAGGGGGGGAAACTCCCAGAATCCAGAAACTCTTAAGTCAAAATGCCACTGAACTATTTTACCATGTGACTAATACGTATTCACGCCAGATGGCACATGCAGCGTTCCGAATGAAAAGTCTGACCTTTTAGGAAGGATAAAACGGCATCTCCCCCAACGAATGTGCATAAGCAATTTGTTGCAGGAATGTTTCTCATACCAGATGTTGAGCCCACAGGCTCTCTATTTGTGCTAGAACTCTTAGGAGATGATAGCCAGGCTTGGGTACTCACCGGCTTGCAAACCGCTCTGCAGGGCAATGATTTTCTGCTGTTGCTGATCAATTAGGTTTGTTAGTGCTTTCACATGCTTCAAGGTAAGTTCAAGAACTACTGCTTTTTCCAAGTGACCCAAAGTCTGGAATAAAAAGAGCCTCGGTCAGCAGTGAGCGCAGAGAAGTCCCACCTCTGGGACACTAATTAGCAATGAGATAAAGGAAGAAAAAACAAAAAACAAAAAAATCTTTCCTGGTTGGCTAAATTTAGTTTTAAGTTTATAGATGAAGTTTTAAAAAATATATATATATGTATTCAATATATATTTTTGATTAAAGAACAAAAAACTGTCACCCGTCTTTGGAGGCCTTTTGGAAGCAGCAGCTAGCTCAGGAGAAAGCTTTGACAGATAAATTCTTCCAGCAGCCGTTGCTGACCTTAACTCAGGGGAATCCGGAGATAACATTTCTCTGCAGTGGTGTCAACCCGAGGAGAGACTTCTACTGTGTCTGGCAGCCAAGAGGCTTTCCCTAGTTTCTTTCCTGACATCCTGTCATAACTTCCAGCTCATCTACACTTTTTTCTTCCTCCCTAAATACTATTCTTTTTTCTTTCCCCAACCAAAGCCTGCCAAGCTAGTAAGCTGTTGGCTATTGCCAAGAAAGGACAGGGCGTTAAAACACACACACACACACACACACACACACACACACACACACACACCCAAAACAAGTCCTCTTATTTTAAAGAGGGACCGGGGGGCGGGGGGGAAGGGGGTAAAATATTTGCGTTGCTTGGTTTGCTCAATTCGGGAAAACGAAAGAACCCTGAAAATCGCCAGCAGGGAAAGTCTTAAACTCTTGCAAGGGAAGGCCAGCCGGTGTCGGTGCCAACCTGGAGAGGTACAAACGGTTCTCACCTCATTTGCACGAGGCTGCCAGAAAATTCTGACCCTGGGGAAGGGTACCCCCAAACAGAGCCGCCCACCAGCTCGGATCGAGCCATCTGGTCTGCAGTTCCCAGCGGGGCCTGCAGGTGGCGAGTGACCCTCGGCCGCCCTCTGGGCAGAGGAGCTGGTTTGGAGAGGGGCCAGCTTCTCACTTACTGTAAGTTTGAGATGTTCGGGGAGGAGATCCTTCAGCTGGGCGATGCACTCGTTAATCCGGTCACGTCTCTTTTTCTCGATGAGCCGGTGCGGCAGTTTGTAGGTCTCCTACGAAGCGCACGGGGAGACGGTGGGCGCGGGAGGACGGGGGTGAGGAGCCCTCCTCCTCCCCCCGCCGCGGCGCGAGGAGTCGGGGCAGCGGAGCAGAGTCATCCCCAGAACCAGCTCCCCTCCGCCCCTTCTTCTCCAGGCAACTCAGTAAAGGCACAGAGCCCACACCTGGCATACCCCCTCCAGCCGCAAAGTGAGAAAACTTTTACTGGAAACTCAGCGCGTGCGAGGGGCTGGGGTCCCGAGGGGCGCGGTGCTCTTACCTTACTATCCTCGCTCCGCTTTATTCCCCGCCGCGACTTGTACACTTGGTACATATGGGCAAAATCCATCCTGCAGGGAAAGGGACGAGGAATGGCTGTGACTTGCGCACCGGCTGCAGGAGCCCTGGTTGGCAAGAACCTCCGGATGCGCCCAGAACTATTCCGAGTTGCAAGCCGCGCACAACGCAGGACTGGAGTTGAGGCTTGAAAGGGCCGGGGGTGCCAACTTACCCTGGTAGGTCTCCGGGCTCCAGTCCTGGCGCTTTGGGCAGGCAAGCGGGGGGCGGTTGCGCACTGGGGATCCGCTCCATTGCGCGGCGAGCCGGGGCCACTGTGCGCTCCTGTCTGCAGCGGCAGAGCGTCGGGTGAGGACTGTTCTGGAGAGGGTTTCGGAGGTCTCTTCGCCGGGGTTCCTCGGACTCTGAGCTCCTTGAAATCCGTTGGGCTGCCGGGAGCTGCGGCTCTGAGGTGCGGCTTCAGTTGGGGGCGTGCATGGTGGACCCGCGGCCTCGGGCTCCGGCTCTGCGCACAGACTGGCAGTGTGTGCTCCCTGCGCCGTCTGCGCCGTGTGAGCCAAGTGAATGAGAAGTGGGGCGGGCGGGGAGGCGGGAGGGAGCGCGGTGGGGGGGGGGCCGGTTAGGGCGGGGTGGGGGGGGGGGGCGAGCCGAGGAGTAATGGAGAGGCTGCGAGCTGGGTTAAATGGGAACGAGTGGGTGGGTTGGAGCTACGTGTTCTACCCTGTGACTCCAGGCACGTCTGGCCGCTGCCGGGGAGGGAAGGAGCGACCTGCCCGCCCTCCCCCGGCTTCATCACATGAGTCTCACGTGTTGGACGACGCTCCCGCGGCTGCGAGGGAGCCCCCACCTCCACCCCCGGCCCCCAGGTGTCTGCGGCTGCCTTTCCCCGAAGAGGGGGTGGCAGCGCAGACCGGGTCCTGCCCAGCCGGGTGGGGGGCGCGAAAACTGGAAGGGGCCGGAGAGGTGGGGGGAGGTTGGTAACGTGGGCGAACCTGCCCCAGGGAAATGAAGTAAGTTCCCGTCTCCTGGGAGGGAACGGGGGAGGACGGACCCGCCCGCGTCTGACTCAAGCCGGGAGAGGAATATCCCCTCGCTAGTTCCAGCCCAACCCTCTTCCTCCTCCCCCCGCGCGGCCCGCTCGGAGGAACCGGCGCACAGCGGAGGGAGTCGCCCGGCTCCCCCCCCCCCCCACCACCCCGGCGCCTTCCCCAGAGGCTGGGGTTTCTTTCTGTGCCGGCTTCCCTGCCCCCACCCCTCGGCCCCGCGTCCAGGAATCGCCCGCCGTGGGGAGGGGCCGAGGGGCGGGGCGGATGTCACCCCATGGGAAGCGGGCTGGCAGCCAAGCTCAGGGGCAGCCGAGGCCGCCGCCGAGCACGCTGCGCGCACCTGACCCGCGAGGCTGTGCGCCGCGGGCCCCTGGCTCCATCGGAGCTGCGTTCCCGGGCACAGCCCGCATGCCGGCGAGCACCCACTTAAGCACCCCCCAGGGTGCCCCAGTGCCCCCCCTCCCCGCCCCGCACTTGGGCTAGTCAAGCACAGAAAGATACAGGGCGCGGTGCCCTGCGTCCCCTCCCTCCTCTGCCCCCACCGGAGCAGGACGCATCCCCTCGGGCCGCAACGTTACACAACCGTAACCGCAGCGACGCGCCTGCCCTGCAGCAGCCCGGGGTGTGACACTTCACGTGGCCGGGGCTCGGGCCGCAGCGTTCCCGACTGCGAGCCCCTCTGCCCTGGCCGGGGGGCCGAGGCCCCCGGGCTGCGGTGTGCCCGCCAGGGTTGGCCATCTCCCTCCTGCCGGGGACTTCGGGGGTGCTGTGTGCGGTCTGCGCTCGGAGGAGGAAGGAAGAGAGAGACTAGGACAAACTGCCCATCACAGTGACATCTTAGCGTTCATTCATTGGACACATATTGTTGAGCCCCCTACCCTGTGCCAGGCGTTGTGCCCGCTGCTAGATAAACTGGGGGCGAATCGAACACAGATTCTGCCCTTGAACTCACAGGAACGTCTGAGAAGAGGTTCCGCTGGGCAGTGAGGGGAAGGCAGCCCTGGGAAAATTATATCGGTGCCACCGACGGACAGAGGGGGAAAAAAAGAAAAGATAGGAAGTGTGTGTGGTTTTGTTTTTATTAAAAAATAATTTTTAAAAAATTTAATACGAACAAAGATGCCTGGGCAGAGGAGGAGAGGGGAGAAGTTAACCCATTGCCCGGAGCCTGGGGCAGAAAGGCCTCCTCCAAGCGGCCCCAGATCTCCGCAATCCCACTTGGGCCGCCGCCGGAGGCCCCCCCCCCCCGCCCCACCTCCCCCGGAAAAGTCCGGCCTCTGTGACCTTCTAACTGCCTGGAGCAGGGAAAACAGCTGAAACTCTAAGCCCGCGGTGTGAGCAGCGCTGATGCAGTCAGAGGAGGGAGCCAGTGGAAATTCATGACTAAAATAAGGCCTGGCTGGGGATTTCACTGACCTCTGTGCTGCCCTGCCCTGCAAGATCGGGGAGTTGAGAGATGACTGTAAGCCTTTCCCACCACGCCTCGGGTCAGTCACCCCGCTGCGGAGTGACCTGGCTGTGGGAAAGAGAAAAAAATGGGGTTAACGCTGGGCGCGGGTGAAAATTAGCCTCGGCTGCAGTTTGGGGGCTGGGGTGGGGTCAGTCTTAATTGGCAGTGCCCTTGACAACCTAGAGAATTGGGATTCACACTTCGACCAAACTGGGAGTGGATTTCCTTCAGGTCGTTTTGGAGAGCTCCCACTTCCTGTTTATGTTTCACAAGCGTCAAACTCATTAGCAAGTGTGAGAAGTGCCTCCTTTTCTAACTGCTGAGTGGCTTGACCTCACTTGGCGGTTCAGCATCCCTCCCTCCTGGAATGTACTTTTACTGGCTTTTGTTATCAACCGTCTCTCCGCAGGCTTCCTGCGGAGAGGTGGGCAGCAGGGCCACAGGCAGGAGGGGACTAGAGTCGCTCCTGGGTTTGTGCTTTCAGTCTAAGGGGACCTGCTCCATTGTGAGACTTTAATAAGGGTGAAGAGTTGTCATGACTGTGTCCAAACCACAGTTCCACAAGGAAATAAGTAGTGGAGAAGGAAGGAACATATGTCCCCACGGCTGTCACCACCACCCCCCCGGCCCCGCCCAAGCCAGGAGTGAACCCAAACAGTTCAGATTCCATGGCTCAGGGCTCAGTATCATTCCTAGAATGCTTTGAAGTTATCGATACTTTTTGCCCTTACCTGACTTACAATTGGAAATAACAAAATATATCATTTCCTACTTTTTGTTTGTTCCAAATGTACTCTCAAGCATCAAGAATTCTCCCCACTTAACCAAAGTTCTACCATATCCAGCTTATGTTACTTTTTAAAAATAATTAATTAATTGGTTTTGGCTGCATTGGGTCTTCGTTGCTGCGCAGGGCTTTCTCTAGTTGTGGCGAGCGGGAGCTGCTCTTCATTGTGGGGCTCGGGCTTCTCTCTGCCGTGGCTTCTCTTGTTGCGGAGCACAGGCTCTAGGCGTGTGGGCTTCAGTAGTTGTGGCACACGTGCTCAGTAGTTGTGGCTGGCGGGCTCTAGAGCGCAGGCTCACTAGCTGTGGTGCATGGGCTTCGTTGCTCCGCGGCATGTGGGATCTTCCCTGACCAGGGCTCGAACCCGTGTCCCCTGCATTGGCAGGCAGATTCTTAACCACTGTGCCACCAGGGAAGCCCCGCTTATATTACTTTTAATGTTTTTCTTTTCTCAATAGCTTATGATTATTTTTTATTGAGTTAAATAAAATAACTCCTTCCCCTCATGCATCTTTCCATCCAGAAGAATCTTAATATTTCAGTCTGTCATCTTTTGTAGATAACTGTTTAGTGCTTACTGTGGACTAGTTTTTGGACTGTATGTAAAAACATTGCACATGTTAATTTACTTCTCACCACCACCTTATAGGGCAGGTATTAGCTCATTTTTGCCTTCATTTAACACATATTTATTCAGAACCACTGTGTACCAGGCCCTGAACTAAGTCCTAGGAATATATAACATGTCCTCTTGAGGAAATTGAGGCTCAGGGAGGTTAAATTACCTGCCCCAGATTATATAGCCTGAGGGTAGATCTGGAACTAGACCCCAGGTTTGTTGGGCTCCAAAGCTTGTGCTCTTAATCACTGTAGTTACGGCTGCCTGGTAGGGTTGTCTGGGTTGCACACTGCTCAACTCCAGGGGGAGCCATTCACATTGCAGTCTGTGTGAAAACATCCTCTAGAGTTGTGCAAGGCAGCACTGAGCAGCTGCTCTGAGTAATCCTGACATTTTGTAGCCCTCTCCTCTGTTTTGTTTCTTCTATGTGTACAGAGAACATTTTGCACAAGGAAGGACGAGATTTTTCTTCTCTGTGCTAGTGAGGCTCAACATTTCGGTGGTCTGATGCTGTGTGTTGGGAAGAGTTAGGCAGGCCCTTCCTAGCAGGAAGTTAGAGCCCACAGCCCCCTCCCTGTACGTACCCACACCTTTCTTGCCCAGATATCTATCACTTTTTGCCTATTGATGAAGTCTCACAATCTATTTTATCACAGTTCACAGTAAGAAATACATTTTACATCATGACTAAACACGTACACACACATGCACCCTCGTGTACGCACACACACACACACACACACACACACACACACACACACACCTGAAGCATGTTTAAACATAGAGCCGCCAAGACTTGGCTGGGCTATAGTAATAAGCGACCACTATTCTGTCTCTCACACTCTGAGCAACGATTGCTCACTTAAAGAAAAACTTAAACCGTTTAGGAAGAAGCCAACCCAATGTACTTCAGATGAAAAATTTACAAAATAGTATCTCTTTGATATATTCTTTCTGATATATTCTGGTCTTGTCTAGTAAATTTTAAAAAATATTTTGATCTTACTGAATTGATTTTTTAAATTAATTAATTAATTTGTTTTTGGCTGTGTTGGGTCTTCGTTGCTGCGCGTGGGCTTTCTTTAGTTGCGGCGAGCGGGGGCTACTCTTCATTGCAGTGCGCGGGCTTCTCATTGCGGTGGCTTCTCTTGTTGAGGAGCACAGGCTCTAGGCATGCAGGCTTCAGTAGTTGTGGCACATGAACTCAGCAGTTGTGGCTCGCAGGCTCTAGAGCGCAGGCTCAGTAGTTGTGGCGCACGGGCTTCGTTGCTCCATGGCATGTGGGATCTTGCCAGACCAGAGCTCAAACCCGTGTTCCTCTGCACTGACAGGCGGATTCTTAACCACTGTGCCACCAGGGAAGCCCCTGACTTGATTTTTCAGTCCACCAATAAATCCCGATCTACAATTTGGAAATATGCTCTGCACTAGAGATAGTGCTGGAATTTGGGCTTGTCCCCACCAGAAAAACGTCAACAGCATCTATACACTTGCAGATCTTCCTAAGGCACTTATAGAAATGTTAAATAAGACTGCAGATTCAGGATGAATTCAACGGTATAGATGTCTCCTTTCAGGACATCTTTGCTTTATGCTCAATTGTAGGAGTAAAATATTCATAGTTTTGTCAGTATGTATCATGTTATATGTTGGTGAGATGTAGTTCCTTCATCCAGTTGAGGAAGTTTTCTGCTGTTGCTAGTTTGCTGACAGAGATTATCATAAAAGGATGTTGAATTTGTCAGATACTTTGCATCCAACGAGATAATCATGTGGCTTTACTCTTTCATTCTGTTAATATCATGAATTACAACTTTTTTTAGCGTTCAGTCAACCTTGAATTCCTGAGGTAAGCCTCTCTTGATCAATGTAGTATTTTTATTGTGAGATTTAATTAGCTAATAATATATGTTAAGGATTTTCATGTCTATGATTGTGAAGGGTATTCATCTGTAGTTTTTCTTTTCTTGTAATCTTTGTCAGCTTTTAGTATCAAAGTAATGCTGGCCTCATAAAACAGTTTGGGAAATATTCTCTCTCTTTTCTGGAAGACCTTAAGTAGGACTGGTACCATTTCTTTCTTAAATATTAGGAGAAGCTACTTGGGCCTGGAGTTTTCTCTGGGGGAATGTTTTTGCCATGAATATATTTTAATAGATTTCAGCCTATTGAAAATTTTTATTTCTTCTTTTAACAGTTTTGGTAATTTTTGTTTTTCAAGAAATTTGTCTCTTTCATTTAAAGTTGTGAATATATTGGTATAGTGTTATCCTTTTAATGTTTGTATAATCTATAGTGATAAACCCTTTTTACTTCTTTTAACATTTTTCTTAGTTTTTTTCTTTCTTTCTTTTTTTTTTTTCTTAATCATCTTGCCAAGAGGATTATCAGTTGTATTAATCTTTACAAATATCCAGTTTTGGATTTGTTGATTTTGTCTGCTGTCTGTTCATCTAATATTCCATCAATTTTCTCTCTTATTTTTCTTATTCCCTTTCTTATGGTTATTTTATATTTAATTTGTTCTACTTTTTCTAGTTTCTTTTGATGCAAAGTAATATCATTGAGTTTAAATCTTTCTTCTTATTATAAGTATTTAAAGCTAAAGAATTTCCTCTAAGCCCTGCTTTCACAGCATCCCACAATATTTGGTATTTGTATTTTCCTTATCATTCAGGTCAAAATATGTTGTATTACCCTTTGTGATTTTTCTTTGATTCATGGGTTATTTAGAAGGGTAATGTTTAATTACCAAATATTTCTGAATTTTCCAGATAACTTTTTCCTTTTTCTTTTGAAATAATTTTAGAATCACAGGAAGTTATGAAAATAATATAGAGAAGTTTCATGTATCCTTTACCCAATTTCCCCCAATGGTAACATCTTACATGACATGACACGATATTGAAACAAGCAAATTAGCATAGATATAATCTACAGAGAGTTTTCAGTTTTCACCAGTTTTACATGCACTCATTTATGTGTGTGTTTGCGTCTGTATGTATAGAGTTCTATGGAGTTTTATCACGTGTGTAGATTAGTATAACAACCACCCCATCAAGATACAAAACTGTCCTATCACTATGAAGTCCCCTGCTGCTACCTCTTTATTGTCATTCCTATTCCCTTCTCTTCTCCCATCTCTAATGTCTGGCAACCACTAAAATGTTCTCCATCTGTAGTATCATGTTAAGAATATTATAAAAATGGAATCATATATTATATAACCTTTTGAAGTTGAATTTTTTTTTTCTGCTCAACATAATTCTCTTGAGATCCATTCAAGTAGTTGTGTGTATCAATAGTGTTTCTTTTTTATTGATGAGTAGTATTCCATGATGTAGATGTACCACAAGTTGTTTTAACTATTCATCCGTTCAAGGACATTTGAGTTCTATTTTTTTTTTTTTGGCTATTAGAAACAAACCTACCATGAACATTTTTCTACATGTTTTTATGTAGACAAAAAAAAGCTTTCTTCTCTGGGGTAAATGCCCAGGAGTATAATTCCTGGTTCATATACTAATATATGTTTGTTTGTTTGTTTGTTTTTTACCGTTTTTTTTGTTTTTTTTTGGTACGCGGGCCTCACACTATTGTGGCCTCTCCCGTTGTGGAGCACAGGCTCCGGACGCGCAGGCTCAGCGGCCATGGCTCACAGGCGCAGCCGCCCCGCGGCACGTGGGATCTTCCCGGACTGGGGCACGAGCCCGTGTCCCCTGCATCAGCAGGCGGACTCTCAACCACTGCGCCACCAGGGAAGCCCTGCTTGTTTGTTCTTTAAGAAAATGACAAACTATTAGCCAGAGTAGCTGTACCATTTTATGTTCCCAGTGGCAATGTTTGAGAGATCTAGTTTCTCTGTATCCCAACCAGTATTTGGTATTGTCACAAAAATTTTTGTTTTTTTAGCTTGTCCAAAATAGGTGTGTAACGCCAGGTATCTTTTTATATTGGTTTCTAATTTATTACCATTGGGTCAGAAGACATACTCTATTTTATTTTAGTTCTCTGACATTCGTTAAGATATCTTTCATTGCCCAGCATATAGTCTGTGTTGATGAATATCTCCTGTGGGTTTGAAAAGAATGTGTATTCTGTAGTTCTTGGGTGCAATATTTTATCAGGTCATTTGGGTCAAATTGGTTGACAGTACTGTTCAAATATATCTCTCTACTGATTTTTTTGTCCATTGTCCTATAATTCGTGAAATAGGAGTATTAAAATCTCTCCAACTATATTGTAGATTTGTCCGTTTCCGTCAACTTCTGTTTTATACATTTTGGAGCTCTGTTCTTAGTTGCGTACACATTTAGGATTGATAGGTCTTCCTGATGATTTTATTCTCTTGTCATTAAAATTTTTCCTCTTTCTCTTCAGTAATATTGTTTTGACGTATGCTTTGTCTGATATTAATATACCCACACTTGCTTTTTTATACTTAGTGTTTGCATGATATATGTTTTTCTACTCTTATGCTTTCAACCTGTGTCTTTATAATTGAATTGTATGTTTGTAAACAGCATATTGTGGGATTTTGCTTTTATAGCAATCTGACAATCTCTGCCTTTTTATTGGAGTGTTTAAAATATTTATATTTGAGGTAATTATTAATATGGTTGGGTTGAAATCTCCCATCTTGGTATTTATTTTCTACTTATCCCATTTGTTCTTTGTTTCTGCTCCTACTTTCCTGCCTCCTTTTAGATGTGTTGAATTTTTTAATCATTCCATTTTATCTCCTGTGTTTAAGTACACTTCTAATTTATTTATTTATTTGTTTGTTTGTTTACTTATTTATATTTTTAGCTGCCCTGGATCTTCGTTGCAGCTCATGGGCTTTCTCTAGTTGCGTCAAGCGGTGGCTACTGTTCGTTGCGGTGTGCGGGCTTCTCATTGCGGTGGCTTCTCTTGCTGTGGAGCACCAGCTCTAGGCACGCGGGCTTCAGTAGTTGCAGCACGCAGGCTCAGTAGTTGTGGCTCACGGGCTCTAGAGCTCAGGCTCAGTAGTTGTGGCGCACAGGCTTAGTTGCTCTGCGGCATGTGGGATCTTCCCAGACCAGGGCTCAAACCCCTGTACCCTGCACTGGCAGGCGGATTCTTAACCACTGTGCCACCAGGGAAGCCCTAAGTACACTTCTTTATGGTATATTCTAGTAGCTGTTGTAGGGCAGTAGTTCTTAAACTTTACCTGCATTAGAAACAGCTGGAGATCTTATTAAAACACAGATTTCTGGGCCATACCCCCATAGTTTCTTATTCTGTGATAGAGCTCAAAAATTTGCACTTGAGTTCTCAGATGCTGATGATATATATCTGGGAAGCATACTTTGGAAATCTCTGCTCTAGAGATTATGCTCTGTATCTTTAAGTTACGACAGTTTACCTTCAAATAGTATGCTAAAACTTGCTACTATACAACTTGACAGATGTATAAGAACCTCACAACAATATAATTCTATTTATTCCTCCTCTTGACCTTTGTGCCCTTGTTATCTTACACTTTACATATGCTATAACTGTCACAATATTTTGGGTTTGTTTTTATTGTTTCTTGTTTGCTTTAAACAGTCAATAGTCTTTTAAAATGTTATTCATTCACAGATAGATATAGACGTAGACATATTACTTTGAAAAGGTCTTTGACATTTACCCATGTATGTATCCTCTCTGATGCTCTTCACTTCTTCCTGCAGTTCTGAGTTTCCTTCTGGTTTCCTTTCTGTTCATTCTGAAAAGTGAATGTTAGCTTTTCTTGAAGTGTTGGTCTGCTGGAGATGGAATTCTCCCAGATTTTCTGCCTGAAAATGACTTTATTTCATTTTTACTTTGGAAGTATATTTGAAATATGTTTTCACTGGATATGGAATTTGACAGTGTTTTTCTTTTAGCATTTTGAAGAGGTTCTATTTTCTGCTGGCCTCCATTGGTTCTACTGAAAAGTCACCTGTTCTTGGTATGTTAGCGGTAAATTTATGTCTTCTTTTCCCCTCTGGCTGCTTTGCAGATTCCCCACTTACTGTTGCTTTTCAGCAGTCTGGCTCGATTTATTTAGGTGTGGTTTTCTCTGTGTTTAGTCTATGTGGCATGTGCTGAGTTTCTTGGTTTTGTGAGTTGATATTTTTCATCAGTTTGTATAAGTCTTGGGCAATAAAACTTCAGTGATTTCTTCTGCCATGTTGCCCCTCTTCTCTTATTTCTGGGAAGCCATTTACATGTATGTTGGGTTGTTTGAAATTAGTTCAAACATTGTCAGATGCTCAGTTTGCTCAGTTTCCTTTGCTGTTGAGTCAGCTACTAAGTTTATATAATGAAGTTACTTGTGATTTTGTGTCTTTCATTTCCAGCATTCGCATGTGGTTCTTTCCTCTAGTTTCCACTACTCTGTTGAAATTCCCCATCTCTTCATGCATATTGCCTTCCTTTCCATGAGATCTTTTAATAGTTTTCTATCATAGGAATTTTGTATTTTAATACCCCAGTTTGATAATTTCAACCTCTGAGCTATTTCTGGATCTGGTTCTATTGTTTCTTTCTTATATGAACCATGAGACACATTTGCTTCCTTTTCCATAGGTCTTGAATTTCTTATTGCATGGTGAATATTTTGTAGGAAAGAGAAGTAAAATACAAAGTAAATAATATATACCTCCAAACAGAGCAAGCCTCTTCTCCCATGAGAAGCTGAGCCAATCTAACCTGTACTGGATCTGGATCTGGGCTTAATTGTAGCTTGAATTTGGTTCACTTGACGACTGCTTTCAAATGTTTTGAGGGTGAGGTAGGAGTTTCCCTTCAGCAGGGGCTGGGATCTGAGCACGGGCAAGATTTTTGAGATCTGCCTATTCTTCAAAACCAAGCTAACAGGTTTCAGACCTGTGGGAGGTCTCTCCCTGCTCTACTTACTGCCCCGCGTGCCCGTTTTTATTTTTTATTTTTTTTAGTAGCTAGATTCCTGTATTGTGTGAAAATTTACGTATGTTTTACATATGTGAACACTTACATAGTGAGTTTATATTCACGTGAGGTGAGTGTCCCAGTTCAAATTCATATTCCCTAAATAAACAAGGGGGTCTCTCCGAGAAACACTGACATGAGTCTTCACTGAGGAAAAATGAACAAATTAAAGCAATGAGTCTATTAAGGTAAATACCAAATACCGCCTCTGGGAAACAAGGGGGCGAGGAAGAGATGGTGGGGTGGGTAACACTTAGAAATACAGGTGGGGAGGGGAAGGAGGGGGTGGGTAGGAGGATGGGGGAGGGGAGTGAGAGGGGAGGGGAGAAGGTTAAGGGGGGCAGGGAGGGAGGAGACAGGAAGGGTGAACAGAGAGATGAAGGTAAGGGGGAGGGGAAAGAGTTGATGTAAGAGATGAGGAGGGAATTTTAGGGGAGAAGGCGGCAAAGCAGGGTCCAAAATGTTCAGCAAATTCCATGAAGATGTTTCTTAGGTCCTATCTGAATGGAACCATGTTAGACTGGATTTGCATTCTAATAAAAACTTGGCCCAAACCCAGAAAAAGCCTGTTTTAAGAAATGTATAGGGGCTTCGCTGGTGGCGCAGTGGTTGAGAGTCCACCTGCCAATGCAGGGGACACGGGTTCGTGCCCTGGTCTGGGAAGACCCCACATGCCGCGGAGCGACTGGGCCCGTGAGCCACAACTACTGAGCCTGCGCGTCTGGAGCCTGTGCTCCGCAACAAGAGAGGCCGCAGTAGTGAGAGGCCCGCGCACCGTGATGAAGAGTGGCTCCCGCTTGCCATAACTAGAGAAAGCCCTCGCACAGAAACGAAGACCCAACACAGCCATAAATAAATAAATAAATAAAATTCTTAAAAAAAAAAAAAAGAAATGTATAAGTTCCTCTATCATCAGATGATCCACGTACTTAAGAGCTTTCGCCACAGGTACACGCGGTCTGCCTTACAGCTGATAGCTTTTTGATTTCTCTTTGACCTTTGTCCCCTGCTTTCTGCGCCCCCTGGAAATCTCTTCCAGACTTTTTGTTTGTTTGTTTGTTTGTTTTGTTTTTGCGTTATGCGGGCCTCTCACTGCTGTGGCCTCTCCCGTTGCGGACGCGCAGGCTCAGCGGCCATGGCTCACGGGCCCAGCCGCTCCGCGGCATGTGGGACCCTCCCGGACCGGGGCACGAACCCGTGTCCCCTGCATCGGCAGGTGGACTCTCAACCACTGCGCCACCAGGGAAGCCCTCTTCCAGACCTTTTGCTCCTTGCAGGCATTAGCAGCTCCCTAGACTCTGTGAAATGCCTCAAGGAGTCCTCCTCAGCCCTCCCTCCCTGCCCACAACTTTGGTGAACTACTTCCGACCCTGTGTGCGGGCTCCGAGGACAGGTTAGGTGCCTAGGTGCAGACTCGCTTTGTGGCTACGGCTCCTCGGCCCACAGGCAGCCCTTACAAGTTTGGTGAAACTTCAGCTGAGTTCATCTTATCCTCACGGATCACAAACTCCTCCTCCTTCTGCCATTCCACCAGAGGCAAAAGTGGCTCTGGGTCTCTTTTCTCTTATGGAGAGCTTGTCACTTTGAGTTGAGTTCATTTAGATTTTTTGGTGCCCTCAGTTCTCTGATGGGTTTTAAAAGCCATTGATTATTTGGGGCTTACCTGGCTTGTTTCGGTTGTTAGGGTGAGAATGACAGTCTCTTGCAACTCTATACCTCTGACCTGTAAGCAGAAATCGCCCAGATAACTGCCTCTTATTAAAGATGAGAAGGTGTGTAGCGATCAGAAGGAAGAAACGAACTGGTAGTAACTGAAAATTTGAAAGATGAAGCCAGCGCAGGGAACTGACAAAATAGAGGATAGTAAAGGTTTGCACTCAGATCTATCAAATAGGTGCTAAAGTGCTCATCACACACACACACACACACACACACACACACACACATACGGACACACACAGGCTAAGGCAAAGAAGGAAGAGATGCTTTGGGCACCCAACAAGTGACATTTATTTAGAAGAAGAGACTTGCACCGAAGTCTGTTGTTTCCTCTTCGGAGAACGTCCCCCTCCCTCCGATGTCTCTTAGGGCAGTGATTCTCACATTGCATTCTGCATACAGATCTCTTGAGCATCTTATTAAAATTCAGATTCTCTCCTTCTAGATCTGGGGCTGGGCTTGAGATTCTGCATTCCTCACAAAGCTCCCAGATCATACTGATGATATATGAATAGCAAGGTCCTAGAGAATGTACACCTTCATTTGTGGGTGGGAATAAAAATGGAACTTAGAGTCATGCAAGGTGCAGAGAAAAGTGACATTTTAGTATTGAGGAAACCTTGTGAGAGGCAGGCTTCTTTGGATGGGCTTTTTTTTTTTAGATGTTGGGGGTAGGAGTTTATTAATTAATTAATTTATTTTTGCTGTGTTGGGTCTTCGTTTCTGTGCGAGGGCTTTCTCTAGTTGTGGCAAGCGGGGGCCCCTCTTCATCGCGGTGCACGGGCCGCTCACTATCACGGCCTCTCTTGTCGCGGAGCACAGGCTCCAGACGCGCAGGCTCAGTAGTTGTGGCTCACGGGCCTGGTTGCTCTGCGGCATGTGGGATCTTCCCAGACCAAGGATCGAACCCGTGTCCCCTGCACTGGCAGGCAGATTCTCAACCACTGCGCCACCAGGGAAGCCCTGGATGGGGTTTTAAGTTTTTCTTGAAGTGGGCAGCTGCCATGCTGGGAGCTAGGGTCAGAGGCGGTTCATTGCCATAAGAAACTAGGCTTTTTACACCTCTGGGCTCAAACCTGCCTAAGTCCGTGGAGCACCACCTCCATGGGGAGAGAACGACGAGGAGAGGATATGGGGAGAGGGTTTGGGTAGCATTAGGGAACCCAGCCAAGTTTGGCTGGCTAGTGCCAGCGCTGACAATTGCAGAGAACACTCATTGAATGGTTATAAATTAGCATCTGAATCCCACCTCCCCTTCCAGTGACCAGGTTTGTTTGTTTATTTCCACCAGAAGAGACTTACCCATTGAAATTTTATAGCTCTGATATTAGCTATTGGTCCTACGTTATATGCAGAACTAATTCATGCATCGTAAAAAGAGAGAATTAATTTCCCCTCATTTTCTGAACTTACCAATGCAGCGCTAATGTCAAACAAAGATGATTAGGGTCCAGACCACCTTTTAGGAAGAAAGCGTGGAGAAATCTAGAAAATAATGACAGACTAGCTGAAGATAAGGATTCAATTTAATAAAACTTTACCACTCACAGACATGCAGAGGGAGGTAGTCTGAGGTTTGAGTAGCAGCTAATTAAAGAAAATTTAAGGGGTTGTAGTATTTACTTAACCAAAACATTTACAGTCAGCCCTCTGTATCTGTGGGTTCCACATCTGCAGATTCAACCCCACCACCGAAAAAAAATTCCAGAAAGTTTCAAAAAGCAAAACTTGAATTTGCCCCTCACTTGCCACTGTTTACGTAGCATTTACATTGTATTTGGTGTCACAAGTAATCTAGAGATGATTTAAAGTTTACAAGAAGATGTGCATAGGTTATATGCAAATACGACACCATTTTATATAAGGGACTTGAGCATCCTCAGATTTTAGTATCTGTGGGGGTGGGAGGTGTCCTAGAACCAATCCCCAGCGGCTTCTGAGGGAGGATTGTACTGAGAGTTTTCCATGTACCAGACATAGGCTATGTGAACAAAATTCTCATGATTGGACTCTCGAGAAGCTTACAGTTCTCATGGATGATTTTATTACTTTGAAGCATATAAGAAACTTAAACTAGGCTAAGTGAATATTGCATACATTTCCCTACGGCAACTGTTTAATGAGTAGATAAGAATTATTCAAAATTGTCATGCTTTTTTTTTCTCCTACAAACGGGCATTTTAACTGGAAAATAATTTGTTCTCTTAAGTACTTAAGCCAAGTTTTTTCAGACATCACTCACACTATTTGTTTTCTTGAGTAGGGCCCTTTCTTTTCTCCCATGGCAGGGACAAATTTAAGGCTGACCGGTAGCCAATTATCGCAGTGTTCTAGAAGGGTAAGACTTGCATTAAATGGGGATTGATAAATGAGGCTACGAGGTCCGAGAAAGCTGGATAATATTGTTAGAGGTTAGAGCCAGTACTTTGGTGCAGTGAGACTGACATGGATGAAAGTCTCTTGTGCGTTCCTTAAAGCCTTAGTTTGCTCATCTGTAAAATGGGGTAATGATAGTAGCTACCTGATAGGGTCGTTCTGAAGATCAAATAAGATCAGTGTTTAAAATCCTGATGACAGTGCCTGGCACATAGTAATGACTCTGTGAATATCTGTTGACACCGTGTATTTTTCTTGGTAGCGTGCCAGTAATAAGTTAGCATATCTAAGCCTTTAGGCCCATAGATGTAATTTGGATATTAATAGTACAATCATTCTCTCTGCAAAACGTACTGAAGGTGACCTCAGATTCTAAGACTGGGTGCGTGTTCTATACAAACTCTTGATTGCTCTTTGGACCAGCAAGCAGGGAAACAATTTCAGAGTCCTGAGCTTCTTGCCCAGAAAAAGATCACATTGACCTATGTCACCCTTCCCCAGCACAGTGATGTTGTCCAGAATAACCCACTAGACTTTTCTTTTAAATAAATAGATAAAATCTTAAGTTTTAGATTTTAAAGTATATTAAAAGATAAATTGATGATTCTGAGGAATGTGAATGAATGTTTATAAGGATTGTGACGACTAGAAAAAAATTAGACCCATTTTTAAACTATCTTTCCTTAGAATCTAAGAAAAGTCATGGAAATTTTTAGAATAAACCTGTATAAATTCATCCCACAAAGAATCATGCAGTTCCATGGAGGTGTTCAGAGCTCTGTGGTTTTGTCTACATGGTGCTGAAACTTTTGAACAATTCAAACAATGGCCCAGTATTTTTTTTAATAAAATAAAATAAAGCTCTTTGATGGATAAGCCTGGCTAGTGACAACATCTGATCTGGTAGCCAACTGTGCATATGGACTTTGCCTGGATGTATCTTTCAATAAAGTTTAGCAGTAACAGGAATTTGTGATAAGAGTAGCAAAGAAAGGTAGGCGTGTGTTTAATAAAGCTCCACATCACAATGGACTAAAAAAATAGAGTCTGAAACCCTGGCCAACTGACACTTTAAAAAATCATTCCAGGACCATTCAGATTATAGAATGTAGTTAACCGTTGATGACATACAGGAGATCATATATTCATTCATTCAGCAAAGATTTATTGAATGTTGTATTAGTCTGCTTGGACTGCCATAATAAAATACTATAGATTGGGTGACTTAAACAAGAGAAATTTATTTTCTCACAGTTCTGGAGGCTGGAAGGCCAAGATCAGGAAGCCAGCATGGTTGGTTCCCGGCATGAGCTCTCTTCCCGGCTTTCAGATAGGTGCCTTCTTACTGTGTCCTCACAAGGCAGAGAGAGAAAGAGAAAGAGAGAGAGAGTTAGTTCTCTGGTGTCTCTTCATATAAGGGCACTAATCCCATCATGAGGGCCCCACCCTCATGACCTCATCTAAACACTAATTACCTTGTAAAATCCCACCTCCAAATACCATCACAGTGGGGGTTACAGCTTCAACATATGAATTTGGGAAGGACACAATTTAGCCCATAGCAAGCGCCTTCCTATGTTTGGTCCTGGAAATACAAATATGATCTCTGTGTTCCTGGAGGGAGGAAACAAGACTATAAATTAGTAAACAAAGAAAGTCAATTAATTTCTGAATATGATGACTGCCATGAAGGAAATGAACAAGGCTCCTAGAAAAATAATGGGGCAAGAGATGAGGAGGCCACTGGCCCTTCTGATGATGGAATGTTTAGGCTGAGACCTAAGGAATGAGAGGGAGCCAGCCATTGGAGACTAGCCAGGAGAAGGGCATTCAACAGAAGGGACTGCAAGGGCAAAGGCCCTGAGATAGGAAGGGGCTTGCCATGTTCTAGGACCAGTTACAAGACCATTGTGATTCGAGGGTCATAACTAAAGGATGAGTGACACGAGAAGAGGTTGAATTGGTAGCCAAGGGCCAGATTATCTGCAGTTTATTTAATAGTAATACCTAGGTGTTTTTTGGTACCTTGGCATTTGTTATGAGTTAAACTCAATCATCTACAATGCTGTAGAATTTTGTTTGATAGTTCAGCTTCCTCAATTCACTTTGCCTAGAGGGATACCCTTTGAAACCAAACCGTACACCTGTGGTAATTTAGGAAGACGCAAGATGTGCAGTGCCATCACCAGCATGGGACGAGTTAAGCCAAGTCAATCACCTGAGGCGGTTTTTGTTATTGTATTAATACCAGATTCTTAGAACATCTGATACCACACTGAAATCACTTGAGGATAAACAGCCATGCAAAATGGTGTGACCAATTAAAAACTGCCCTTCTTGGATGGGAAACCAACCCTTATGAGTTAAGGTGCAATGTGACTCGTCAGAACTGAGTCAGCAAAGCAGCGCACGTGGGATTAAAACCCATGCTGTTTGCCTCCTTCCATAAACAAGTCAACTCAACTCAAAGGGCGTATTTCCCTCCTCATTTGGCACAAGAGCCCGAGGAGGTCCTTGTACACAGCCTTGATGTTACGCCAGCTACATTTTTGAGAGGTAGAAAAGATTTGCTTCATGGGCTTTTGGTAAATTCATACTTTCACCCAATACCACCCATTGTTCAGGAGTAGAATCCAAGGTTCTTCTCACGCGGAAAGGTGCTTCCTTTCTCTCTGCTTCTATGTGTTGCTGTGAAAGGGTCCCTGAAAAATATGCAAAGATAAAATGCAAGAGCAGCATATAAAATGGACAACTTTTTGGGCTTCCCTGGTGGTGCAGTGTTTGAGAGTCCGCCTGCCGATGCAGGGGACACGGGTTTGTGCCCCGGTCTGGGAAGATCCCACATGCCGCGGAGTGGCTGGGCCCGTGAGCCATGGCCGCTGAGCCTGTGCATCTGGAGCCTGTGCTCCGCAACGGGAGAGGCCACAACAGTGAGAGGCCCGTGTACCGCAAAAAAAAAAAAGGACAACTTTTGATCTCCACTGTTTGCCGTTTGGAGGGTAAGGTTTAGGGACTTTTAAGGGCTGGGTATGTTGCATGTTTCCTCAGTGATTCAACCACGTGATTACAGAAGATATTGAATATGTTACTAGCATCATAAGTGCTAGATGAAATGTTTAGTCACGGAGGGAAAATGTGTACTGTTACTTAAAAGAGTTTGATCTCATAAAATGCAAATACTGAAAAGAGAAGGAATATTAGAAAATTTATGAGGGGCAAGACAAAGTGATCATTTCATGTGACAACACAGGCATAGCCACCATTGACACCAATGAGTCAAATTAGGTCCTGAGAAGCACAAGGGTTCTTTCAGTTTTCTCGACCTGGAGTGTGAAAATCCTAATGGCACCCTCTCAGGAAACCCAAATTCCTGCCCAGGGAATATATAGATATTTAGTAAACGCAGTAGCTGTTTTAATTATACAGATATGCACTTTCTGCTTCTTAGTTCTTCCATGAACTGGACTATAATGTAGAACTATCTCCTATCACTTGCTTGTATTAGAGTTTAATTAGATTGATAACCAAGCAAAACTTTGTTTGTTACCTGATATTTCAGCATGCCGTTTGAAAAGCTATATATATTACTACATTTATTTGGATTGGGTTTCCCCTGAAGTTTTTTTTACTTAAACCAAAAAAAAAAAAAAAAGAGGGTATAAGAGGTATAGTGACATTGAATTCACGAGTATCCTAAGTGCATCTGAGTGTATGCCACTGTGAAACTTTCAAGATGATTGTTTTCATGGGTTAAAAGAAACAGGAAGAAAGAAAATGGGAGAGGGAAGGAAAGTGAGTTTGTAGAATGTACACACTTTCTTGAACAAACAATTTGTTCTCAGGCTCTCTGCCCCAACCAGCTTTAGTCATTAGCTGTAAGATCAAACAGGGCTTTACCCTGGGAGGGACGTTGAGGAGAGTGTACAAATGGAAAACAGCAAAGATCTAAGCAGAACATGTGGCTCAGAAGAGAGACTCTAAAAAGAAGGCAGGGGCTCTATCTGATTCATATGTTCATACATTCATTTATTCACTCATTCATTCATTCTGTTTATTGAGCCCCAAACATTGTCCTAGTCATTAAGGAATCATTTATTGACTTTCTCTTCGTCTGCTGTTTTCAAGAATGAAAGAAACAGAGCAATCAGTGATTTCCGGTGTGTGGAACAGACCAGTTCCATTTGGACTTCCTTTCCCTGGACCAGCTCAAAGGGGCAGCCTGGCTCTGCTCAGAACACCATCTGGGTTCTGGTGCCCTTGGCCAGCCCTCCACAGAAGGCTCTGCCTCTTGGGCAGGGCCAGGAAAAGACTCCACAGCCCCTAAGCTGAGCCAGAATCACTATAGAACATGTGGAAGAAGGTCCAGAAATGTTTTTGTCATCTTTAAAATGATGACCCCTGACTAGATACTGCAAATGAGGAATGGCCAGAGAACATTTCCCTAATCGTGTTTATGGCAGAGTTCTTTCAGTGGTCGTATCGGGCATTCTTTCTGTTGTGGGGCTTGGGTGAGGCAGTGAGGCATCTAGGGTGTGACACTGAGGGACGTGCTCACTCTTGGGTTGTGCAAGTGGTTTTGCACAGGCGGGGGCTTTCTTTTTTTTTTTTTTATTGAAGTATAGTTGATTTACAATGTTGTGCTAATTTCTGCTGTACAGCAAAGTGACTCGGTTATGCACATATATACGTCCTTTTTTTAAATAATTCTTTTCCATTATTGTTTTTCCCAGGATATTGGGTATAGTTCCCTGTGCTGTACAGTAGGACCTTGTTGTTTACCCATTCTAAATCTAATAGTTTGTATCTCCTAACCCCAAACTCCCAGTGCATCCCTCCCCCTCCTCTCCTCCCCCTTGGCAACCACAGGTCTGTTCTCTATGTCTGTGAGTTTGTTTCTATCTTATAGATAGGTTCATTTGTGCCATATTTTATTTTATTTTTTAAAATAAATTTATTTATTTATTTTTGGCTGAGTTGGGTCTTCGTTGCTGCACGCGAGCTTTCTCTCGTTGCGGTGAGCGGGGGCTGCTCTTCATTGCAGTGCGCGGGCTTCTCATTGCGGCGGCTTCTCTTGTTGCAGAGCACGGGCTCTAGGCGTGCGGGCTTCAGTAGTTGTAGCACCGGGCTCAGTAGTTGTGGCTCACGGGCTTGGTTGCTCCGCAGCATGTGGGATCTTCCTGGACCAGGGCTCGAACCCATGTCCCCTGCATTGTTAGGCGGATTCTTAACCACTGCACCATCAAGGAAGTCCTTGTGCCATATTTTAGATTCCACATATAAGCGATATCATATGGTGTTTGTGTTCCTCTTTCTGACTTACTTCACTTAGTATGATAATTTCTAGTTGCATCCATATTGCTGCAAGTGGCATTCTTTCTTTTTTTATGGCTTAGTATTCCACTGTATATATGTACCACATCTTCTTTATCCATTCATCTGCCAGTGGGCATTTAGGTTGTTTCCATGTCTTGGCTATTGTGAATAGTGCTGCTACGAACATAGGGGTGCATGTATCTTTTTGAATTATAGTTTTGTCCGGGTATATGCCCAGGAGTGGGATTGCTGAATCATATGGTAAATCTATTTCTAGTTTTCTGAGGAACCTCCCTATTGTTTTGCACAGTGGCTGCACCAACTTACATTACAGGTAGGGGCTATCTTGAATGTTGTGCCCTAGGTGTCTCACTCACTTCACACTACTTCCAGCCCTGCAATTAACTCTTTTTTTACTCCCCTCACCCCTTCCTCCAAAGAATCTACTGTCAAAGAAATTTGGAAAATATTGCTTATCATATATGGTATATTCTTCATTTCCCCATCTGCATCTTTTGGTTTATACACAGTACACGGTACTCTATTATGGGTTCTGAGTATTCCTGCAGAAACGAAATCCTGTAATCCTACTGAGCCCTGCATTTCCCAGATGTATTTGACTGTGGAATTATTTTCTTTTTTAAGAAAAACATATTAGCATCTCGTGGGACATTCAGGGAAGTTGGTTAAAAAGTACCTCAGAATGGTTGCATATGGAACATACTCATTATTTTGAAAACTTCTTTTGCTGAATAATAGCTGTGTTCTATTTTGGGTTTGGGTTCATTTGCAAGTTGCACGAAACCCTCCAGCCTCTGAATAAGGAAAGGGTTAGAATGTTCATTCATACCTTCCAACTCCCAGACAAACAGTTCATTGATTCAACCAACATTGATAAGACACCTACTATGTGCTAGGAATACAAAGGTGAGTGAAATGGTTTTCCTTACCCCGAGGGGGCAAAGGAGGAGCAGAGACTTACACAACTACAAGTCCAAGTACTATTGCTGTAAAAGTGAAACACAGATAAAGAAAGTAGCTCACAAAAATATCCTTTTATGATTTTACCTCCAGACCAAATGAACTGCTTCTAAGGAGACAGCTATTTATGATACTTTTCAATCTTTCCTATAACATCTAGCAGGGAACTAGGCACATAAGGGGTGCTCGATAAATATTTGTCAAATAAGTAATAGTTGAGGAAACATCTTGCAACTTAATTGATATACATTAGATTATAATATCTATTAAGGATCACTTACAAACACACTTCAACAACTCAAACAAAAGGTTGTACTAATGCTTCTAAGTTTCATTTCCCCATCTGTCGAGTAAGGATAATAGTACTGATTTCAGAGGGTTCTTGAGAGGATTAAATGAGAATTACAAAAAGCAGCTATTATGTTCCCCGGCATGTAACAATTTGGGCAATAAACTACAGTTATTATGATTACAACACACTGTGATTTTCATCCAGAAGGTTACCATAAGCGGCACACTCTGATTTGGCAAAAAGCTCACCTAGAGCTTTATGTGGTCCCATCAGCACTGTCCCCTTGCTGAGAACATATGGTTTTGAAAGGTTGTTGTGAACGCATGCAGGTCAAGAGCCCTAGGTAAGGCTGTACATGCACACACACTACAACACACCCACCGCACACTCACATTCCTCTGTCACCCCACATCTAGCTCCACCACAAGGCACCTGCAGCAGCTCCCTAAATGGCCTGATTTCCCCAATTGCCAACGTGAACTTGTGAAATAGTCAGACTGAGTCCTCCCTCTGAAGGCACTGTTTTGAGACACAAAGCAGGCATGATAACCAGAAGAGAGACCCCGCGAGCACCCATGAGCGAGAGCCCGCCGCACGTCGCTTCCGGTTAAGTTTAGATTCCTCCGCTGACGCTCTGCACTGTTCGCTTTGGACGCCTCGCTGATTTCTGCTGCGTTCGTCCCCGCTAACCTAATGCCCCCTGAGAAAAAGCTCTGAGCCGCGTTCACCTGGGTTTCCCTGGCTCCCCCTGCAGTGTTTTCTAGACTGGAATAGGCATTGGGTGACTTGTTAAATACACACAGAGTGTCTCCAAAATCTCTAGGCGTGGGCCCCACAGAGCCGTGTTGATAAGCCTTTTGGGGGAGTTCTTGGCAATCAGGGTGGCGTTTGGGCCCCGCCGTCGCACAGCGCTGCATTCCATGTCTGTTCACGGTTGGTCTTCTATGTTTATTGAAAGAATGAATGACCTATGAGAGGGTAGGGATTCGGCAAATAAGAAGGCGTTTTGCAGAGGAGTGTGTATGTGTGCTCACGTGTGCCCACATGCATATGTGCCGCGTGATCTATAAAATAGAGCTCAGTCTGTGGCATGAGATGCTGCCTGTATACTAATCCCCCTTATCCTTAGGGGATACATCCCATGACTCCCAATGGATACCTGAAACCACAGATACATGGGTACCAAACCCTATATAAACTGTTTTTTCCCTGTACATACATACATGTGATAAAGTTTAATTTATAAATTAGGCACAGTAAGAGATTAACAACAATAACGAAAAATGGAACAATTATAACAATATACTGTAATAAACATGGTGTGAAGGTGGTTTCTTTCTCTCTCTCAAAATACCTTACTGTACAAATTTAAAGCCTTTTCCGTCTTAACTAAGCATTTATCATGCACTGTGGCTGTAACTTTTGCAGTTTGAGGTTTGAGACGCAAACTAGCATGAATTTCTTTTTCCTTCTTCACAGTTTCACCGATAGAAGAGTCATTCTTACCGTAGATCTTAGCAACCTCAGCAGATGATTTCTCTTCCTTTCCTCATTAAGTGGGGGACCTTTCACCTTTTCACTTAAAGGAAGAATTTTGTGGCGTCTCTTTGGCATTATCCGAATTGCCAGCATCATTACTTCTGCGCTTTGGGGCCATTATTAAGGAAGATAAGGGTCACTTGAACACAAGCACTGTGATACCTCAACAGTAGATCTGATAACTGAGAGGCCTACTAAGTGGCTGACAGGCAAGATACGCTGGACAAAGGGATGGCTCGTGTCCTGGGAGAGATGTCGCGAGATGGGGCGAGATGGCGTGAGATTTCATCTCGCTACTCAGAAGGGCATGTGATTGAAAACTTATGAATTGTTGGGAAGTCCCTGGCGGTCCAGTGGTTAGGATTCGGTGCTTTCACTGCTGTGGCCTGGGTTCGATACCTGGTCAGAGAACTAAGATCCCACAAGCCACACGGTGCAGCAAAAACAAAAACAAAGCAAGAAACAACCGCCCCCCCAAACTTATGAATTGTTTACTTTGGGAATTTTCCACTTAATATTTTCAGACTGCGGTTGACCGAGGGTAACTGAAACAGTGGAAAACAAAACCGAGGGTAAGGTGAGACAACTCTAAATCAGGACCAGGTGACCCAGCAGTCACAAGGTCCACGAGGGAACAGTAATCATGGAGCTGCAGTGAGTTGAACGATGATGCCAAAGCAAAGCCAGCACCTCACTCTGCAGCACAGCACAGCAGCTGAGCGTGGTGGTCTCGACTCTTTTTGTTGCTGGAACAGACAGCTCCAGATTTTCATTATCCTGTCCAAAGGAACCCAGAGGAAGGTGAGCACCCATTAACAAAATATCAGGATAGGAGCCTGATGGACCCAGCTTAGGTCACATACCCTTCCCTGGGCTAATCTCTGTGGCCACGAGGCTGGGGTCTGTTTTGGCCAGTCTTGGATTACTTATTGATCCTTTGGCTAGGGAACAGGGTCCCATGGTTGGCATCTCCAACAGAAGCACGTGGAGTGCGAATCCCAGTTCCTCGAAGGAATAGTGGCTACTGCCAGAAGAACTGGAAGAGACGGCTGTGGAGATGAAACACAGGTTCACTCCCAGCAGTGACCTTGACCTATTCTAATGAACTGAGGCATCCAGCCAGCCCCAAAGGGGTGCATCCTATCCCCTCCCCACCCCCGACCAAGCTCCTTGAACCTCCCCATGGAAGGACTGTTCACCTTGAAGTGACCTTGAAGGTAGTGTTTATTTCCTGGGGGTCTAGGGTCATAGCTCAAAGCAAGCATGGTCAGTCTAAACATCTTTTGGAAGTCTCCTGTTTGAAACGAAAAATATTTTGTGACTTGTATTGAATCCATTTAGTTTAAAAATAATGTTTTTTCCCAAATGTTTATTTTGAACCTACAGAACAGTTAAAAAGAAAATAGTACAATCAACACCCATTTTCATCAGATGTGTTGTTAACATTTCGCCACATCCACTTTATTTCTCTCTCTTCACACATACCTATGGAAAGATACACACAAAAGAACCTAAAGATATTTCCCTTTTTTTCCCTCTAAACTAGTTAAGAGTTAGTTGCAGGTACAATGACACTTCATCCCTAAGTACTTAAGGTTATACCTCCAAAGAACAGAAACATTTTCTTATGTAACCACAGTTTAATTATTATACTCAAAAAATTTGACATTGATGCAATAATATTATCTAACATACAGCTTATATTCAAATTTCCCCAAGTATCTCAATAATGTCCTTTAAAGTGTTTGTTGTTTTTTTCTTCCCCTGCTCTGGGATCCAGTCAAGGATGACACATTGCATTTGGTTTTCCTATTTCTTTAGTCTCCTCTTTTTGTCTTTCATGCCATTGATATTTTTGGAGCCCAAGCTCCAGTTGCCAAACGTCCCTTAAATTGGAACTCTCTGATTCTTTCCTTATGATGAGATTCAACATTTTTGGATGGAATACTATGTACTTCTCAGTGCATCCCCTCAGGGACACATGATATCGGTGTGTGCAGTTATTGGCAGTGTTCACTTTGATCAGTTGGTTAATGTGGTGCCTGCTGGGTCCACCATTATAACAGTACATTTCCCCTGCATAATTAATAAGGAATTCATATGAGATCACGTAAATGTCCTGTTTTCCAGCAGCCTTCTACACTACGGTGATTTTTGTCTGAATCAGTTATTCCTCTGGTGATTATAAAATGGTGATTTTTCTATTTCTATCATTTCTTCTTACAGTTTTGAGTTGGTATTATTCTATCTTTTAAAAAACCTTTCCCTCTATGCAACATTTAGTTTTTATTTTTAGTAACAATAGGGACTTGTGGATTTTTAAAAATTTAATGTGTTATAATCTCTTCTTGTTTTTATGCATTTTGATGCTCACATTGTCTGAAGTTTGGCCAGAGAAAGTTCCTTCACACCACCTCCTCTGTCCTTTTGAGATAGCTACGTCAGTTTTTGAGAGTGCTCTTCATGTCTGGCAGAAGATATTCCAGACTGACCTTGTACTTTCTCTGCCTCAGCCCTGGAATCAGCCATTTCTCCAAAGGGCACTGATTGTTTTTCATGAAGGATGGTATTTAGAAACCAAGGCATGGGTGGTGGGTGTACTCATTACTATTGGTATGACACTGCTTCCATGCTCTCAGAGCCAGGGAATACATCTATGTATATACATGCACATACACACATATACCCACACATATCTGTAGTTATTTCTACATCTGTCTATACATATTCAAAGCTGTGAGTTCACACTGATAGCTCCAATTCCAATCAAACAGCCCAGGATTCATTCTATCCTTCTCCCTTTCCATATTTGCAACTCCATTCCTCAGCAATGAGAAACCATATGGAGGATAAAATTTAATTTTGCAAACATTGTGTTATATGCATAGAATGGAATTGTACTCAGTAATAAGCAGAAATGAACTAATGCTCAACATGGATTAATGGATGAATCAAAAAAATTATGTTACAGCAGAAACTAACACAACATGGTAAAGCAATTATATTCCAATAAAGATGTTAAAAAAATTACATTGAGCAAAATAATCAGACACATATACAAAATAGATACACATAATGTATATTCCATTTACACAAAGTCCAAGAACAAGCAAAACTCATCTATGGTGATAGAAATCAGAAAGTGGTTGCCTCTGGAGCGGGTGGGAGGGCTGGCTGGAAAGGAACACAAGGGAATTTTCTGGGGTCATAGAAACATTCTAGATCTTGTTCTGAGTGGTGTGTACGCAGATGTATTCAATTGTCAAAGTTCATTGAACTGAACACTTTATATCTGTACATTTTACTGTATGTAAATTCCTTCATTTAAAAAAGGAAGATATAAAAATATGCAAAATGCTCTTGAACAAATGAAAAGATTAAATTTCATTCATAATAAGAGGATGCAAATTAAAACTGCACTGAGATACCACTTTCATTTGTCTAAGTGGCAAACATTCAAAACCTTGACAAGACACACTGTTGGTGAGCCCATGAGAAAATAAGCAATAATATCTAAAAGTATCTAAATATCTAAAAATAACTATATTTCCTCTCTGCCCCATCAATCTCACTTCTGGGTATTTATCCTGAATATATAGTCTAGTGCTAAATTTCCGTATATACTTGGGTCTGTTTCTGGACTTCCTATTTTTTCTGCTAGTCTGTCTATATTATGCTCCAATATCACACAGCTTTAATTATAGAGGTTTTATAGTATGTTTCAATGCTATTAGAGCTAGTCTTCCCTCCTTGCCTTTATTTTTCAATTTTTCTACCTATTCTTTTGCACTTTATTTTTAAAAATATATATGAAGACATATGGGAATATATGTATAGGTATAACTGATTCATTTTGTTATAAAGCAGAAACTAACACACCATTGTAAAGCAATTATACCCCAATAAAAAAATATACATATAGATGAAGTTTAGAATCAACTTGTTCAGTGTCAGAAACAAAAACTTATTAGTATTTTTTTTGGAATTGCATTACATTTATAATTTAGGGGTAGGTGACACATTTATGATGGATGATACTTCCCAAAAGCAAGGAATGTCTTTCCATGAAGTATACTTTTACATGTTTCAGGAATGCTCATATGGGATTTCCTTTTATAACTTTTACACATTTCTTGTTAATATCTAAATATTTTATCTTCGTTGTTGTTGCTATTGTAAATGGGGTTTTGTTTTTGTTACCCCTTTTAGCTGGTCATTGTTTGTGTATATGTACCTATTGTTTTCTGTCGGTTAATTTTATATCCTGCTATATTATTGAACTGCTTTTTTTGTTTAAGTTAGTTTTATCTTTGGACCACTTGGCTTTTGCAAGTATAATATCATGTCATCTGCAAATGTAGTTTTATTTCTCAGTTTCCAATTTTTATAATTCAAATTGCTTCCTCCTGTCTAATTGCATTGGCTGATACCTCACATATGGTGTTAAACATGTAGTAGTAGAGATAGTTGGCATCCTTGCCATATACCTGACTTTAGTGGGAATGTCTCTAGTGTTTCCCAATTAAATAGAAAGCTGGCTTTTGGACTTAGGTATTTTTTTTATTGTGTTAAGGAAATATCCATCTTCTTATTTTATTTAGTATTGGAATGAGTGTTGAATTGTATCAAAAGCCTTTTCAGCATTTATTGAAAACAATCATACAAATATCCTTCTTATATTAATATGGTCAATTACATTAAAGGATTTCTTAATATCGAACCATTCTTGCACTCCTCATATAAATTCCACTCAATCATGTTATTGGATCCTGTTTGCTAATGTTTTATTTAGGTGTTCTTTTTTTTTTTGGTATCAATATTCGTGAGACTGATCTTTAAGTTTGTGTATATACTATACTTATTAGGCTTAAGTAGGAATGTTAATCTTGCTTTATACAAAAGTTAAACATTTCTGTTTTCTATGCTATGAAATAATTCACATAGCATTGCGATTACTCCAATTTTCAAGATTAGGTAGAATTCCTCTCTGAAACTATCTGAGCGTGATGATTTTTTTATGGGGTAGTTCTTTAAAATGTCCTTAAAAATTTTAATGGAAATATGTCTGCTTAAGAATTTTCTTTCTACTGGGGTCAATTTTTTAAAATTGTATTCCTAGAAAGTTATTCATTTTATCTATGTTTTCAAATTTGTTTGTGTAACAATTGATTGTGCAATGTAGTCTTCCATGATTTTTAAAATTTCCTTCATGTTAAGACATTTCTCACTTTCCTTTTTTCTATATTTATGCTTTTTTTCTTTACGTTAGCCAGTGTGCCCTTCACCTCCAAGGAACCATTTCCATCTATTAATTAGTTCTCTTATTTTTCTGGGATTTTAATTTCTGCTTTAATATGTATTACTGCTTTCCTTAAGTTATTTGGTTGACTTTGTTTTTCTAGCTTTTTGAGCTGGGGTGTCATTCACTTGTTTTATCTTTATGGATATAAGTATTTGAGGTTATGAATTTCTCTTTGATCACTGCTCTAATGTCTGCCAAAAATTCTCATATACAGTGCTTTATTTTTTTAAGAAACACTCCTGTTTTGGTTTTTATCTCCACTTTCAGCTGACTGTTTTTTAACCGAGATTGTTTTAATTTTCACCTGTAAAGGCCTTTAAAATATTTTGTCATTTCACTGTATTGTGATAAGAATTATAAAGTCCTCATCAGTTAAAATTTTTTTCTCCCAAAATATTAAACTAAAATTGACACGGGGAAGATGAGATATGTTCACCTGGTAGTGTCTTGTTGCCCTGGCATACAACCACACATCCCTGAGAGCATGTTGAGTAGTTTTTGGTCATAGTTTTAAAGGGTAGAATCAGTTCTTCTCGTAGGTATTCAAGTATTATTTTCTTATCAATATAATGACAGTATTGGATTAAAGTAGTCTGGATACACCAAACCATATTGGTTCACTAGAATATCAACCTAAAATTATGTATATGCACTCAGTTCTCCTGTGGTTCAAAAATTTTATGATAATTAAATTTTTCCCTTTTTTTTCAGTCCCCTGGAAATTATCTGATTTCATGCAGTCTTTGTTTTACTGTATGCTCAAGGTTACCTAATAGGTTATCAGCCTGCGTTAAGAACAAGGTGATGGCTGTAATCACCACAACGCAGTAAAGATCTAACAGTTAATAAGTGTTCAAGAAATAATTTTTAAATTGATGAGAGAGTAAATGAATATTTATTCATATAGATTATAATATAACTTATGATTACATATAGAACATATAGATTATATGTTCCTATATGCATGTGTTACATGATATATTACATATGAATATAATATATAGAACATATAGATTATAATTCACTTACTTTTGCAAAATAACATCACTCTGATAGATCTTCAAGTAGTTAAGTATGGATGTTTTCACCTTACTACTAATACCCCTTTTGTGTCATACTCATCATCTAAGTTTAATGGGTTGTGCTTTATAGCTTAAGTACAGTGTGTTGGAAATTGCATTTTCAAGGGTGGGTGTCAGGAGACCTAGAGTTTCCCAGGCTAATGGAAAGGAAATAATTCCTCAGGCTGTCTTAAAATAATAAATCATACAGTCTTTCAGTTGATGGTACAAAAAAAAATAAAGAACTCTTGAAAGGATTGATGATGGAAAGGATGGCTTTACAAGTCACCGAGTCTTTTCCTTAGGTGAGGGTCTCTAGATGGAATGTACGATGGAGCACAGCTTTAATAAGCAAAACTCTGAGAGTTGTGTGGTTGTCTGTTACATTTGGTAGCCTCCAGTGAACCATGCCTCCTGGTGTGAAAGTTCCAGGGCTAAACCTTAGAAGTCTTGTCAACGTCCGCTTTTCATTCTTGGAACCAGCCACCGTGCTGTAACAGCCCAAACCACATGCAGAAGCCACACTGAGGAGTAACAAGGCACTGCAGCGGTGAGCCACCTTGGATGTGTCACCCTAGCTCAGCCCCTAAATCAAGGGTGAGAAAACTATGGCTTTCAGCCAAAAGTGGCTTACCATCTGGTTCTGTAAATAAAGTTTTACTGGAACACAGCCATGCCCATTTGTTTATATATTATCTCTGACTGCTTTCTCACTACAATGGCAGAGTAGAATAGCCATGACAGAGACCTTATGACCCGCAAAGCCTAAAATATTTACTATTTGGCCCTTTATAGCAAAGTTTGCTGACTGCTGCCTTAGATGACTGCAACCTCATCTGCCATCATGTGAAGCAGAAGAACTGCCCGGCTGAATCCAACCAACTCACATGGTGAGTGATAATCTAATTGTTGCCGTCTTAAATCATTAAGTTTTGCGATGGTTTGTTATACATCAACAACTGAAACAAACTGTAAAATCTAATATCTGTATTTTATAAGCTTGATGATTTCATGGTTTAAATTTTTCTTTTCTTTTCTCTTAACTTTCAGTAAGCTCTGTTGAAATTTTTCCTATGTGTCTCAGCTACATGTCACTGAAATTTCTCTCTCCAAGGTGAACACATTCTTTGTTACTAAATCCCCTAGATGTCTTTCAGTCTTCATCTCATTTGACTCTTGGTCAGCATTTGACACTCTTGACCACCTCTTTGTTCTTGAAACATCTTCTCCCTTTTATTCATTTAAATCATAATCTCCTAATTTTCTTTTGTCTTTCAGGACGTTTCTTGTCAATTTCTTTTGCGGGGAGTGGGAGGGGAGGGATGCGTGCTGATCTTCTGCCTAACATTTAATGTTCAAGTCCTCAGGATTCTCTCTTAGATTTCATTTGACAGTCAACTAATATATATTGAGCCTACTGTATGCCAGGCATTATTCTAGGTACTTGGGACACATTAGCAAACAAAACAAACAAAACTCCCTGCACTTGGAGAAATTTGTAAGTGTACACGTAATAAAATAAATCATTACAAAACTAGACATTAATAAGTGTTTTAGAAAAAATAAACAGAACAGGGGGGTAGGGAGTATAGGGTAGGGGGAGGTGGGAATTTAAAGAAAGAATAGATCAGAATAGGCATTTCTGAGATTATGATATTGGAGCAAAGCCTTAAAAAAGGGAAAGGAACTGACCTGTGGGTATCTAGAAAAGCATCCCTCTAGTAATTAATGACGTTGAGCATCTTTTCATGTGCCTCTTGGCCATCTGTATGTCTTCTTTGGAGAAATGTCTATTTAGCTCTTCTGCCCATTTTTGTATTGGGTTGTTCCATGTTTTTGATATTGAGCTGCATGGGCTGTTTGTGTATTTTGGAGGTTAATCCTATGTCCGTTGATTTGTTTGCAATATTTTCTCCCATTCTGAGGGTTGTCTTTTCGTCTTGTTTATGGTTTCCTTTGCTGTGCAAAAGCTTTTAAGTTTCATTAGGTCCCATTTGTTTATTTTTGTTTTTATTTCCATTACTCTAGAATGTGGGTCAAAAAAGATCTTGCTGTGATTTAGGTGAAAGAGTATTCTTCCTATGTTTTCCTATAAGAGTTTTATAGAGTCCAGTCTCACATTTAGGTCTTTAATACATTTTGAGTTTTTTTTTTTTTTTTTTTTGGCTGCGTTGGGTCTTCGTTGCCATGCATGGGCTTTCTCTAGTTGCAGCAAGTGGGAGCTACTGTTGGTTGCGGTGCATGGGCTTCTCATTGCGGTGGCTTCTCTTGTTGTACAGCACAGGCTCTAGTTGTGTGGACTTCAGTAGTTGCGGCACGTGGGCTCAGTAGTTGTAGCTCATGTGCTCTAGAGTGCAGGCTCAGTAGTTGTGGCATACGGGCTTAGTTGCTCCACGGCATGTGGGATCTTCCTGGACCAGGGCTCGAACCCATGTCCCTTGCATTGACAGGCGGATTCTTAACCACTGCGCCACCAGGGAAGCCCCTTGAGTTTATTTTTGGGTATGGTTTAGGGAGTGTTCTAATTTCATTCTTTTACATGTAGCTGTCCAGTTTTCCCAGCACCACTGATTGAAGAGACTGTCTTTTCTCCATTGTATATTCTTGCCTCCTTTGTCATAGATTAGTTGACCATAGGTGCGTGGGTTTATCTCTGGACTTTCTATCCTATTCCATTGATGTATATTTCTTTTTTTGTGCCAGTACCATACTGTCTTGATTACTGTAGTTTTGTAGTATAGTTTGAAGTCAGGGAGCCTGATCAAAACTACATGACGTATCACCTCACACTGGTCAGAATGGCCATCACCAAAAAATCTTCAAACATTAAATGCTGGAGAGGGTGTGGAGAAAAGGGAACCCTCTTGCATGGTTGGTGGGAACGTAAATTGATACAGCCACTATGGAGAACAGTATGGAGGTTCCTTAAAAAACTAAAAATAGAATTACCATATGACCCAGCAGTCCCACTACTGGACATATACCCAGAGAAAGCCATAACTCAAAAAGACACATGCACCCCATTGTTCATTGTGGCACTATTTACAGTAGCCAGGTCATGGAAGCAACCTAAATGCCCATAGACAGAGGAATGGATAAAGAAGATGTGGTACATATATACAATGGAATATTACTCAGCCATAAAAAGGAACGAAATGGGATCATTTGTAGAGACCTGGATGGACCTAGAGACTGTCATACAGAGTGAAGTAAGCCAGAAAGAGAAAAACAAATATCATATATTAATGCATATATGTGGAATCTAGAAATATGGTACAGATGAACCTGTTTGCAAGGCAGAAATAGAGACATAGACATAGAGAACAAACGTTTGGACACCAAAGGGGGAAAAGGGGGTGAGATGAATAGGGAGATTGGGATTGACATATATACAGTAATATGTATAAAATAGATAACTAATGAGAACCTGCTGTATAGCACAGGGAACTGCACTTTGCTGTACAGTAGAAACTAACACAGCATTGTAAAACAACTATACCCCAATTAAAAAAAGAAAAAAGAGGACAAGTGAAAAGCATCCCGGGCAGAGAGCACAGAAGTGCAAAAACCCTAAGGCAAGGAGCGAGCCTGGGGTGTCTGAAGACAGGAAGAATGACCCCAGTGGTGGGATGCAGTGAACCCTAGGATGTGAGGTCAGAGAAACAATGGGCTCCAGATCCTGTAGTCCTTGTAAGCCATTGTCAAGACTTGGTCTTTTCTCAGGGAGATGGGGGTGGACTTTGGGGAGTTTTGAGGAAAAGAATCAAGTCGTCAAAAGGACCACTCTTGCTGCTGGATTGAGAAAGGATGGAGGTGGCCGGAATGGCAGCAGGCTCTGGGAGAGAGGCAGACCAAAGGGTACCAGCAGAAGCCAAGAGGAGTGATTCTCCCCTCTAACTGGACACACTTTTCTTGGACAATCTGAGGTACTCATGCTGTCCTGGTTCCAGTGATCATTCATGGGCTGATGCTCCCAAGTCTATTTTTTTCCAGCCCAAATCTCTGTCCTGAGTCTCCGACTCACAAATCCAAAAACCTTCTGGTCATCTCCCCTTTCTGTGTTTTGTGGGTGCCGCAGGCTCTGCTTTTTCATCTAAAACCTTTGTCTCCTCTGGTGCTCCCTGGATTTCGCTACTGAAGCCATGCAGCCATGCCTTCTTATCAAGGCTTTGTCTTTAAGAGGCCACTGCTAACATATGTTAGTGGACAATCTGTGGTGGCACATAAATGCTTTGGGTTCCATTACCACATCGTTATGGTTTACCTTATCGGGTTTTCTGCCTATAGCGCTGGCTTGAAGGATTGGACATAGAATAAGTAGGTTTTAACTGGGACAAGATGATGGAATGCTGCCTTAGATGACACTTGAAGGCAGGGTGCCGTAGCGGTAGGGCACTGAATACCCAGAGGATAGAGGATCGGAATTAGAGTGGATTCCTTACATTTTGCAGTTTTGACCAATAGGCGCCTTGCCATTGGGTAAGTAATTCTGAATTTGTCACTTTTGTTACAATAGTAAACTTACCATGTAGCCAGAATGCAAGAGTGAAGGCTCCATAGATATTATAGAATCTTAATATGTGAATTCAGTTTTCTTCCATCTCTCTTGGGAATTTTTTTGTCCCCTCCCCATTATAATTTTAGAATTTAGTATTCATTCTTTTGACTTTAAGCAAAGGAGTTATGGAAAATGTTTTATTAGAAGGGTGTGTGATTCCTTTTTCTATGATCTTTTTTAAAAATATATAATTTGTGTGTAAAGGAGCTTCAGAAATATCTTAATCTTTTTTGTCTAACTCTTATAAGTGGTTTTTAAAAAGCAATAATTTATACAAGGCAAATAAATCTCCCCAGATTATTTTTTTCCATATCACACTTGTATGTGGGAAAGAGTCTTGTAAAATCATTAGTGTGAAGCTAGGCCAGTGAGAGCTATTATTTTTTATTAAAAAATCAACTTCAAAATGAATGTTTAAATGCAAGCTTAACGTAGTTAAAAATGCAATTAAGTCTCATTCCTTGACACTTGAGAGCTCTTTTTATTTATTTATCATAGTCAACAAGTATTTTTCAAAGGCTTGCTCTGCACCAGGCAGTATGTTTGCGCTAGGGGTAGCCGGTAAGCAAAACAGAGAAGGAAGTCGCCACCGTGGAACTTACTTCCATTGGGGGAGGTAGACAAAAAAATAGTACAAGAGAATTACTGCCTGTGGTAAATGCTAGGAAGGAAATAAAGCGTGGAGGAAGAGAGACAGACGGACCTACCTAAGAGGCTACCTAAGGAGGGTCTCTCTGAGAAGGTGAATTGGAGTTGAGGCTTGAAGGATGAGGCCGCGTCCACCAGGAGACCTGGGAAGCGCCTTGGAGGGAGGGACCAGCAGAAGCAAAGGCCTAGAGGCAGGAAAGGCTCAAGGTTCCAGAAGGAGAAAGGAGGCCAAAGTGACCAAGAATGGCAGAGGTGGAAAGACGGGCGGGAGCCAGATTCTGCAAGATGTTACAGGCCTTGGTGAGGAATTTGAATTTTATTCTCAGTGTAGTAGGAAGACAATGAAGGATTTATGCAAGGGAATGATGTGACCAGATGCTGTTCTTTGCTTTTTAAAAAATTGTGGCAAAATATACGTAACATAAAATTTACCATCGTAACCATTTTTTAAGTGTGCAATTCAGTAGCATTAAGTATATTCGTGATGTTTTGCAACCATCACCACTATCCGTTTCCAGAATTCTTCGTCATCCCAAACAGAAACTCTGGATCCAGTAAACAGTTACTACAGGCTGCCTTATATGGGAATCATTTTCTGTTCCTTTAAATTTTGCATGCCCGTGATGACTTTTCTTAGAAACTCTCCCTAGGGAGAAGTCTTTCCGCCCAGGGAAAGCTATCATGGTGACTCCAGCAGTTCTGTCCCTAACCCTTATTATCCTCACAGCTGTAATCCAGACTGAGGCTCACTGAAGGGCAGGCTAGTGCTTCTGGTTGAGTAGAAGGTAGCAGCTGGGTTTTAGACCAGTTCCGAGCAAATGATCTTCCTCGTCTCAGAAACCGGCCACACCACTTTGGAAGATAGTTTGGCAATTTTTCAAAAAGTTAAACATGAAACTACCATGTGCCCAGCAGTTCTACTCCTACGTGTCTACTCAGGAGAAATGGAAACATGTATCCACAGAAAGAATCCCACCTGAGTGTTCAGAGAAGCTTTGTTCATAATAGTCCCCAACTAGAAACAACCCGCTGTCCATCAACTGACGAATGTATAAACACAATGTGGCCGGTGCATGCGACAGAATACTTTTCAGCCCCAAAAAGGAACAAACTACGGACACGGGCTATGTCAGAACCTCAGAAACGTGATGCTAAGTGAAAGAAGCCACACACAGGCGAGCACATATTGTATGAACATGAAATAACCAGAAAATGCAAATTTCTAGACAGAAACTAGATTAGTGGTTGTGTGAGGTTAGGACTGGGAACAGAGATCACCCGTAAGTGGGCATGAGGGGGCTTCTTAGGGGAGATGAAACTATACTTAAACTGACTGATGACGATAGTTGCACCATTTGGTAAAGTTACTAAAAATCATTGAATTATACACTGAATACAAGTGAATTTTATGCTGTGTAAAACATACATGATCAGGGGCTTCCCTGGTGGCGCAGTGGTTGAGAGTCCGCCTGCCGATGCAGGGGACACGGGTTCGTGCCTCGGTCCGGGAGGATCCCACATGCCGAAGAGCGGCTGGGTCCGTGAGCCATGGCCGTTGAGCCTGTGCGTCCGGAGCCTGTGCTCCGCAATGGGAGAGGCCGCAACAGTGAGGGGCCCGCGTACCGCAAAAATAAAGACAAATAACCCGTGGTCGGGGTCAGCTCTCCCTATCAGAAAGTCAGCCCGCTGTTCTGGCAGCGACCCTTCCCTTAAAAAAACCAAAAAAAAAACAACAACAAAAAACCATACGTGATCAGTAGCTTGGATAGAGTCTGATACTCAATGCTCACTGGAAGACAGAAGGTTCACCTGGACCAATATAGAAACCTTTTAACTGAGCAGAATGGGAAGGAAAATCTGTCCTAGTATTGCTGATATGCCTTGCTTTATCTGTGACAATTCTATTTTGAATGGCTCTCAGTCTCTCTATTTTAAAGGGAATTAAAGTCTCTAAAGCCTTTTTAAAAAGCCATAATTACCTAAGGTTTTCCCTATAACTGTGCAATTCTTATTTCCTTCAGCTTTTCCTACTAGGACTTCAGATCTGAAATAATTTCTGTTCCCTGAACTGTTATGTCTGTTCCCAAGTAAACTGGTTGTATCAAAGATTACTACTGACTATTTCATTTTTGGTGGCTTTGAGGAATTTGTTTTTTAAATTCTCAGAGAAGCTTTTGGTCCTCAAATGGCTGAAAGTTTCTGATCGAGATAACTTCACAAGATAACTTGGCCAGTGTTTGTTCAAATCCTGTGCTCGGCTGTTTTTGGAAAAATATCTTCAAATTAATTTTTGTTTACAGGGTATGGTTAGGAAAAGAATAACTATGTTATAAACATCCTTTTGAAAAGTAGCAATTTAGGAAGAACCTAAGAATCAGGACCTGTGGCGTGACCCTGGGTAAGTCTCATTACCTCTGTTTTCCCTCTTTTCTCATCTTGTACCCTGGGGGCGGTATGTACCTTAAAGACAGCGACATAGAGAAGCACCTAGAACAGTGACCGCCAGCTAGGAAGCACTCCATAGGTGTTTTCTTTATTCCCGTGGAAAATGACCATCGGTAGTAGTTTGTATGGTATTTCTTTGGATGTTTTTATTTTTGCATGATCATTTCTTTTCAAGAAGCAGAATGAAAACCATTGTATATCTTGAGTTTTGAAAGAACAAAGCCATCATCACCATCTACATTATCATCAGCAGCAACAAACACTTATAAATGAAGGGTGGTGTTGTGGTTAAAAGAGTGGGAGCTGGGTCAGCCTACCTGGGTGTGAATGCCGGCTCTGCCGTTACCAGTTCAAGTGACCTTGGACAACTCTCTTAGCTTCCCTCGGCCTTGTTTTCATTAATAAATTGGGACTCATAATGGTACCTTTGTCATAGGACAGAGATTAAATGATAGAATATGTGAAAAGCACAACACTGTAAAAATGGGGCTAAATGATGACTCTTAGTAATTGTAGATGCTTCGACTCTGTATGAGAGACCATCCCCATTCTTGACCAGCCAGCAATCTCTGCACTTGAATGCTAAATTTTATGTGACTTTAATCAGTTTAGAGTTGCTGAGAGCTCAAATTTCCTTACTGGGAAATAGAAATTGCTATTGTAGATTTAATGAAAGGCAGAGACGTGTATTGTCTGGCTCTTCCGTCCTTTGGATTTAAGGAGGTGTGTACAGTAGGTGAGTCCAAGGAAAAGATCTGCATTGGGCAGTGTTCATGTCTTTGAACCTCCTCTTAGCAATATTCTCTCACTTCCCCTCATCAAATTTGAAGCCTCTTCTCTGAATGTCTAGGGTCTTCATATTGCCTCCTGTGGTAGATTGAAAAACGTGGCAAAGATATTTGACAGCTGCTCTCGTGAAAAGGGAGAGACTGTTTGTCCACACCTTGAATCTGGGCTGGTCTAGGCACTTGCACTGACCAGCAGAATGTACCGGAAGTGACTGTATGCAAGTTTAGGAGCCTTAAGAGGCCTTTCCTCTTCTGCCTTTGCCTCTTGGAACCCTGCCCCGCAACCACCATGCTATGAAGAATCCCAGAGTGAGAGATCATGAGAGGAGAGAGGCCCAGGACATTGCCCTGCTGAGCCCACTGGAGTCCAGTGCCAGCTGACCCCCCTGCTGACTGCAGCTGTGGGAGTGAGCTTAGGTGAGACCTGTATGAGCCACAGAGTTGTGAGAAATACTAAACCGTTCTTTTAAGCCACCAATTTTAGGGTGGTTTGTTACACAAAAAGTGTATAACTAATACTCCTGCAAACTTCCCAAGACGTCACCTCTACCCCACCCACACGCCCCACGCACACTCACGAGCGTCTCTCTGACTTGCTGGGCTAAATCAATGATGCTTTGCTGTGACCCCATCCCTGTCTTAACCCCACAGTAAAACTTTCCTCTAATGTGTCCTGGCCTTTAGGAGCCTTGCAGTCAGTTAATGGGTTTGAAAGCAAACTCATACTGTAATTCATACTGAGACCCTAGGAACTGATGTTTGCTTAATGTTTTACCTTGCTTTTTTTTTTTTAAAAAAAAAATAGGTTATTTATTTATTTACTTTAAAAAATTTATTTATTTACTTATTTATTTTTGGCCGCATTGGGTCTTCGCTGCTGCGCAAGGGTTTTCTCCAGTTGCTGTGAGCGAGGGCTTCTCTTTGTTGTGGTGCACAGGCTCTAGGCACGTGGGCTTCAGTAGTTGTGGCTCACAGGCTCAGTAGTTGTGGTGCGTGGGCTTAGTTGCTCTGCGGTACGTGGGATCCTCCCGGACCAGGGCTCAAACCCGTGTCCCCTGCATTGGCAGGCAGATTCTTAACCATTGTGCCACCAGGGAAGCCCCTGTTTTACCTTGCTTTAACCCACAGGAGTAGCTCCTTGCAATGAAGAAATTTAAGACCTGAGGCCGGCGAGGTCCTGGGAAAGATCCCTCTTGTACATGGCTGACTCCTTGTCCTAGAGGTAGAACCTTTAGGTATATGAAAGCTAAGTAAGGCACCTCCCACCTCTGGACTCTTTTCACCTGCTTCTAACATTGCTCTTCTTTTGAGTAGGACAGTGGTTTAAAATACCCATTCTTGGGTCCTGCCCACTGAGGTACTGAGATTCTGATTCAGTGGGTCTAGGTGTGGTCTAGGTGTCTGCATTTTCATTGATGTTTAGTGACTCTGAAAATCACACACACACACACACACACGCACGCACACGCACACGCACACACAGGGAGAGAATTCAGCCCAGTTCAGCTGAGGCATGAATGGGTACCAGTGGAAGCAGTCTGATTGATATTCACATCACATAGTAACATGGCAGAGGTAAATGGAGTTAACTTTTTTTTGTGTGTGTGTGTGGTATGCAGGCCTCTCACTGTCGTGGCCTCTCCCATTGCGGAGCACAGGCTCAGCGGCCATGGCTCAAGGACCCAGCCGCTCCGCGGCATGTGGGATCCTCCCGGACCGAGGCACGAACCCGCGTCCCCTGCATCGGCAGGCGGACTCTCAACCACTGCGCCACCAGGGAAGCCCTGGAGTTAACTTTATAATGTGTAACTATCCTTTGTTATTGATTGAGGAAGGGAATTATACCACCCAGTCTCATCACTCAGAAATCTTGATCTTCTAGAATGTAGGATGGAAAGGGGCTTGGAGAGATGATCTGATCCATAGGCAGAAACAATCATGTCTACCTAGACACAGGAGAAGCTATCCTATTTCTAAAGGCTCTGAAAGTTGGCAATTTTAAAATCTGGTTTAATCATCCATTAATCCCCAGATCTGGAGTTTACTACCTTTTGTCAGTAAAAGTTGAAGCCCAGAAATTTATTTTTTAAATCTTTACATTTTTTGTGTGTTTTACAAATTCATGTCGTACAAAATTCAAAAGGGACAGAAGTGTACAAAGTGAATATTTCCCTCCTAGGCTTTTCCCCCCTTCATTCAGTTCCCTTCTCTGGGGCCCAATACTTTAAAAGAAAATTTTAAAATAAATTTATTTATTTTATCCTTTTTTTTGTTTTGGATTTTTTTTTGATGTGGACCATTTTAAAACTCTTACTGAATTTGTTACAATATTGCTTCTGTTTTATGTTTTGGTTTCTTGGCCGAGAGGTATGTGGGATCTTAGCTCTCTGACCAGGGATCAAACCCACACCCCCTGTATTGGGAGGCGAAGTCTTAACCACTGGACCGCCAGGGAAGTCCCTTAACTCATTTATTGTATTGTTGGCTGTGTTGGGTCTTGTTGCTGCGTGTGGGCTTTTCTCTGGTTGCGGTGAGCGGGGGCTACTCTTCACTGTGATGTGCAGGCTTCTCATTGTGGTGGCTTCTCTTGTTGGGAGCACAGGCTCTAGGCGCATTGGCTTCAGTAGTTGTGGCACACAGGCTCAGTAGTTGTGGCACACGGGCTCTAGAGCGCAGGCACAGTAGTTGTGGTGCAGGGGCTTAGTTGCTCCGCGGCATGTGGGATCTTCCCGGACCAGGGCTCAAACCTGTGTCCCCTGCATTGGCAGGGGGATTCTTAATCACTGCTCCACCAGGGAAGCCACCTAATACTTAAAAAAATTTTTTTTAATTTGAAGTAAAACATATTTACATAAAACATAAAATTCATTGTTTTAACCGTCTTAAAGTATATAATTCAGTGGTTTTTAGTATATTCACAGAGTTTTACAAACATCAACCCAATCTAATTTCAGAATACCCCATCACATCAAAATGAAACTTTATACACCTCCCAATTCCCCCTCCCCCAACTCCCTGGCAACCACTGCATTGGACATTTAATATAAATAGGATGATACGATGTGTGGCAACTTGTGTTTTTGGCTTCTCTCACTTAGCGTAATGTTTCCAAGGTTCATCCACGTTGTAGCGCGTATCAGACCTTCATTCCTTTTTATTACTCAGTAATATTCCATTGTGTGGATACACCACATTTTTTATCCATTCATCCACTGACGAACATTTGGGTTGTTTCCTGCTTTCAGCTATTATAAATAATGCTGCTGTGAATGCTCACGTGCAAGTTTGTGTGTAGGCGAATATGTTCCTAGGAGTGGAATTGCTGGACCAATGGTACCTCATTAACTCTTTTTTTTTGGCCGCTTTGGTTCTTCGTTGCTGTGCAAGCTGTGTGCAGCTTTCTCTAGTTGTGGTGAGCGGGGGCTACTCTTCGTCGTGGTGCGTGGGCTTCTCATTGTGGTGGCTTCTCTTGTTGCGGAGCGTGGGCTCTAGGCGCGCAGGCTTCAGTAGTTGTGGCACATGGGCTTAGTTGCTCCGCGGCATGTGAGATCTTCCCAGGCCAGGGGTTGAGCCCGTGTCCACTGCATTGGCAGGTGGATTCCTTACCACTGCGCCACCAGGGAAGCCCTATGTTTAACTTTTTGAGGAACTGCTAAGATGTTTTCCGCAGTAACTGCACCATTTCCTGTTCCCACCACCAGTGTATGAAGGTTCCAATTTCTCTGTACCCTCACCAACACTCATTATTTTCTGTTTTTATTGCCTTCCTAGTGGGTGTTTGTTGCTAGTGTATGGAAATACAATTGATTTTTGTATATTGATCTTGTATTCTGCAACTTTGCTGAACTTTTTTATTAGCTCCAATAGTTTTTCTGGTGGATTTTTTTTTTTTTTTAGTGGTTTCAATATAAAACATCATGTTTTCTGTGAATAGATATAGTTTTACTTCTTGTTTTACAATCTGAATGTCTTTTATTGCTTTTGTGTGCCTAATTGCACTAGTTAGAACTTCTGGTACAATGTTGAATAGAAATAGTGAAAAGTGCATATCATTTTCTTTTTCCTGATCTTAGGAGGAAAGCTTTCATTGAGTATGGTCGTAGCTGTGGGTTTTTCACAGATGCAGTAGGAAGGTTTGGGTGTGTTCTTTCAGGGATAGTATATTCATATATTAGAAAATATATTAACATAACTTTTAGCCTATATACAGTGTCTGCACCTTGCATTTTTCAGCTAAAAATATATCTTGGAGATGTTTCTAAATTAGTACTTAAAGAATTTCTTCATTTAAACAAAAATGGTTGCTTGGTTTTTTCATTGTAGGAACACACCATCATTTATTGAATCAGCCCTCTATTGAAGGATAACCTAACTCTCAGCAGTGTTGGTCATATGAATTCAAAATCAGCAATCATTTATTTAATCCCTAATATTTATTTAACACCTACTATTGTGAAGGGCACAATAAAAGTTATTGAAGAAAGTAGAGTCTTTCATTCACCTCATTTTCCTATTTTTGTTATAGAAATACTTGAGCAAAAAAAAATAAAAAAGTTAGCCTAACCCTATTTCTTCCAACTTTCTAAATTTCAAACACATAGAAGAGTTGAAAGAGTTGTACAAGGTAACTCAAATAATAATTACCTAGAATAATCAATTGTTAACATTTTGCCATCTTTATCTATGATAATATGTTTATTTGCTCTGTTTGCTGAATCATGTGAAAGTAAGCTGTGGATTTCTGGACAATTCACCCCTAAAAATAAGGATGTTCTCCTACTTAACTACCATATTATATCACACAGAAACTTAACTGTTTATTCCTAAATATCATCAAATATCTGATCCATGTTCAGTTTTTAAAATTTGTCCCTGCAATGTCTTTTCAGTGTCTTTTTTTTTTTTCTTAATTAAGATCTAATCAAAGTCTACAGTGCATTTTGGTTGTTATCTCTGTTAAGTCTCTTTTATCTAGAACAGTTCCCGTATCTTTTTTTTTTTAAATAATATTGACTTTTTGAAGAGACTAAGCTAGTTGACTTCTAGAATGTCCCACATTCTAGCTTTGTCTGATTGTTTCCTCATGGTATTGTTTACCCTGTTCTTTTATTCCCAGTATTTTCTGTAAATTTAGAGGTTAATCCTAAAGTTTTGATAAGATACAGGTTATCTTTGGGACAACATTTAGTAAGTGAATCTATATACTGTTGCATCCTATCAGGAGGCATATGACGTCATTATTCTCCTATTAGTGATGTTAAGTTTGATCACTTGTTTTCGGTAATGTCCTCTAGAACTCTCCATTGAAAAGGTACAATTTCCCCTTTAAGCTCTGATAGTTACTCCTTTAATCATTAGAGAATGTCAAAGACTTGTATTTGGAGGAGAGGTGGTGGAAATCTATTTGCTTCTTTTCTTCCTTATATACCTCAATTCCAGCTAGTGGTTTAGACAACTTTTAGTTACAAATAGAAATCTAATGGCAGGCATGCAATAGATCAGGTGACAATCTATAACCTGGAATAGTAGGGCATGATCAGCCCCTTACTCTGGGATCAGTGGAAAGGTCACTGCATTAGAAATCAAAACCAGGGATCACAGTTTCAGTCTCTAATCTGCCACGAGCTAGCCATGTGACCTTAAATCATTTAACTTCTCTGGGCTCCAGTTTCTTCATCCTTGAATCCAGATGGTCTTTAGAGTTCCCTATGGCTCTGGTGATGCTATGCTTTTACTCCATTTCACTTAGTGAAAAATATTAGATCACATTTACTAGATGTACAATGTGGGAGCTTTTGTTTCTCTCAAAAATTAAAACACTTGGGAATTTCAATTAATTCCATGATTAGGGGGTGCCTACTCCATGTAGGTGTTCACTACATATTCTTGTGAATCAGGATACTAGTTTTGATGAGTGGACTTTTGGTTTTATTATTATGTTTTATTTTTATTTTTTCCTTTTCTTTTCCATGACCCAAGAAAATTGTTGGGCAGCTAGGTTACTTTTTCTTTGTCCTATTGGTTGAATTGTGTCCCTCCACCAAATTTATATGTTCAAGTCCTAACCCCCAGTACCTCAGAATGTGAACTTATTTGGAAATAGCATTGTTGTAGATGTAATTAGTCAAATTAAAATGAGATTATCAGGGTGGGCTCTAATCCAATATGACTGGTATCCTCATAAAAAGGGGAAATGTGGACAACAGAGACATACACACAGGGAGACTGCCATGTGAAGATGAAGGGAGAGATTGAGGTGATAAATCTATAAGCCAAGGAACACCTAAGATTGCCAGCAAACCACCAGAAGCTAGGAGAGAGACCTGGAACGAATTCTCCTTCATATCTTTCAGAAGGAACCATCCCTGCTGACACCTTGATGTTGGGCATGTAGCCTCCAGGACTGCAAGACAATACATTTCTGTGGTTTAAGCAAACTGATACACTTGGTATCCCTGATCTGGTAATCAATTCCTTGAGGAATTATAATAACCTACAGGGAAAGTAAAGAAATCACAAGCTTTTCTCTCTTTCCTTTAAACCATTTTTGAAAATTGAAGTATAGTTCATTTACAATGTTGTGTTAGTTTCAGGTGTACAGCAAAGTGATTCAGTTATACATACATATATACATATATATGTTCTTTTTCAGATTCTTTTGCATTATAGGTTATTACAAGATATTGAGTATAGTGCCCTGTGCTATACAGTAGGTCCTTGTTGGTTATCTATTTTACAGATAGTAGTGTGTATATATTAATCCCAAACTCCTAATTTATCACTCTCCCCACCTCCCACAGGCTTTTCTCTTGTACAGATGTCAGAACCCTTACCAGGCTGAAAAATATGTATGAATGTATGTATGTACGTATGTATGTATTCATGCAAATTCTGTATCAGACCAGACACATTTTCTGAACCGTTCATGGGGTAATTTGCTGCTATTGTGTCTCTGGTAGGTTTTGTGCATCTGTACATGTGCACATGTGTATATTCTCAGGCATGTATATATAAATGTCAGCCTTATCTTTTCAATACATTCTGACTCTTGATACCAAGGAGACAGACTAGAACTCATTATTCTCCAACTGAATTTAAATATCTTAGTTGTTTCAGCATACATACGGTCACGTCCCCAACACAAAAAAAATTATAATCAGACTTTTGAGTAAAAATCTTAATAATTGCTCGCAATTCCTATATGTAGCAAGATACCAGCCATGGAAAGATATAAAGGAAGCCAGGTAAGTAGAAAATTCCTCTGAAGAATACAAAGGATCTGCTAGAATTTTCCATGCATTTCCACGTTTCGCCAGAATCTTGGGATGTGGACCTCTCGATACATGTTATACTTCAATAGGTAATTTAAAAAGCACACAGATGCAAAAAATGCTTTTGTGTGGTTCAGATGAGTGGCTTCAGAAAGCTCTATGGATGTAGTGGTTTTATGAGCATTTCTTCATCTATTCTAATGGTATAATTTGTTCTGCTTTGGAGGAGTTTCCTCACCTGTGTCCTGATGACCACTATGGTTCCTTCCGCCTATAAAATGCTATCGGTCTAACATAAATGATAGCAGAAGTAGTTAGTGCTAGCATGAATTTTTCAAATGTGACCTTTCAAGGTTGACGTTCTGACATAAGCCTTCATCAGTGATTGTTACTTAACCACAAAATCATCTTGCAAACGTAACAAACAAATCTGGCTGTTGTTATAAAAAATTTAACTGTGTCTGATTATGTACTGTGATAAGAACAAAGTGCTTAACCAGAGAGTTGGTGGATATGAATTAAAAAAGGGACAATAATGGAATTTTTATACTTACTGATGAGAAGTTCAAGTATATCTGCATGTCTGCAATTAATGCCTTGTGTAAATGTAAGCAAAATGCATTTATCTACCTGAAAAGAAGCTCATCTTGCAAAAATAAAGATTTAGAATAGTTCTGTTTTGCAATAGAAAGACTGGTGATAAATGAGAAACGTGTTCGTCATAAAGACGACTGTGGTTCAGACTAGTCCAGATGCCACAGAGTCACTACCAAACTCTTACACTCGTGGTTGAATTTAGAGTGGTTTGCTTAGGCACATGGTTTGGAGTGAACAATCATTACCCAGACGTTATACACATGTCTCAACTTCTGTAGTGGTATAGAAAGAACGGAGACCTCAGAATCTCTTCTTCCGATTCACAGTGTTACAAAGACAAACTAATGGAAACCAAAATGAACTCCTACGAGCCCAAAGAACATAACTTTGTCACTATCAGCCTAAAATACTGCCTTTACCTGGTCTCGTGGAAGTTCTAATAAACAGTGCAGGAGGCATTCATCCAGGGGTAAAACGTATTCCATAAAAATTGTCCTTTCTTTGGACTTGAGGATATGGGGAGGGGGAAGGGTGAGCTGTGACAAAGCCAGAGAGTGGCGTGGACATATATACACTACCAAACGTAAAATAGATAGCTAGTGGGAAGCAGCCACATAGCACAGGGAGATGAGCTCGATGCTTTGTGGCCACCTAGAGGGGTGGGATAGGGAGAGTGGGAGGGAGGGAGACACAAGAGGGAAGAGATATGGGAACATATGTATATGTATAACTGATTCACTTTGTTATAAAGCAGAAACTAACACACCTTTGTAAAGCAATTATACTCCAATAAAGATGTTAAAAAAATTGTCCTTTCTTTAGGGATACTTCTGGTATGCTAAGCACTTATTTCACAAATCTTTCCAAAAATGACTCCATAGTCCATGATTTATCTTTTCAAGTGTGCATCCTAAGAGCCCAACCCTGGCAATTCCATTTTCAAACCCCAAAGAGACATAAGCAGGACTGTGAATTATGTCACCAACCTGATAATAACCGGTGATCCAATTTAATCTGTTTCCAGATTTTCTAATAATGATTCGATGTTACAATGTTTGGCTTCAAAAATGACATAAATAACATTTTTTACTGCCAGTGTTTTTATGATCTCTTTTCATATCTGTCAGTTCCGATTATTCAAGATATCTATCAGTGTATATCAGGCATTGAGCCACTTATTTGATTTTACTTAGATCCAACTGCTTCTTTGAAAACCTATGCTGAATTGGGTTCTTGAATTATGATAGTGAGTTTCTCAAGTTCACATATCTGGCAAACAGAATTGTTTTTGTATTCATTAATCCATTTTTTAAAAATAATTTTATGGCTAGTGTGGGCTGCCAAACACAAGCTCAGTGAAACTTTACAAAGATGGGGAAGGATTAACTATTTAATGTAATTAATTATTCCTGTTTTGTTCACAGTGACAATCTGTCTTAAGACACCCTAAGACATGCCCTGGGCGTAGGCTCTTTTCCGCCTAAGCTCTCCAGTGTTAGCAGATGTGCAGGGACTCAGGAAGACAATTATTGATAAAGTACCAGCTAGTTCCCCAAAGACCCAAGGCTTGTATACATCCCAGCAGTCCATAAGCACATCCTTCTTCTGACCCAGCAATAGGAGAGCGCAGAGATGGGAGTGCTTCTTTGCCATCTACTCACTGGAGGATGTGCGTCCACACTTCTCCTTAAGGCTTGGGTGATGTTTGCAGTATGTGTGTGAATGCACCCTCCTGAGCCTGGTGTGGATCTTCCAAATGACCTCCCCTTCCTTCCTTCAAACCTCAGCTTGAATATCCCTTCTGCTAGGAAGCCTTTGTCCATCAGCCTAACATGGGGCATGGGTCAGGGTTGCCACATTGCACAACTGTAGAATATATATATATTCTTTTTCAGGTTCTTTTTCCTTATAGGTTATTACAAAATATTAGATATAGTTCCCTGTGCTATACGGTAGTTCCTTGTTGTTCATCTATTTTATATATAGTAGTGTGTATATGTTATTCCCCAATTCCTAATTTATCCCTTCCCCTGGACCTTTCCCCTTTGGTAACCATAAGTTTGTTTTCTATGTCTGTGAGTCTCTTTCTGTTTTGTAAATAAGTCCATTTGTATCATTTTTTTAGATTCCACGTATAAGTGATATCATATGATATTTGCCTTTCTCTGACTTACTTCACGTAGTATGATGATCTCTAGGTCCATCTGTGTTGCTGCACATGGCATTATTTCATTTTTTTAATGGCTGAGTAATGTTCCATTGTATATATGTACCACATCTTCTTTATGCATTCCTCTGTTGATGGACATTTAGGTTGTTTCCATGTCTTGGCTACTATAAATAGTGCTGCAGTGAACACTGAGGTGCATGTATCTTTTCGAATTATGGTCTTCTCTGGATATATGCCCAGGAGTGGGATTGCAGGACCCATGTGCCCTTCTTATGTGCTACAGCTTCCACTGACTTTACCCTGCTGAACTGTAACTGTTTCCTTGTCCACCTTTCCTCCTGAAGAACAGGGACTGTATCTTAGGTGGTTGAACCTGGCAGAGTATGTGCTCAGTAAAGGGTAAACTGAGTTGTTAAGTTCTGTGGCTCTGGATCCCGTATCCCCCGATGTGTGGACCAGAGCAAGCAGTTGCCGTAGTCTTGTTTTGGAAGAGAGGTGCTACCCGCGTTAGAGGTCTCCCTATTCCTCGTCATTTACGAGCGTTACCTCCTGCCAGGCCCCAGTACCCTGTGTACCTTCTGAGAGAACAGTGCTGCTGGAGGGGTTGGAATGGGAGAGAGGGGCTGAATAAACCCAGGTGCTCCAGCCTTGGTTGATACCATGGTTTTTTAAAAAAGCATGTCTACCCCCTTCCACACCCCTTATCTTTTCTAAGGTAGACCTGTCAGTTGTAAATTCGAGTTTTAGTGGCAGAGGATTATATGATCCATAAGGTCTGATTTGTTATTTATTCATTTAATATTTTATATATATATATATATATATATATATGGAAGAATCAAAATCATTGAAATCAAAAAAGATGGTTCTGCTTTGTGGAAAACAAATCCTTATGCTATAGTACATTTTTCTATTAAAAAAAAGAAAAACTGATTTTCAGAGTTCTGCCAACAACGCTCTAAGTGCTAGATTTGCAAATAGGCTTATATTCGTCTTTAGAGAATATGCATATTCAGAGCCATATTATTCAGGAAATATTTGGTTATCTTCAGACTTAGTAAAACTTATGGCTAAAAATAAAAGGGGTAAAATATAAATAGTGGGGAAAGTTAGGGAAGAGGAACAGCAGCCATTACAAGAATAGAAAAGAGAGGAAGAGGTAAGGGGGACTGTGTGCTATCTTCTGTTTTGGTTTATGTCTTCACCACTATCTGAAATTCAATTCAACTGAACAAATATTAACTAGGTACCCAGCGTGCAGAGGGTCAGAAGATGCAATATCAGCCTCCATGTTCTTGGAGTTGAAGAGACAGGATATAATGACTGACTCCCCAAAATGCTTTCCTTCAGGTAATGAAACCATGATGTAGTTTAGGGTTTGGACTCAGTTCCATGGTAGCCCCGGCCCCTCACCAAAGAATTGTTCAGACACCCAGGCCTAAGCCTGAAATAAAATTCCTCCAGCCACAATGGTTGGTTCAGGAATGATTGTGTGACCCAATTTAGTCCAATTAGATGCCAAAGGAAGTTTTCTGAAGGCGCCGGGGAGAGTTTCCTGATTCCTAAAACAGAGAATAGACAGTAGGGTATTCTTCCCAGGGCCCCAACTGGGTATGAATAGGAGACCCACAAGCACTGCAGCATAAAAGTTGTGAACAGAGATCAGCAGAGTCAATAAAATCTCAGAGAAATGGGTGGAGAACACTGATCAGGCCTTGCCTGAATTTGCACTAATGCTTCATTTCATTTTAATTGTATGAATCAACAGACCTTTGTCGATTGCTTAGGGCAGTTGGAGTTGGCTCTTTGCATTCTAACCGATACACTTGGCAAGCACACTGATATTTATAACGCTTGTCAGAATATGATCAGTGATATAAAGTTTATGCTGAAGAACAAAGCAGAGTCCCTAGGGGAGGGGATCCCGTTACTAGTAATTGTGGAGTAAAATAATATGAATAGTATCAATTAGAAATTAAACTAGGTTTACAAGAAGGAATTAACACACGACAGAACAAATAACAAACGTTAAGTAAGAGGAACCTAAGTTAGAAATGAATCATAGAATTTGAGAGTTAGAAGAGATCTCAAAGCTTAGATAGGAAAACCCCTAGATTTCCTGTGTACAAATAGGCCCCGAGAGGCTAAGTGACTTGCCCCAAGTCGCAGAACTGAGTTGCAAGGTTGAGAACCCAGTTTTCTTGAATTCCGAATGGGGTTCTTTCTGCTGCATTCACATAGTTCCCTCTCTAAAGATAGGAAAAGAAATAGGAAAATGGTATTTTAAAATGTCAGCATAGGAAGAAAAGTGAGGAAAATGCTGCATTTTCATTTAACGGGGATTTAGGAAGCTCATAATAGAAATTTTGGATATTTTATTTTTAAATAAGACCCTGGCCTTTACTAAAAGGTTGAGCATATGATACCGCGTGGAACCCCCTGGGGTAGCAATGCTATGTGCTCCATGTAAAGCCAGGCGGGGCTGGTTCAACCCACTCTCACCCCAAACCCGTGACGCCCCGCCCCGCCCCCTGAGCTGTCAATCATCTGGCTCTTGATAGAGTTAGACTCTACATTCTTTTACAAGATCAAAAACCATTCCTTAAGAGGTCAGGACAATAGTGTATTCAGCTTGGTGTCTTTGCGCTGTGGGACGTTTTTCTTTATTCTTCCCACATATTAAGTGAGGTAGGAGATTCCAATAGAACTGTAAATGCTAAAACTGCAGTAAAATGGATCTCTTGAGTTAGACCTGTGTTCTGGTCTCAGGTGTTCTATTTTAATTGCTCTAAGATCTTAAACATGTTGTATAACCTCTGAGTCTCCATTTCCTCGTCTGTTAAACTAACAACTGCCTTGCCTATCTTTCAGGGTTGTTATGAAGATCAAAAAAGCTCATGACTGTGAAAAGCAGAGGGTGATTTCTACAGCCCTTCATGCCCCTCAATTCAAAGATTAGGGAGCCAGGAGCAGCTGAGTGACTCCCAGGTCTGTTAGTGACAGACAGGTAGACCAACCCCTTCCTGAGAATGGTGAGATTCGACCTCCAGGATAGAGACTCATAATTACATTCAAAACAGCTACCAGATTTGCGAGATTTATTCAACAACCGCCTAACAAAGCTATATATGAACACTGGATTCTACCATTTCTCTTAAAATGATGCCCCAAACGTAATAAAACATTACGTAAAATGCCAAGAGAGATCGGTATGAACAATCTAGCAGAATGAAGCCCATTTTAAAATCAGTTTCTAGCACTGTTTTGCTTTTTTAGCTAAAGAAAAGAAAAAACACTCAGAGAGTGACTAGGAAGTTCAGTGAAGGAAAGGAAAATGATTTCTCGTGGACCTGTGTTAACAGTACAGACACTCAACACGGCATCGTCTTCTCCAGACCTTTCCCAAATTCTCCTTTTCCCTGAGTCTGTGAACCCTGCAACTTGAATACTCGAGGTCTTTACTCACATGTAGCCAGTCTCCTGCGTTAACAATTTAAACGATGTCTTTCCTCAGCCAGAATGACTGTGAGATCTTGTGATCTACCATATTGACATTCTTTCTATACTCTATGTGTTTGTCTGTTTGCCACTTTCACAGAAGGATTTGAAGCAATTTATACAAATATATGCTCTGTCCAAGAATAAAACAAAGTGGAGTGAGTTTGGGGAAAGAAAAAAAAATATGGATAAGGAAATGTGATGAACTGCCAGATATATATACACAGTAGCCCAGCTCAGTTGCCAGCAGTGTGGGGAAAAAAGAAAAAAAAAAGACTCTAGGCTTTTTGAGAAGCCAGAGCAAAGGCAAATCTTTGCTACCTGGTGATCGCCATTTGGTTTATAGTCGGCAGCCTGTGCCGGGCTGGAGAGAAGCAGCAGAAGGCAAGCTTGGCTTACAGCCAATGCAGCATACTCTTAGGGAACCATACTAGCGAAAGCATTAAATTGCACCCTGAACTCTAAATATTCACTTTTAAAACATCCATCTGTCCACCACCCACGAGCCCAGTGGAGTGGCTGCTTAACTTCTCCAGTGAGTAGCCGATCTACAGATTCTCCTACCCTGAGCAAATTGGGTTATATCCAAATTCAAAGGCTGCCTTTGCTCCCGCGGAAGCCACTTAAGCGTCTGCTGCCCTTGGTAAATTCACTGCCCTAGGCAACTGCTTGTTCCATCTCTGTTCTTTTCCCAGCCAGAGTCATTGTTCCAACTTATTTGTATGAGTCAATGCTTCTCAGATACCCAGAAGCCTATTCCCAGAGCTCACTCATTAGTCAAGTCTGTTTTTTCACTAATCAATTACATTCTTTTGTAAAACTAGCTAATCTGAAGAAAAGTGAGTTAGTTAATTTGAGAAAACAAGTGTTGAAATTGTTGTAGTATCATGTTTTCATAGAAAGTGCTTCTCTAAATTAGAGTTGAGGTATATATGTGAATGATGCAAGTGGTCATCGGATTTTAGGAACGGGTCTTTATCCTTGTGGCCATCTCCCTAGATTTTCTTCTCTCTTCCAGTGTACCTTTTTTAAAATTTTTTGTTTTATGTTGGAGTATAGTTGATTAATATCGTTCTGTCAGTTTCAGGTGTACAGGAAAGTGTTTCAGTTATACATATACATGTATCTATTCTTTTTCAAATTCTTTTCCCATTTAGGTTATTATAGAATATTGAGCAGAGTTCCCCATGCTATACAGTAGGTCCTTGCTGGTTATCTGTATTTTAAATATAGCAATGTGTACATGTCAATCCCAGACTCCCAGTCTATCCCTCTTCCCGACCTTTCCCCCCGGCAACCATAAGTTTCCAGTGTACCTTTTTGACAACAGTGCTATATAAACAACCTTGTTCCTAGTTGAAAGAAAGACCTGTGAAATGACAGGCCCGTGGGTGTGCATGGGAGGGTAAGATTGAGACACGGGAAGTAGACAAAGAATGGGTGACACTATTTGGGCAGCTTGATTTAGCTGTGTCTATAATCATTACTTTGTGATCATTTTTATCACCATCTGCCTAACTAATAGTGTTTTTAAAACCAGAGCCTTAATTCAGCCCCTGCAGAGTGTTTGTTTTAAACTATTTGGTCTATCTAACAACTGGTGACAAACTATCAGAAACTCGCAGAGAAGATTCTTTCATTCATTTACACAGACTTAAATGTTTCAATTGCATGAACACATCACTTTTATTTTAGTCACAGCTTTCTTCTCTCGTTTTGATCTGCTGTTTGACTTTTTGCCTTGCCAACCCAGATTCAACTGTCTTCAAAGATGTCTTTAGCGATCATTAAAAAAATCAGCTCTCTTTTCTTTGGCTAACTCTGCAACCTGGAGAATTAAAACAACATTGTCTAGTTGTGCTGTTGACTCATGTGCAATCTTCAGAAAAGTAAATCACTTTCCTGTGGCTGATTAGCTTTTGTAGCAAGGTTTCCATGAACATATGCTCTTTGGAGACTAGCAGTAATTCCATCTGTTTTTCTCTCCTATCCTTTGTAATACAGAATGTGGAGGATCTATAGGAGCTGTGAATTACTGAACTTCTCTATACCTTTAAGAATGCGTTTCCGATTCAAAAGATTTTCATTAGTTTTGATAAACGGTACAGTGTAGGAAAAGAGGCTATTTCTTAATCTGTAAAACTGATAGGTTTTATAGATTTGGATTTCTGTGGAGTCTATTTTTTTCTTGTCCATCTGTTGTCACAAACTCACAAATGAGAAATAGCAATTATTGTGAAAGCAGAGTAACCAGTATAATCATCTCCAGTTTTGGAACAGGTTGTACTACTTTGTATTTGTCTTCACCTGCACATGTCAATTTTAATGCTTCTCTGAGGTAGATAATTTTATGTTATTTTATAGATAAGGATAATGAGGTACTGAGAGGTTGATGGAGTCCTGGTGTCATATCACCGTGCCACAAAGTAAGCTTTTAAAGCTCAGATTCAAGGATCAGAAGTATGATTTGCTGCCAAACCACATCAGAAAAGATTCCCAGATTTTGACACCAAGGTTGTGTCTATTGACATAAGGATATGCAGGTTGACTGGGTCAACTTTTTCTCCGCCTCTCGGGTCCTCCTTCCACTTCATCAAACACAACGTAGGCTCGAAAACAAGAGCCGTGACGCTCTCCCAAAAGTTTTATCTTTAAAACAGGGATTATAAGCCTAATACTTATAGAGTTGTTTTGAGGAGGAAATGAGAAGATGTACAGGCTTTGTTACAGACGCTGGTACTTAGTAGGTATTCAATAAATGTTAACTACTATTATCATTATGATCAGCTCATAGAGGAAAGAAATGGAGGACTTCAAAATCCCTGACGTGGAGCAGATTAAAAGAATGTTTGTAATAGGGTGTTTACTTTGAAAAAGAGAACGTTTCAATTGTTTCTTCCAAAAGCTTGGAAGAGCTAAGATACTCTTCTGTAGACGCACAATGCTTGGAGCCAGGAATTGTCGTGTATTACTTTCTACCTATTATCGATTCTTGTCGTCTACTCTCATCTATATATCTACTGTCTATCATTATCTATTGATTTTCTGTCAGTTATCTATCATCTGTTATCATCTATTATCCTATTACGCAAGAATAAATTTTTATCCCATAACTCTCCCCTTTACCCACAGCCAACTGACAAGGGTCAAAGACCTATCACAGGGATAATAAAGGAGAAATAGCAAAGTGGTAGCTAGCAACCACTTATGAAATTACCAATATTTGGTGATTTTTGACCTACATGAGTAGCAATTTCATATGATTCAACCTAATAGACTATGAATCCAGACGCACCCAGGCTACGAATTAAAACCTAAGAGACGATGTATTTTCTATTGTTTTTTTCTGACCTACTTCCAAAGCATATGAAACAAACATATAGCAAAAGATTAAAAAAATTGAATAGGAAATAGTGATTCACCAGGGTTGTTCAATGTTTAGAAAGTACAAATGAATTCAGCACAATTTCAGTTTATTGCACTTGCCATCTTCAGAAGCCATTTTAGATACAGGAAATGGCATTTTCTAAATATAAAACAGAAGTAAACATTAACAAAAATTATGGCTATTTCTAGCATGAAAGCCCACTGTCTTTTAAATATTTCTTTTTAAATTTAAGTTTATTTATTTTTTAATTTATTTATTTTATTTATTTTACTTTTGTCTGCGTTGGGTCTTTGTTCCTGCGTGTGGGCTTTCTCTAGTTGCAGCGAGTCAGGGCCACTGTTCATTGTGGTTTGTGGGCTTCTCATTGCGGTGGCTTCTTTTTGTTGCAGAGCACGGGCTCTAAGAGCTTGGGCTTCAGTAGTTGCGGCATGCGGGCTCGGTAGTTGTGGCTCACGGGCTCTAGAGTGCAGGCTCAGTAGTTGTGGCGCACGGGCTTAGCTGCTCCGTGGCATGTGGGGTCTTCTGGGACCAGGGCTTGAACCCGTGTCCCCTGCATTGGCAGGTGGATTCTTAACCACTGAGCCACCAGGGAAGTCCCAGGACAGGGTTATTTTTAAAACCAAATTTTCTACTGCGTTAGACGATATATTCTTATTATGTGTTAAATAGCTCTAATATTGAAGAGTATTTTTACAAGATAATTTTATACCTTCCTCCTTACTGTTTCCTGCTTCCTTAATTGGTCACCTCGCTAATGGAACTCTCTCTTTGAAACATTGTGGCTTCCCTGTCAAAAGGGAGAGACCAACAGGCTATGAGTAATGCTGTCTTCAAGGCTGGGATTATTATGCTTCCGTCCGTCTTCCTTTCCTATAAGCAGAGCTACCGTCCGTTATAGGCTATACATGCTCTCCCAGGACAGGCTGACCTTCAGCATGCTAATGAAATCAAGACACGTCTTTCAGCACGCAATTAAATTTCAGTGAAGTTCAGAGGTTTTCAGATGTGACATCTTAAAGACGATTTCATCTGCAAAAGTTTCACAAATCACAGGCTGGCAAATTATCAGCTGTACGGAGTCAACATTATCCTCAGCTGTATCTTCTCAGGAAAACAGGCTGAAGTATTATTAACAGGAGGTTTTCTGAAAGGCTCCCTATGGCACCTTTGTTGAAAAGATATTAAACCAAACAGCTGCTGATACGGAAACTGGCTGTTTGAACTCTAACTCAGTATATGTTGACGGGGGAGCCTGTGAGGTCTGACAAACATGATGCAAGAGATGACTAAACATTTGATACTTATTACTCTGCAGTATTCCTGGGGCCAGGGAGGTAGCAGGGATGGCGTTGTGTGGTGCTAAACCGAGACCCAGATCAGTGAGACTTGAAAGGAACCATTCCTTTGTCCTTCTTTCTAGAGATTCAGGCATTATAAATATTAACTTGTCCAAGATCCTGCTTCAGAGCAATCCTTGACAGGACGAATGAAACATTTTGCAACACCTTAAAAAGAACCGATCTTATCACTGCTGCAGAGCTAGTTTTATTATCCCACTTCCTAAAAAAGCCAAGAGACCTCAATAGCTCTGGCAGAATCTTTGTAAAGGTGATGGAATTTGGCCTTTTAATGACGCAAAAAGATGCACGTGTGGATTTTGCAAGGTCGTACTTCCTCGTACATAAATGCTGGGTTTCACCCATGTTTGAACTGTTTGGACTTTTAAAATACAATAAATACAGATACTATCGTATGGAATTTCTTTTAAAAGCACAAAAAGTTAAGAGTATAGAAGTGTATTTGGGTTATGTGGCACAGTTGGTCTTTCACAATTTTAGAAAAATGAAAGAAAGCATTCTCATTGCAAATACTGTTATTTTTAACCAGTACAAAAGTCATCAGTTGTGCTAAAATTTCCATAAATGCAAAACAAGTGTGTTCCAACATAATTCAAGACCATGGATGACAATCCAAGAAATACTTACTAAGCCAGCGGTCAGGCAGACCATGGCCAGAGGGTCACATCCAGCTCCCAGCTGATCTGGGAGCTTAGGATGGTTCTTATATTTTTAAAGACTTCTAACAAAGAAAGCAAAGAATAATCAATCGCTACTGTTCATGGCCGGCAAAGCCTAAAATATTTACTAACCAGTCCTTAGCAGAAAAACTTTGCCCACTCCTGTAATAAGCAGCTTGCTATGCTGTGAGCAGAACCTGCATCTTCCATCAGACCCTGCAAGATTGAGTAAAATCTTCCCTGCCCCTTAATAGTTTATAATCTACACATAAGGGGCGTAAGGCCAGTAAGCCCGATTGTAAAGTAAATGGAATCAGATAAGGGCTTCAAAGGAAGAGACACCAGGCTTGGTGGAGAAATAGGGAGTGGTTTCTTGGGAGGTGATTCAGATGAACGCTGCAGATAAGAGGTTTTGAAGGAGAGAGGTGGGTGGAGTGAAGAGGGGGTCAGAGAAACCGAAATGCAGGGAGTGCTCTGGGACCTTAGGGCAAGTCACTTGCAGAAGCAAGTGGCCGGAGGGGTGGCCTCCCAGGCAGGAAACCCAGGCAAGGGTATAGCACAGGCCACGGGTAAGGAGTTGGTAGGGAATCTAGACATTCATCCTCTTAGAGGCCCAAAGGACGGCAATTCACGCTTTTACTCTGGTGTCTGATGTAACTGTGTTCTCCTATCCTGACAGGGAAGTGTTGGATTATACTCAGTGACAAACGAGAGAAACAGTCCCTCTTAGCCTGAGCATCTAGTAAATGAGTGGCTTTGGCTGTAAGTCAATGAATAACATTAATATATGCAGTTACCAAGTCACCATTAATAAAGCACTGCACAGTTTCAATCTACTCATCAGAATTCTTAAAAGTCCTATTTTTAAGGCAGTTCAAACCGAGGCGAGGCAGCCGAGGCTGCCAGGAACACGGAGTCCTGCCTCTGAGGGCTTCCCTGACTCAGTGCGTGACCTTCGGCAAAGGGCTCAGCTCTATCTCGGCTGCCTTGGCGATAAAATGGGGGTAGCAGATCTCGACCACCTCACGGGAGTGTGACGGAGAGCAATAAAAGTCCACCAAAAGCTTTCAAGATCAGTGCTCCTGGAAACTGAGTTGTGAAAAGTTCTCTTTCGAGAGTTCAGGGGAGAAAAAAAAAAAGATTTTAAAAATCAAAATAGGACGCTGTTTATAGCTTCTAAGAGTCAGGAGCTTTTCAACACAGAAATGATCGCTGATGGAAGATACAGAGCCTACAGATTGCTAAGGCTGCCCATAAACTACCAGGAGAGTTCTGTTCTGTAAGTTAATGTGAGGGAAGAAATTGTTTTCATTTAAGGTGGGAGAGGATACTGAACATCACACAGCACTGCCTTGCACAAGACAGCCACACGTGGCTGCATGATCTCTACTTCCAGAGCTTGGAATATTCTGCCCACTTCTCCTGTGTGTTATTCAGTTATGAAGGTACACTTTCTTTTCTCTTGAGACTTTCATAATGTGTCCTAGAGAGAGACTGTGGCCAGTCTAGGGACAGAAGGGCTGCCTCGTAGCTGGCAGTCTGTCACTGGCCCTTGGAGTTTGAGGGAGATGCTATCAGGTTGAAAATACTAACATTTCAAAAGAACGTTGAAGAACCGACCCCTAGGTATGCCCACACCACAGCTAGAGCAGACTCCTGGGGGTAGAAGACCTGAGCTGCTCTGCTCTGTAGAGTTCACGGTGAAATATTTCTAGGATTCTGCCAAGAGCACGCTCCTTTTTTTTGTTTGTTTTTTGCGGTATGCGGGCCTCTCACTGTTGTGGCCTATCCCGTTGCGGAGCACAGGCTCCGGACGCACAGGCTCAGCGGCCATGGCTCACGGGCCCAGCCGCTCCGCGGCATGTGGGATCTTCCCGGACCGGGGCACGAACCCATGTCCCCTGCATCGGCAGGCGGACTCCCAACCACTGCGCCACCAGGCAAGCCCGAACGCGAACCTTTCTATCCTCTCCTCCTCCTCTTCCTCCTTCCCTCCCCCATCTCTCCTCCCCCTCACTCTCTCTCTCTCTCTTCCTTTCTTGCTTAAAGAAATCTTGATCTTAGAGTTGACCAAACAGGAGAGATAGGCCAAAAGAATTCAACTTGCAATCTTGTTGGGAGGACAGCAGCTCAAAACCACAAAGCCCTGAGTTTGACCCTAGCACTCTGTGGCTACAGATGACTCATCTTGATAATTATCAGCCTGAGTCTTGTCTATTGGTTTGATAACACCTGAGGAGTGGAAAAAGAACTTCAGTCAAATATGCACCCCTAATAATCGCTCTCCTTATTGCCTGTATAGACTCGTTCTCTTAATTTTCCTGGTATGTATCAAACAATAAGATATCCATGCAATCCTTGGGTGCTGCTTGAAAAAAAAAAGATAAACTGTTCTCAAAACTTTGGAGAATGTTGCCTGAGTGACGAAGGGAACAGCAAGGCAGAAGTACCAGTCGGGGGTGGCTGGAATAGGAGGAAGTACCCTTTAATGAAATCTTGATTTTCTATAGCTTTTTTAATAACAGGATTGCTAAGTAGGAAAGTCACTGGAACTCGAGTGCAGCAATTTTGCCCTTTTTTTTGTAGCTCTCAGTTTACTGAGGCTCCCTGCCACCTCATCTGTCTATAACTTTTCATCACTTTTTCCTCAAAGTAAGAAATGTGTCCCAGAAAATGCACCTCTGTGACTTAGCAACGTGCCAAAGTGATCTGAGCCTTCCCAGTGTTCCAAAGGAAGCAGTGATTTGAATTCATCTGCTCAAACAATTAGTCTCTAAGCAGGCAGCTTGAAACTTCCTTAAAGTAATGGTGTAAGTTCTGGAGGGGAAATCAGCTTGTTGGTAATTGTTTTAATCTTTCAGTTAATTAATCGTTCGTTTGGTTGCATACAGTCTTTTGAGGCTGATGCTCTGCTAAATTAATCTTGATGTTAAAGTAAGATGGGAACAATATTAATTTCTGTTCAGTGAAACTATGTACTTTCTGACATTGAATTGTACTTGCAGATCCATGGTAAAAATCACGTTTGAATGAACCACAATTGCACTCCAACAGTGTGTATAAGCTATCCACATACACATAGATATCAATAACTTACATATGTAACGTATACACATGTCTATAATATATATTTAGGTGTATATATATATATGCACCAAATAATTACATTATTTACAGCAGCACTATTTATTATAGTCAACAATTGGAAACAACTCAAATGTCCATCAACTGTAGAATGGATAAATAAATTGTGACGTACAATGACCTATTACATAGCAATGAGAATGAATGAACTACTGCTACAAAAACATAGAGGAATTTTACAAACAAAACACTGAGCAAAGGAAGTCAGATGCAAAAGGACACAACTATAAATCCACTTGCGTGAAGCTCACAAACAGTTAAAATTAGTCTATGGGAATCTGTTCTAATAGAAATCTGAACAGTGGGTGTCTTTGGGGAGAGGGATACAGTGACTAAAGGGAGAACAAGGGAGCTTCTGAGTTTTGGTGATGATTACACAAGTATATTTGCTTTGCGAAAACTCGTTGTGCTGTACAATAATGATTGTCAACTTTTATGTATGTGTGCTATACTTCAGTAGAAATTTACTCAAAAACCTGCAGAGTCATTATTATCTGTTTTCCTTTAGTGTAATTTCACTTTTCATCAGAATGAAAGAGATCAAAATTTTGTGAATGCTTTCAGGCTGCAAATAAGAGGAGACCCAACTCAAAATGGTTTAAACAGGGGTTGGCAAACTTTCTCTATAAAGGGAAAATAGTAAAGATTGCAGGTTTTTCAGGCCATGTGGCTTCTTGTCAAGACTACGCAGCTCTACTGCAGCGGAAGAGCCGTCACAGACAACACGTGAACAAGTGAGCGTGGCTTTGGTCTAACAAAATTTATGTGATCGTGGGGCCATCTCAGAATTCTGCCCGCCACGAGCTCTAACGTGAAAAATTAAATCAGGTAATAGAAATAGAATCAGGCAGTAGAAAATTACACATTCAGAAGAAATGGGCTTTCTTTGGCATTCTCCTTGCTTGGAGGATTTATATTTAAAACCCAACTCCATAAAAACAAAGATAACATGAAAGTCCTGAAAGATCTTTAGCTATTTGCTGTAGCAGGATTGTCAAAATACCAAGTAAAATACTGAACTGTTTTCAGAAAAACGATCAAAATGGCAAAGGCTTTTATTTAAAATTTTATCTATTTATTTCTGGACTAAGTGATACATTCACAGGGTCCACATTTCCGAAGATAAAGGGATGTGCAGTGACAATCTCTTTCCCAGTTGTCTCTTTTCTGTCTCATAACTGATGACTGCAGGTCCTCATTTACCTTTTTCTGTGCAATAGATCATGGAAATCATTTCACATCAGTACATAAAGGGCTTCCTCATCCCTTTTAACAGCTACATAATATTCCATTATATTCATGGAACCGATTTATTTATTTCCTACTAATATGCACTTAGATTATTCCTCATCTTTTGCTATTACAGAAAATTATGTATTAAATAACTTAGTATCCAGATTATTTCACACATGCTTGAGCACATAGGCAGGATAAATCCCTGCAAATGAAATTGCTGCGGCATAGTGTACGTCCATTTATAATTCTGATATATTTTGCCAAATTGCCTGTGATAGTGTTGTAACGATTTAAACTTTCAGCAGTAAGACTGGAGTACCTATTTGACCATGTTCTCTCCAACAATGAATTTTACTTAATCTTTCCCAATCTGATAGTTGAAAATGATATCTTATTATGAGTGAACTAGAGCTTTTTTCCACTTATTTCTTTTTCTGCAAACTGTCTTTTTTAATGGAAACATTGATCTTTTTCTATTAATTTGTAGGAATCCTTTATCTGTTATAAAAATGGCATTTTTTTAAAGTTTGTTGTTTGTCTTTCAACTTTGCCTGTGTTTTGTTGTTGTTTTGCCATACAGAAATATTTGACTTTATGTATAAATCAACTTTTTTTATGGATTCTGGCTTTTTTCTATATTTCAAAGGGCCTACTGTTCTCTAAGATTATATAAAAAATTATCTAACAATTTATTCTGGCATGCTCAGGATTTTCTTTATTTCTAAAAATGTTACACCACCTGGAATTTATCATGGCAAAAGGTATAAGGTTTGGATCCAACTTAAAATTCCCCGCCCAGAGGACTGCTTGGTTGTTTGCACACCATTTATTGGATAAGCCATCTCTCTCCACTGATAAAAGATGCCATTTTATCTCATACTAAATGTCTTTTTGTATCTGAGTCCATTTCTGTTCCACTGAGCTGCCTGTCTGTTCAGGTACCATGCCTTTTTAATTATTGTAGCTTTACATTTTACTATCTAGCACAGCTAGGCAACCCTTGCTTCCCTTTTTCAGGATTTTCCTGCATACACCTGCTTGTTTATTTTTCCATATTAATGTTATAATCAACTTGTATCATTTTAAAAAAACCTTTTTAAAATGGAGGTGTTTTTTTTTACATGTATAGGTAATTTAGGAAGAATGACATTTTTATTTATTTATTTATTTTTAATTTATTTTATTTATTTATTTTTGTTTGCGTTGGGTCTTCTTTGCACGTGGGTTTTCTCTAGTTGTGGCGAATGGGGGCTACTTTTGGTTACAGTGCACAGGCTTCTCATTGTGGTGGTTTCTCTCATTGTGGAGCACGGGCTCTAGGCATGTGGGCTTCAGTAGTGTGGCACGCGGGCTCAGTAGCTGTGGCTCGCGGGCTCTAGAGCGCAGACTCAGTAGTTGTGGTGCACGGGCTTAGTTGCTCCATGGCATATGGGATCTTCCTGGACCAGGGCTCGAACCCGTGTCCCCTTAATTGGCAGGCGGATTCTTAACCACTGTGCCACCAGGGAAGCCCAAGAATGACATTTTTATAAAGCCTTTTTACCTAAAATCATGGATCTCCTTCCCTCTGTTTAAGTCTTCTTTTTGAACCTCAGTAGCTTTAAAAGTTTATTCTTAGGAATTCAATCTTTTTGTTGCTAATACAAATGGGGTCCTTTTTTCCATTATATTTTCTAACTGTTGTTTCAAGGACTTTTAAAAGCCAAAGAAAAAATTTATTCTTATCTCAATAAATGGAATTTTCTAAACCATAGTAAGTAACCATAGCACTTGTAAATTAATTCTGTTCAAAATAGTTCAAAAGGAAAAAAAAATCACAAATTCATACAAGTGAAAGGATATTAGGAACAGACTAAAATATCTTTTAAAAACTGCTTATTGATTCACATATAAAATGAACAAATAGAATCCATATAATTTTCTTGTTCTCACAAATCACTCACTGTTCATCTTTTGCCTAGTAGGGCACGCAGATTGTTTTTGCTCAGTGCTGCTTACGGAGCTCTGCTAATTACTTACCTCTCCCCAGGTGTAGGCTGGCAGCTCAGCTATTCTGATTCTTTCTCACCTAGATCTTAAGAGACAAACACTGCTAGGGACTAGAGCTTGAAACTCAAGCAGAAGAGACAGATGATGCCTCCCTGCTTTCCCCACCTGCCAGTTCCCCTCAGCACAGCCTGGGGAAGGAACACGGAGCCAGGAAACCACAGTTCTACCCAAATCTGAGAACATTTCCAAGGTTAGCTGGAAAGAAGAAAGAGGGAAGTCTTTTTAGGGGACCTCCATTTTGGTAACCTGGGAGGATGCAGTGTGGACGAGCAAGTTGTTCTAAGAGGGGAGCCTGGAGCTGGGAGGTCGCTAGGCTGTGTAGCCTTAGGGTGGAGTTTTCCTTTAGTGAGTGGTCACATTCTAGTCTTGGGTCTCACTCTTAGAACCGAGTTGGCTGGCTCTCTGACTTTGGAAGAATCACAGATTGGGCTGCGAGAGGAAAGAGTAGGGTGACTTCTCACCTCTCCTTTCAGGCAGGGGAGGAACTGGAGGCCATAATTTCCCCTTTCCGACACCTGAACAGCGTTCTTATAGGCAGAAACCCTACCGATCCCATTGCTTGGGTTAACTGGTGGCCTCTGTATTTATTGAAAGTCAATCAAGAGGTCTTCTGCAGAATAACAAGGAGTAGAAAGGTTATGGAGTGTCCATCCCTGTCTCTGCCATGTACATGGATTCCCTTATTTTAATCCTTACCACAGCCCTGTAAGTTAAATATTTCTGTTATTTTCAACTCACAGATGAGGAAGGTCAGGTTCAGGGAAATTAACTAAGATGGCAAAAGACAGAGTCAGGATTTGAAATCAAGTGTCTGCCTTTGATGATCAAGCTTTGTACCACTATACTTGTGGGTCTTACGAAAATTAATGGTAAACCTCAATATTTGGAAGTAAGGATGAGCAAAGGAGTTAAAGTTGTTTCTATATACTGAATACTTCTTCCTATACTTTTACATATTAACATTTATTTTAACATGTGCGTTTTACATATACTGGCAGGGCTCCTGTCAATGAGAGTAGTTGTAAACTCCACTCAAAGGCATATAATATTTTGTTCAAGTGATAGATATACTCACAAAGACATTGAAACATAAATAACAGATCAGCTAGCATGTTTATTCTACAGTGCTCTGAAGACTATTCTACTTGTGACTATAATTCTCTACTCATAGTTTATTACATTCTTCCAGAGATGTCAGATGTGTGTGTATGTGAGTGAGTGAGTGTGTGTGTATGTGAGTGAGTGTGCGTGTTTATGAATAATATGATTTCCTTGTGGGTGAGAATTTCACCCTCTCTGTGATTCCTGTGCCCTAACCATATTGCTAGGCAACACTAAGAAACACACAGCCCACATTCTCCTAACTCCTTTTGATGTTCCACAAATGGACTTTTGCTTTTCTGTGCAAGTAGAGTCACACCAATGGGTTTAGAATTTCAGATTTTTAAGTCATCAGGTGTCCATGCAGATCTAGACCAAGTGACCATAAATCTCAGAAACTGGCAGAAGAGAGGAAGAGCTGGCATAAGGGACAGGCACATATTTGTTTTAAGTCTTTAGCTGATAATTCATTAGTGAAATCAAATGTGATTCTTGTAGGTGACATGAAGGAGAGAGAGGGTGCTGGCTTCCTTCTAAAGTACTCCTAGGACTTGGAGCGTAATTGCGTAAGGAATACTCTTCATGATACTGGTGATGTCAACATACCCAATTCGCCAGATGCAAATCGGGTGCACATCTCCTCGGTCAACATAGAGACTAGTATTTTCAGGTCCGGCTCCAGAGCTCAGCAGAGCACAGTGAATGGATCCTGTGTCACAAGCTAAAGTCACTTAGAGCCCTTCTGCTCTCCATTTCTAGAGAAAGATCAGAGAGAGGCTTCAGTAGGCTGAAAAATGCCAGAACTGGGCCTGCCATGGACAGATGCTTAGCACTTCATTAGCACATAAAATATCTTTTGGGTTTTCCCCATCCTCTCAAGCCACGTCTCAGGGAACCACAGGAGGCAGAATTTTCAGGTCTTTACACGGCTGACCGACATGACTGAAGAAGTAGCGCTGCCCAAGTCAGAAAGTCTGTGACGGCGCGCTGAGCTGACACTCAGCCTGTGAAAGCAAGTATCACATTACAGTACCTTAGTTGTAGGCTTAAGAAACTGCAACATTTTTGCCAGTTGGGAGATAAAAATGAAATGGAAATGGGGCCACTGGTAAGAACTAAACGTATGGGAAAATATGGTTGTATTAGTCATCTAAGTCTGCGTAACGACTTCCCCCAAAGCTTAGCAGTCTAAAACAATAATAAACATTCCTACAAATGGTTTCAATAGGTCTGGAATGGAAGAGTGCCTTAGCTTGGTTCTGTGTCATGATCTCCTATGAGCTCGCAGTTAAGATGACAGCCAAGGCTGTAGTCGTCTGAAGGCTTGACAGAGGCTGGAAAATCCACTTTCAAGATGGTTTAATTGCATGACCTGCAAGTCATTGCTGGATTTTAGCAAGAGGATTTACCAGCTAAACATGTGGCTTCCTACGTGTCCTCACAACATGGTAGCTGCCTTCTCCAGAGTGGATGACCCAAGAGAGAGCAAGACAGAAGCCACGATGTCTTTTACAACCTAGCATGAGAAGTCACACTCCATCCTCTCCACAATATCCTACAGGTTATACAGGTCACTCCTATTCAGTATGGGCGGGGACAACATATGGGTGTGAACACCAGGAGGTGGGAATCACTGGGGCTGGCCATCAAGTGATAGAGACATTTCTGTGCATACAAGATTGAGAAGAAATTCATGTATTGATGGAGTGATTGACTGCGCTAGGGCAGTGGTCTCAATGCAAGCGGCAAGCAGTGCTATGACAGACCCACCTGAGGAGCTTTAGACATGGTTTCCCTGCCCCACCCTAACCCCCAATATTCTGATTAAATCAGAGATGATACCCAGATTTGGGAACTACTGGATTACATGAGCACCAAGGTCAAGTCCCACCTTAATCCTGTTCGCCAAACTTTCCTGATCGTTTACCTAGTGTTACCTGGGGAGTTTGTTAAAAATACAGATTTCCATGCTCCACCTCTAGCTTCATGAATCAGAATCTCCAGGGAGGGGCCTAAAAATCTGTATTTCTGCGTAATTTTTAAAATTCTTGACCAGGTCATATATTGAACATGATTAGAAATCCCAAAATATATAAAAGAATGTCATCGAAAAGTCTCCTTCCCAAGCTTGTCCTCCCCACATCCCAATTCCCCTTCTGGAGGAGGTGATCAGTGTTACTGGATTTTTTTGGTATGTGTATACTCCTCCAGCAATATGTGAATACATGATATATGTAAGGTAAATATATGCACTTTCCATTTATATGTGTGTATGTGTATGTGTGTGTGTGTGTGTGTGTGTGTGTGTGTGTACTTTTTAAAGAAAAATCCAAAGAGTAAACAGTGAAAAGCCAGTTCATTCCTGGTGCTGATCTCCATTTCTCTTCTTCAGAATCAGTCAGATTCAAACACTTTTCCCAGTGTTTTGTGTGTCTCTTTCAGAGATAGAACTCTGTCATTTTAACAAGTGACTCAAGTCATTCTTATAATCTGGTGGGTTTGCGACACCCTGATCTTTCCAAGTAACTTGAAACAGCTAGAAAACTTCACTTGGTTACGCTTGAGTTGTATGAAATGCATTTAGTTGGATTCTGTCCTGGATGTTATATTTAGTTTTGTGGATTTAACCATTATTTTAAAAGGCCTACTATGTGCCGGGCCCAGGCGGCAGTGAACAATGAACCCAGCTCACAGGCGCTCACAATCTGATAGAGGAAACAGCCACTTTCAGCCCAAGTGTTATGAGGAAGGTGTCTGTGGGGACCACAGCAGCTGCTGGCACTGGAGGTGAGGGTGGCGTCCTGAAGGAAGGGCTTTCCACCCTGAGTCAAAAGGGATGATGAGGGGGTGCAGACCAGGCAAATGGAGAAGGAAAGTATTCCTGGCAGAGAAAAAAAGACGCCAAGGCTTTAAGTTTCGGTCCAGTCTGCTGCTCTCGGCAACCGAAAAGTAAAGCATTGTGGTGTTTGTGTCCAGGAGAAGTTCAAGATAAAATGAGGGAGGTAGGGACTTCACTGGTGGCGCAGTGGTTAAGAATCCGCCTGCCAAGGCAGGGGACACAGGTCCGAGCCCTGGTCCGGGAAGATCCCACATGCTGCGGAGCAACTAAGCCCGTGTGCCACAACTACTGAGCCTGAGCTCTAGAGCCCGCGAGCCACAACTACTGAAGCCCGCGTGCCTAAGACCTGTGCTCCGCAGCAAGAGAAGGCACTGCAATGAGAAGTCCGCGCACCACAATGAAGATTAGCCCCCGCTCGCCGCAACTAGAGAAAGCCCGCGCACAGCAATGAAGACCCAACGCAGCCAAAAATAAATGTATAAATAATTAATTTTAAATATATATATTAAAAAAATGAGGGAGGTAAACTGGGATCAAAATAAGATGGGAAAAAATATGACAGCTCTGAAAGTCAGGCATTAAGCTTGGGAATGATATAACCAATGTTTAAAAGAAATGAATTGGAAGGGGGTGCGAGTGGAGTCAGGGAGATAACTGAGGAGACCGTTGTCAAAAGAGACGGGACTGGCTTAAATTAGACGGCCATGGTAGGGAGGGAGAAGACCGCAGACATTTTAAAGTTACTTAAAAGGCAGATTCAGCAAGAGTTGGTGATGGATTGAAAGGGCTTTAACTGGGACAGCCCCAGATTTCTACGACGGGCAGTCAGGTGTTTTCACTTCAACCGGGAACACAGGTGGGAAAGCGCTTTGGGAAAAGGGATTTGGGAGAATGAAGGATCGAGTTTGACATTTGGAGTCCGAGGAAGAAAGGAGAGCTAAATTAAAGTCTGCAGTCCGACTGAGAAATGAGTCGTTTGGTGGTGGCTGGTGGCAGGACAGGCATCTCCTAATTCCTCTTTAAACCTTACTGAGTTTGCATCTCGGCCTCCACCCCTGCTTTTTCCCTGCCCCCCACACTCCCGACGCCCCTCCTAAAGCAGGCTGAGCCTAATGGCCTTTTCCTCCTCTCTGCATCTTCCAGAGTGGAGGGGTCCGAAGGGTGGTCCTGCGTTATAAGCTGCCGTGTTTACAAAATTCAGGAGCCTGCGTGTTAGGTTCTGTAAAAAGAAAATACTCTTAAGGTGCTTATAAACCGTCACCTCATGGTTCCACGTTTACCAGAATAGTGTACAGCACGGATTCTGACTCTCTTTAGTTTCTCATTTACTCTGGGTACTAACGATATACCTCTTTAGTACTGCACTGGCCACCGATTGCAGTGTGGATGTGTTTGTAATAATGGAAGGCTGCAGTCATAGTTTCCTTTGCCATTTGCACTTATTAACTCCTTTCGCTGGAATTAATAGAGCTTAAGCAAGTTAGATATTGGAAAATACGCACCTTTGCTTTGTGCTGTGAACAACCAGCCAGAGGCATTTCAAATTGTGAGGGTGGCTAAGAAAATAAGATCTTTGCTATTGTGCAGAGAAATCTGAAGAATTTTATCCATCCTTCGGTTCTCTCTAAATGGCTCATTGTATGCTATCTGTAACGGCTCTAGGACAGATTTCTCTCTGAACTTCACAGCATGGGTGGAAGAGAGTAATTTGGCCTTTATTTTTTCCTGGCAGTCGGTGCCGGTCCATTTATATGGTATGTTCACAGGAGAGCTGACAAGTGTTGAAAAGTTTTATTCGATATGCATTTTTTTTTTTAAGTAGAAACAAATCCGTAAAAATAGGTACGTTTAAGCTAGTTTTCCTAGTTATTCTTAAGAGCATAACCAGTTCGGTTTCATTAAGGAGTTCCACCTCAAATAGACTAACTAGCTATGTTAAACAGTCTGGGCTATGTTTAATATTCATGATAAAACCGTGTACTGTATGAACAGTTTTTAATGATATAAATGCAAAATCACATTATTTTTCTGTGTAACTTGTAAAAGCCATTCCTTCTAAAATGGGGCTGCTTATGCTAATTTGTTATAGTTAGTGAGTTGCAGGCAGCTCTGTGAATTTACTTTTCTTGGCAGTTCTAGAATATCCTGCCATAACACATACTGAAAAACTGTTTGATGGGTTATGAAAATCTGGATGTACTAAAGGTACATCTTGTGCAAACCATAAAATAAATACATGATTACATTTAAAAATCTGTTATCTTATCAGGTTAAGGAAATTGTCATTATAACAACCCAAGGAAAATTAAACCATTTTCAACGGAAGATATACTTTCCCTTTGTACATCCTGTAAATATTTTTAATATCCAATGCTGGCTCAATTTCGCTGGTCTTTCTGGAATAAAAACCCAAAACACCTGCCAGCTGGAGGTAAAATGGATTCCATCTAGAACCTACTTTGGAGATAGGTAACACCTCATGGCTTTAGTTGATATTCTGAGTAAAGTGTAAGAAATGCTAGTTGTCAGGATTATTGGTATAAAATATAGTTTGAAATTTTCCGCATTATTTCTAAGCAAACCAGCCAAGTTCCATTATTTCAAGGATGTTGAATTCTGGGTCTGTCAATATTACTGTTGCCTCTGATACATGATTGCTTCATTAGTAATAAATGAATAAGCTATATAATTTGGTTTGGTGCTGTGCTAGCTATACCTTCCCAACTCCTCTGAGACAGCCTCGGCCTCCAGGAGCTTAGATTTCTAACACTTGAAAAGATGTCGGGGAGAAACAAAGGCAATTCATTTGTCCACTTATTCAACAAATGTATATTGAGGATGTACTATGTACAAGGCCCCTTGTTACACTTTCTTCCGGCCTGGGGAATACATTGTGGCAAACAGGAGAGATTTGGTTCATATCCTTGTATTCTATCGGGGAGACAAAACATGAAATGACACATCATACAATTAATTATTTAATAATTACGGAAAGTGTTTCAAAAGATATCTGGAGGCAGCTGGAGGAACAGACTTCTTTTTAAGGGAGTTCTTGAAGTTTAAATTGTGTTTGGAATGAACTGGGACAAAATCTTAATTGTGTCAGGTTAAAAAAGTTATTGTATTTAAAGGTAAAGAGTCAAAAGATCTCTAAGATAAATATGGTGTAGTTTGGTGATAATCTTATGTAGGCAGGAATATGTCCGTGCACATGCCGAAGACAATTTCCTATCACTTGAGGAAATGATTTTTAATCTTAGGGTAAAAGTAAGATATTATATTCCACTTAAGAAGGAGGAAAAATGGATAAGAAATGCAGATGGCCAATTAACTTCTTCAGTCAAACCTCATGCACAGGATAAAAAAAGTAAAGTTTAATGTTAAAAAAAAAAAACCTTTAACATGCTTACATGTTTGTAAAAGCTTCAAATTGATTAAAATTCTTCAGTGATAAGGTTAGGTTCCTTGATCAGTGAATGTTCTCATATATTTCTAAGCAAAATGGAATGATTTTATTTGAAGCTGAGACGTAAGGACAGAGTTGTACAAGGAAATCCTAAATTGACTAAGAAAAGTCAAATATATAATTTAAATGATTTTTGCAATTTACTCTTTCAATAATAAAATTCAACCAAACCTAATTAATTTTCAATTTGTAGCACAATGTGCAGTTTTAGAAAATATGTCATTAAAGAGATATACAACCAGGGAGTTCCCCGGTGGCGCAGTGGTTAAGAATCTGCCTGCCAATGCAGGGGACACAGGTTCGAGAAGATCCCACATGCCACGCAGTAACTAAGCCCTTGCGCCACAACCGCTGAGCCTGCGCTCTAGAGCCTGTGAGCCACAACTCCTGAAGCCCTCGCACCTAGAGCCTGTGCTCTGCAACTAGAGAAGCCACCGCAATGAGAAGCCCGCGCACTGCAACGAAAAGGAGCCCCCGCTCGCCGCAACCAGAGAAAGCCTGCGTGCAGCAATTAAGACCCAAGGCAGACAAAAATAAATTAATTAATTAAAAAAAAGAGAAATAACCAGAAGCAAAGTAAATGTAATCATCTACTAGGCTTAGATTGGGTAAAAAGATTAATTTATGCTTATTCAGTACTATTTGAATAGGTAATATGTACATTATTTTTTTTAAAACATGAATTGTACATTTATTTGGCTCAACAAACATTTTCTTGAGCATCTACTAAGTATTAGGTTTGGTGAGGGGCACTGGGGATACATAACATCTGCCCTTGGAGAAGTCTCAAGCATAGCAAGTCAACTCTGTACCTTGTAATATTGTGGAGGGTGCAGAGCACTATGGGGGAGGAATTTTTAATCCAACTTTTAGGTAATAAGTACATTATTGAAAAAAAAATCAAGGAATCCAAAAATTAAATATCTCTCGTCCCATCCTGTTCTCCATCCACCTAATTCTCAACCATCCTAGACCGCGCACAGAGACGGCACATCCTGCAAGTTATTATTACTTGTGTGTGTGTATACATGAGTTCTTTAGCACATATGAGCAGATTTCGATATGGGCTTGTTTCTTTTTACACAAAAGGTAAAGTCCCGAGTACACTGCTGAGCCTTCACTTTTTTCTCACTTATTTCTTGGAGATCTTTTTGTATCAATATGCAAATCCTTTCACTTTTGTTTTTTCATGTACAGCTGTATCATATTACACTGTATGGATGTACCATAATTTGCTCGACATTCGTGTTGTTTTTAATAAACAGTTCTGCAGTGAACAACCTTATGGGTGGTTACTTCCCAAGTATACCCAGAAAGGTAGAATTGCTAGTCAAAGATACAGTCATTAGTCATTTTAGTAGCTGTTGCAAAAATGCCCTGTGTTTGCGCTAATTTAAAGATTGCACTCAATTACCCTTCCATCAGCAATATATGAGAATGTTTATTTTCCATTTGGTGTTATCGATCTTTTAGATTTTTTTGGTGAGTGATTGGAGAAAAACGGTATCTCCGTTTTTCATTGTTTATCTCTTTTAAGATTTTCTATTGGACTGTTAGTCCTTTTTTCCCCTTATTTGAAAAAGCTCTTTTATATTAGGAAGGTAAGATCTTCATTGGTAATGTGAGTTGGAAATATTTTTATCTTACATTCTCATTTGTTTTTTGACTTGCTGGGGATGGCTTTTGACACAAAAGTTTTATTTTTATGTATTTGAATTTATCAGTATTTTCTTTTATGGCTTTTGGATTTGACTCATTGTTGGAAAGGGCAACTCTACTCCAACATCGTTAAGAGAGCATCCTGTTTTTCTTCTAGGGCTTGAGTACTTTTCATTGTGTGTCTTCAAATATTTTATCCATTTGGAATTTTTCCTGGAGTAAGATATGAATTTTCCCCCTAAAATGTTACCCAGTTATCTCAATGTCAAGTATTGAATTGTCCATGTTTCCACACTGTTTTGTGATGTCATTTTCATCTCATATCTATTTGGATCAATTTATGAACTTTTAAAAATATACATATTTTTATACATTTCAACTCTCAAAAATGTTCCCATGCTGTTTCTGTGTTCAGGCTCCTTTTAGGTAACTTCAGGGTTTACTTTTTTTTTTTTTAATTTTAAATATGCTTTTTTCCTCTTAACAAAGCTTTGCATTAGTTGCTTCCTTGAGCAACATCTCTAGAAATTTACACAGAATAAAAAATGTGTTTGCAATTATGTGAAAATATTATTCGCATCAGAACTAATTCTGCAAAAGCTGAGTTCTTGCAAAAAAGAAAAATCTATTTCAAGTGAACTTCCCTCAGTCCCAGGGAACCTCCATATACTCAGGTCAGAAATATTTCTTTATTATGCATCATGTATTTTAAAGTATTTAAAGATGGATCAAATGGGCAAAGAGTTGGAAGAAAGGGTTTTAGATCTACCTCAGAATCTCTTGGTGAGGTTACTTAGAGACTTATCCTTAAATCACATTTATTGCAGGCTGGTTTTGTCACTTTTTAAAAATATTTTTAAATTGGAAACAACAGCGGGCTGGTTATATAATACTTGTAATGGCAGAATTTTAGGGAAAATATCAGGTCTGCAGGCTTTAGATAATCACATGCAAAGTCACGTGTGAAAGTAGGAAAGGGGGAAGAGCAGTGCTATGTCTGATTATTTACTTTCTGGGGGTGCACACAGATTATTTCTGGTTTAATCTGGAAGATTATATAGCCGAGAATAAAGATCCCATAGACATTCTGCAGACGCCAGCATCTCACCAGTTGGTTTTAAACCTGGGGCACATAGGCTGCATTAGACACTGGACCACCCGCTCATGTCCTATTCCTGACTTTCTTGAATCAAATAAGGTCTTTTTGAAAAGCTTGAAATTAGTATTCATATAAACAGGGAAATGCTGAAACCAGCTGGCATTCTGTAAATGAAATCACTAGAACAGGAACTTGGAATAGTTTTTCTTCCTGATGATTTTGCTAGGTCGTCACCATAAGTGGCCCCAACTTGGGTCAACCCTCGGACTCTTCCTGGGGAAGACATCCACCTAAGTATTTTACAGCGTTTATTAAATTATTTTAAAACATATACTGTGTTTAATATAGACATGGCTGTTTATAAAAATAAAACGTCTATTTGGCAATCAGGGAAGAATGACATCGAATGCTAGAAAAAAGAGGAAGCAGTTTCATTACTATCAGACGTGGAGTAGAACTTAGTCTCAGCTAGATCTCATTTAAGAAATGGAAACAAAAAAAGAAATCCAATTTACTTCCTAAGTTTGTATCAGAATATCTTTTCTTCTTCAGAATATTCATCCTGAAATTTAAATGAACACATCAAAAATGCAAGTCCAGTCTCCTCATCGGAAACTTAATATGATCGCTTGAGAAAAATATCTCATTAACTATACCCTGAATAGTTTTTGCCCATAACTAATAACATGTGTAAACAGAAATACAGGAAGTCAAAATTAATTTTAAACATACTCAGTAAATGTACCGCTCTCTATCTTTCATAATCTAAAGGGAGAAAAGTAAAGCGTTACTGAGAAAATATCCAAATTTCTTTGAAAGGAAGTTTATTGAGTATTAGCACCGAACTCCTTTCTTGTGTGAAATGATTGACCAGTGTGTGAATTTTTTTCTGAGAGTAAGGATATAGGCATATCAAAATTGGGATTAGGAGGCTGGATGATTTAAGTGCCCTGTGTAATTAAATGTGCTTCTATGCTCTAAAAATAGCATTTTGTCGGGCTTACCGATACAATAGTGAGATAACCTATAGGAGGTAACTTGTGATGACGCTATGGTCACTATGCAGTTGATAAGAAGCGTTGGTTGATGGTTACTATTGATGAATGAAGAAATTATTGGAAGAAGAGGGAAGGAGAGAACAGCTGTAAAGTTGCTAGGCAAAGAATGAATGAAGCAGTGGATAACAGCGATTATTTGGTGGTAAAGCACTGAAGGCAAGGATTACAGTTTATATTTCTTTTTTTAACCCTTAGCACCTCATAAGGCTTTCATTGTTTGCTAATTGTTTGCTAATTTTGCTGCCTGAGCAGTATAAATCTCCCTGTTTGATTCCTTTTTAGTGGTTCTTTATTAAAACTGCCTATGAGAAATGAAAATTGAAAAGGCTTTTTTTCTTTTTTCTTTTTTTTAAGGAAAGGAAGACTGGGATAAGGTCAAATTACTGTTTGGTTAGTGTATAATAGGAAATAATTACATTAATTGAAAACTTCCTTTCCTGATATTTCAGACATTCTAGGGTTTGTGTTGTTTAAATTAATGGATGTATTAAGCACCTTCTGTGCTTAAGGGGTGCCTGTTCTTTAAGCAAATTATTTCGTTTCACTGACAAAGTTCATGCTCCCTTATGTGTAACGTAAGTGTAGTATAGTTAGGTCTATACTAAGTGTCTAAGAGGATTCAGGTCACAGAACTACATGAACTGTCAGCGCAGGAAAGTTTTCTTGAAAGAGATTAAGGTCAGTTCTTTCTCTGCTTCCACGTGTGGCCCATAACTGACCAGGAATCAGAGAACTGGATTGCTCGTGCTTACGAAAGAACAAAGGGTAGGATTAATGGGATTGGGGAACTTTGTTCACAATCTTGGGAAGAGTGCTTAACATGTCACTGGGGGCACTTTGAGGGTGTGGGGTGTTTGTGTGTGTGTACCCCACCACGATCATATTTTTTCCTGGAATTTTCCCTTTCCGAGTTAGTAGCTAAAGATGCCATAGAAAGAATCGAGGGGGGACAGAGATGGTTTCGGATTACGTTTGAATGAAAAAGTGGTGGTTTCAGAGGGTTCATTGCAGCCCCTGAACCTGGGGAAGGGCCTTCCCCCGGACCCTGTCTGGGGAAACCATATGAACATGTTATTCCTCTCAGTGTGAGTGAAGTGGACATTAGAAGGGAATTGAAGAGAGCTCAGGGAAAGACAAAACGGGCCTCCGTTTTTGATAGGAATGGAGATAGGGGCAGATACATTTGACGTCATTGGGAGATTCTTTCGCCTCTGAACACAATCTCGACTGGCTCCTTGGAAGTCTTTCCAGTCCTGTGGCATCCTCCAGCTCCTGCCTTAGATTTCTGCTTTCCAGCAGTTACCTAAAAGCACAGCCAGACATTCGCGACTGCTCATTTCTAGCAATAACCTCCTCCCTTGAAAGAGCCCCACATGGCGAGAGTCCCGTCTCCTGCTTTCGACACACATGCCTGCCTCAAATGTCCTTCTGACATCCAAGGTACAACTCTGAATTGTAGGAATTCTCTGACCCTCTGCTCTGATCCCAGCATGAACACTCGCCTGAATCAACACTTAGGTCATTCTTTACAAATGAATACCTTCTGCATCACCCCATGCAGACTGCTATGCCACTGAAACCTTTCTCTTAGACCTGGAACTGCTAGGAATGAACGTTTCTTCAGGGATCTTGGCAAATCTAGAGCCTCCAGGGGTCTGCTAAATCCTACCTCTGTTGAATCATTTTGTTGCTTAGCATGCAATTCTATTAATTTGTCTGATCTAATGATAGCTGAAAACCTATGACAACTTGCCATGGTCAGTATGTCATCCTGACCCTTACTTAACAAATATCAGAGTTCTAACTACGGGCTGGTGCTAAAAGGCTCTCTTCTTCCTCCGAGAAGAGTGTTCTGATGGCCTTCTTTTTTGGGGAAATGAAGGTTGCTGCTATACCAACATGCTTCTATGTGTGCCTTGCCATCACATTTGTACGTCTTAAGACTTTCCTTTATTTTCCAGATATTCTACACTGATCATAGGTCACTGCCCTCTAAAAAGTCATCTGAATAGAAACATCATCCCTCCCCCAAATCGACAGATAGAAACTTATAAAAATAACATATGGAGATGTTCACATACACATACGTAACTTTTAAATAAAGATTCACAACTAGGAAGTTTTGATAATAGTGATGTTTGACACTGACCTAGTGTTTTACCGTTTAACAGCTGTTTTCGTATATCTTGTATTGGAGGTCAACTAGCTTAGCAGTTAGAAGTCAGTTCACATCTTGATGTGGCGTGGGCTGGGCATTGAACTTCTCCAAGCCTCAGCCTGATCTCTGGGCCTATCTCATAAAGTCATTATGAGGATTTGGTGGAATGACGCTTGTAACGCATGAAGAGGATCTAGATCGTGGGAAACGTTCAATTCGCGTTCCTCGTTGTCTGATTTCTTTCCCCCCCGCAAACATTCTTGTGCAAAAGTAGGGCATGGGGGCTTCTCTTCATTTTACCAAGGAGGAAGATCGTGCTCAGAGAGATTTGCTGAAATGACAAGCAGTTCTTTAGTTTTTAAACTGAGTTCCAATTGCAGTCTTATTGCCGGCCTGGAAAGGGCCATCAAGTGAGTCCCCAGGGACCTTTCTCTAGGGTGGCGCAAACACACAGGGAACCTGAAACACCCGTTGAACCACTCTTGTGGGGTTAAGAGAACCCCTATGGATCTGACCCTGTCAGATCCTCTATAGAGCCGCAGAGCTAATGGCCTCAGTTCAATTTGAGTCAAATGTTAAGAAGGCAGGTTCAAGTCATTCTTTACTCTTTTTTGGGGGTGCAGGTGGGGGAAATGATGAAAAAAATTATATTAATTTCAGTAACCTTCTCATTTCTAAATGAAACTTACTTGCCTGAGAATTTCTGTGTGTAGTTGCTTTCAAAACTCAGCTGCCTTAGAACACTCTATGACGTAAATCACAGCAAGATCCTTTTTGACCCACCTCCTAGAGAAATGGAAATAAAACCAAAAATAAACAAATGGGAACCTAATGAAACTTAACAGCTTTTGCACAGCAAAGGAAACCGTAAACAAGATCAAAAGACAACCCTCAGAATGGGAGAAAATATTTGCAAATGAAGCAAGTGACAAAGGATTAATCTCCAAAACTTACAAGCAGCTCATGCAGCTCAACGTTAAAAAAAAAAAAACACCTGATCCAAAAATGGGCAGAAGACCTAAATAGACATTTCTCCAAAGAAGATATACAGATTGCCAACAGACACATGAAAGAATGCTCAACATCATTAATCATTAGAGAAATGCAAATCAAAACTACAATGAGATATCATCTCACACTGGTCAGAATGGCCATCATCAAAAAATCTAGAAACAATAAATGCTGGAGAGGGTGTGGAGAAATGGGAACCCTCTTGCACTGTTGGTGGGAATGTAAATTGATACAGCCACTATGGAGCACAGTATGGACGTTCCTTACAAAACTAAAAATAGAACTACCATACGACCCAGCAATCCCACTACTGCTACTGGGCATATACCCTGAGAAAACCATAATTCAAAAAGAGTCATGTACCAAAATGTTCATTGCAGCTCTATTTACAATAGCCAGGACATGGAAGCAACCCAAGTGTCCATTAACGGATGAATGGATAAAGAAGATGTGGCACATATATACAATGGAATATTACTCAGCCATAAAAAGGAACGAAACTGAGTTATTTGTAGTGAGGTGGATGGACCTAGAGTCTGTCATACAGAGTGAAGTAAGTCAGAAAGAGAAAAACAAATACCATATGCTAACACATATATATGGAATCTAAAAAATAAATGGTCATGAAGAACCTAGGGGCAAGATGGCAATAAAGATGCAGACTTACTAGAGAATGGACTTAAGGATACGGGGAGGGGGAAGGGTAAGCTGGGACGAATTGAGAGAGTGGCATGGACATATATACACTACCAAATGTAAAATAGATAGCTAGTGGGAAGCAGCCGCATAGCACAGGGAGATCAGCTCAGTGCTTTGTGACCACCTAGAAGGGTGGGATAGGGAGGGTGGGAGGGAGGGAGAGGCAAGAAGGAGGAGATATGGGGACATATGTATACGTATAACTGATTCACTTTGTTATAAAACGGAAACTAACACACCATTGTAAAGCAATTATACTCCAATAAAGATGTTAAAACAATAAAACAAACAAAGAAAACTCAGCTGCCTTGGTTAACGTGGCTTTGCAAAAGGGGCACACACAGAAGCTTGGAACCAACGGCGGGATGCTGGCTGGCCCCTGCCTTATTTTTGGGCAGGTGTGTTCATCCAGCAACTTTATGTGAGACAGGGCTCCTCTTCTTAAACTACTTGAAAAGTAATGCATCTCATCAGCTTGTGACAAAGATGCACTCTGTGATTCTTCTTAGCAGTTTCATTTCTTTTACAAGATAAAAGTTAATGCCTCGCAGCACTTTTTGTGTTAACCATTCTTGGACAAGTAACCCAATTTTCTTTTTCCTAAAATATAGTTTTAAAAACAAATTCATTTCTTTTACAATGAACTGAAATGTTAAAATGTTTCGGCTAGGAACAGTGTCACCCGTCCTTCTGCTGTGTTTCTTGCAAAAGTATTCTTGGACCGCTCAGCTTTAAGAGAGATAGACTATGTCAGTGAAACGTTCCCAATAAGTAAAGGGTAATAACTCACATTATTAAAGATATTTTGTTCACTGATGGATTCTGTTAGTGGTAACTTTAATTTATAGGAGTGAAATGTTAGGAGTCAGTTGACCAGCAAAATCTCTGAAATCACCTTGTTGAGAAGACTACCTGGTAAACTTCAAAGTGGAATCTACAGAGATAGTATGGAAAGCTAATGTTAAAAGCTTCATAAAATCATAGCTTTGAATTATGATGAAAACATAGTTTAGGAAAATAAGCTGGAAAAACTAGGTTTAACGGTTGGACCACAGATAGAGAAGTATTTAATACAGGCATAATAATCTGCAAAGAATATATGGATAATTTCTACTGGATATTTATTTTTACTTCTGACAATTTCAAAAGAACTACAAAATGCCATAGAAATATAACAGCTTTTCTCTGATTGGTACATGTCCCAGGGCATGTTTTTGCAGTAATAGAAATGTTAGTTTTGCTGTTCATACAAAAAACCTCAATTTGGCTAATTTAAGTCTTAGGCACAGAATGATGCCTACCAGAATTACAGTGAGATACTGCACACAGTGCTTCCTGTCCTGACCATTTGAGTGTTGCTAGGCAACAGTTAAAAAGGCACCACATACCTTTGGTGTGACATTGCCAGGTGTTAAAAAAAAATGATACCAGGTTAGCTGAGCTGAGAAGCTAGAAATCCATTAGGAATAAAAGATTCCTGAACGAATCCACACTGAACGTGCCTGCAGGCACGTGGATGTAGAAACATAAGTTATTAGTAGTCATCCACAACTTGTTACAGAACATACAAAACTAATTTTCTTTAAAATATGTGGTCACAAGAGCAACCTTGCCGTGGATACCCTACCTGTTTCAACTGTAAGCAGTGAATCGATTTTTTTTAAGAGGTGAGGGGTTTACAAAACAGCCGTAATAGTAGATTATTCATATCCTCCTCTCCCCAGTTCTGAAAAACCTGGGGAAGGAGATTAAACTGTAGCCTCCAAACTAACATATCTCTAGGAAAAATGAATTAACTCTCACAGGGGTTGCAAATTGAAATAACTTTTTTTTTTTTAAGCCAAAGCTCCTGGAATTAGTTTTTCTATCAAGATTTTATCCCTAGGGTGAAATTCAGATGCAGGGTTTAGAAGCTGAGGCGGGGTTGTGTTTTCCAAACACATGTCCTTCCCTCATGCCCTTCTCACAGCCTGACGATGGCATCCCTCCATCAACAGGTGGGGCCTATGTCCCATTTCCTGGAATATGGGTGGGCTAATGACAGGGCAGAAGGGATGTCACCTGACTTCCAAAGCTAAGTCATGCAAAGTGACAAAGCTCCTGCTGGGATTCCTTTCTTAGAACTTTGTCTTAGGATCCCTAAGACGCACCTGTGAGAGTACCAGCTAGCCTGAAGCCACCTTGCTGGGGAGACCACATGGGAGGCTCCTTAGCGACAGTTCTAGCCTCCAGCTGTTCAAGCCTTCTTCCCACCACCAACCTCCAGACACAGGAGAACCCGCCTTCAAACCATCCCTAGCTGATGCTGAGTGGAGCAGAGACCAGCTGTACCCGCTGAGCCCTGCCCAAATTGCAAAGTACTGAGCAAAGCAGTGTTATGCTACTAAGTTTTCTGGTGGTCTGTGATGTGTCATTAGAGAACATTAGGATTTGGAGGAAATTTTGTTAGAGTTAAATGCTAAGTAAAAGTTAATATACCCATAGCAAGGTTGTTTGACCAGCAAATTAATAAACTGTCACTTACAGTGTTAGTGTCAAGTTTGAAGCAGAAAACCACCTTGTCTTGATGAGAGCTGTTGACAAACATGGAACCGTTTGGTTGACGAGCTTCCTTGATATTCTTCTGAAGCCTAACCATAGTCTAATGTCTTGATTTCTTAATTATGATAATCGAGTGAACAGAGGAAGGCAGAGGATGTCGTGGTCTTTTAGTGTCTGCTTCTCGTGATTCTCTGGGTTAGGAATGGGGATAGTAGTCAGCTGGGTAGATCTGCTCCATGTGATTTGGTGGGAGTCACTCACTCAGCTGCCTTCACCTTGTGGCTGGGCTGGGTTGGAAGGTCCAAGAAGGCCTCTCTTGCACGTTGCCTCACCACTCATGTGCTGTGTCTCATCACTCAGCAATGTAACCCAAGCTTCTTTAATGCATGGAGGCTGACTTCCCAGAGCGGAAGGCAGGAGCTGCCAGACCTCTTAGGGCTTGAGCGTGAAAGTCCGAGAATGTCGCTTCCACTGCATCCTACTGGTTAAATGAAGTCACAAACCAAGTCAAGGGGAGGAAAAAGAGACGCTACCTGTAGAAGGATGGCGTGTCGTGCACATACAGGGTGGCCATTTAGGAGGCAAACGGGAAGAGTAATTGGCTCTGAAGAGGGAGAGAGGGGTTCTAATCCTAGCTCTGCCACTAACTAGCTGTGTGGTTTTGGCCAAGTCACCTGTTAATGCTTAACCTGTTTGTTCACATGCCAGGTGTGGAGAATGAGTCATGAGTTCCAAGATCCTGTCTAGTTCCAAAAATTTGCCTCTAATCAAGACAGAACCTACATTAGCCTAGAAAGTGAGGGGTGGGGGAGGGTATATAAACAGAAACACAATTAATGAATTATCCAATTGTTCTCTGGGCTGTTGTTAGCCTGTGTTTAACCTTTAGCTCTGGACGGGCTAACTAATCAATCACCGTAGGATCTCAACTTTTGAGGCTTATTCTTCTATCTTCAGGACTTTGCTCCTGGTACAACCTACCTTCCCCTTCCACCTCTTCCTCCTTTTCAGCCTCACGGGGTGGGAAGTCAAAATGCTGTTCAGTTTTACAACTGAGTTTTTATCTTTTACAAGGAGCAGGAAGCATTAGGGCTCTGAAGGGAGCTGGAGTAGGGACCCTGGAACTAGGATTTGACAAAATAGTGTAGCCATTTGAATACCTCTCTGAATATTGTGTTGAACAATCTGCACCTGCTGCAAGATGAGACCTACCCCCTCACCCCCGAAGTGAACTGAAACAGGTTTTTTTGTGTTTTTAAAAATCTTCAACTATGGGCTTTATACTTGTGAAATATACAATTCCTTCAGCAAGCAGTCTCAAACCCTTGATTTCAGGAGAACTACAGGTTGCCACAAGGACCCCCCAAACTAGATCTTTGATCATTATTTGGGAGGTTCAGGATGGAAAAGATCTACAGTGGGTACACAGGGTCTTTACCTTAAGGAGCTCATCATTTAGTAAGTTATCAGGTGCCTTCCAATTTGAAGGCCTCAGTTAGACAGAGAAGGTGAGCCCTTATTGGCTATACCTGCTCCAGGAATTTCCACAACAGCATCCAGATACACGCAGAGCCCTGTGTATCCTACCCCGTTACTCCTTTACCCTAGTCCGTGATTTTTCAAGTTGGGGGTAGGGTGGGGACACTAAAGCAATGTGCACTGAGATCTGCTGGATCCCAGGTGATCATTCTGGCACTAAACTCTCACCCCTCCCTACATCTTTCTACTTTATTGCCAGAACTCTTAGGACTCCTCAAATGAGAAAATAGTCATGTTTTCTGGTCACCATAAGCAATATACAAATCCTCATGCTCAAGAATGCAGCTTATCATTACTATCAGAATAATCTGCTAGATCTGCCACCCGCTCCATGTTTTTGGTCTTCATTCTTTCTCTAAGCTCTCTCTGTTATCTCCACCAACTAGGATCTTCTTATCCTTGCTTCCTTAATATCCCACACTGTCTCCCCTCACAACCTATTTCCAGTGCTTCCATTCTGTCAAAATTTCAGTTTAGGCCCCTACAAACCCAAATGCAGGAAGGATACTCTTTCAAATGTTATGAAGAAACATGTGATCAAAATCAATCCATGAACAGTCACTTTTCTAAAATCTTTGGGGGAGACGTGGCAAAGATGAACCAGAATTTTAAGACCTCAAAGCAGGAATGCTTTTTGTTATTGGTTCAATTCTCATTGTTCCTTAATCCTTCTCCTATTCTCTAGTAACCAGGAAATGAAATTTGGGGGTAGAGGAGCAGATCTGAAGCTATTTCCCCATTATATTTGCACCCAGGTTATCAACCTAAAAAAACTGTCCACGGGACAAATATGACAAATGGGGGACCGATGTTCACCTAAGTCCTGTATCAGGAATGCCCCAACTTAGGCCATGACAGCTTCTAAGTCGTGTTAAAAACAACAAAAAGCTAGTTCTCAAGGGACATATGTCTTAATCGAGGGACTCATGCCATAAGAGAACACACAACTGACATAAGGCACATATTTCAGGTTTTCAATCTAACATCGCAGTCTACATCTAGCCTTGTATTTTTCTTCGTATGACCATACACAAGAAGGCTGCACAAGAACACCTGTCATTGGGTTACGTTAATGGAAGAAGTCTAAGTGTCACTAGAGTTGTATGTGTGACCTGGACAGGCCTCTAAGGCAGGCCGATGGCCGGGTGGGTGCCCTCGGAAGAGAGCGTCACTCTGAGCCTGCTACTCCTACTGGAAGAGACTCTGCCCACAGAATGCTCTAGAGATGATCATTACTAAAGGGTGTGCTGCTCTGAAGGAACTGTTGAGGTTCATGACATGAAGGAGTTAGTGAGGGTTCCAGAGATTTGCATTTAGACATGAAATGGGGAAATCTGGAGCAGTCCTTTCTGACCTTCGTCTGACAACCCCAAAAGGGCAGGGTGTGCAGCCCGTGACACCCACTTCCTTCCTTTTCCGAGTTAACGCCCCCTCCCCCATCCAGGCCTGCCCGGACGCCTCCGTCCCCCGCCTTCCAGTAGAGCTCGCGGCCTTGGCCGCGCAACGGTCTTCCGACCCCCTCCAAATCCCGACCTGGCGCACGCGCACACAGCACGCGGCCAAGTAGGCGCGGCCGGCTGGGCGAGAGGGGTAATGAATCGGCCAAGGCTGCAACGCTCCCTCGAGGGGGCTGGGCAGCGAGGGGGCGTGGTGAGCGCGAGGCCCCGCCTTTCCATTGTAGGCGGCGGGGCCAGGTGCAGACGCACGTGAGCAGCCGGCGCACGGGCTCTAGGGCCCGGGCGCGCAGGCGCACAGCAGGGCTAGGGCGAGGTCGGAGGCGGCAAAGGGGTGAAGGCGGAGGAGGTAGTGCCTGGGAACAGGCAACCTGTGTCTGGCGCGGTGCCCTGCAGCTGGTGGCGGGTGGGGCCGGCGGGCGGGCTACCACTTTCCCGTGTCGACGGAGGCTGCTGACGGGCAAACGATCCTGGAGGGAGCGCCTCGCCCCAGGTTCCTTCCCCTGAAAACCTGCGAGATTTCAGGGCCGAGTAAGCCAAGCAGAAGATCTGGGCAGTGTTAACAAACGGACGTTGAGATTCGCAGAGGTCAGCCTTCGAGGCCTCTGTCTGCCCGCCACCGGCTCTGTGACGTCTGGCGTGTCACAGCCTGGCCTCAGTTTCCTCACCCTTCTAGAGGGCTTGCAGCTTGCGAGTGGCCCCGAAGAAAAGAGTTAACGTCACAAATACTACCGGCCTAGTGAGTATTTAGAGCATCTGAGTCACGCCCTTGACCTCATTTCAACAAGATGAGTTACACGGTGGTTTAGTGCCAGGGCCCCTGTGTGAGCTTGGGCCTCAGTTTCCTTTGTCAGCGCACAGAATGTGCTTCGAAGGTAACGAGAAGGGAGTGTGGAGCGTTGTCCCTGGCACATGGTGGGCACATAATGCTAGTTCCAGGTGTCAGGCAGAGCAAATGGCGTCAACGTAGAGTTTATTTTAGAGTAGCCAGGCCGTCTGGGGGATGCAACCACAGACCGTGCGAGCCAGGGTGCATACCTGCGGATAGCGGTCCGTTTCTACTCTGTCAGCTAGCCAGGGAGAAGGGGTACACTTAATAATTTATTAAGTACACTCCCATTTATCCCTGACTTAGAAAAGGCTTCCTTGGTCTGATTTTCCCGATCTCTCTAGTTCGTAGTGTTTTAGAAACGCTGAAGGAAACGTTTCATTGGTTCTGAATTTGATGTTACATTTAGTTCTGTTCTTTTTATTTTTTTAAAATAATTTTTGGCTTTCGTTGCAGTGCGCAGGCTCTTCGTTGGGGGTGCGCTAGCTTCTCCCTAGTTGTGGCGCGCAGGCTCTCTAGTTGGCGTGTGTGCGGGCTCTGTTGCCCTGCTTTATTGCCACTCGGCATGTGGGATCTTAGTTCCCTGACCAGGGATTGAACCTATGTCCCCTGCTTTGGAAGAGGGATTCTTAACCGCTGGACCACCAGGAACGTCCCCATTTAGCCCTCTTATGATGATGATGATGAAGGAAATGTGATTGATCTGTATTTGGCATGGTTATTAGTATACTGGATTAATTTGGGATAAAATTGTCAGTACTCAGCAGGAGAGCTGGCAAAACCTTATGTTCAGCTGTTACTGGGGCTCCATGTTGAAAGCTTAAAAAATATTCGTGTTCTGTGCTGTATTACCTCCTTCGTCTCAGTAATACCCCAGCTTCCATTGTCTCTAGGGTGGTCCTTGAAAGCTTTTGTTAATTTTTATTTTTCAGACATTTTGACCTCAATCTCACCTTTTCCTACCAGTAACCACTTAAAGATTCTGTTGCTGCAAGAGTTCAGGGAAAATCCATTTGTAATATTATTTGGAGAAGGGTGACCACACCCTGACTTCTACAGTGTTGAGTAAATCAAACTACTGTTCTTACTGGGAAAAAACCTGCAGCTGAAGCTGGGGTTAGGGATAAAGAAACCCAGCTGGATTTTGCCCCTCAGTACTAGTGAGAGTTTCTGTTTGTGGTGTGTTTATCATAAAACCTACTTTGCAAGAATGTGACTAGCTTTTTATAAGTCCACCGTGACTATACGTGGTTCATGATGACTATACATGGTTTATGATGCCTAGCAACTAAGATATGTACAAATAACTAATAGATCCTGACCCCCTTAAATGACTGACAGGTGTTTGCAAAAGTCAGTATTCTGCCCACACAATAGCTCCTTGCTGGAAAAAGTATTTGGTTGATATTATCTATAACTGATACTTTTAAAATATAGTATTGAAAGCATATGAGAGATTTTGGGGTTTGACTTTTTCATTTATTTTCATCTTCTCATTTCAGTATTTTAAACAGTTGTAGAACTTATGTGCTGGTGTTAACAGCTTCTTGAATTTGGCTTAAAAGAGCTAGTTGTCCTTGGTCTCACTATTTCAGTTCAACATACATTATTTAGCAGAGAGTATAATATGCTGAATAACTGAACTGCAACAATCATAATAAACATTCATTGAGAATGTACCATTTCCATTTATATTTATCATATATATCCATTTATTTCACCATTTTGGACACTGGGGAATAAGACAATGTTTATTATATGTTTTCACCTCAGGAAATTTATGACTTTGTTTCCTCTCTTTTTTTTAAAAGAAAAGAATCTTTCTGAAAAGTGAAGCCTTTTAATTGTGGTAGAAATCCTGAATATAATGTTTCATTGAGAAACAGTACTCTCCTTTAAAATTTTTGTTGTTTTTCTTTGTTTCAAATGAAATAACGAACTCTTACAATGTTAGTGTGGCCCTTAGCCAAAACCAATCATTTCTTACTTTAGTAAAGGGATCAAGACTTTTAATTTAATACATAGCAAGTATAATACTTAAGGATCTGCTCATAAAATTGATATTGGATGACAAAGGTTTTAAAACAAGGGTTTTAGACTTCAGAACAGGAAAGGTAAATTTGTGTTTATCCTGTGCCTTATTAAAATATTGGAAATTAATAGTAAAACGCAGTGATGGATTAAAAATAAGCCATTAGACTTTGGGCAACGTGGATTAGTCAGTGATACATATACGTATATAATGATATGTATGTATATGTACCATTGTTGGTTTTACAAAAGTCTTTCACTTTAATCTCCTCTCATCAGTTCTCCTATATCACTTTCATATAGGTATTGCTTAAGCCATTAAAGAAATGAAGAAAAAGTTTCAGAAAAGGAAAAAAAAAATTCAGAGAAGGTGAAAGGAAATTGCCTAAGGTCTTCTGAGTCCAAGTCCTATAATGCTCACACAATAAAAAAAGACATGGTGGGCAATGAATATTTTTGATTGAGCCCATTGTCAGTGCAGTCAGTATAGTGGAATTACAATTCTTTCACTGCGATTGACTCCTCTGTTCTAATTTTTACCCGTTTCTATTAACAAAATAAGGATTTCTGAATTTAACAGTAACAGGAATAGAGTGGTGAACAAGATGTAAAGCAGCCCCAGCTCTCATGGGAGTTACAATTTAGAGAGAGGTAACAGAGAGCAAAATAACTTCAGATTGTTAAGTGCTAAAGAGATAAAGAGCACATAACCCAGCTTAGGGTGTCATGGAAAGATCCCCAGGAAAAAGGTACCTTAATTGTTGTCTGAAGGATAAGTAAAAATCAGGTGAAGGCAGGAGGAGATGGACAGTCTCAGTAAAGGAACAGTGTGTGAAAAGACGTGATGCAGAAGAGTGCATCCATTGTTCTAGGACCTGGAAAGTACAATGTTAATCATTATAGACGTAGGGGTGTGTTGGGGGCAGTGGCTTTGGTGAAAGAGGAAGGTGTGAGAGATGAGGATAAATAAGGAAGAAGGAGTTAAGGGTCTTTGAATCTGTGAGTAAAGGTTTTGGAAAGTAGGGTAGAAGAATGCTGGGAGCTTCGAGACTGTGAGTAGGAGGAACAACTATTAGGAGACCATTGCAGAAGTCCAGGTGGAAATGATGATTGCCTGGAAAAGGGTAGTGACAGTGAAGATAAAATGAGGATGGAAAATGGAAGATAATTGAAAAAATATGTATGAGTAGAATTTTTTCTTCAAAGAATGGTTTATCGTCCTAGAACATAATTGGTAAAAACTCAAGTTGCATACTGCAGAACTTGCATCTTTTAAAAAAAATACTGAAGTATAGTTGATTTACAATATTATATTAGTTTCAGGTGCACAACATAGCATTTCAATATTTTTGTAAATTATACTCCATATAAAGTTATTATAAAATATTGACTGTATTCCCTGTGCTGTACAATATATCCTTGTAGCTAATTTATTTTACGTGTCGTATTTTGAACCTCTTAATCCCCTGACCCTATTTTGCCCCTCCTCCCTTCCCTCTCCTTACTGGTAACCAGTAGTTTGTTCTCTATATATGTAAATCTGTTTCTGTATTTTTTTAAAATTCATTCAGTTTTATTATTTTAGATTCCACGTATAAATGATAGCATACAGTATTTGTCTTTCTCTGTTGACTTACTTCACTAAACGTAATACCCTCCAGGTCCATGCATGTTGTTACAAATGGCAAATTTTCATTCTTTTTTTGTAGCTGAGTAATATTCCACTGTGTATATGTATGTGTATTTATATGCCTCATCTTCTTTATCCATTCGTCTCTTCATGGACACTTTGGTTGCTTCCATATCTTGGCTATTCTAAATAATGCTGTGAACATTGGGGTACATGTATCTTTTCGAATTAGTGTTTTTGTTTTGATATAATTTCTATTCTGTTAAATTTTGGGGGACTTGTTTTGTGGCCTAGCATATGATCTGTCCTGGAGAACAGTTGAAAAGAATGTGTACTCTGCTGTTTTGGGATAGAATATCCTGTAGATATCTATTAAGTCCAGCTGGTCTAATGTGTCATACAAGACCACTGTTTCCTTATTGATTTTCTATCCGGACGATCTGTCCATTGATGTAAGTGGGGTGTTAAAGTCCCCTACTATTATTGTATTATTGTCAGTTTCTCCCTTTATGTCTGTTAATACTTGCTTTATATATTTAGGTGCTCCTATATTAGGTGCATATATTTTAGTGAATGTTGTATGGTCTTCTTGTATTGATCCCCCATCATTATATAATGCCCTTCTTTGTCTTTTGTTACAGATTTTGTTTTAAAGTCTACTTTGTCTGATATGAATATTGCTACCCCAGCTTTCTTGTTGCTTCCATTTGCATGAAATTTCTCTTTCTATCCCCTCACTTTGAGAGTGTTTGTGTGTGTGTCTTTACGTCTGAAATGAGTCTCTTGTGAGCAGCATATAAATGGGTCTTGATTTTTCATCCAGTTAGCCACCCTATGTCTTTTGATCAGGGTGTTTAGTCCATTGGCATTTAAAGTGATTATTGATAGGTACGTAGTTATTGCCATTTTGTTACTTATTTTCTGGTTGTTTTTGTAGTTCTTCTCTGTTCTTTTCTTCTTTTAGTTTTTACCCTTGTAGTGTGATGATTTTATTTGGCTGTACGCTTGTGTTTCCTTCTCTCTAGTTCTTGGGTATCTATTGTAGGTTTTTGATTTGTAGTTACTATAGGGTTCATGTATGTTGACCTGTAACTATATCTGCTTGTTTCAAACTGATAGTTATTTAAGTTCAAACACATTCTAAAAGATATACTTTTTAAAATTCCCCTCCCCCACGTTTTGTGTTTTTGGTGTCATATTTACATCTTCACGTTTATCCCTTAACTGCTTATTGTGGTTGTAGTTGATTTACAGTTTTTTTCTTTTAATCTTCATACTAGCGTATTTAAGTGGTTGATCCACAGCCTTTACTGTATGTTTGCGTAGGTCCTGACCTTATCGCTTCTCTTGCCTTCCTACCTGACTCCGTGTGGATCTTTCTTTATAGCCTTGCACATATAAGAGTCTTTATGCCTGTCTCCAGTTTGCTTTCAGTGATAATTGCTCTGCATGTAAATGTATTCTTGATGTGTTTGTGCAGGGAGGCAAGTCCAGTGTCCTCCTACTCTGCCATTTTGACCTCTTATATATGAGTAGAACTAATGCAGTTTTGTGATAGCTTGGATGAAGGGAGACAAGAGAGTAATGCCTGGGTTTCTGTTTTGGCAATTGAGAGAATAGTAATACTGCTCACTGAGAGGAGGGATACAAAACGGGTACAAATTTGAGAGGAAGACTATGAGGGGAAAGATAAGAGTTCAGTTGTAGACAGATTGAGTCTAACATCAAGAAGAAGATAATGACTTGGGAGGTTTGAGTCGAGGCCAGCGATTTGGAATTATTGGGGGGATAATATTTGCTTCTCATTACGATTGGGAGAAGGTTAGAAATACTAAGAATACTTCAAGCTCTTTTTGAAGAAAGGAATTATGTTTAATTTACGTGACAAGTCTGTAAGCAACCTCTAGAACAAGGAAAAAAATTGCATCACAAAGAATCAGAGCTAGTGGCTTGAAAAGTGCCTTAATGTGGAAAGACACCTAATTTTCTTTTAAAAAAGGAGCACTGGGAGGGCCCGGTGGGATGGAGGCTGGGAGACTGGGGCAACTGGCATGCAGCTCAGCGGGAGGCAGGTGCCTGGAGATGTGACTGGGGCCCACATGGCCAGGTCGCCATCCCAGAGCAGGGCTGCCACACCCTGGCCCTGAGCCACCCTCATTCTGCATGAAAAACCAGCTCCATGACCCCCCAGCACAGGTGCATTTTTTAAAAAACAAGTACTTAGAGAATTACCTTTCAAAAAAGTACTGCAGGGATTGTTAGATTGGATTTTAAAAAAATCAAGAACCAACTCTGTATGCTATCTACAACAAACTCACCTTAACTATAGAGACATAGATAAGTTAGAGGTAAAAAGATGGAAAAAACATATGCCATGCAAAACACTAATCAAAAGAAAGATGAGGTGGCTCTATTAATACCAAAGTAGACTTCAAGAAATACTGCCAAGGAAGAAGACGGGCATTACATAATGAATAAGGGGTCAGTTCATCGAGAACACTTAACAGTCACAAATGTGAATGCTCCTAACACAACTGAAAGAACCGAAGGTGACATAGACAAAGCCACAGCTTTAGCTGGCAAGTTCAACGCTTCTTTTTCAGTAATCCATAGAACTAGTAGACAGAAAATGGGCAGGGATGTAGAGACCTAAACAGCCCTATTAGCCAACTTGATGTAACTGACTGTTAGAGGATACTCCATCCAGCAGCAGAATACACATTCTCGTCAAGTGTATGTAGGAAATTCCCCACGTTAGATCACATTCTGGGCCATAAAACAAATTTCAACAAATTTAAGAAATCATATAAAGTATGTTCTCTGATCCCAGGAGAATTAAGCTAGAAATTAATAAAAATATCGGCAATTTCCAACTATTTGGAAATTACACAACACACTTTTAAATAACCCTGAGTCAAAGAGGAAGGCATAAGGGCAATTAAAAACTACTTTGAATGGAATGACAGTTAAAGTGCAGCACATGCTAAAGCAGTGCTTAGAGGGAAGTGTAGCATAAAAGGCGTATATTAGAAACAAAAAAGGCCTGAAATCAATCTTAGCCTCTTAAGAGGCTATCTTAGCCTCTTAAGGCTGATCTTAGCCTCCACCTTAAGAAACTAAAAAACAGAAGAGCAAATTAAATCCAAAACAAACAGAAAATAGGAAATAATAAAGATAAGGCCATGAATAAAGTTACAAACAAAAATAGAGAAAGTCACTAAAACCAAAAAGTGGTATTTGAAAGATAAATTTGATATACCTCTAGCTAGACTTATCAGGGGAAAAGCTAGACTTATCAAATCAATATCAAGAATGAAAAAGAGAACATCACTACAGACCCTACAGACATTAAAGTGATAGTAGGGAATATTATCAACAATTTTCTATGTTAATAAATTTGATAAATTAGATGAAATGGGCAAATTCCTTGAAGGACTAACTACCAGAACTTACTTAAGAAGTAGTAAATAACCTAACAACTTTCCCACAGGAAAAATCTGGTGGCTTCACTGGTCAATTGTACAGGTATTTAAGGAAGAAATAATACCAATTCTACACAAACTCTTCCAGAAATAGAAAAGGAGAGAACACTTCCCAACTAATTTTATGAGGCCAGCAGTATACCTCACACTCATTAGGATGGCTGCTATCAAAAGAACCAGAAAATAATAAGCATTGATGAGTATGTGGGGAAATTGGAACCATTGTGCAGTGTTGATGAGAATGTAAAATGATGTAGCTGCTATGGAAAATAGTATGGTGATTCCTCAAAAAAATTAAAATTAGAGTTACCGTATGATCTAGCAATTCCACTTTTACATCACAGGGATGTAATACACATTATATAACAAATAATACTGTAATAATTTTGTATGGTGATAGATGGTTACTAGACTTATTGTGGTGATCATTTCATAATGTATTTGATTGTCAAATCACTATGTGTACACCTGAAACTAACATACTATTGTATGTCAGCTGTATTTCAGTTAAAAAAAGGAGGGGTTTGAAGAGATATTTGTACACCCATGTTCATAGCATTATTCATGATAGGTAAAAGATGGATGCACCCCAAGTGTCCATTGATAGATGAATGGATAAGCAACATGCGGTATATGCATGCAAAGGAATATTATTCAGCCTTGAAAAGGAAGGAAATTCTGGTAATGCTACAGTATGGATAAAACTTGAGGGCCTTATGCTAAATGAAATAAGCCACTCACTAAACAGCAAACACCGTACGATTCCACTTATATGAGATACCTCGCGTAGTCAAAGTCATAGAGGCAAAAAGCAGAATGATGATTTTGAGGGGCTAGGAACAGGGGGAATGGGGAAATACTGTTTAATGGGTACAGAGTTTCAGTTTTCCAAGAAGAAAAGAGCTATGGAAATGGATGGTGGTGATGGTTGAACACGTATTGAATATATTTAATACCACTAAACTGTACACTTAAAAGTGGTTAAGATGGTAAGTTTTCTGTTGTTTATTTTCTCACAGTAAACAAAATTGAACAAAATTCAGTATATAAAAAGAGTAGAAAATATATCGTGACCAAGTGGAGTTTATCATAAGGTGCAAGATTGGTTCACTATTCATAAATCAATCAATGCAATTCACCATATCAACAGACTAAAGAAGAAAAACCATATGATCATCTCAATAGATGCAGAAAAAGCATTTTAAGAAACATTTATTATTCATTCCTGAAAAAACTCTCAGAAAACTAGGAATAAAAGTGAACTTCCACTACCTGATAAAGGCCATGGATGAAAAACCTACAGCTAATATCATACTTAATAGTGAAAGACTTGAATGCTTTCCCCCTAAAGTCAGAACAAAGCAAGGATGCTGGCTCTCACCACTCTTATTCGTCATTTTCCTGAAGGTCCTAGCTAGTGCAGTGAGGCAAGAAAAAGAGGCATACAGAGTGGAAAGGAAGAAATAAAAACGCCTTTATTTGTAGATACCATGATTGTCTGTGTAGAAACTCCCAAAGACTCTCCAAAAAACTCCTGGATATGTAGGTAAAATTAGGAAGGTCACAAGATCCAAGGTCAATATATGAAAACTGTCGTACTTTTCTAACAGCAAACATTTGAACTTGAAGACTTTTTAAAGTGCTCTTTAAAATAGCATTCAGGGTCCAGTGGTTAGGACTTGGAGCTTTCACTGCAGTGACCTGTGTTCAGTCCCTGGTCGGGGAACTAAGATCCAACAAGCTTCAAGGTGTGGCCAAAAAAAAAAAAAAGCATCCAAACTATTTAAATACTTAGGGAAAATATAACAAAATATGTGTAAGATTTGTATGTTAAAAACTACAAAATTGATGAGAGAAATTAGAGAAGACCTAATATCAGTAGTGAGATATTTTGGGTTCATAAGTGGGGAGACTCAATATTATCAGAATGTAATTTCTTCCCAAAATGATGTGTAGATTCAATGAAATTACAACCACAATCTCAGCAGCCATTTTTTGTGGAAATTTATAGGCTAGTTCTAAAATTTATATCGAGAGGCAAAGAACATAGAGTAGCCAAAACAATTTTTTAAATTTAATTTTTACTTTATATTGGATTATAGTTGATTTACAATGTTGTGTTAGTTTCAGGTGTGCAGCAAAGTGATTCAGTTATACATAAACATTTATCCATTTTTAAAAAATTTATTTATTTATTTTTGGCTGTGTTGGGTTTTCGTTCCTGTGCACGGGCTGTCTCTAGTTGCGGCAAGCGGGGTCTATTCTTCATTGCGGTGAGTGGGCTTCTCATTGTCGTGGCTCCTCTTGTTGCGGAGCACAGGCTCTAGACGTGCAGGCTCAGTAGTTGTGCCTCACGGGCTTAGTTGCTCCGCGGCATGTGGGATCTTCCCAGACCAGGGCTCAAACCCGTGTTCCCTGCATTGGCAGGCAGATTCTTAACCACTGCGCCACCAGGGAAGCCCTGTCCATTCTTTTTTAGGTATTTTTCTCATATAGGTTATTACAGAATATTAAGTAGAGTTCCCTGTGCTATACAGTAGGTCCTTGTTGATTATCTGTTTTATATATAGTACTGTGTATATGTTAATCCCAAACTCCTAATTTATCCGTCCCTCCATGTTTCCCCTTTGGTAACCATAGGTTTGTTTTTGAAGTTTGTGAGTCTGTTTCTGTTTTGGAAATAAGTTCATTTGTATCATTGTTTTTAGATTTCACATATAAGTGATATCATGATATTTGTCTTTCTCTTTTTGACTTACTTCGCTTAGTATGATGATCTCTAGGTCCATCGATGTTGCTGCAAATGGCATTATTTTATTCTTTTTTATGGCTGCATAATATTCCATTGTAGATATGTACCACATCTTCTTTATCCATTCTTCTGTCCATGGGCATTTTGGTTGCTTCCATGTCTTGGCTGTTGTAAGTAGTGCTGCAGTGATCATTATAGAGTGCATGTATCTTTTTGAATTATGGTTTTCTCTGAATCAGTGCTCAGGAGTTGGATTGCTGGGTCGTATGGTAGTTCTATTTCTAGGGGTTTTTTTTTTGTTTTTTTTTGGTTGTGTTGGGTCTTCATTGCTGCACATGGGCTTTTCTGTAGTTGCCACGAGCAGGGGCTACTCTCTGTTGTGGTTCACGGGCGTCTCATTGCGGTGGCTTCTCTTGTGGAGCACAGGCCCTAGGCTCGTGGGCTTCACTAGTTGCAGCATATGGGCTCTGTAGTTGTGGCTCACGGGCTCTAGAGCACAGGCTCAGTGGTTGTGGCACATGGGCCCAGTTGCTCCGCGGCATTTGGGATCTTCCTGGAGCAGGGCTTGAACCCATGTCCCCTGCATTGACAGGCGGATTCTCAACCACTGTGCCACCAGGGAAGTCCCCACTTTTAGCTTTTTAAAGAATCTCCATACTGTTCTCCATAGCGGTTGTACCAATTTACATTCCCACCAACAGTGTAGGAGGGTTCCCTTTTCCCCACACCTGCTCTAGTATTTGTTATTTGTAGACTTTTTGATGATGGCCATTCTGACCAGAGTAAGGTGGTACCTCCTTGTGGTTTTGATTTGCATTTCTCTAATAATGAGCAGTGTTGAGCATGTTTTCATGTGCTTTTTGGCCATCTGTATGTCTTCTTTAGAGAAATGTCTATTTAGATCTTCTGCCTATTTTTTGAATGGGTTGTTTGTTTTTTTGATATTAAGCTGCATGAGCTGTTTGTATATTTTGGAGATTAATCCTTTGTTGGTAGCTGCATTTGCAGATATTTTCTCCCATTCTGTGGGTTGTCTTTTCATGTTGTTTATGGTTTCCTTTGCTGTGCAAAAGCTTTTAAGTTTCATTAGGTCCCATTTGTTTATTTTTGTTTTTATTTTCATTACTGTAGGAGGTGGATCCAAAAAGATATTGCTGTGATTTATGTCATAAAGTATTCTGCCTATGTTTTCCTCTAAGAGTTTTATAGTATCTGGTCTTACATTTAGGTCTTTAATCCATTTTGAGCTTATTTTTGCGTATGGTGTTAGGGAGTGTTCTAATTTCATTCTTTTACATGTAGCTGTCCAGTTTACCCAGCACCACTTACTGAAGAGACTGTCTTTTCTCCGTTGTATAGTTTTGCCTCCTTTGTCATAGATTAATTGCCCATAGGTGTGTGGGTTTATTTCTGGGTTTTCTATCCTGTTCCATTGTTCTATATTTTATTTTTGTGCCAGTGCCATACTGTTTTGATGACTGTAGCCTTGTAGTATATTCTGAAGTCAGGGAGCCTGATTCCTCCAGCTCCGTTTTTCTTTCTCAGGATTGCTTTGGCTATTTGGGGTCTTTTGTTTATCCATACAAATTTTAAAAACTTTTTGTTCTAGTTTAGTTCTGTGAAAAATGCTGTTGGTAATTTGTAGGGATTGAATCTGTAGATTGCCTTGGTTAGTAGAGTCATTCTGACAGTAATGATTCTCCCAATCCAAGGACATGGTATATCTTTCCATCTGTTTGTGTCGTCTTCTATTTCTTTCATCAGCACCTTACAGTTTTCAGATTACAGGTCTTTTGTCTTCTTAGGTAGGTTTATTCCAACGAATTATATTCTTTTTGATGTGATGGTATATGGGATTGTTTTCCTTAATTTCTCTTTCTGATCTTTTGTCGTTAGTGTATAGAAATGCAAGAGATTTCTGTGTATTAGTTTTGTATCCTGCAGCTTTACCAAATTTATTGATGAGCTCTAGTCGTTTTCTGGTAGCATCTTTAGGATTCTCTATGTACAGTATCATGTCATCTACAAACAGTGACAGCTTTACTTCTTCTTATCCAGTTTGGATTCCTTTTATTTATTTTTCTTCTCTGATTGCCGTGGCTGAGACTTGTAAAACTATGTTGAATATAAGTGGCGAGAGTGGACATCCTTGTCTTGTTTCTGATCTTAGAGGAAATGTTTTCAGCTTTTCACCATTGAGTGTGATGTTAGCTGTGGGTTTGTCGTATATGGCGTTTATTATGTTGAGGTAGTTTCCCTCTGTGCTCACTTTCTGGGGAGAATTTATCATAATTGGGTGTTGAGTTTTGTCAAAAGCTTTTTCTGCATCTATTGAGATGATCATATGGTTTTTATTATGTTTGTTAATGTGGTGTATCACATTGATTGATTTGCAGATATTGAAAAATTCTTGCATCCCTGGGATAAATCCCACTTGATCATGGTTTCTGATCCTTTGAATGTATTGTTGGATTACGTTTGCTAGTATTTTGTTGAGGATTTTTGCATCTGTGTTCATCATTCGTATTGGTCTGTAATTTGTGTGTGTGTGTGTGTGTGTGGTATCTTTGTCTGTTTTTGGTATCAGGATGATGGTTTTGGTATCAGAATGAGTTTGTGGATGTTCTTTCCTCTGCAGTTTTTTGGAATAGGTTCCAAAGGGTAGGTGTTAACTCTTCTCTAAATGTTTGATAGAATTCTCTTGTGAAGCCATCTAGTCATGGACTTTTGTTTGTTTGAAGTTTTTAAATCCCACTTTCAATTTCAGTACTTGTGATGGGTCTGTTCATATTTTCTGTTTCTTCCTGGTTCAGTCTTCGAAGATTGTACTTTTCTAAGAATTTGTCCATTTTACTGGCGTAGGGTTGCTCATAGTAGTCTCTTATGATCCTTTGTATTTCTGTGGTGTCAGTTGTAACTTCTCCTTTTTCATTTCTAATTTTATTTTATTTTTTGGGAGGGGGGTTTAAAAATTTTTTTTTAATTGAGGTATACTTGATTTACAATGTTGTGTTAGTTTCTGGTGTACAGCAAAGTGGTTCATATATATTTGTGATATATATATTATATATTATTTTTCATATTCTTTTCCATTATGGTTTATTACAGGATATAGAATATAGTTCCCTGTGCTATACAATAGGACCTTGTTGTTTATCTCTTTTATATATAGTAGTTTGTATCTGCTAATCCCAAACTCCTGATTTATTCCTCCCCCTCCATTCCCCCTTTAGTAACCATAAGTTTACTTTCTATGTCTGTGAGTCTTCATTTCTAATTTTATTGATTTGAGCCTTCTACCTCTTTTTCTTGATGAAGCTGGCTAAAGGTTTATCAATTGTGTTTATCTTCTGAAAGAACCAGCTTTTAGTTTTATTGATCTTTGCTATTGTTTTCTCTCATTCCTGTGAGAAAACCTCAGCAATGTAATTACTTTCCTGTTCGTGGGTTGCCCACCCAGCGGGCATGTGATTTGATTGTATTGCGAAGGCACCCCTCCTACTGTCTTGTTGTGGCTTCTTCTTTGTCTTTGGATGTAGAATATCATTTTTGGGTAGGTTCTAGTCTTTTTTTGTTGATGGTTGTTCAGTAGTTAGTTGTGATTTTGGTGTTTTCATGAGAGGAGGTGAGCTCAAGTCCTTCTACTCTGCCATCTTGTCTCCAATCATGCTGTTATCTCAATCTCTAATTGCTTTTTATTAAATAAGCTCTTTCCAGTGTTTTTCAAACCCCCTGCTGGCTCATGATGAAGCTTTTTTGGGTCCTCTTTAAAGATGGGTGTCCGCTGTGGTCAATCAGAGCTACCTTGTTTCTTTTTTTTTTAAATTAATTAATGAATTTATTTACTTATTTGGTTGTGTTGGGTCTTAGTTGTGGCAGGCGGGCTCCTTAGTTGTGGCCCGCTGGCTCCTTAGTTATGGCAGTCAGGCTCCTTAGTTGCAGCAGGCGGTCTCCTTAGTTGTGGCATGTGAACTCTTAGTTGAGGCATGCGCGTGGGATGTAGTTCCCAGACCAGCGATCGAACCCGGGCCCCCTGCCTTGGGAGCACGGAGTCTTAACCACTGTGCCACCAGGGAAGTCCCAACCTTGAGGTTCTTCTATACTGGGAAGCTGGAGATCTGGGATGGCGCTGAGCGTCAGGAATGGCCCAGAGTGAAGATTCCAGCAGGCTGCTGTGGATTTCTCATTATTTTTTGCGGACTCCATAGTTGAGCTTCTGTATCCACCACCCTAACCCAGGAGAAACTTCCCCGAATTCACTGTACAAGCAGTGCAGAACAGTACACTTTCTCTACTCCTCGAAAAGCTGAGGTAAGATTTGCCATTGGAAAAATCAAAGCTTCTGGGCTGCTGTTTTTCTTTTTTTTTTTAAAGTGTGGTAAGAACATAAAATACAGAAGATGAGATCTACTCTCTTAATAAATTAGTATACAGTATTGTTAACTACAAGCACAGTGTCATGTAGCAGATGTGTAGAATTTTTTATCTTTTACTACTGGAAGTTTATACCCATGGAATAGCAACTCCCCATTTCCCCTTTCCTTCAGACCCTGGCTACCACCGTTCTTCTTGTACTTTGATGACTGACTACTTTAGATAACTCATACAAGTGGAATAATGCAGTATTTGTCTTGGCTGGCTTATTTCATTTTGTATAAGGTCCTCAAATTTCATCCATGCTGTAGCATACAAAACAATATCCTTCTTTTTATGGCTGAATAATATTTCACTGTATGTATATGCCACATTTTCTTTATGCATTCATCTGTTGACTAACATTTAGATTGTTTCCACCTTTTAGCTCTTGTGAACAGCGCTTCAGTGAACATGGGAGTGTAGATATCTCTTTGATATCTTGAGTTCAATTCTCTTGGATAAATACCCAGTAATTGGATTGCCGGATCATATGGTAGTTCTATTTTTAATTTTTGAGAAACCGCCATACTATTCTCCATAGTGGCTGCACCATCTGACATTCTCACCATCAGTGTACCAGGCTTACAGTTTCTGTACAGCCGCACCAACACTTGGTATTTTGTTTTCTTGTTAATGGCCATCCTGAGAGGTGTGAGGTGATATCTCATTGTGGTTTTTTGATTTGCATTTCCCTGATGATGAGCATCTGTTCGTATAACTGTTGGCTATTTGTAGATCTTCTTTGGAGAAATGTCTCCCCAAGTCTTTTGCCCATTTTTAACCAGTTTGTTTTTTTGCTGTTGGGTAGTAGTATTTCCTTATATAGTTTGAATATTAATCTCTTGTCAGTTTGCAAATACTCTCTCCCTTTCCATAGGTTGCCTTTTCACTCTTGATTCTTTACTTTGCTGTGCAGAAGCTTTGTAGTTGGATGTAGCCCCACTTGTCTATTTTTGCTTTTGTTGTGTATCCTTTTGGTGTTCAAATCAGTGCCAAGACCAGTGTCGTGAAGATTTTCCCCTATGTTTTCTTCTTGGAGTTGTAGAGTTTCAGGTCTTGTATTTAAATTTTTAGTACATTTTGAGTTGATATATATGTATGGTGTAAAATGAGGGTCCAGTTTCATCCTTTTGCATGTGGCTCTCCAGTTTTCCCAGCATCGTTTGTTGAAGAGACTAACCTTTCCCCGTTATGTATTCTTGGTATGCTTGTCAAAGAGCAGTTGACCATATATGAAGACAATGAGAGATTGGTGAGTGGAAAGACACATAGGCCAATGGAATAGAATACAGAGTACAGGAACAGACCACACAAACATGGTCTGATTTTGGACAAAGATGCCAAGATAACTCTTTGGAGTAGAGATAGTCTTTTCTAAAACTTGGTGCCGGAATAATTGACATCCATATTTTTAAAAATGAACCTTGGGGTTCCTTGGTGGCGCAGTGGTTGAGAATCTGCCTGCTAATGCAGGGGACACGGGTTCGAGCCCTGGTCTGGGAGGATCCCACATGCCACGGAGCAACTAGGCCCATGAACCACAACTACTGAGCCTGCGCATCTGGAGCCTGTGCTCCGTAACAAGAGAGGCCCGCACACCACGATGAAGAGTGGCCCCCACTTGCCACAACTAGAGAAAGCCCTCGTACAGAAACGAAGACCCAACACAGCAAAAATAAATAAAATAAATTTTAAAAAGAAGAAAAAAACCTTAAAAAATTAAAAAAAAATGAACCTTGTATGTATACAAAAATTAACTAAAAATGTGTAATAGATCAAAATGTAAAATTAAAACTACAGCACTTCTAGAACTTCCTGTTGCATCTGTTAGCCACATGTGGCTATTTAAATTTAAATAATTAAATACAGTGTGACAATTCAGCTGCTTAGTTGTTCTAGCCACGTGTCAAGTCCTCAGTGGCCATGGGTGGCTAACTAAAGGTGTATTGATTAGCTCAGATTACAGCATTTTTCTTTTCTTTTTTTTTTTTTTTTGAGCTTGGTGGGAAAGGCTTTTCTGTTTTTTTAAAAATATATTTCATTATTATTCTTTTACATCTTTATTGGATTATAATTGCTTTGTAATGTTGTGTTAGTTTCTGCTGTATAACAAAGTGAGTCAGCTGTATGTATACCTGTATCCACTCTCTCTTGCACCTCCCTCCCACCCTCCCCATCCCACCCCTCTAGGTTGACACAGAGCACTGAGCTGGCCTCCCAGTGCTATACGGCAGCTTCCCACTAGCTCTCTGTTTCACACATGGTAGTGTATATATTGTCAGTGCTAGTCCCTCAGTTCGTCCCACCCTCCCCTTCCCTCCCTGTGTCCACAAGTCCATTCTCTATGTCTGCATCTCTATTCCTGTCCTGCCACTAGGTTCATCAGTACCATTTTTCTATATTCCATATATATACGTTAATACATGGTATTTGTTTTTCTCTTTCTGACTTACTTCACTCTGTATGACAGACTCTAAGTCCATCCACATCACTACATATGACTCAATTTCTTTCCTTTTTATGGCTGAGTAATATTCCATTGTATATATGTGCCACATCTTCTTTATCCATTCATCAGTCGATGGACATTCAGGTTGATTCCATGTCCTGTCTATTGTAAATAGAGCTGCAGTGAACATTTTGGTACATGATTCTTTTTGAATTATGGTTTTCTCAGGGTATATGCCCAGTAGTGGGATTGCTGGGTCATATGGTAGTTCTATTTTTAGTTTTTTAAGGAATCTCCATACTGTTTTCCATAGCGGCTGTATCAATTTACATTCCCACCAACAGTGTGAGAGGGTTCCCTTTTCTCCACACCCTGTCCAGCATTTATTGCTTGTAGTTTTTTTGATGATGGCCATTCTGAGTGGTGTGAGGTGATACCTCATTGCGGTTTTGATTTGCATTTCTCTAATGATTAGTGATGTTGAGCATCTTTTCATGTGTTTGTTAGCCATCTGTATGTCTTCTTTGGAGAAATGTCTATTTAGGTCTTCTGCCCATTTTTGGATTAGGTTGTTTGTTTTTTTGATACTGAGCTGCATGAGCTGCATGAGCTGCTTGTATATTTTGGAGATTAATCCTTTGTCAGTTGTTTCGTTTGCAAATATTTTCTCCCATTCTGAGGGTTGTCTTTTCATCTTGTTTATGGTTTCCTTTGCTGTGCAAAAGCTTTTAAGTTTCATTAGGTCCCATGTATTTATTTTTGTTTTTATTTTCATTACTCTAGGAGGTGGCTCAAAAAGGATCTTGCTGTCAAAGAGTGTTCTGCCTATGTTTTCCTCTAAGAGTTTTATAGTGTCTGGCTCTACATTTAGGTCTTTAATCCATTTTGAGTATATTTTTGTGTATGGTGTTAGGAGGTGTTCTAATTTCGTTCTTTTACATGTAGCTGTCCTGTTTTCCTAGCACCACATACTGAAGAGGCTGTCTTTTCTCCATTGTATATTCTTGCCTCCTTTGTCAAAGATAAGGTGACCATATGTGTGTGGGTTTATCTCTGGGCTTTCTATCCTGTTCCATTGATCTATATTTCTGTTTTTGTGCCAGTACCATACTGTCTTGATTACTCTAGCTTAGATTAGAGGATATTTCTATCATCACAGAAAACAGTCTTATGCACTGCTGTTCTAGAAGAAAACATAGGAGAAAATCTTTGGGATCTTAGTTAGGCAGAGATTTCTTAGGACACAAAAATTGTGACCATAAAAAAAAAATGGATAAATTGGGTTTCATCAAAATTAAAAACGTAAGGTTTTTGAAAAGCTGTGCTAAGAAAATGAAAAGGCAATCCACAGACCAGGAAAGAAATATTTTCAAAACATATATTTGATAAAAAATTGGCAACCAGAATATTAAAAATTTTTTCGAAATTCAATAATATCAAAGAAATTAAAAAGTGAGCAAAAAGTTTGAAAAAACATTTCACCAAAGAAGATATAGGAATGGCATATTATTTAAAATTTCTAATCTTATATAGGTATGTTTTGTTGTATGTTTGTTTAATCAGCAGTGGTTATCTGGTTGGGAAGTTTTTGATCTACTTTTGTTTTCTTTGTACCTCACTGGATCTTAACTTTTTTAAAATTAATTAATTATTTTTTTTGGAGTAAAATTGCTTTACAATGTTATGTTAGTTTCTGCTGTACAGTGAAGTGAGTCAGCTATATGTATACCTATATCCCCTCCCTCTTGGACCTCCCTCCCACTCCCCCCATCCCACCCACCTTGGTCATCACAGAGCCCCAGGCTGAGCTTCGTGTGCTACACAGCAGGTTCCCACTAGCTGTCTATTTTACACATGGTAGTGTATGTCAAACCTAATTTCCCAATTTGTCCCACTCCCTCTTTCCTCCACTGTGTCCACATGTCTTTTCTCTACATTTGCGTCTCTATTCCTGCCCTACAGATAGGTTCATCTGTACCATTTTTCTAGATTCCACATATATGCCTTAATATATGATATTTGTTTTTCTCTTTCTGGCTTACTTCACTCTGTATGACAGACTCTAGGTCCATCCACATCTTTACAAATGACCCAGTTTCATTCCTTTTTATGGCTGAATAATATTCCATTGTAAATATGTACCACATCTTCTTTATCCATTCTTCTGTTGATGGACCATTTAGGTTGCTTCCATGTCCTGGCTATTGTAAATAATGCTGTAGTGAATATTGGTGTGCATGAATCTTTTCAAATTACGGTTTTCTCTGGATATATGCCCAGTAGTGGGATTGCTGGGTCATATGGTAGTTCTGTTTTTAGTTTTTTAGGAAACCTCCATACTGTTCTCCATAGGGGCCGTTCCAATTTACATTCCCACCAACAGTGCAGGAGGGTTCCCTTTTCTCCACACCCTGTCCAGCATTTATTGTTTGTAGATTTGTTGATGATGGCCATTCTGACCTGTGTGAGGTGATACCTCACTGTGGTTTTGATTTGCATTTCTCTAATGATTAGTGATGTTGAGCATGTTTTCATGTGCCTCTTGTACATCTGTATGTCTTCTTTGGAGAAATGTCTGTTTAGGTCTTTTGCCTGTTTTTTAATTGGGTTGTTTGTTTTTTTGATATTGAGCTGCATGAGCTGCTTGTGTATTTTGGAGATTAATCCTTTGTCCGTTGCTTCATTTTCAAATATATTCTCCCATTCTGTGGGTTGTCTTTTCATCTTGTTTATGGTTTCCTTTGCTGTGCAAAAGCTTTTAAGTTTCATTAGGGCCCATTTGTTTATTTTTGTTTTTATTTTCATTACTCTAGGAGGTGGGTCAAAAAATATCTTGCTGTGGTTTATATCGAATAGTGTTTTTCCTACGTTTTCGTCTAGAGTTTTATAGTGTCCAGTGTTAACATTTAGGTCTTTAATCCATTTTGAGTTTATTTTTGTGTATGGTGTTAGGGAGTGTTCTAATTTTGTTATTTTAAATGTAGCTGTCCTGTTTTCCCAGCACCACTTATTGACGAGGCTGCCTTTTCTCCATTGTATGTTCTTGCCTCCTTTGTCATAACTTAGGTGACCATATGTGCATGGGCTTATTTCTGGGCTTTCCATCCTGTGCCATTGATCTCTATTCCTGCTTTTGTGCTGGTACCATACTGTGTTGATTACTGTAGCTTTGTAGTATAGTCTGAAGTCTGGGAGCCTGATTCCTCCAGCTCCGTTTTTCTTTCTGAAGATTGCTTTGGCTATTCAGGGTCTTTTGTGTTTCCATATAAATTGTAAAATTAGTTGTTCTAATTCTGTGAAGAATTCTATTGGTAGTTTGATAGGGATTGCATTGAATCTGTAGATTGCTTTGGATAGTATAGTCATTTTTACAATATTGATTCTTCCTATCCAAGAACATGGTATATTTCTTCATCTGTTTATGTCATCTTTGATTTCGTTCATAAGAGTTTTATAGTTTTCTGAGTACAAGTCTTTTTTCTCCTTAGGTAAGTTTATTCCTAGGTATTTTATTCTTTTTGTTGCAGTGGTAAATGGGAGTGTCTCCTTAATTTCTTTTTATGATTTTTCATCGTTATTGTATAGGAATACCAGAGACTTGTATGTATTAGTTTTGTATCCTGCAACCTTACCAAATTCATTGATTAGTTTTAGTAGTTTTCTGGCGGCATCTTTAGGATTTTCCATGTATAGTATCATGTCATTTGCAAACAGTGACAGTTTTTATCTTCCTTTTCAATTTGGATTCCTTTTATTTCTTTTTCTTCTCTGATTGCCATGGCTAGGAATTCCAAAAGTGTGTTAAATAAGAGTGGTGAGAGTGGACATCCTTGTCTTGTTCCTGATCTTAGTGGAAATGCTTTCAGTTTTTCACCATTGAGTATGATGTTGGTTGTGGGTTTGTCAAATGTGGCCTTTATTATGTTGAGGTAGGTTCCCTCTCTGTCCATATTCTGGAGAGTTCTTATCACAAAAGAATGTTGAATTTTGTCAAAAGCTTTTTCTGCATCTGTCGAGATGATCATATGGTTTTTATTCCTTGTTAATATCATGTATCACATTGATTGATTTGCATATATTGAAGAATCCTTGCCTTCTTGGGATAAATCCCACTTGATCATGGTGTAGATACTTTTAATGTGTTGTTGGATGCTGTTTGCTAGTATTTTGTTCAGGATATTTGCATCTGTGTTCATCAGTGATATTGGTATGTAATTTTCTTTTTTTGTGATATCTTTGGTTTTGGTGTCAGGGTCATGGTGTCTTCCTAGAACGAATTTGGGAGTGTTCCTCCCTCTGCAGTATTTTGGAAGAGTTTGAGAAGGATAGGGGTTAGCTCGTCTCTAAATGTTTGATAAAATTCACCTGTGAAGCCATCTGGTCCTGGACTGTAGTTTGTTGGAAGAGTTTTAATTACAGTTTCAATTTCATTACTTGTGATAGGTCTGTTTATATTTTATAATTCTTCCTGGTTCAGTCTTGGAAAATTGCACCTTTCCATGAGTTTATGTATTTCTTCGTGGTTGTCCATTTCATTGGCATATAGTCGTTTGTAGTAGTCTTTTATAGTCCATTGTATTTCTGTGGTGTAAGTTGTGATTTCTCCTTTTTTGTTTCTCATTTTATTGATTTGTGTCCTCTCCCTTTTTTTCTTGATGAGTCTGGCTAAAGTTTTATCAATTTTGTTTATCTTCTCAAAGAACCAGCTGTTTTATTGATCTTTGCTGTTGTTTTCTTCGTTTCTCTTTCATTTATTTCTGCTCTGATCTTTATGATTTCTTTCCTTCTACTGACTTTGGGTTTTGTTTGTTCTTCTTTCTCTAGTTGCTTTAGGTGTAAGGTTAGATTGTTTGAGATTTTTCTTGTTTCTTGAGATGAGATTGAATTGCTGTAACTTCCCTCTTAGAACTGCCTTTGCTGCATCCCATAGGTTTTGGGTTGTCGTGTTTTGGTGTCATTTGTTTCTATGTATTTTTAAAATTTCTTCTTTGATTTCTTCAGTGCTCTCTTGGTTATTTATTAGCACACTGTTTATCCTTCATGTATTTGTGTTTTTCACAAATTTTTTCCTGTAACTGATTTCCAGTCTCATAGCATTGTGGTCTGAAAAGATGCTTGATGTGATTTCAATTTTCTTAAATTTACCGAGGTTTGATTTGTGACCCAAGGTGTGATCTATCATGGAGAATGTTCTGTGTGCACTTGAGAAGAAAGTGTATTCTGCCACTTTCAGGTGGAATGTCCTATAGATATCAATTAAATCTATCTGGTCTGTTGTGTCATTTAAAGCTCATGTTTCCTTATTTACTTTCTGTTTAGATGATCTGTCCACTGGTGTAAGTGAGGGTGTTAAAGTCCCCTACTATTATTGTGTTACTGTCCATTTCCCCTTTTATGGTTGTTAGCATTTACTTTATGTACTGAGGTGCTCCTATGTTGGGTGCATAAATATTTATAATTGTTATATCTTCTTCTTGGATTGATCCCTTGATCATTACATAGTGTCCTTCCTTATCTCTTGTAACAGTCTTTATTTCAAAGTCTGTTTCATCTGATACAATTATTGCTACTCCAGCTTTCTTTTGATTTCCATTTGCATGGCATATCTTTTTCCATGCCTTCACTTTCAGTCTGTATGTATCCCTAGGTCTGAAGTGGGTCTCTTGTAGACAGCACATATATGTGTCTTGTTTTTGTATCCATTCAGCCAGTCTTTGTCTTTTGGTTGGAGTATTTAATCCATTTACATTCAAGGTTATTATCGATATGTATGTTCCTATTACCATTTTCTTAATTGTTTTGGGTTTGTTTCTGTGGGTCCTTTTTTTTCTCTTGTGTTCCCTGCCTAGAGAAGTTCCTTTAGCATTTGTTGTAAAGCTAGTTTGGTGGTGCTGAATTCTCATAGCTTTTGCTTGTCTGTGAAGCTTTTGGTTTCTCTGTGGAATCTGAATGAGATCAGTGCTGGGTAGAGTAATCTTTGTTGTAGGTTTTTCTCTCTCATCACTTGAAGTATATGCTGCCACTCCCTTCTGGCCTGCAGAGTTTCTGCTGAAAAATCAGCTGATAACCTTCTGGGGATTCCTTTGTATGTTATTTTTTGCTTTTCCTTTGCTGCTTTTAATATTTTTTCTTTGTTTTTAATTTTTGTTAGTTTTATTAATATGTGTTTTGTTGTGCTTCTCCTAGGGTTTATCCTGTATGGGACTCTGTGCTTCCTGGACTTGTGTAACTATTTCTTTTCCCATGTTAGGGAAGTTTTCGACTATAATCTCTTCAAATATTTTCTCAGACCCTTTCTTTTTCTCTTCTTCTTCTGTGACCCCTATAATTCGAATGTTGGTGCATTTAGTGCTGTCCCAGAGGCCTCTGAGACTGTCCTCAGTTCTCTTCATTCTTTCTTCTGCTCCTCGGTGGTTATTTCTACCGTTCTGTCCTCCAGCTCACTTATTCGTTCTTCTGCCTCAGTTACTCTGTTATTGATTCCTTCTAGTGTATTTTTCATTTCAGTTACTGTGTTGTTCATCTGTATTTGTTTGTTCTTTAGTTCTTTTAGATCTTTGTTAAACATTTCTTTTATTTTCTCAATCCATGCCTCCATTCTGTTTCCATGATTTTGGATCATCTTTACTATCATTACTCTGAATTGTTTTTCAGGCAGATTGCATATTTCCTCTTCATTTATTTGGTCTTGTAGGTTTTAACCTTGCTCTTTCATCTGTGACATATTTTTTGTCATTTCATTTTTTTTTTTTTTTTTTTTGATGGGTGGGTTTGTGATCCTGTCTTACTGGTTGTTTGGCCTGAGGCTTCCAACACTGGAGTTTTTTAGGCTGTTGGGTAAAGCTGGGTCTTGTTGATCAGATGAGCACCTGTGGGAGACCTCACTCTGATGAATATTCCCTGGGGTCTGAGGTTCTCTGTTAGTCCAGTGGTTTGGACTTGGACTTTCTACCGCAGGAGCTCTGGCCCGACCCCTGGCTCAGAAACCAAGATCCTGTGAGCTGAAAAGGGTGGCAAAAAAAAAAAAAGAAAAGAAAAGAAAAAAGGAGCAGAATGATAACAAAGAGGAAAAAATAAAATAAGATTAGAAAACAGATATGTTAGAAAGAATAGAAAAATAAAAATTTAGATAAAACAACAACCAGAAGGTAAAACAGAACCACAATAGTTAAATTCAGGAGGGGGGAAAAAAAGCCGGAAAAGGCCTTGGCTGTGCTGGGTGGGGCTTAGGCAGGGGTGGGGTTTAGGCAGTGGGCAGGGCTTATGCTTAGGACCCACAGGGCCGGAAAAGGCCAGGTGGGGTGGGGGATGTTGGGGGGGTTTAGCCTTAATGCAGCAGGAGGGGCCCAGGAGTGCCTCTGGCCCTGGAGGGCGGAGGAGCAGGTCCAGGACCCCAGCAGGCTCACTGGGCCCGAGCGGGCAGGGGAAGTGCTAGGCCCGTTCCCCGCATCCTGCGATCTGGAGGGCCCCTCCCCGTTGACCTCTCCTCTTCCCCCCTCCTCCCTCCTATGCCCCTAGCACCTGCGTGGCTGGAGGGAGCCTTGGAAATCAGGGGACCAGACCTGGAAGCCCAACAGTCTTCCCAGAGCCAGGTGGGTGGGGGGAACACCTGCGGTGCTTCCCCTGATCCCCTGGCCCAGGAGGGTCCCCCACATTTGCCTCTCCTCCTCTTCCCCCCTCCTCCCTCCCTCCTCTGCCCCTAGGACCAATGTGGCCTGGAGGGGGCCTTGAAGGGCGGCGACCCAGCCTGGGAGTCCAGGCTTCCCGGGGCTGAGTGGGCCTGGGAGACGCCCGCCACACCTCCCCGATCCTCCGGTCCTGGAGGCCCCCTCCCGCCCGCCTCCCTCCTATAGCCCTAGCACCAACACAGCCCACAGGGGTCCTCAGAGGGCCTGCCCGGGAGCCCCGCAGGCTTCCTGGGCCTGATAGGGCAGGGGAAACGCCTGATCCTCCGAGCCCCCCAGGGTCTCTCCAGGCATGGGAACCCCTCCCGCCTCGAGCCACCCCTCAGGGGTGCTGGTCCTGTCCAGCCTCCATTTCTCCTCCCACCTCAGTGCCCCCATGTCCTACCCAGTTGCTTGGGGGTTCCTCCCCTCTCCTTGGGCATAGATGTACCGCACCAGTGTCCGACAGTCACCCTAGTTGCGGGGAGACGCAAACTCTGCATCCTCACCTGCTGCCATCTTGACTCTGCCCCCTCTTAACTTATTTTTGAAATGCTAATCCTTACAAGTAAAACCTGAGGTAATAAAAACTCTAATTAGGGGTGTGTGTGTGTGTGTGTGTGTGTGTGTGTGTGTGTGTGTGTTTGTATAAAAGTAAACACATTTTTAATAGCTGTTTCTGGTTCTCCAAGAGTATCAATAGTGAAAGTAAAAGGAAGCCGCAGACTGTCTTGGGTAATCACATGTAGCTTCATCATTCTATATGGTCATGTTAATTAACTGACTTGTTCAGCCTGTTTGGACCATAAGGGATTGTGACCTTTCCAATTGTATTCAAATCTGTCAAGCGTGAAAACAGGTGATTTGTTTTTCTTGTCTTAAACCTAAACAACTGCCTGGTTTCTGCTTAGGCGAATGTGGTAGGCAGAATAATGGGCCCCTTAAAGATGTCCAAGTCCTAACGCCCAGACCCTGGGAATGTATTACCTTACACGGCAAAAGGGATTTTGCGGTTGTGCTTATGTTAAGGATTTTGAAATGAGGAGATTTCCTGGTTTATTCAAGTGGGACCAATGTACTCACAAGGCTCCTCATAAGTAAAGGAGGGAGGCATAGCATCACAGTGTGATAAAGGGTGTGAAGGGACTCGACTGGCCATTTCTAGCTTTACAGATGGGAGTAGGCAACGAGACAAGGAACACAGGCAGCCTCTGAAGCTGAAAAAGGCAAGGAAGTAAATTCTCTATTAGGGCCTCCAGAAGGAATTCAACCCTGCCAACCCCCTTTTTTCTTTTTAAGATTTTTTAATTTTTTTGATGAAGACCATTTCTAAAGTCTTTATTGAATTTGTTACAGTATTGCTTCTGGTTTTTTTTTTGTTTGTTTTTTTTTTTTTGCGGTATGCGGGCCTCTCACTGCTGTGGCCTCTCCCGTTGCGGAGCACAGGCTCCGGACGCGCAGGCTCAGCGGCCATGGCTCATGGGCCCAGCCGCTCCGCGGCATGTGGGATCTTCCCGGACTAGGGCACGAACCCGCGTCCCCTGCATCGGCAGGCGGACTCTCAACCACTGCGCCACCAGGGAAGCCCTGTGTTGTTTTTTATTTATGTTTTGTTTTTTTGGCAGGGAGGCACGTGGGATCTTAGCTCCCTGGCTAGGGATAGAACCTGCACCCCCTGCATGGAAGACAAAGTGTTAACTACTGGACCACCAGGGAAGTCCCCTGCCAACCCATTTTAGACTTTGATAGACAAGCCAGCACAGGTTTATCTGTTATAAGAATTGAAAGAAGGAAGAGAGATTGGGGTTGCCTAGTGAGGGGGAGGGGGCAGTGGGGGTTGGTCTGGGGTTGTGAAGCAGGACTCCTGGGGCCAGAGGCGTTATGATTATCGGATAGTTATAAGATTAAATGGTCCGCAGCAAAAAGGGTAGTGACTGCCTGATCTTTGGTTGTCTGTGCAACTCCTTTTGGGCCACTGCTAAATAGTCCTTCCTTAGTGAAAGACTCCTAATTGGCCTTGGCTCCAAAACCCTCAAGCAGATTACGTGAAGGTTCGCAATCTTTTTTCCCCCTCAGGTGTTCTGAGCCCCTTTATTGGCAGGAATTGTGCTAGGTACTGAATGAAAAGAACTAGTTACAGACCTTACCCATAAGAACTCTTACTTTGCATCTCTTAGAACTCTTACCTGGTATTTACAGGTCTTCCCCAAACAGGTGGACAGGTGGAGGCCCTAGCACCTTATCGGCAGGATTGCACCTGGCGTAGTGAGGCGTTGGCCTGGAGAGGAAGGTATACGATACAGTCAGCCCTTCAGTCTTTGCATGTGGATCCTGTGGCTATGGAACCTGAGTAAACGGAGGGCCGATTGGACTCCTTACGTAAAGGACATGAGCACCCGCGAATTTTGCTATCCAGGGGGGTCCCCGTGGATATCGAAGGGTGAGTGTATACCGTTAGATGATCTGCCTTTGAATCCCAGGTCTGATGTTCTAGTTTGGCCAAATCACTTCACCTTTCTAAATTGATTTCTTCTTCTCTAAGATAGGGAGTTATCAGGAAGGGGAAAAAATAAAGCTATTTTAAAAGCTGGTTGCTCTTTGAGTTGAAAGCTAAAGACAGATGAATTATAGTCTTTTTTCGTTCTGTCAAGGTAAAGGGCTAATCTAGATGGGAGGGGTTGGGACCAGGGGGCTTAAATTGTTCTGTATAATAAAGAAACAAGAATTTTTAGCTTTTACTTGAAGCTGGAGGGAAATTTTTTTTTGTTTTTATTTTGCTTTTGTTTGGGCAGGGGTGGTGAGAGAAAGTGGGTCCTAGAATTAGGCTCGAGATGAGGCTACAAATGGCTACTCCACTGGCAGAAAAGGAAGGGGGTAGAGAGCTTCAGTGTCTGAGTCTCAGTTTTAAATCGTTTCTTACTGTTTACTTGTTATTTATTTATTTGTTAAAATCTTCCTCTACTAAAGGTCTGCTTTTCACAACACCCAGGTGTTAATGTGTTTTGGAGACAGAGTAGAGATGGCTGTGTCTACACTAGTGTGGAGGGGAATAGAGAGAGGGGAGATGATGAGAATTAGGTTGCAGTCAGGATCTAGGATGAGTAAGTGACAAGGAATTATTAGGAAGTTGTAAGCACTCACCTTAGGATCCTTGAAATTATTAAGGAAAGTCCTGGGCTTCGTACAGTTATGTGAGATAACGGTCTAAAATTTGCATTTGAATGTTAAAGATGGTACAATTTAGGACCGTTTACATGTCAGGGATGATACCTGCTTAGCAGGGTTGGGAGACTTCTACCTAAATGAGAATGTAGGTAAAAGCACTTCATAAACTAAGGAAATACATCATCAGCCCTAAGATAAAGTGTCTTCCCATGAAGATTTTGTAAAAAGGAAGTCAGACGTAAATTCAACTCTGATGACAAATATGAGAATAATTATCCGGAAGTTATGAGCTCTATAATAGTCTTCTTTCTTTATGAATTCAGTTCAAACGGATAGTAAAAACAATTTGGATGTTAAAGATACAGTTTTTAAAAATGACTCGATATGTCCCAAACATATCATGTTAAGACTTGGGGGTTTAGGATCCCACTGTAATAACTTCAGGCCCATCTAGTAGGAACAGAAGTAGCTTTGGTCGTGCAGTATTTAGCTGACGTTGTGGATCGGCCTGAGCACAAGGAAATGATGATGTTGCCAAGGAATGGGAAATGACATGTGTCGGGTATATACTCGACACTTGACATATATTGTCTTTCATAAAGCTTACTGCTGCCCCAAAGAAGTGGTAGCATCTGCAGTCTTTAGATGGTGGTTGAGGGAACGGGCAGGGTGTGTGTGTGTTGGGGGGTGTGTGTGAAAATTACAGTGATTAAAGAACTTGCTTAAAATCATAGCGTTGAAGTGGTAGAGCTGGCATGAAGACTCTTGCCAGCCTCAGGGTCCAGTTCTTTCCCTCCCACCGTGCTGCCGTGGGGGCCCGGAAGTGAACTGACACTCGGCAGCCGAGCCTTGTGTGGTTCTGGTTCCTCGTCCCAGTGTCACACCGCATCTTAATTGATTTTCTTCTGTAGAGCATTTACAGAAAGCTTCTGACAAGACTTCATGAGATGTTATAGGTGACAGGTATGTGGGAAAAAAGATGAAGTCATTAGCTGAGTTAAGTTCTGGAGTGGACAGGTTAAGTTCCTGGATTGCCTCAAGTTTCATTTACATGGGACCAGCCGTCTTTCGTGAGGTCATGACAGAAATGCTGGCAAACTCTTTCCATTAGTGGGTCTTGCATGCAGTATGCACTTCTGCTGTTGTGGGGCTCTTTTTCATGTTGTTGTTGTTCAGAATTCACCTTAGGGGTTTTCTCAAACTTGGCATTCTTAATCTATAGTGGTTTTTAGCTTTCTTTTTTCTTTCCAGACTGCGTGAATGATGCAGTTTCAGTTCTGGGTGTTAGGATTCTCTTTCACGCTGGTTTGTCATGACCTTAAAGTATTTTAAGTTTCTCTTTGCGTTAATTTTTTTTTTTTTTTTAATGTAGTACCCCAGTGAGCTAGAGATTTGTTTTACCAAGTGAGTTTAAATCACCAGCAGCCGGAGTTGTCCATGAGCGTTGTCAGACTTGACCACATGTAAAACCCTGCCAGTGGTCTTTTTCTTTTCTTCAACTTGGTAGGTTTTGGGGTCCAGACTCGAAGACTAGTTACACTTCTGCATCAGCCTTTAGGTTGTTAAGAGTTGCCAAAGATGGCATACAGTACCAGGGATGGAGAGTTGTTCGTTACCGTGATCAGAATGGTCTTAGTTTATAGTTGCCATCCTAGCTCTCCCCTGTAGATAACTGACAAGTCCTAAGAGTTGTTCTGAGCTGCAGCCACCCACAAAAACCACATGCATGGCATTTTACTCAAAACTTTAACCACTGCTTTGTGATGCAAAACTGGTGGAATTTTGGGTACTTTCTGTAAAATCGAAATCTTTACGGGGGTTTTCCAACATTCTAGTTGATTGTTAACAAATGATCACTGTAACGAAGAGGAGAGAGCAGAGTTGGCTAATCAACACCGACTTCTGTGGTAGGTAGGATAGGATGCCAGTCTGTATGGAATCTTTTCACGTGGAGAAAGCCACGTTGACTGAGAGAACAGATTCTCCTTTTGAAAAATGCAATTAAATAAGAGATATTTATATGAGATTTGTAGTTGTAAAAGAGATTTTGGGAGCTTCTTATCTTTGCCACAAAGTTTTCAGTCTTGACAAAGTAATCATATTCAGGAGTTTCTAACTTGTAGATCCTCTTATGAAAGAGATTTGAAAAGAAAAAGAAATCCATTTGTATTGTAGGACAAAATACAGTTCTGCATAAGAACTTTCTGTAAAGTGAGAACTGTTATGGGAAACTGATTACGGATAAGATACTGTAGCCCGTTTCTGGAATGGGGATAGCAGGTGGAAGAGCTCTCTCCTGTTTAGCTGAGTCAGGAGTGCTTTGTTTATTCTGGAGGTAAGCCCTTGGGCAAGTCTCTTTACCACTGTGAGGCTCAGCTTCTTACCTTTAAAATGAAAGCTGCACTCCCATCTATGGTTTGGTAGATGAGAACATGTCTCAGGAACCTTCAGTAGGAGTCCTTTGTTATTATATCCTGTCTTGTGTAAAGGTGACTTTTACTGTCATGTAAATTAAGCCTTCTATCAAGCACATTTTGTTTTTTAAAATCTGTGAAAACATTATTTTAGCAAAACTCAACTCTACTTGTGTAAGTATGTAGTTGTGATCCTTTTGTATTTAATAGTATTGAGGGACTAAATTTCCTTCTATGTAGCCCAGAAGTCAGACTAATGGTCTCATGATTAGCCTTAAAATAACTATCAGAAACTTTCAGGCTGTTTCTCATTAGCGCATTATCCCAACCAACCGTAGGAGGAGGATACAGAAATCTATAATTGAGTTTTTTTTAAATTAATGAATTTATTTTTTAGTTTTGGTTGCATTGGGTCTTTGTTGCTGTGCGCAGGCTTTCTCTAGTTGTGGTGAGCGGGGGCTACTCTTCGTTGTGGTGCGCGGGCTTCTCATGGCGGTGGCCTCTCTCGTTGCGGAGCACAGGCTCTAGGTGCACAGGCTTCAGTAGTTGTGGCACGTGGGCTCAGTAGTTACGGCTCGCGGGCTCTAGAGCGCAGGCTCAGTAGTTGTGGCACAAGGGCTTAGTTACTCCACGGCGTGTGGCATCTTCCTGGACCAGGGCTCGAACCCCTGTCCCCTGCATTGGCAGGCAAGTTCTTAACCACTGTGCCACCAGGGAAGCCCTATAATTGAGTTTTTAATGTGATAATTCCTTAGTTTACTGTGAAGATCGTGGTAATTTCTCACTAGCACATAAGTAAAGCTTTGTTTAGTTTGCTACTGCAAAGACTGAGTTGCTGGTTAGCTTCCACAAATAAGGTATGCTTGCTTTGTAATTTATGTTAGGAAATGTTTAAACAGGGTGAAAGAGCAGTTTTTACAGGAGCAAAATCAAGCAACCCATTTTCAGAAAGTAGAACCAAATAAAACTAAACTGACTGAAGAACAACCAGTAATGAGCTTGGGAACAGGTAGGTTGAATCAAATTTTTAAAAAACAAAGTGAAAAGCGTATTTTGTGTGCGTGTGTGAGGAGTCAGGGCGCACAGCTTTAAGAGTATTTGCGGGGTCTTCCCTGGTGGCGCAGTGGTTGAGAGTCCGCCTGCCGATGCAGGGGACACGGGTTCGTGCCCCGGTCCGGGAAGATCCCACATGCCGCAGAGCGGCTGGGCCCGTGAGCCATGGCCGCTGAGCCGGCGTGTCCGGAGCCTGTGCTCCGCAACGGGAGAGGCCACAGCAGTGAGAGGCCCGCATACCGCAAAAAAAAAAAAAAAAAAAAAAAATAGAGTATTTGCGCAGGATGAACTTTCGAGTAAAGCTCTAGGGCTCAGCAGGGTGGAAGCTGTATCTGCAGGGGGAAACAAAGTTCATCACTACATAATTTCAGGGACATAAGTAGAAACGGGCCAGAAAATATAAATGTTAGAAAAGTGGAACGGAATTTCCCAGACCCTTTGACTTAACACGTGGTTTAGTTAAGGAAGTTGGCAAAATCTTCAAATATGAATCCGTGCTACAGAAAACTTTTAAAATTCAATAATCAGAGCCGAGAAGACTTTTTGCATGTTAGTAGTATGCTGTCACATTTGTTTCTTAGCCCGATAGCACTAATTCTTCACCTCCGTGAGTAACTTTGAAGGTGACTTGGACCTTGATCCTTGAAATAGAAGTGTTGAAAAAGCGATGTCTGGAGAAAGGTGAAATCACAATCACACATCAAAGGCTGTAGGAGTTATAACTTCAGATTTTATGTTTCAGTTGTACCAGCTTTGTGTTCACACTCAAACTCCAAGGGTAGGATCTACCGCTTGTAGGGTGGAGTGGCATTCTGATTCCATTTATTTTCTGCTGAAGCTGGCGAGTTGAATGAAGATTGTATCTCAAGTGACAGGATTCGAATGAAACAGGACAAACCTGTAAAAGCTGCAACCTGAACGTGTCATTGCAGAACTCTGCAGTGAACGAGATGGGACGGGGCTTGGGAGACAAACCACACACACTGCCTCTCCGTGCTGGGCAGCGCAGGAGATTGAAGGGAGATCCGAGGGGAGCAAGTCCTTGCTGGCTGGAGCTCACGTTCGGGGAGGGGTGGGGGGGTTGGCGTGGAGCGCCAGTTTGTTTATAGCTACAAGTACGTATCTGTCTTGGGCTTGCCTTATTATGGAAAAATTCTATGGACATACGCTGCACTGAATGGAAAATTACTCACTTTTTTTTTAAAAGTTATCAATTATAAAGTAGAAGCATTGGTTTTGAAACTAGTCATTTAACTGGAATTTAATCACGACCTAGTTCCCAACATTGGATGGTAATTATCCTTATTTAGCAAAGCACAGAGAAAAATCAGTGTTTGTTAAAAGAGCAACCACGGTGGGCACTGCTCTCAGGAGGGGACAGGTTTCACTACCTTTGGATAGACGAGTTAGCTTTTGTAAAACATTTTCAACTGTCTTGAAGGACTCTGACCGCTGGGCATGAGTGAGAACTAATCTCCCTGTTGGTGATTCCTTTGCACTGCAGGTAGCAAGATGCAGGTCCCCCAGGGACAGTGCAGGAGTGGGAGCCTTACCATGTGCTACAGTGCTCGTGACAGTCTGCTTGGCAGTCACAGAGAAGAATGAATGGCTGGCTACTGTATGAACCCTCCCCCACATCTGTTCAGGTAGTTCTCCGTTATCATTAATCAATCAGGTAAGCATTTTTGGAATTAATCTGGTAGGCAGACCAGTTATACTTTAAATTGGTCCTAAAGGAAATCTATAATTGGAATAGCTGTTGTTATGACCCAAAGAAATGTCTAAATGAAAGCCACCAGCCGGTCACTGTATTTTCTTCTGCATCATTTATTAAATATTATTTTTATATCTGCATTTACAAACTTTACTCATTTCAGAACTCTGCTTTCAATACATGTTTAACTTTTTTTGTAGAGAGATTCTCTTGTAAAATGAGATCCATGTACAAAACTAGGCAACAGATATAAAAGTTTCCTTTCATACTTTTTCATCCGTCAAGAAAAGAAATAATGTGACAAAGAAATAAAACCCAACTGTGGCTCTTTCACAAGAATAACATGTCAGTGTTCAAACTATGAGCGCTAATGGGCTAGATCATATTTCATCTTTATACGGATGGATATAGTTTTTAATACTTCTTAGCTACTGTAGCATGTTGGTTCAGATGAAGGAAAAAAAATCAGCTCTACTGTTTGGACTAGATAATCTAGAGCCCATCAATTACTCATTTCTTGATAACGTGACACCAGAATTCACCTAGGAGATGACATTGATTGGCTAGCAGTATGCATTTACCTCAAGCATGGCATAAAAAGTTCCCTTTAAAAAATTCACTGACTTGGCAAACTAAAGTCTGAGCCTCTAATTCAGCTCTCTTACTTAAAGAAATAGTTTAAATGATCAATTCAGAAGCCTTAAAGTATCTTTGAAACTAAAGTTGCTTTTCTTAAAATGAATGCTGACTTGACAGTTCGTAGGCTTGGAGCACTGTCACTACGAGACAGAGGCACTGGTGCCGCTAGCAATGAGAAGTAGTATCACCACAGGCTAATTATATGGTACAAAATGCCCGGGGGCCTGAAACTCACTATTAATATGATTTTGGCAGCAGCATCATTTGATAGTTAACCATTTATTACATACTATGAACACACCAGCTTCAAAGATGTGCACTCCCCTTAGGATACTCAGGAGTTACAAATTTATTGTGATTGCATAATTGGTATTGCACAGTTCTATAAAAAACATAAATACTGGCTATTCTAGTTTTAAATACAAAATACATGTCATATACTTTTAAATCTATAATGTGGTTCAAGTGCAAATCAGGTGCTTTCTTTAGTCCTTCCAAAAAAGGCATTTTTAATATTTTTGGCACAAATGAAATTTCATTGTGCCAACAATTCTAATTACAATACATATATCCAGACCTTGAGAGTAGCAGTCATATACATACGGTATAAAACTGAGTATTTACAAATATACTAAGCATAAATGTAACCTCTGTGGGTGAATCAGAACGAATTAGCCACACCCACACTAAAAATAATTTAAAAAGGTAAGTACGATTCCTTTATTTCATTTGCTTATGCTGGTTGCTGTGGGTTGACGTTCATGTGAGGAGGATGTCCTAGAAGACCAATTCTTTGTTTCTGCTTCCTTTGTTCTGTCATCTGGAAAGTTAAAAAGTTTCATCATTAGACCCAGACACTTCCTGTACGTCAAATCATATACTCAACCATAGATTACCTCTGTGGTTATGGTTTATACTGAAACCCACTTTCTACAGTGTACTGTCAGTATATCAAACACAGAACTTCAAAAAGGACATCTTCCTAGGCAGAATGGGGAATTCTGTGCCTTAGGCAATGTGACATTCAGAAACTTCGCTTTCTACTTGTTTCATAAAGGAACAAAAAAACAGTTAAAGCACAAGATTCTTGATCGTTTCCCAAATCCACTTCCAACTGATAGCTTTGTATGACAGTAACAACACACTGAACTGTCAAGAAAAGCAGTGTGTTTAAAATCCTAGGTTTAAGAGAGATTAAGTCCACCGTCTTCAGGGGGTCTTGACTCCTCTCCAGTGACTGTTGGGCCGTTTTGATCTGCGAGAAAAAAAATCACACAGCATTTCTAGGGAGATGAGGAATGTCCTCTCCTCTGCGGTCCAGGGTGACTAAATAACATAATCATGGCCTGGCACTCAGTGGTGACTATTCCTTGCCACCTACAGACACTAAGGTCAGGAAAGACCATTTCCTAAGGCTGGTCAAATGAAACGGTGCTTTCCAAACCCAGAACAAGAGGTTGGTACCGTTTATTTCGGCTGCCGAACTAAATCAGTTCTCACATTGACAGGTATCCAGCTCTGTTCTGGCTATTTCGGGGCATAATTAATTCCCTGCATTCACATTTCTCATAACCCAGGTAGTCCTAGCTCAGGATTTGATGCTGGGCATCAAATATTTTGGTACAAAATATCCTGAGAACATAAAATAAGATTAACTTACCTAGGTTCAATTTTAACGCATAGCCGTTTTCCTTTCATATCAAAATACTATTTTTAGGCTCCTGTGAAATGCCTTCAGTTATATTTTAGAAGAGAAGATTTACAAGGAGTGAATATTTCCGAAAGGCAGCTTTTTATAAAGCCTTTTATAAAGAGTTGAATTAGGATATTCCAGCTAGCCTCTAAAGTTTCCTTGGATGAGTGACAAATCGTGAAGGGAGGTGTCACACCCTATACTACACAGATTCAGCTGCGGAAGCAGAACCTCACGTGACCCGTGGAATAAATTCACAAGTAGATGGTAACGCAATCAGTAATTCAGTCATCTCACTGCCTGATACTTCATGTTGCTTAGCCCCAGAGTCTCACCCCCTGACTAGCCCCTCGGCAGGTAGCCTTGAGAGGGAATCCAGTAAAACTTAACTAAATTTAATAATCGCCGCATTCTCACAGATTTAGGAACCTTGGTGCGCTCACCCCGTATTGACAGATACTTTATATAAAGATGCTGCGATTTTTCTGCTGTTGAAGTTGGCCATTAAAGCTTTCCCTGAAAATTTTCCATAAATAACTACGTGCACTTGAGATGACCTTTTATGTACCTGCATCTTCACGCCTGTTTGTCGGATCACCTTTTTGTGACTTTTCAATCTGTTGGCTCTTCCTCCTCTTAAACTTAAGGGCTTCTAAACTGGGTTCCTTATAGCAAATGAGTCTTCAACTGAAGGCACACCTTCCTTCCCTCTTCGACAGGCTATCGCCTGAAAGCCCAGTGGAGGTCCGATTCTGATTTTCCAGGGTTGTCTTCTTAAAACAATGATTGCATCACTCTCCCTGCATCACAAACCTTCAAGCTCCCTACTGCTGTAGGTTAGTGGCCAAAACCTTCGTTCAGGCAGTCATATTCCTGGTAATTTCAAGAACCTAGTACATACCTATCTAATTTTGTTTTCTGTTTCCCTAGAATAATGGTTCTTAAACTTTGGCGTGCACCAGAAACACCTAGAAGGCTCCTTAAAACACAGATCCAAGGGCCCACAAACAGTTTCTGACTCAGCAGGCCCAGGGTAGGGCTGGTGAGTTTGCATTTGTAACAAGTTCCCCGGTGATACTGGTGTTACTGATCTGGGGCCGCTGCTGCTGTAGAAGAGCTCTTCACTGGTTATCTCAGAAACAGGCCAAGATCACTGTGGTTATATTTTCATATACTTGAATACTTAAAAAAAAGTATTTTGGGTAAATGTATTATTTTTCTCAAAATAAGACCTTGGAGAAGATTCTCTGCAGTTGAGCAGGTGGTCGGCACACAAATCTGACTGCCTGGATTCTGTTCTGATCGACCATGGCCTTTTTAGACAGAATGGCTACCATTTAAGTGAGTAATAAATAGTAAGGAATTGGGCAACTGCTTAAGTGTTGGTCCCTTTTGGCAAGGTCGTCATCCAGTGATAATTATATGCGAACAGTAATGAAAACAAAACCCCCTAAAGGACTAAATCTGGCCTACAAGAAACCAAGCTCAACACTGCTGGCCAGTTAAGTTTCCCTGGCCCCTTAGTACATATTCTCACATAACTTCTGGCTTTATTAGCTCAATTCAACCTACTTACCTATTGGTCTTCATAGATTCACATGCACTATATATGTTATTTAAGGCATCACCATTTTCTGTTACTACTGTCTATATCAAAACAGAAATAATGACCAAAGTCTATCCTTAGCATATTCTCACGATGTATTCTCTCTGGACATTTGAAACAAAACTGACTAGATAAAAATATCCACCCGGGGCTTCCCTGGTGGCACAGTGGTTAAGAATCCGCCTGCCAATGCAGGGGACACGGGTTCGAGCCCTGGTCCAGGAAGATCCCACAGGCCACGGAGCAACTAAGCCCGTGCACCACAAGTACTGAGCCTGCGCTCTAGAGCCCGCGAGCCACAACTGCTGAGCCTGCATGCCACAACTACTGAAGCCCGCACGCCTAGAGCCCGTGCTCCGCAACAAGAGAAGCCACTGCTCGCCGCAACTAGAGAAAGCCCACGCACAGCAATGAAAAACCCAACGTGGCCAAAAATAAACAAAATAAATTAAAAATATATATATATCCATCAGATTCATGTCTAAGGTGGTAACTTCAGTCAAAATTCTAATACAGAAAAAGCTACTTTGATTAGTGTGAAATGTCCCATTTGTAGTAGATACATTTAAAATCCTCAAAATCTACATTTAGCTAAGAATGAATACTTGAAGCAATATCCTCCTTCATAATCTATATACAGACTAACTTGAATTTCAGCATTCCTTCTTTTGACTCAGTCTAAACACGAAGCAAACGATATGGTAGCTTTACAAGTCAGATGTAGCCAAACATCTAAAAGATCTTCCATGAAAATACGGAGTGTTGAGTGCAAATGGGCAAAATTTACTCCACCACTATCGGCCTCCACACGACTAACGGCTGGCATAGCAGGGACGGTTCATCGACGGCACATGAAAGCCGCAACCTGCTTTCCTGTCACAGTGAGGTCGTGGCTACTCAGATTCTAAACAGCCCAGAAACTCCAGTCACCAGAATTGTGCTTCACAGTCCTATGAAATCAGCCACGCTCCTAACGAGGAGCCTAAGGTATTCAGAAGTAAAACTGCAGCATCTCCTGAATGCAGTTATATTGGTTTAATATAAATATACAGATATCCACACTCCTGATCCTTAGTGGGCTGTTCCTCTCCAGTTCATCTGGCAAACGCTCAAGCTTTGAAACCAAGCTCCTGCATTCCCACCTCTGAGAGGGTTTCCGAGGCACTGACTCGAATCCTCTCCCTGTGGTCAGGCTGAATGAGTGCTCCCTTTTCTCCACTCCCAGAGCAATCTGTTCAAACCTCTGTTACGTACTTACCATGTTGAATTATAATTTATTTGTTTACTTGTTTGTCTCCCACTCTAGGCTGTTAGTTCCTTGAAGAAGGAGAATTGGTTCTATTCACCTTTGTAACCCCAGTACCTAGGGCTGCACCTGGCAAATAGGTGTTTCATAAATGATGGTTCGAAGAACAAATGACCCAGAGCACAGTGCCATTCCTCGAGCATGCCATGCGTTTTCATGCCTTTGCTCATGCTGATTCCTTTCCTGGGATGCCCCCTGCTGCATTTTTCAGCTAGCTCAGAAGTCACCTGCTCGTAGGACTGTAGAAGCTAAACTCCTCCGACCCTCTAAGGCCTCTCACGGGACTGCCTGCCTACTTCCCTGTGCTCCTTTGTTCACCAATGAAACTCACTTCATTCCTCGGGCCGTGGAACTTCTCCTACTGTATCCTAACATTAGAGGTCTGCTGCTTTCTGGATCAGTTACAGTATCCTAGATGGCAGGTGTTACCAAAGGCCTCTCTTTTGTGGTTCCAACACAGTGTAAGGACCACAGACATTCAAGTAAGGCTTAATATTCCATTCTTCCAACTGTGGGGAATTATTCTGTTCTTTTGTTCTTCCTTCCTTACTTACGCAGTTAATGTTAACAAGATGATAACCCTCTTGCGTGAAAAATGCCAAACATGGGCTTCCCTGGTGGCGCAGTAGTTGAGAGTCCGCCTGCCGATGCAGGGGACACGGGTTCGTGCCCCGGTCCGGGAGGATCCCACATGCCGCGGAGCGGCTGGGCCCGTGAGCCATGGCCGCTGAGCCTGCGCGTCCAGAGCCTGTTGCTCCGCAACGGGAGAGGCCACAACAGTGAGAGGCCCGCGTACCGCAAAAAAACAAAACAAAACAAAACAAAAAACAAACAAACAAACAAAATGCCAAACACTATCGCATGCTAATATGACATGAATTTCAAGCACTACTTCTTTTCCTACCAACTACAAATAAGGGTCACTGTCCTATAGGAAGCCAGTCACATTTTCAAGAAAGTGAACCCTTCTCTCAATATAAAGAAAACATGCAAAAAAATTTTAAGTTCTTACATTAGTTCTCCGCCTTGGAATAAGAATGTAAGAGAATCACATTTAGTATTCAGGATCTCTTGGGAGGGGAAACTTCAAGATGAGAAGCATCATTAAGTAACACTTAGAACAGCAATTTTAATTAACTGTTCTTGGCAGTAATAGAAAAACCACTAACCAGGATTTTACTAATATCCTTGATAAGAACTTTTTCTCCTCAAACTGGTATTTTAAGAAAACAACAACCAACGAGGTCAATAACAGTTAAGATTAAATCCCAAGACATTCAGCTGTCTTTGCTCCATTATGCTGGTTTTTGGACCATTAGATCTGCAAAAATATCTAAGTGATGAAGCAATTTTTGTATTTTCCAGCACTTGTACCAGTGAATGGTATTCTTTCATAGCTGTTTTAAAAAATATCTGTCACAGAGTTTCTTGTTCATTAATCATTCATGGAGTTTTTATTTTTTAATTCAGAATTTTTTTCCCTTTGGAGGGCAGGAATTCTCACAACGACCGTTTAAGAACCAGCAGTTCTCTGACCTGTCTGCATGGCTTTTTATGCAGAACAATTTAAGAAATCTTTAGGACTGGTACACACCAAATTTAATAAAATTCAAATCTTTTCAACAAGTTGATTGTCAAACAAATGCTTTACAGTTTTGTTACAAAATCAAAAGAAAATGTTGACTAATTCCTTCTGAAAAAAGCAAATTTTCCCCAGCAAAAGCAACAATGCTGAATTTTTCCTGTGATTCTGGTCACCTTAAAAACCTAAGCAGATCAATGCTGGTAAAGGCACTGGAGAATATAGTACTGGTTTCCTCCGATTTCTTCTTAGCCTATAACATCTTACAAGAAAAAACGGTCCAATTTCAAATTCCTTCATAGGGGAAAGGTTTTCTGAAGGGTGGTTCTAACCGTTAACTTTAAAACCAAAATGTAAACAGAGCTGAAACCAAGCAGTTTAAACCACACTGGTTTTGATGTCACTTAATGAACCTTAGTCCATATGTAATCAAGTTTACAGTTTGTTCAAGCCAAAATTTTGGCTTCAGAGAAACGATTCTAATGCCAAGTCTCTGATCAGTGGTGTAACATGGCAATGACTGTATCGCTCCTTAGCGTTTTAAGTGCGCGATGCGACTTCTGAAACTCTTTAACGTTCTTAAAAAAATGAATGAGAATTTAAACAGTCAACCATGAAAGGCAAACAGGGTACAGTGACAAAACAAAACAAGGGAAAATAAAAACACAACACACGCACACAAAATCCAACCCAGACTGCAGGACCAGGAGTTCCAGCCTGACATTTTCAGGTAAAGTTGCATAAATTTCCTAAGAGCCTGCCATGAACCTGAATGTCCTCACGAAATGAAATGAGGGAATTGGGTGCAATGCCATCTGTGGTCTTGGCTACCTCCTATACCTGTGATTCTCTGTGCAAATTCCTCAGCTTCAATTCGGTCCTTAGACCAGGTTCACTGGTTTGCACAGTGTGCATCACTGAAGCAACTTCAGAACCACCCTCAGGGAGCGATTCAACACACAGGATCCTAAGCATTGAAAGGACAGGCCCGGCCTACAGAGAAGGGCTCGAGCGGCATTTACTACCCCAGAATACCCAATAATAGTGTGCTTCAGACATGTTTACAAACGGCACTTTATAGAGCGCTAAATACTTCCTTTATTTAGGTCTGCATGAGATCAATTTTTGTAAGATTTTTTGGCATCTAATTTAAAACATCTGATTTAATGGAGATTCTTGTAGCCACAGCTCTCTCAAAGGGAGAGGAAGGGAACTTGAGCATTGCTACATGCCTTACGGAGCTCGCCTCGCTCTTCAGGGGGGAAACAGAAGCAGCTGTAGCAGACAGTGTGCTCATGAATCAGTGTAGTCCTGTGGAACATTTGTCAAGTGTTTCACAGCAGGGGTAAAAAGTTAATAAAATAATAAGCAAAGTAATCTAGTTAGATCTTCATTAGTTTTACTTATTTAGGTTATTACTCATTTTAGGTGGCTACCAAGCTCAGTGCTGTAGACAGCCTTCATAAATAAGGTCTTCTGTTCCCATTAGTCTTCTTATTTGTATCTTAATACATGTGAAAGAAAAGAACTTGAGGCCAAATGGTATCTTGGGGCTCAGTTTGGAATAATTTAGTTGGAACAGAAATACAATTCAAAGTGGGATTGTTAAAGTGCCACGTAAACTACCTCCAGGAAGAGCGGATGCCAGCCAGGGCCTTCACTAGTTACTATGTACCTAAGAGGAACAAATCACCTGCGGGCAGACCTTACAACTTACCTCCAGGCCAACCTTGCCTGATAACTACCGCTGTACAGAATTTATAATCTTGTCTACGGAACTGATTAAAAGCTTTCAGCACCGCGTGCGGGAGGCTGAACTGTTGCCGTGTTTGTGCAGGGTTATCCCGGTCAGCTACGGGCAGAGCACAGGTCCTCCCAGCAGGAGGTCACCACCTGGTAACTGTGAGTGCTCATTTGAAGGGGGTCAAGGGCGGGGCAGGGGGGCTCTGGAGTATACAGGGTTTGCTGCAGACTTGCCCCCTTCACCCAGCTTAGTTACAGGGGCAAAGCATTTATCTTACGGACAGGGAGCAGGATGGGGCAGCACATCTGTAGACGGCTGAGCTGGGTGAGTGCAGGGACGCGGCCGGCAGAGCGGTCACTGTTCACCCCCAGCACCCGCCACGCCGCCTGGACTATGGGAGTCACTCAGTAAGGATTTGGCCAATGAATGAACCAAAAGGGGCTCTTCCTTGACTGGGGTGTATCCCAGGATGCTGGATTTCAGTATCTGGGGCCAGGGGTCGATAGAGCTGAGGGCTGAAAAGCAAAACCAGAAACAGCCTTTAATCTTTTGTCAGTGAAGAAAAGTCAGGAGTACAGCTTTGCACATCGTGTTTTTCTGTACAGCACTTCATTGAAGTAGTTTGCATTTTCTCATTTTCTGGTTTTGTTTTTCATACGAAAACCTCGTCCTGAGCGGCACTGAGAGTAGCGTCATGGGCTTATCCTGTCAAAGGGCAGTGAAGGGGGAGTGGAGGGGAAACTGATGGACTAAATGAGTTTGTTCTCTGTTGCCCGTTTCCTTTTCTATCCAGGTGATAAACTTCAGCATTTTAACATGAGCACTACTGATTTTCTCACCACACCTGGTGTGTATGGTAGTGGGTGTGTGTAGGCAGGTGGGGTTTCTTTTACCTGGTCCTTTAATTCTGACAGCTGCCCAGAAAGATTAGTGACCAGCTTCATGGTGGACTCCAGCTTCTCCTGCAGGCTCCTCAGCTCATTCTGTTCTCCTTCCGAATCGCTGCTGACCAGGGACATGGCTCTCATCCTTGGGAACCAGTCAAGGTTTCTTTCCTGGAATCCACATGAAAAAAAGAGGGAGTCACTTCGAAGAGGAGAGACGACAAAGGCGGTCTTATCACACCGTCTTTTCTTTGTGCCGTCTTCCACCAGGCTCTTCCTGATTGCTGCAGAACTAATGTACTGTACTGTGTTTTTTTAAACCGTTCAGTAAATATCTTTTTAGTTGAATATAATTAAACTCTCTTAATTCCTAGAAGAAATCACTTTAACATATGAGGAAAAGTGGGTTTCCAAACAAGATTCCTAATCTCCAAATACGACTACTGCCACTCCATCTGTGATCTTTGCAAATGACACAGCTAATGAGATTGGAGTTTTAAAACTGTGTTAAAATATATGTAATAAAATTTACCATTTTCATCATTTAAGTGTACAGTGCAGGGGCATTAAGTGCATCCACATTGCTGTGAGCCATCACCACCGTCCATCTCGGGCAGTCATCTTCCCCAACTTCAGCTCCATCCCCGCTGAACAGTAACTCTCCCACCCCTTGGCAACTGCCTCCTGTTTGCAGTCTGTGGCTTTGACGACTCTACGTACCTCATACCGTGCTGTATATTTTTTAAAGCGTTATACTTGGAAAATCATCTGCAAACACTCTACAAGTACATGAATTTTAAGATCTCGAGTGTTCTGGGATCGACCAGATACGTGTATGGGTGTGTTTGCTTGGTAGAGGGTTGTTAAGAGGCTGAAAATGGGGAGCGGGTTCAGTTTCCCTCTTTGTGAACTTATGGACACCACCTCTCGACTCGTGTTTCCTTTTCCTTCGGGCCTGAAATGGCTGGTGGGTGCTGTCAGTTGGTATAAGAAAGACCCATTCAGTCTCCTTCCCTGTCTGTCTCCTCCCTTCGTTTTGATGCCTGTAGCTCACACCTGTAAACAGCATTTCTCACCGCTGGTTAACAGGATGGACAAGCCTCCTCCTCCCACCTCACTTCTTCCTGCCCACATATGCTTTTCTCATAAAAAGTACACCTCCTGGGTGAGTTCTGTACAGAGAGGCAGGAATGAACTGTAAGAAAAGCTTCATCAGCCGGAGGTAAGGGGAGGCACACTGACTCATTCCACACCCAGCTGGCGTCACATCTCACCTGGGCCATTCGGATCCTGTCGGGATGAATTCTAATAAACATCCTAACACAAATCACGCCCACCCCACCAACACACACACATACAGAATTTGCTGTTGTTGCTCTGTGTACACCAGAGATCAGCAGAATTTTTCTGCATAGTAAACATTTTCTGATAGTAAATACCTTTGGCTTTCTGGACCATATGGTCTCTGTCACAGCAAATCTGCTATGTAGCCCCCGAACACCCATTTGTGTAGAGTATACACAAATGAACGGGGGTAGTAGCTGTGTTCCGATAAAACTTTATTTACAAATGCTGGTGGAGTTGGCCAACCGCTGTCATATACAATAAAAGGCATCAACATACTCAAAATCAAGAACAAAATACCACAAGACGTCTAAATTTTAAAAAGCAACATAACTAAACCGTGTCTTGACCTAATGCAATCTAGCAATATAGAAGCCAAACAAGAACTAGTTGAAAATACTACAAAGAAGGCATACCACGGTGGCACGAGGTGTCCCATCTACTAGAGAGCATTTGCTTAAGACGTGTGGGGAGTCTAGTCGGGACTCACTAGCCTGCCAGCATCCTGAGAGCAGGAAACACCTTAGTACAGTGACTGGAACACAGCAGACCCTTGATAAATATCTGTGGAAGCAAGGAGTGATAAAGCCACTGTCTCCTAGGTGGGCCCTGCTAACTACTGCTTAAATGGTAAACCTCCATTGCTTAGAATGACTGCTGGAGGAGGGAAGTGATGCTGTTTACCTTGCTGTGCCACACACCCTGTGATCAACACTCCCTTCCCATGTGCCCCGATGTTAGCCTATACTCGTTCTCATCAGCCTCCCACCGCAGACAGAGCAGTGGGCAAAAGGATGTTTGACAAAAGACCCCATTTCAAAGACGACCAGCCTAAAACCCTGGAGCGTTGCCACGTCTAATCAGTTTTCTGCTGTGTGTCTACAGCGAAGAGGAGAGAGCAGACATCTGAAAACATTTAAGCACAGTGGCGACACTGAAAGGCAGCTGAGGTCACCTGTCACTGATCATACCACTGCCCCATGTTAGTCCTTCACACGTCATCCCACCTTCCCACCGTGCCACTCTCAGGGAAGAAGCCCCTGACTGCTCGGGGCACACGGAGGGGACAGGTGGCTGGCGGTTACTCACTCTCACTAGGCAGCGTGGGCCCCGTGACAGAGGGAGAGGTGGGTGGCCAGGCTGATGGGCCACGGGCACAGCTGCATCAAGGCCGGCCGCGTACCCGAGACCGGATACCCACGGGGACGGCTGCAAATATCTGCACGCTGACCCCTGAGGAGAGCGAGGTGAAGAGGAAAGATCCAAAGTCCCACTTAAACCGTCAGACTCAGGAGCACGTGGACACACCACCAGTGGGGCTACGACAGAATGTGACGTAGCAGGGAGTTCAGAGACCGCTAAGGCCTACCCTGCATGGTAACGCAGCACACGGCCCCGGGAGGGAGGAAACAATCCCTACGTTTCAAAGGAGATCCCGCGGCTGATCTGGTGTTTACAAAGTGTAAACTCCTATTACTGAGTATATTTGGGGGGAAACATTTGATAGCTCTCTAGATTCAAGTCAGAAGTACAATAAGCACTCTTGGAAGAAAACATTTTAAAAAATACAGCATATTCAACGAATACTTAAGGAGCCCTTACCTTACATGCTTGGTTCTGAGGAAACAGCAGTGAGCCCCCTGCACTTGGTCACGGCCTCCTGGACCTCTTTAAAGTGGACATGGCTTTGAGACCTAAGTATGAGGTAGGGTTCCTGCCATCAGAGTGCTTGACTTTAGTTAAGGAGAGTGGACATTTCAGTTAAAAAAAGAAGAAACAAGGCAGCGAGGCCGTGTCAAACGAGCGGCAGGAAGAGAAGGGTCAACATAAGGACTGACTACAGTGGTTTTGCGTGGCTGGAATCCTCTTTGTGGAGGGCCTGAAGGAAGGTTATCACTTGGCCAGACGCGGGGCCAGCGTGAGGGCCTTCTCAGCAGAGGGGGGGCTGGCACAGCCCTGAAACCAGTGGGGCCGCAGTTGGGGTGGAGGGCAGACAGGCGGGGCAGCAGCCCAGACTGTGGAGCACGGGAGAGCCATGCCAGCTGGGCTGGGGAGGGAGAGGGACGGCGGTGACAGGAAGAGGCCTGGACACATGGGTGGCAGGGAAGGGGAGGAAGTGACCTGGAGCCCCTGCCTGACGAGGCGCTGGCAGAGAGAGGGGCCGTGTACGAGAAGGAGTGAGAGCTCACCTGCAGCCCACCGACTGCCGACATGCAGAGGAATGTACAACTGCCTAAAATGGGTAGAGAATTCGTCTCAGACCTGGCTCTCAAATTTTCATGTTCATTTGCTTAGCAAACCCTCCATAAAAATAGAAAACACAGATTTCCAAACAGAGTCCACATTAAACAGGTCTTCAAAAAAGAAGACAGAAAATCGATGCAAGATTCTGTACGTAGCTTAAGTTCCTTAAGTTTAAGGAACAGTTTCTTTTCCTTATTCTAACAGCAAGCGACCACATGACTATAGAAGAAAAAGAATTTTTCCACGGCAGATTTCCACCCCCTTGCATGGTGTATGTGATTTGATCTCTGGACTCCCAGGCAGTGATTTCAGAAAGGTCTCTGACAAATGCAAAACGCACAGACCTCATCCAACAACCGTTTACTGAATACTTCTAATTTCTGTGCCTGGCACAGGGCTGAGTGCTGAGGGTCTAGAGATGAGGAAGACAAGGTCCCTGCCCCCAAGGGGTGGAATGCAGTACAAGGAAGGTGTAGTGCAGGGCTCAGGGCATGGCTCTTCGCTTTCGTGGACCCCACTGCAGCCCTACCTCCAAGTCCTGAGGGCCCAGTGAGTATCCGCTAGGCCATCGAATGGGGCCCACCGGCCTTAAAGTGGCTGCTACTGGCATCTTTGCTCCTCATGCAGTGGCCAGGAGATGCATCAGATGCTGTTCGTTTTCGCTTTATCTGTACTTCTGTAAGTGGGCTGCCACCTGTAATCCTGGGGCACGAAGGCCCTGCCCAAGGGGTACACAAAGCCATAGACAGAAATAATGCATCTTCTTAGAATGTCCATTTCAGTCAGTGGTGAACGATCCAAAATATTTTTATATTAAACTCAAAATATGCCCTGGAGAACATGAAACCCCAAGATTTTAAAGAAATGTCATACTTTTCACAGGCCACTCTGTACCACGTGCCCCAATCCTGGCGATACACCTTCGTTCTCCATTTCATGAGAGTCCTTCAGTACAAAGGGAGGAACAGGATTTCCTGGTCAAGATGTTTACCAATTACCACCTTAAAGGTTCTCCCTCACTGCCCTCCTCCAATAACAATGCAAAGCAGAGCTGGGGCCCCGTCCAAGCCTTAAACCACAGGAAACAAGGTATCCAAGTGCTCTCGATGGTGTGTACCGGTAGCTCTTCTGCCCCGGCATAGGCACGTACCCAAATTTGCGGTCCTAGGTGGTGCCAGTATTTTAATTAAATAATCATCCTGGGGGCTTCCCTGGTGGCGCAGTGGTTGAGAGTCTGCCTGCCGATGCAGGGGATACGGGTTCGTGCCCCGGTCTGGGAAGATCCCACATGCCGCGGAGCGGCTGGGCCCGTGAGCCATGGCCGCTGAGCCTGCGCGTCCGCAACGGGAGAGGCCACAACAGTGAGAGGCCCGCGTACCGCCAAAAAAACCAAACCAAAACAAAACAAAAAATCATCCTGGGCTGTTAAGTCTAATCTCAAATTACCAGGGAGCATCTAGTAGTTAAAATTAATGAACAATTCTGGCCACACTGTTCTGTTTCCATTCGGCTTTGCACCCTGCACTGTGGCATAAGCCCCGACGCGGCGTGGAGGCTGCTCACCAGCAGGACCCTCTGCACAGAGATCGAAACCTTTACAGGAAGATAGTTAGACTATCCCAGTCCTGGCCTTGGAGCGGAGAGAGAACACCTGAGTCCAGTCACTTTCTCTTTAGCTCAGACTTCCACAGCAAATGCTGAGTGCTCAGTGACTCCAGGGAAGCCTCCGCCCGTGGTTCCCCGGCCAGCCAGGGGCTGAAGGTCCATAAATGTTTGCAAAATCCTGCCTTTATGTCCATTCCAGATCAAAAACATATCTCAGTATCCTGGCTTCTCTTGCCTTTTTAAGAAAGTCATCAACGAAGGCACTTTTGTTTATACATGAATTCATCTTGGGCTCTGTGTGTGTGTGTATGTGTGTGCGTGTGTGTGCGCGTGCGTGTGCGTGTGTGTGTGCGTGCGTGTGTTCAGGAGGGTGGGTCTGGGGAGGCTCGTGGGTTCACTGCACGTCTCTCAGCCGCATCTGTCGCTCTGGGTCTGAGGGCCCCTGTGTGCTTCCCTTGCTTTCCTTGCTGCTGGTACCTCGCATACCAATGTCATTAGGCACTGTCTGCCCTGGTCCTCCTACAATCCAGCCAGTGCAGTTCCCGTCACAGCAAGCACTTCCTCGTCAGAGCAGACAAACCGACTCAAGCCACAGCCGGAAGCAGGCTGACCACAAGTGCTAAGGTTCTGGTTAGTTCTTTTCTAGGTAAAGTTGGAAAAGTCCCTGCAAAGGCAAACACTGAAGTTTTAGACACGGGGGCGGCACTGACCTCTTGAAATGTTCTTGACTGGAAAGAGGGAGGCTGTGTGTGTGAGAGAGAGAGAAACACAGAGAGAGAGGAGAGGAAGTTGGATTGTATGATGCAAATGCTCATCATTCTGAGAAGCGTTTTTTTTTTTTCTTCTTCCCAGGTTCAACTGAAGAGGCTGTTCTAAGAAAGACAACTGAGATCATCAGTCACCTCCTCAGAGAGAGTCCACTGAGGTAGAGTTTTGTTTACCCTGTAAACAACGCAACATTTACTGTTGAATCCCTTATTCTTTTACAGTCAGACTAGAGAAATGCAATTTTTTTTTTTTTTTTTTTGGTGGGGGCATGAGGGTCAAAGAAGGGGTCATGGTTGAGAAGATGGGTCCTGGGAAGATGGACCTGTAAGCCATAGAATCCCCTTGGGGAAGACTCAGGAAGGCAAAGACTGTCCTTTCAACTCAAGTGTCAAATGCGTTTCCACTTATCTTACCAAACAAGATGACAAACAGGATTTTCCCAGAGTGCCTGGCGATGCTTAGGTGACAGGAGTGACTGAGGGGCAGGCCTGGAGACAGATCCTTGGCTGCCCCATGTATCCAAACCTCCCCATGTATCCAAACCCCCAGAAAATGCCTGGAAGAGAGTGGAAGGGGAGGATTGAAGATAATCCTTAACTTTTCTAAAGCAGGAATATATTACACTCAATAAACTTTAAATATTTGCCCCTCTTGTGAGTTAGGGTGACTATTTGCATTGAAGAGGAAGAAAATAATGTTTAGAGCTCATTTTTCTAAGATCATGGAAAACAAACAAACAAAACCCAGAATCCATTGCTTTGGGTGAAAAAACAGTGATAGTAACTCTAAGTATGCTCACTGACTCCAAAATTGTCATTATAGTATCTATTATATATTAAAAAAAAACTAAATTGAAAAAATAGATTCCAAAGGTAAGAAGATTGAGGGTTGGGGGCTAGAGGGATGGACAGGTAGAGCACAGAGGACTTGGAGGACAGCGAACCTATTCTATTTGCTGCTGTAATAGCGGATCCACGTCATCATACATTTGTCAAAAGCTACAGAACGTACAACGCGAAGAGTGAATCCTAACGTAAACTACTGTCTTTGGTTAATAATGACGTATCTAGATTAGTTTATCAATTGTAGTAGCTACACCACAGTAATACAGAAGTTAATAATGGGAACTGGCGGGTGAGGTGGGGAGAAGGGGGCATACGGAACTCAGTCCTTTCTGCTCAGTGTTTCCTGTACAAAATAAAACCTATTTAAAAAAATGGATCCCACACCTGGAATTTGTTGGCCAGCCTGAAATGAAATTGAAGGGTCCAGGTCCCTGTCTCTCACAGGTTTGTTTCCGTAGCAAGCCCACGCCGTCAGCGTGTCAGTGGGAAGAGCTGCGTCCTAGGATCCGGAGCTGAAGCCCCGACAGTCCAGAATGTTCACAGGACATGAGCTGGGGTGAGTCAGCCAACCAGCCTGGGTCTCTGCTCCCTCTTTTTTTTTTTTTTTTTTTTTGAGAGATTACTGGCTACTTCACAGGGTTAATGTGAGGATCCAATGGCTGTAAGAACGTGTCCCGTCAACTGGAAAGCGCTGTGCACAAGTTAGTTCTCCCCCTCCGGGGGGAGGGTTTCAGTTTTAGAGGCACAGATTTCCCTTTTGCCGATGGAGCCACGGGAAGGGTGCCCACGCTGCTCGCAAGCGCAGGCGTCGGCGTGGTCTGCTGCTCTTGTCTCGGACGACATCACCCAGACAGGCCCCATTATATAATCTTCAGCTGGGATGGAATGACCACTCACCCTTCCAGACTCAGTTAATAGCTGTCCTTGGACGTTACTGTGTAAGAGAGACGGCCCCCGCCAGGGAGAGAACCGCACCCATTTCTGATGAAATCCCTAGGCAGAGTCAGCTGCAGAGTCACTGCCTCATGTGACTCTGGGCCCTCAGGTGAAGTGATGCCGGGCTCTCACTGGGGCCACGAGAAAGCAGCGCTCCCTACTTGGAGAGGTGCAGCTGGGTCCTGGGCCCCTGGGGTGGCGGGAGGAAGAAGCCTGAGGTCACAGAGGAGGGGAGAAAGGTGGGGGATGGCCTGTGCTGGAACAGGGCAGGGCGGGCGGGGCGGAGATTCCTGATGAAGAGCCCTCAGGCGAACTCGGCTTCTCCCAGGCTGGCTCAGGATGTTCTGCTCAGGCCACGTCCCCTGCACGTTCAGTTAGCTAAGCAATCTACCAGAATGTTCTTTGTGGTTACGTATGGGATTTTAACAGTGTTTCTTGGTTGGCCTCTATTCTTTTTTGCATTCCACGAGTTTTAAACTTTGATCTCTTTATACAATGATGGTTTTTTTGGTTGGTTTTTAGCCTACTTAAAAGGCTTTCCAAAGTTCTTTGCTGTTGTTTTGGGGAAAAAGACCTAGTGTTTGTCTTTGGACCTACAATCACGCACACCCACGTGCCACCCTGCTCGCTGCCTCACCTGCAGCAGGGCCCGCGAGATAGCGTGTCGGCCTCTGGCTGCTGCGCTGGAAATCTCCTCCTGATTGAAATGGTTTTACTGAAGGCCAGCCCTGCCTAGACACCCTGAGAAACCGGTGATGGGAGGGTGTCATCTTCGTCACCATCCGTACGACTTCAGTGAGAATTCAAGGGCGCGCCACCAGCGCCATCCTGACCTGAGAGGGGTTTGGAAGGCAAGGTGCCCACAGCCTCAACTCTTCTGGGAGAAAGTACAATTCTCCAGATTCCTCAGTCCTTTCCAACCGCCCCATTTTACCAACCTGCCCCTTGCACTCTGACCCACACACTCACTAGCTCGTTCACATGGGTCTCCCCTCTCCCTCCTGATACCTCCCTGCATCCACTCCTGACACAGACCCTCGGTAGTCGTTTGAAAGTTGCTTCGTGGAACTGTAGAGCTAAAGGTGGCCTAAGAGACCCTCTGGTTCAACTTTCTCACTTTACAGGTGGTAACACGGGGGCCCTGTAAAAAAGTGCGTTTGTGAAAGGAGAAACTGAGACCTTGTCCACGTCATAACCTTTAAATACAAACAGCTGTACCTAAATGCTCGCATCTTTTCCTCATTCTCACATTCCCTAGACACACACTAGTAGGCCTCATTCTGAAGAGATACATTTTAAAGAATCCTGAATATATGTACTCGATAAAGACGAATTCAGAACATTCTCATAAAAGCCAGGGCGTCACACACCTCTCAGTGGCATCGCGCACTACCGCCCGGCTCTGTCAGACGCAGCCCGTGTTCAGAGCAGAGAGGAAATGAAGGAGTGCAGGCCAGGGAGTTACCGGCGTGGCTATGGAGTTGGGGACCGAAGGGGCAGGGCGGGTGGCCCAGTGGGGTCTGCGGCGGGGGAGGGGCAGGAGGCGGGCTCAAGGTGTGGAAGGGAGGAAAGTGCATTTTGGGAGCTTAAAAAATCTGCTGAATTGGGAGAAATGTGCGTGTAAACAAATATTTTACATACGTGTACAAACACGTCAACCCCTACACACACCCTGGGGCTGGTGAGCCAAGGGGAGACCCTAGCAGAGGCGGTGAACACGCCGGCAGCCGCGCTCAGACTGCGCCCAGGCTCACGGACCCCACGCTCGGGCGGACCCGAGTGCCGGGGCCCTGCGCGAGCAGTAAGTTCACGGCTCTGCTCCCCTCGCTGCTGCACACAGTGCCCTCGCACACCTTGGCGAAGGGCAGGCGTGGGAAGCTCGGAAGAGAGGGCCGGGAGGGCCCTGCAGGCCCGGCTCCCATGCCCAGCGCTTCCGGACAGGAGGAAGCCGCCCACGAAGCGCGGCCGGGCAGGGGCGGCTTCGTACCTCCAGACTGGAGGGCGGGACGTGGTGTGAGCCTGGGTGGGGAACCCGAAGCTCTGCAGCTGCCATGGACACGAACCCCGGCTCAAGTGCAGAGGGTGGGGCGAGAGCGCGCCTGGCCGGCTGCGTGGCACGTCCAGTGATGCTGACGCGCTGTTTCCAGCCGCCAAGGGGCGAGTGCCAAATCCCTCTCCACTTCTCCCTCACTCCGACGTGCCTGAACTCTGCCGCGGTGTCAGCGAGCTTCAGAAAGCTTTCTGGGCCGGGTGAGAGGGCGGCACAGCCTGTATCCCTACCCACCCACCGCTGAGGGCTGGCGGAGCCCAGCGGGCATCTTAAGCAACTCCGTGGCCTCCCGGCTTAGGCAGGAAAGCAGAAGACACAGCTCGGGATCTTATCAACCACCGCCCCCCCCCCCGCCCCAGCCCCAGCATATCCTCACTGGAATTCCAGCATAAAAGCCCAAACCCGTTCCTGTACATCTGTGCAGAAGCAGAGGGTTTCCATGTCACAGTATCAGCAGCCAGGGCCCGCCTGCCAGGTACACAGTGAAGCACAGGTGAGGCGAGAACTCGGGAAAGGGGACGTCGGGGAGCACTAGGTGCACGCCCCTCCCTCCTGCACCCGAAGTCCGAGGAGGTCAAGTGAACTGATACAAGATGGAACAAACTGGAAATCTCCGGTGGATCAGTGTGTGTGTGTGGGGGGGGGGAGTAGGGGGATGGGCAGGCAGGGGGAGAGAGCGGGCTGCTCTACCTGTGAGAAAAAGTCAGCGCCAGGCCTAAGGGAGGATGGGTCAGAAGCTCTGACGTTTAATTTTCAGGGAGTTCTGTGCATTCACATGAGTCCCCTGGGTGTGGGAGCCCGAGTCTGGCTGTGGCTCCGGTGAACCGTCCTTCCCCTTTAACCAACCCCTCTCTCTCCCCAAATGTGGTCACCAAAGGAAATATCATCCCCTGTTCCAAGCTTAGGTGAGGCCCACGAAGTTCATCAGATTGTAGCAAGTCCAAATGAACACCTATGGCAGGTACGCCCTTTATAAGAGCTGTTCTCTGCCATTCCTGAGCTCCAGTCTTTTAAACAACCCCTGTAGCACCGGACTCAGGTGGCTGCCTGACTGGCGGTGCCGGCGGCAGCTCAGAGACTTAACCCCATCCTGTTATTTGTGCGCGTTCCCTAGGGGATCCTCTCTCCTGCTCTTCCCCCTACCCCCCTTTTTCCAGCCCTTGCCTCTTCTGAAGGCAGCTAATTCAGCACCGCAGCGGAGAGGAGGGGCCCGGGAGATGAGCCAGTGCTAGTCAGGAAAACCCACCACATCCAGAGCCCAACGGCTGCGGGTTCTCAACACTGAGGCATGTGTGCGAGCACAGATCGAGCCACGCTGAACGTGCACGCGTCAGGACCCCTCCAGGGTGGGCTAATCAGCGGACCTGGCTGTGAATCTCAGCCCGAGCACTTCTCAGCCGTGTGACCCTGGAGAAGCGGTTCGACCTTCCTGGGCTTTAGGTTCCCGTCTGGGAGATGGTGATGGTGCCACCTGCAGTGCTGTTACGGGGACCAAACAAGATCATACACGCAAAGCATTTATCTCAGTACATACTGATTAAACGAGACCTATTACCACGGTATGATCCAGTCTGCTCGGGTCAGGGCGAAGCACGGCACAGCCCAGAGTTCACAGGAGCACCCTCTGTGCCCCAGGATCAGGCTGGCGTGGAAGAAGGTTCTCCCCCGCTAGTTCACCGTTCAGTTCCCTTGTCAATTCACACACTATCCTGGCAAAGAGGAGGGGCTGGAGCGGCCCCTGTGAACTACGGATGAGCAGTATCCCATCTGGTCACCCTGTCTCTAAAGGCAATTAACTCAAAAACACACCTCTGCAAATACACCTTATGTTGACAAGGTAGAATTCCAAGCTTCAGAAGGGAAATCTCTATTTTATTAGCAAAATAGATGCCTTAATATTTAAGTTATTGTGTGGTCTTCTTTACCAACCTCTCCTCTTAATGCTTCTCGAGTTTCTAACTTTCAAGAATAACTTAGGTCTGCTTTTCAAGGACTGACTTTTCTCCTGAGTTTGACTGTCATAGAAAATTGGGCTGCTGGGTCTTTGCTTGGAATCATACATTTGATCTTTTACCTACAACACGCCCACTGTGCAGTATTTAAATTCCTTCAGGCAAAGATACTCACAACTGATTTACCACTTATTCTGGTTAAATACACCAGACTGCATGGCCTGTCAAATCATCATGTATAGACTAACACAAATTCTCATTTCAGCTGGCAATGGAGAAAAGCCAAATAGCGCTAAACGTCATTCAAGCAAGGGCGTGTGGTACGTAAATTATAGTCCAGTCCACTTATTACAAAGGCTATCGCCAAAACTCTATGTGGTAGCACCAGACTTCAAGTTCATGTGGGGAGAAGGGAACTCAGGGTTTTTTCCTCCTCCTTTGAACTGCCAGGGCTAAGTGAGGTCACTCTGTAGTCACATTTCTCTGAAAGTTCAGCCCTGTCTGGGGCCTGAGTCAACGAATCTGAGACCGGCTCTGCACTACTGGGTGGCGCTGGGAGTCCTGTAACTTAGAGAGTCACAGAAGAGGCTGAGCGTCCCGAAGTCACCTCCGCACAGTGCCACCTCCCATCATGTGCGCAAAGCCAAGAGACGAACCCACCAGCTAACCCAGTATAATCAGGATAGAATCTAACACACAGCACTCCGGGGGCGCTCCCCATGTTGCCGGAACCCCTGGTCCTGGGCAGTGAACCCGAGCGGAGGACAGCCCTAACCGCACAGACAAACGTCACAAGTATCCGTGACCGACTCAACGGAGAGACAGTGATAACGTCAGCCTGGTCCTGCTTCAACATTTAAGGACACTTAACAGTTTTAAATTTAAGAGAGAGGAAGACACAGGAATTTTCCACTGGAGGATGCCTGTTCTGACTTTTCTCAGTAATAGCACGTCAACAGCCGAGACGCCTTACGCAGTCCTGGCACCTAGGAGTCGGTGTTCGCACCAGCTGTCCACGCTGCAGCCCTCTGCTTCCCGGCTGACGGCTCTGTGCCTGAGTGCTTACCACCTCTGTCCCCGGGCCCACACGTTCCTCTCCTTTCCGCCACCCCATGGACACGTGAGGGGACACTGACCCCGATTCACACATGGGTCAGGAAAGTCCAGGGACTTGCCCGGGGTTGCCGGGCTCGGAAGGGCCGGAGCCAAAACGCACACCTTCCACGTTCTGCCCCCAGATCCCATTCTTAGGTGGCGATGACTGCCTGGGAGGCACCAGCCTGGGCCTGGCTTTGCCAGGAAAGGTCCCATCTCCAGTGAAAGGAAACGGGATGATCAGGAGAGGGAAACCATTCTCTGTTATGTTTAGATGAAAACTAATTTGTGGGTGAACATCCGGTTGCTAAGTTCTTGGCTGTGAGGCAGAGCATCAAATGCTCCTTCTTTCCAGATGTTTCCGTTTCCAGAGAGAGGTCCTGGCCCCCTGACCGTCGGCCAGTTCTCCAGGGAACTGCAGCCTCAGGAGCTGCCCTCTCAAAGTCAGCTTGGGCTTCTAAGAAGCCTTCTCCCATCAGAGCCCCTGGCAGAGTCTACTAAGCAGTTGGTTTTTGAGATGAAAACCTAGTTGCCATCCCTGATACCCCATCTGCAAGCAGTTGTTTTCGGGGCGTCTGCAAAGCTCCCCCACCCTCCGAGCGGCCACCCGGGGCCTCTTCCATTTGGTTCTGCAGGGTCGTCTTTTGGCAACTGTGACATCCCAGTTCCTTAAGGCGTCTCTGGGATCTGAATGAACGGGCTGAAGGAGAGCTGAAGAAGAACTCAACACCCACCGCCTCGTGCCACGGAGCAAGAGGCGGTTTTCCCGAGGAACCCAAAGGGCCCGTCTCAGTCATTTCTTCTGGGACATGATAAGCCAAAGGGCCTCACGGACTCCTGGCCGGCCTTTCCTTCCATCTCTGACACTGCTCGTCAGCTGCCCTTCTCCCTCCTGACGCTGGAGTATTTGCAGCCTCCCAGAGCTGGCTTCTTCGAGACATCTCCTAGCTTCTCCTCCCAGAGGCCCGCCTCGCGAGGAGGAACGCTGAGGACCGCCCCACCGCCTGGGGCTACATCTGGGGCTGCCTCTGTGGCATCTGACTAAGTGAGCCCATGCCCGGGGCAGGCCGGCGGGGGGGGAAGGAGCCTGCCCCACCGTGGCGGCTGAGTGCCCTCGGGCTGCCAGCCCCCACTGAGTGACTCAGCTGGGCACCCCCAGTTCCTAGCCCACTGTGGCTCTCCAGGGAGCCTGCCCGGCAAGGATTCATGTGGCTTCAGGGCGAGACACCGCCAGGAACGCTGTGGGCAAAATGGCATCGCCTTTCGGCTGGTGGATCGAACGCTTCCTGGGCCCTCGCCCAGCACACGAGACATCTGGTTCCTCAGCAACTTGGACATTCAGAGTTAAGAATTCTTTGATGCTACAGATTTTCAGGCTGTTTGACAAGAAGCTCTCACACAAAGGATGATGTAGATGGGAAAGCGCAGTGAACGCAGGGGGCTCTGAGCATGCTGGGTGGCCGGCGGGGGGGACTTCCGGCTTTTAATCCTCATCAGGTGACTGCTCACAAGCCTCCTGTTAAGTCTTCGTGACCGAGACAGAAACCCAGAAGCGCACCAGAGTTTTCTGTGACCATAAAGCAAGGTGATTAACAGAAAACTTCAAAACTGGCCCCCGAAAGACTTAAAGACAGGGCACGTTCAGAGAGAGGCAAATGAAGTAAGGGGAGGAAAGGAATGTGTGATGAGGGTGAAAACTACAGGCTACCTCTTCTAAACGTTAAAGGATTTAATGCAAAGGCAGGTTGGTTTACACAATGCAGACAGCTTTGGGTCTGCATGAATGCCGATCAAACACGGTGTAACCTGGCACTGTCGACACGAGGAGGAAAAGGAAGGACCTGAAGACATTTCAGTTCATGTGTCCTGACCCCGGAAACCTCCCCTGTGAACATCTGCACCCGACAACCACCAGAATTCCCAGTCTCCCTAAGGACAGACCCTGCTCCCACCTGGCCCAGAGCCGCCAGCACTCTCCCCGTGTCCTCCCAATGCCGGGGTCATGGAGTGCAGTTCTGGGTCATTAAACCCGGGCTTGCGTCCCAGCTTCCGAGCTCTTCCTGGGCAGCTTACTTAACCTTAAGCCTCCCTTTCATCTGTAAAAGAGGACATCCATCACCCTCATTCTGGGACTCGTGTCTTTTTCTCCCCCTTCTGTGTGTTATTTTTTCTCTTGCCTTCTCCTACTCTGATCGCTCTCGTCTCTCTACCCTTCTTTGTGTTATTTTGTCTCCTTGCCTTCTCCTACTCTGATCGCTCTGGTCTCTCTACGCTTCTTTCTTTCTCTCTTTTTTTTTAATTTGTTTGCACCACGTGGCTTGCGGGATCTTACTTCCCCGACCAGGGATCGAACCCGGGCCCCCTGCAGTGGAAGCGCGGAGTCCTAACCACTGGAACGCCAGGGAAGTACTGTACCTTCTCTCTTTTAAAACCTTTTAAAAAGTCATCTCTGTGGTGAAACCCCATCTATTTCTCCTCACCCCCAAAGTTCTCTCTTCCTGGCTCCCCACTTTGGGTAGTTTTCTTCATTCAACACAGTAAGAGACGTGGAAGAGCCTCACAGACCACACAGACAGCTAAGTCCACATAGAAGAAGGAATACTTCTCCTCGGCACTCACATAACCAGTTTGGATGATAATTTCTTAAAACAGTATCTGTTTTGTCTTCTCTGTTAGACTCTTACTATTCGGTTATGATTCACGAACCGGCAGCTTTGGCATCCCCTGGAAGCTTGTTGGAAATGCGGAATCTCAAGTTCTGCCAGTGCCTGCTGAATCAGAATCTGAATTCTAACCAGCTCTCGAGATGACTCATGTGTACATTAAATTATGAGAAGCACAGAATTAGACTTAAGGGCCTCCATGGTACAGACAGTACAGCATCCCCAGAAAGCCCCTCAGAACTGGGTGCTCAAGAACTAGGGCCCCGTGAGTACTGGCCTGCCTGTGTCCACCGCCAGTGATCAGCCCTCACCTGGGGTTCCTTTGCATAAAAAGCTTTAAAATCACATCTGCATAAAAAAACACTGCATAAAAAAACACAGGCTCATTTAGGATAACTTATACCTGGGCAGCGTGCTCAAGTCCTTGGCAACAGGAAGGAGATCAGTGAATCATGTAGTCTTTCTTCCCAGCTCACCGTCCCCTCTCCTCAGGGAGCTGGTGTAAATCACAGACTCCCTGAACTTCACAATCCATGCCTCGTTGCTTTACCATACGCCCCTGAACGTTTCAATGAAGCTCAGAACCACAGGGATGAAAGGACAGCTGGCCCGGAACCCCCAGAGCACACGCCTGGTGCCTCTACAAAGCCCTGCCTGAGAAGAGCGCTCTGCAAACCTGCGGCAGCTTCCCCCTTCCCGGGCCACGGCGGCCACGGCGGTCACGCTCCCCGTCAGCAAGAAGATTAATTTGGGACTCAGATTCCTCCATCACGTGATCCCTTCCTGATGATTAGCAAATTGTCTCCCAGAAAGGCTAGGCTGAGGCCAAACGGACCAACCAGGCCGAACTACAACGAGTGATCATTTAAAAAATATACCGCTTAGAGACCAGGTCTTATATAAGGAGAAAAAAACAGAAAGGGATCCATCATCAGGAAGAGAGGCCAAGTACATAGAGGTGGGAAGGCGGGCTACAGAGCGAGATCTAGGTTAGAAGCCCAGCCCCGGTTAGGGCGGCCGTGTGCTAATCTCGCTGAGCTGCAGTGCTTCCTCCTTTAACCTGGAGATGACACCCCCTGTCTGGGGCTTCTGAAGGTCACCTGCAAAGACTCACGAAGTTCCAGAGACTAGCGCCCGGTCCATGGTAAGGGATCAGTAGACGCTGGATGTTAGCTTCCCCGCTGGCTCCCGGTACCATGCTCCGAGCTGAAGCCGGGCTGGCAGGCCAGAGTGTGACCTGCCTCCAGGAGCTCTTTGCGCTCACCTTGATCATTTCCGCCACGTAACTCTCGGGCCCCGTGTACTCTGTGGAGTCCTTGACTTTCACCAGGACGATGAAGCACAGGTAGTGCCACATGTTGTGCTCCTCCTTGATGTGCTCTTCAAAGGTGACAGTCTTGTTGTCGAACTTGTCCCTTTCCAAGCCTAAAAAGAGACAGAAAGCCCCGAGTGAGCAGCCATGGGGCAGAAAAACCCACGAGAGAACCATCCATCCAGGAGGCTGTGGTTTCACTCCTGTCTTTATAAAGAGTTGGGCTCTGCTGGCCTTACAAATGCATTCACTTTTGCATCATAGCAGGAAAACACAGGCCGTGGGTCAGATGGACTTGGGCTTGAGTTCCACCTCTGCCACTGACCAGTCACTGTTTGGTCTCCACGTGCCTTAGCTGCCTTCTCAGGGGATGGGAAGGCACCATCTAGGTTCCAGGAGTGTGTGTGGGTTAAATGAGCATGGGTGTGACAGGTCCGTGCACATAGGCAACCAGGGAATGCGAAGTCCCTTCTCCCAGGTAAATGCCAAAAGGGAGACACGTTAAAAGGTTTGTGAGGAGACAGGGGAAGGACAAAAAGAACTAGACATACAGTTTAAATGACAGCTGGTAAGTTTATCTTTTGCAGAGGTATAGGTGAGCAATTCTGAAAACAGCTTCTGTGTATTCTTAGATTGAGCAAATAAATAAATATATGGTGATGCTGGGAGTCAGATATCTAACTGTCAAAGAAGGGAGCACAAAGATAGAAAGGGAGAGAGACAGAATAAACTCTGATTGTTGAATTGGAATTAGAGGTATGGGTGTGAACTCATCCTTTTTCATGTGTTTATGAAATAGATAGAGAACTCTGTGGATACATGTATCCTCTAGATTTGTGCCCTAATTAGCCCTGGGAGCAGTGACACACCGAGAGGAATGAGCACACCCAGTCACCAGATCTTGGCTTCTAAATACCAGTCTCCACTAAACAGAACCAAAGCTCTTTGGAGAAATGGCTGATACCAGGGCTGGGTCAGGGAAGATGCAAGGTGAGCTTGCATCTAGAATACCTCATGGTGCTAAAAAAGTAAGAAAGTCCATAATAAATGATGGTGACGTGGCAAAAACACAGAAGCCTGCTTTGAAGGGGCTCTCAAAATCTGGGGCAATCTGAGCATCAGAATAAATTATGAGAGTAAAGGGTTATATAACCCATCGAATTAACTAAAAACACACAAATCCACTGTGTTACAAATACAAAAGTACAAATATACACAGGGAAAAGAGAAAGTTATTTCTTAAAGTAAAAAACCAATTAACAAATGTAGAAAAAACAGTAAAGGAAGAAGATCATCATTTGGCAAACATCACAATCACAGACTCAGGAAAAAACTGGATGCAAAAACTGGTGCGTTAACATTTAATTTGAGAAATAATGGGATATTTACGTTGCCTCAAAGTATCTCCTCATATAATGGTTCTCAATTACAAAGAGCAGAAAAGTAACTTCAGTGGAGAAACAGGGCAATTACCAGCTTAACCAAGGGATCAGAGTTAATACAACCAGTCATAAGATGAACTGGCAGCATGTACCTCCTGATATGAGGCACTGAGGAGAATACAGCATTTCTTTGATGTTCCTATAAAAAAATGCATAATCTCAATCTTACCATGAGGAAACATCAGAAAATCCCAAACCAAGGGACATTCTACAAGATAACTAACTTTTATATTCTTCAAAAATGTCAATGGACTGAATTCAACACATGACCTGGGACTATCATTTGCTATAAAGGACATTATAGGCATAAAGTGTGAACTCTGACTAGGATCTGTAGATTAAGTAAGAGTATTACATCCTTGTTAACTTCCCAATTTTGATAATTATATTGCGTATATATAAGAGAAGGGTCCTATCTTTAGGAAATATATAGTATTAAAATAGGGATAAAGGGGCATTGTGCCAGCCACTCTCAAACTGTTCAGAAAAATAGTGTGTGTGTGAATATAGAAAATGAAGGAAAACTTTAACATGTGACAAACTGGAGGAAAGAGTATATAGAAATTCTCTGTACTATTCTTATGACTTCTGTAACTGGAATTCTGTCAAAAGGAGAAGTTTTAAATGGTTTTAAGGGGACAAAAATCTAAGCTCTTAAGTTTTTAAATGGAAAAATGATCATTCTTTGAGTAGACGCACCAGTAGGAAATTTATGTATTTAGTAACTACATTATGAACAATCTTGAAATGACTACTCAGCTCCCAGATTCCTACATGATGAATCTGCATTTACATGTATTTCCTTGTAGTTATACAGAAAATGATATCTCTGGCACCCCATGCACCTCCCTTATGTAGCAGTTTACTACTCATCATTAAGTGCCTACACAGTGCACGCGCTATGCTAGGCGTGTTTCATAAACTAGCTCTCCTAAGTCCCAAGATAAGGCAGAGAAGTACATATTATTGTACCCATTTTACAGATGAACAATAAAGGTTCAGAGAAGTGAAGTGACTATACCATGGTTACACAGCTAAGTGGCAGAGGTTTAATCAGAAACCAGGTCTGACTCCCAAGCCCAAGCTCTGAACATTTGCACTGTATGCTCTTAGAGGACTCTATTTCCACTTAAAACCTGTTACCATCTGCAGTAAAGCCATCCACAGGCTGGAGGTGGAGGCAAGATCTCCATTCTGGTTACTTAGAATGGGAACACGAGATGCTCTGGCAGCCCAACAACCATGAGACCCTGAGACACATACATTTCAAATGGTGTATGATGATGCTTCTGCGAGCCCAAGCTTATTGCTTAAAACCGACCGCCAAGTGCTGCACTAAGTCCATGGGCACTCCGGACGCTCCCCAGCAGAACAGATCAGGGGCCGCTCAGTGCCAAGGGCAGGCACGCTGGAGAACGGCAGCGGCCCTTCCCACGGAGAGTCTGGGCTCCCCCAGCCCCTCGGCACAAGCCAGGCTGCCACCACTCACCGCAGATAAAGCACGTGGTCTTTAAGATCTCTTCTTTCTTCTGCTTTTCGCTCCTCAGATCGGCAAAGGTGTCAATGATGACCCCGAAAATCAGATTAAGGACAATGATGATGACCATGAAGAAGAACAAGAGGTCATAGATCACTCGAGCAGCAAAGAGGGGCTCCTGGAACAGAGGCACCTCTGTCAGCGGGTTACCCCCTGTCCCCAGCACTCGGGTCTGCAGAGCTCAGGGCAGAAGGAGGGGACCGGATGCCTCCAAGTCAGACGTCCCAGCCCTCCTGGCCCACCCCAAACCCCAGCAGCGCCGTGTGCTTCGTTCGGCACGTTACATTGGGTGTCAAAGTGTAAGAGCCACAAATGCAGCTCTTTTCACGCCCGCTGTGTATACTGTGAGTTCTCCAAGTGTCACGTGGCACGTGCCCGAGAGCAGCTTCCTGGGATCTAAGGGGTTTACGAATGTGTTCATGCAGGCCAGACCTGGCCCCCGAAGGAAGGAATCGCTTAAATACACAGAGGGGAGAGCAGAAGCTGCCCCCCTCCACACTGGGGCTTCCTCCCAGGGCTGCAACTCGACAGTGACCAGAGAGGAAAGCAGCTGGCTCTGCACGCACGTCTCCTCACCACCGCTCCCAGCCCTGCCTGTGTGTCTTCGGTTTACACTGGAGCCCACTGCCTGGTGCTCTCACCACCCACCCCGCCCCCCTGCTCTTCCTTCCCCTGGGGCGCAGCTACCTCTTTGGACGGCTTCCTGAGCACATCTCCCACTCCGCCCCCGCTCCGCAGCCCGTGACTCAGCACTGTGACGATGCACATCAGCAGCGTCTCGCACGTGTGCTCTTTATCTTGCTCCGTCTCTTCTGCGGGGACCCGCTCTGCGAACAGGGCAAGTCAGGAGAGATTTGAAACGTGAGTGAAAAGAGATACCGGGATTTGGACATCATGATTCCCGAATGCCACCTCACCAGCGGACAGACAGGAGCCAGAAAGAATAAAAGAAAGGAATCGAGCATCCAAGGCTTTCTTTTTCATCACTGTTTTCATCACTAAAACTTGCTAATTTCTCAAGCCCAGAATTGCCCTGCCCTCTATTAAATCTAAAATATTCCCTATCGTTTTCAGATTTTAAACTACAGTGTCAGCTCCGAACAGGCGCTGACAGGACGCTGAGTGATAAGCATCTCTTCTCTCAGCTCAGGGCCCAGGTTCCTCACCGGGGATGCTGTAGGGCTAAATCCAGCAACATTTTTACAGTTGGTCCGCTGAATGAATCGCCTTAAACTGGAAACTGTCCATTCTTACTGGTTTTTGGAGGAAGAACTTGCTGACCGCCCTGTTCTTTTCTCCAGCTGCAGTGAGAATGGTCTTGCTAAAACACCTATCTCATCATATCACTCCCCTCTCAACAACCTGGATCATCCTTTAAGTAAGCTTTGACCCCCTTAGCCTGACATGTAAGACCCTTCATGATCTGGCCCTTTGTTGACCTCTCTGGCTTCACTTCTTCCGCTCTCCTTCCTCGTGATCGTTATCTCCCTTAACATGCCGTATTCTACGTCCAGGCCTTCAGGCACGCTGTTCCCTCCAACAGGAATACGGACCCCTCCTCCTTCGCCCAAGATTCTACTGTTTTCGTTCAGCTGTCACCTCCTGGGTGATACTCTTACTCCAGTACTAGGCTGGGTGCCTATCTTCTATATTCCATCCTTACTCTCAGCACTTAGCATCCTCTCTAGTAATCACCTCTTTGCCCACCTCCCTCTCCCCCGGCCCCGACCCTGCCACTATAGTTTATTCCATCTTAGAGTACAACACAGTCCCTGGCAAATAGTGGGCACTCAGTAAATACTGGCTGAATCAATGAAGCAGCTATTTTCTTCCCACATAGCCTTCTTTCCCCCGCTTCATCCCCCTCCTCTCTCCCAGCCCTTCCTCTTTGCTACTGGCCTTAATTCTGAGCAGTGAGTCTGCTTTCATCTGCTTCCAATGTCATGTGCACCATCTAAGCCTCTGGGGGGAGCCTGGCACTAACATGGTAACGCTGCGAGGTCCTACCTTCTTTGGGTGCCGGAGAGGAGCAGTTCTCCCCAGTCTCCACCCTACACACGTCAGAGTACAGGAACTCGCTTGCCAAACTCTCACTGGCTTCTGGAGAGAGAAGGAAATTTTATGATGAACAATCTGGCAACATATGGTTAAAATGTTTGAAGTCCCCAACTCACGGCTGATTAAACAATTCTTTACATAAATAACACCCGACAAGCCTGCATATAAATTCAAAGCAGAGATGCAATTTACACTTTCATTTGGTGATCTGTATGGGAAAAAAGCCAGAAATGTCAATTCCTGTAAGCTTACTAGAAATATCGCACTTAAATAGCACCTCTCCAACTTTGAAGACAAACAGCTGAAACTCTTCGACAAACACTACTGAACATACAGACTCCAGCAAGATTTATACCAAGTCTGCATGAGAAGCGGGAGTGGAAATCTGAGACCCAGATCAGTTTAGTTCAGAACCCTAGGATGGTTGGCAGTGAATGCCATTTTTAGTGTCAACTTGGAGGCTGGAGTTACATGCCAAGAATGCAGCATTTGGGAGGGAGAAAAAGGCTGCCTGGCTTAGTTACAATTCTAGTTTGTTCCTTGGACTCAGGGCGCCTGGCTACCAGAGGAAAAACCAGTAATATTTCACTTACTAGTGTCAAGTATTTTAATTGAGGGAAAAGGCACTTGGGTATCACTCAAGAATATGTACCTCTCTCTCTCAAAAGAGGAAATCTCTTCTGTTTTTTCTATAAATGAAAATCATATAAGCTCACTGTAAAACGTGCACATTGTTTAAAAAAAAAAAAATGCCCCAGAGACAGCCACTGACTGCAGTTTGGGGGTATATTCTTCCATATTTTATAAGACATATATGAGCTTTTTAATTAAAAATAAAAATCTACACAGACCCTATTGTAGTTATTCTTCTGCAATTTCCTACCATATCCTGGGTACTCTTCCATGAAGGTTTATAAAGACGTACCATATCTGCAGGTGTCACCACACCATGGATGAACCACACTCTAATGAAACACTCCCTTACGTTGAGATCGCTTCCAGTTTCACACTGCAATGAACATACTTCCGTACACATCTGTTTCTACATTTTTTTTTTTAAAGGATAAATTCCTAGGGGTAGATTTACCAAGCCAGAGGGATGCATACTCCTATACTTTCAATATACATGGTCAAACTGTTTTATGAAAATGTTGTACTAGTTTAAAATAGGACTTTAGTAAATAAATTCAACGTAGCATCTGGACACTCACACTTCGCACTGACACATCATACCGCCCTTTGAATGAAGTGAAAACTAAGCCCTGTATTCAGTTCACACTCTGAGTGTTAGGGAGATACCTACACTGCCAAAGTCATCATTTTTAGTTCAGTTGTAATCAGGAAATACTCTTTTAACATTAAAAAAGCTCAGAAGATCCCAAACCCACCTGGAAGAATGGTTTCATTGGGCAGCCTATCTACTTCCAAGATGAAGTCATCCTTGAAGAAAAGGTAGCCCACTATTGAGAACAGGTAAACCAGGATCAAAGCCAGGACCGCCGTCAAGATGATGGACCGTCCATTGCGAGTGACGCTTTTAATGACATTAAGCAGAGTCTCTTCTCTGTACACTAAGTCAAAAAGCTTTAAAAACAAATGAAAGGACAACAATGGGACCATTTTAAGAAGCCTCTATATTAGATGGACATCAGTATCCCCTAATGACAACTTTATAATGATTTATAAACAATTTACCCTTCCGGAAACTCAAAAGCATTATACCCTTGACGTGTTACCCTTGCCTGTCTTAACAGTGAAAACCGAGATGGTAAAAATAAGGAAAAACAAATATAAAAAAGGAGGGTGGGAAACAATAGCAATTTCAAGTTGTTTACATGTAGCTTAGAGGTCTTGGGAATAGAGAAAATACAGGCTGTGCCAGTGAGCTGCAGAGGACAAGGGAGGAAAGGGATGAGGGGCCTGGTATTCATTTAGGGATTATTCACTGAGCTTCTATTAAGGGCCAGCCACTCTGGATACGGGGCTGGCTGACCTGCAATGGGCCAGGCCAGGGAGAGGGACTCTGGAGCGGACAAAGGTTCAAACCTCAGCTCAACCGCTTGCTACCACCAGGACCAGGCACTACCCCCGTCCTCTCAGAGCCTCAGTTTCATCATTTGCAGACTGGAGGAGAGAGACTTATTGTAAAGAATCAATAGACGATGTATATATAGTGCTTAGCATACAGTCATACTCATGTGCCCAGTAAGTCCACAATCGATGGTAATTATCATTAAATTCCTGACAAAGAGACTGGGCCAAGGTCACACAGATAGTACACAGCAGGGATGAAGAGACTGGGCCAAGGTCACACAGATAGTACACAGCAGGGACGCTGGCGGTGGTAACACGCCAGGAAGCCTAAACCCTTCCCATGGCCCTGGTTGGGGCAGAGACCCCCTGCGGTTCACAGCGGGTTCACCATCTTGGTGCACCCTCTGTCCAAGGGGCCTGCGCTTTGCAAGAGCTTGGCTTCATGAGAAATGGAGGCCCCCTGGAAGTACTTAGAGGTATGGGAGACCAGTAGCTGGTTTTCTAGGAACTACAATCTCAGATATTTGGCTGGAGGGTTGGCGGAGAGCCATGAGAGAAGAGATGCATGGTGTCATTCTGGACCTGGGTGGGGGCTAGCTTTAATATGGCCTCTGTGTGGACATCTGATCCTGTCCTGAAGGTCCTGCTTCCACCGTGGCTTTGGGGAATGACTGTGCACAGCCAAGTGAGTCAGGGGACAAGGGTGTGAATCCTGACTCTGCTTTTAATTCGTTGCAAGCTGTTGATCGGGCCATGAGACCTCTCTGGACCTCAGTTTCTGCACTGGTAAAATCAGTGGACTGAACTAGCTCATCTCCGAGTCCCTTCCAACTTAGAATTTTACGTCTGAGTTCATTTTCTGCTCAATTAGCCCCTCTGCCTCCATCAGGCCAGTCTGTGTCCTGAGACCAGCGTGAAGGGCACCGGGTAAAGGAGGACACTTAAAAGGGAGCAAGGAAGAGGCGTTTATTCGATATAAGAGTACAAAGGCTAATGTTGCTGTTAATGTTGGTTAAATATTTTCCAGCAACTCACCATGAAGCAGCAAGTAAGAGCAGCTTCAGACAACAAACGCCACTTGTTTTCTGGGGCTAAGAACTGTAGACATTATACAGCCCCCAAATCACTGAAATGACAAGTAACTTTTTCCTTTTCATTTATCTATCATTTCTGATTTTAAAACAATGGACATATATCACTTGATAAGGAAAAACTTTCTTCTAATTAGAAAATTAGACAAGTGCAATGGTGAAAACACAAAAAAGCACAAAGAAAAAACAAAAATCACTAATAACCCCAATATCTATAGACATTTACTCAACAAATTCTTTCCTTCTGACCTTACTACATAATTGAAAAAAGTGTAACGTATGCATACATATTTTTACAAAAATATTATACCGTAAGCTGGCATATAGTCCGCTTGCCTGGTAAAAAGAATCATGAACATTTTCATGTCAAAAAGATCACCTAGTTAAAGTACCTGCCTGGATGATGGCCTGATTGACGAACTCAGAATCTCTGTGAGGGTGTGATCAAAATAGATATTTTTTCAAATCTAAGTAAGTAACTATCATCACAGCTCTGGTTAAAAATAAGCAGTGGGCTTCCCTGGTGGCGCAGTGGTTGAGAGTCCGCCTGCCGATGCAGGGGACACGGGTTCGTGCCCCGGTCCGGGAGGATCCCACATGCCGCGGAGCGGCTGGGCCCGTGAGCCATGGCCGCTGAGCCTGCGTGTCCAGAGCCTGTGCTCCGCAACGGGAGAGGCCACAACAGTGAGAGGTCCGCGTACCGCAAAAAAAAAAAAAAAAAAAAAGCAGTGGTCTGATTTTTTGGATAATACCTTTTCTCTCTTCCTTCTGGTACTTTCACTCATTTTAGATTAGAGATTATTTGAATATGGTCCTGAGGTAGTTATAGTCTCTTGAATTTGGGCAATATAGCTGCCACCTGTGTCTATATTTAATAAAAAGAACAATTAGATCTATTTGGATTTCTGAGAGCTTTTTCATTTTATGTCCATGGATCTTTGTTAAGGAAAGTTTTACTTCATTATGTTTTTAAGCTTTGTTTCTGTTATAATTTTTTCTGAGGAAAAAAATAATAAACCTTATGTCAGTTTCAAAAAAAATGATCACCTAGTATTCCAGTGTATGGAAAAACCACAGTCTACTCAATCAATATCTTTTCCTTTTTAAACAGTCAAGATGTTTTCAATTATATATCATTAAAAGTAATGCTGTGATGAACACCTCTGCATGTACCTGAATATATACCTGTCCAGTTATTTCTTTTTGGCAAGTTTCCAGAAATGGAACTGTTGGGTCAAACATAACACACAATATTCACTCCACTGCTTTCCGGAAAGGCTGCACCAATTCATCCTTACCACTGTTAGAGAACGAGGCCCATTTTAGCGCACTCTCACTAGAAGTGGGCATGCTCGTGCTTCTGAACCTTTCCCAACATTACAGGTACAACACGGGATCACGCTCGTGTTTTAATCAATATGTCACTGTTTGACATTAGAACACTTCCACGTTTACTGACCATGTGAATTTCTCCTTTTCTTACCCGCCTGCTAAGGAACTTTGTACACTTTCATCTTGGGATGTTAATAGTTTGCTAAGGACACAACTTGAATGCAGGCTTGGGACCGGGTTCAGCCAGTCTCGGGGTGAACTTCAATTAGGCCACAGTCGCCCACTCTGCCTTTCCGCCCTGCTGGTGTAGAGTTTTCACGTGACGTGTGGGTTTTCCCTGCTAGAGGTCTCTCTTCAATTCCTTCCTGTCACAGGCTTTCCTCATTTATGGAATAATGTGAACGGTTTCAGTATTTTGTCTGTGGTTCCCAACAGACATGTTAAATACTGCTTTTGACACCAAAAGGAACGCATCACTTGAAGTCACAGAAAGTGACTTAGAAACCCTGCAGAAGCACCTACGAGAAGCGTCCAACCCCAGTCTCATGTGACCCTGGTCAGTGTTTCTCAAAGTGCACTGAGCCGAGGTAGCATCACCAGCAGCTCGGAGCCCCTCTGATCCTTCTGTGACAGGTGAGGGACGGGAAGGCAGGCATGCAGACTGCAATGTGAAATACCGGTTTCACCGAAGCAGGGACTTTTTCACAGGCTCAAATGAAAGGCAGCTCAGGGCCGTGCTTAAGCACTTAGACCCGGGAGTCAACAGAGCTGCGTCACTGTCGTGGTCTCTGCCCCTGACTTGCGGTGCGACTCCGGGCAGGTGACCTGCCTCACCAGGCTCCACCTGGCCAGTGGTGATTTGCAGAGTTCGTCCGCCTCAAAGGCGGTTGTGAGAGGGGACAGAAAGAGCACACAGGGAACGGTCAGTAAGTGACAGGAACTGTTCTTTTCTACACTGTGAGGCCCGTGAGGGCTGGGATGACACTGCCTCGTCTCACCATGACACCCACCGTGTCTAGTTCTGGCACCGGCTGGCACTGCCAGTGACCAAAAGAAAAGGATCTTATGAACAGAAAAAGAAACAGAGCCAACGGGATATAGATGGTTGGAAAAGTCATTTTCTGCCAGGGCGAGATGGCACTGTCTGAAGGGGACTCCCCTACCTCGTGGGAGAGACCCCTCAGCAGGGGTGGGAGAGACCCCGACTCAACTCTGCCTCCCCACTGAGAGAGGACAGGAATTTGTCAGGTTCCGGACTTGGGCCTCCCAGACTCACAAACAGGAACCCCACCCAGGGGTGTTATTGCATGAGACAAAAAAGGCTTAGAAATATACACAGAGCTCTAAAGATCTCTGATAGAGAGCGACCAGAATCGGGCAGGTAATGGCCATCACAAGTGTATCCAGAGACCTCTTTGCCTAAAACCTCAAAGTACGGCCAGACCTATTTTAAAATGAGGGAAAGGAATCCATATCTATATCCCTCAGTCTGCCAACATCCACCACTAATGGAAGGAGCTAATCCTGGAGGCCTAAACGGTGCATCCTTTATGGTGTATGGCGGGGAGAGGGGAGACGGGATGACAGAGACGGTAATGACAGCCGGCCATCGCTCAGCGTTTCTGTGGCGGTACTGTTCTCAGATCCTGACACGTGAAGTAGCAGAAAATCCCTATGATGGCCCTGCCAGGAAATGGACTGTTCTCCCCATTTCGTAGATGGGGAAACTGAGGCACAGAGCAGTTAAGTCACCAGCCTGGAGACCACATGGACGGCAACTCCTGGAAGTGCCTTCCTTGCTCTGCTTTTTGCAAGTAGATCCCTCGTCGTTTCTTGTTTTTGGCCGCACCACGCGGATTGCAGGATCTTAGTTCCCCAACCAGGGATCGGACCTGCACCCTAGGCAATGAAAGCGCACAGTCCTAACCACTGGACTGCCAGGGTATTCCCAAGTCCCTCGTCTTAAGTCAACACTTCGGCCTTGATCATCTTTTATCATCAGACACATTCTGATACTTCTTGTATTCCCTTTATGGATGGTTTCGCTCGCAGAAAGGTCAATTTTATGCTTCCCGTCATTTAACATAGGTACAATGAAGTGGTTCTTTTATCTACAACCCTACAGGTCAAGATTCCCTGTAATGACAGGAGAATAAGCAGATAGAGGTCTGTCATTTAAAAACCTGCTCAGGAGGAAAATAATGGAAAATCAAGACATTTAACCACTCGGCTCAAACCGGAACACAACTTCTGCTAAAAAGGTCTCCTGGATCAATAAATCTATCAAGCTCATTGCCATGGGTCTTGGGTCTTTGAAAATACCTCCCGCTCTTACTGGTACTACATGTTTTCACTGGAAAATGGATCCCATGAGAACTGTCAGAAGGTGACAGTCGCAAAAACATTCTCCTTGTAAGCGCTGGCTGAGGCCAAGAAATAAGACAGACAAAGGTGCACATGGAGGCAACGTCTCCTGACCCAGATGGTGGGCATCATCTATCATCACGATCACGCACTGTGATCGCGCACCTCCTGGGCTCCTGATAGCTGACCTGCTCCCTAGGTAGCTTTCCTCTCCAGATGCCCCAAACGCTGCGTACAGGGCGGGCTACGACCTCGTAGACCAGGCACATCAGTCACCATGAAAAAGAGGGGTCCGTGAGGGGAGGAAGGACAGAGGATGCTCTCCTAGTTGCCCACATGTAAAATCTTTCAACACCAGCAACTCACCAGCAAACTGTAGAAGAATTCATGGACGAAGAGCCCCATGGCGCAGATCAGCAGATACAGCAAATGATAAAGGAACTCAACATCCAGAACCATGGCTCGGTAGCCTCTGGTGAATGTGCCACAGTTGCCCACAAAGCTCATCAGAAAGATGATTTTATTGCAGACCTGACAACAATGAGAGCAACAGTCAGATAAGCACGGACCACGTGCCGAACTCCAGACTCTTCACAAGAGCCGAGGGCAGTTTGCCCCCAGGCGTCTCTCGGCGCCTGTGCCCAAACAAAAGCTTCCTTTTGCACCCAGGGCCCACCGAAAGCGCCGAGAACTGTTCTGCGGACCAAAGTCATTTCATTACTTTGCTTTTCAGGCATATTGCAAGTTAACGTGACAGTCAAATAACTTCATGGGCAACACTAATCAAGTGGCATTTGTAAGTGACAAAAACAAAATTAACACATACTGAAATTATGATTTTCAAGATGAATCATTTCTAACATCCTTCCATGAGTTAGTCAAACACAGAAGTCACCTCAATCCACGAACCCTGTGATCAGCATGATTAAAAGTGTTTTCTAACTTTCTGTTACATGCTACGCATTAGAGGGTTGCAATTTAACGAGGAGCAGCCAGTTCTTGTCATCCATTGCTCCTAATCTTACAGGGAAAGTGAGAATTCTCTTGGGGTGGGCAGGGGAAAGTAAGTGACTTCAGGATGAGTTCTATTCCCCTGCCCCCCTTCTGGGAATAACTTTTTTTAAAACTTTTTTTGGTGATGAAAGTTAAACTTATTGTGGTATTCATTTTGTAATTGATATACATATCAAATCAAAATGTCATACACCTAAAACTAATATTATATGTCAATTACATCTCAATAAAAAGTTAAAAAACGATATATGAAAAGTATGTAACCTTATTAATAAGCAGAGAAATGTGATTTTCCCCATTTCTTCCTTTTCATAAACTCATATTTCATTGAAACAGTCATATATACATGGTAAAAGTAATAGCATTTTTTCCCAATAGCATAAAAGAGTATGAAGAATAAAGGAAGTCTCCCTCCCAACCTATACTATCAGATCCCCCCAACTCTCCAAGAAGACTAGTCTGATCCCCCAGAAGGAGCCACACTGGGACCTCGTAAAGTACCAACGCTTGGCCCTTCTTGGGTTGGGAGTAACTTCTGTTCTTCCTCTGGGGAGCCATCCCTTCCCATGTATCGGTCCTTGAGGTCTGGGTGGGGCTCCATCCTGGCCAGTCGGAATTATGGCAATCCCCTGGCAACGACTGGTTCACGGATAGGCACGTGACCAAATGGGGTCAATGACACCCACTGAGATCCTTCCTGGGACCGCAGCATAAGACAACTTTGTTCTTTACCCCTGACCTTGGACCTGACAGAAAGTGACCTCTGAGGCTGCTGGCATCCATCCTGCATTACCATGGAGCCCAAGGGTACCACCAGCGCAGAACCAAAAGAGAGGAACTGAGCCCTGACGCTACTGTCCAGCCTCCTGAATGCAGCCACACCTGAAGCCAGGCGCTAGGATTCTCAGTCACATTCTCTCCTTTGCTTCTATGAGCGTGGATTAGGTTTTCTGACCCCTGCAACTGAAGGCTGACCTACTGTATAACAGAGTCCCACCTCTGAGAGAAACCCCATGCCTGAAGTCTGCCTATAGCAACACGCTGCCAGAAAAACCTGAATCAGGAGAAAGGTGGAGAGAGTGCGCTTCGGCTGCACTTGGTAAAACCGTCTCCTGCTACCCGAGCTAGCCTGGCCACAGGTGCTGCGGAAGCAGTGCCAGTTAATCTGGGGGGTCAGTGCAAGCGAGCTTCTCGGCAATCAGATAAGGGGGGAAGCCGACACCCAGGGAGAAGGTTCGGCTTTCTCAGACAGGCTAACCTTTCAATCCACCAGGTCGTTTTCCTCTACTATTCTAACTTTTGCCAGTGTAGGATCTTTTTTAGGGTGAGAAAGCATCATTCGTTCTGAAAGAACTGTGTTGCTGGGGTTTCAGAGAGAAAAAAAAAAAAAAATGGCCACGCTCTGCTCGACATTCCAGGACCTCACACAAGCCCAGGCACCTGCGGTATTAACAGAGCAGTCCACTTCACCTGAGTCCACTCTCCCCTTTAACTTCTGCCCCCGTTTTCTCTGTCGCTTCACCAGCAACTGTTTCCTATTCATGGTCTTAGTCTGCTGTCCCCACTTCCTACGGACCCCACTTTGGTTAGTGTCAGATGTGGCTTTTGGTCCCAGCTGTCTACTGCCAGCGGCTCTCCCCACGTCCCCAGGGATTCTCCAGGGCACACACGGCCGTCTTGCCCTGTCCACTCCTAGCACCCAACCCCAGCTCCTGCAGCACCCTTCTCACCACCGTCCCTGCACGTGGCTGCCAGGATACCACCCTGGGCTGCTTCCCCAGCTCTTAGATCTCCAACATTCCTTCGCTGTGTGTCCACAGCCGCTATTCCTTCTCCCATTGCTGCATATGACATTCCTCTTTTGTTATCCCCTCTGAGTAATTGTTTACTGTTTCAGCTCCCCCCCCCCCCCCCGCCATGCCCCCGAGCTAATGGTATTATCAATGGTCATTAATTATCCAAACACCAACTGACTTATGTTAAAGAGAAAACTATGGAATGACCAAAGGCCAGAGAAACAAAAGAATTAACTCGCAGAAGACAACCTCTGAAATACTGAGTGTTTTTTCCTTTTATTTATTTGTTTCTCCAGTATTTCTTTCTTAAAAAGCTTCCTCTCACTGCAGGTGAAGCCTGTATTTCCTGCTTCAATGCTGATGTGGCTCTGTCACTCTGGTCATGGCCGATTTCCAAACATGAGGCCCAACATTAATAGCCTGTCTTGTTACCTCGAGCCCAGTGAGCCAACAGTTTTCGTCTATTTTCACCCTGAAAACCAGGTCTTGCGTGACTTCATTTTAGCTGGAGGCATCATTCTTCTCCCAGCCCCCCGTGACTAAAAATTTGGAGTTATATACTTGCCTCCTTCATCACCCAGTCAAGACAGTGATACCTTCTTTGCCTGGAGAAAAGGACCCAGACCAAGCCCGGCACTAATTTCAGGCTTAAGGTTCAGACCCAACGCCCACCACGTGTCACTGTTCCCTCCGAAGCTCTGACATCTGTACCTTCCTTCTTCTCCGTTATGACCAAGACGCAGGCTCGTCACACGTAATTGAAAGCCCTGCTAGAGGCCCTAAGTGGTCCCCCAACCCCCTGCACAAATCCGTGTACATTCATGCCACTACCAAGGGAATTTTCTCAACCACTGAATTGCTCAAAAACCCTGAATCATTTCCCACTATTGGGAATAGAATTTCCCAACCTGTATTCTATACAACACTAATTCCAAGTGATACTTTACAAAAAATGTGGGCAAATAAGTTCGGGAAACACAAATACCTGGTGTCCCTTTCTTCCAGATTCATAACCCATATCAGCATGTTAAAGTCTCAGAAATGCTGCCGTGAAAAACCTTTCATGTTGCTTAACCCAGCATTTCGCACATGGATTTGACCAAGGAACGCTCTTTTCACCTAAGATTTATCAACTTAGAACATGCTGCCCTGGAGGATGAAGCCCCAGTGAGTCTTCCTGAAATGCAGGGCCCAGGTTCCCTGTACAGGATCAGGCCCTACATGTCAGTACGTGAGGCACAGAGGAGGCGAAGCGCAACGGGCGGCCATCTCCCGAGCAGGCCCGGGCTCCCCTCGCTGCTGTGGCCTGTGGGGAAGATGCTCTGCTCAACCCCTGCTTCCTGGCCCCACTGTCTCCATTCTTTAAGACAAAACTTCAGCCCTGTCCCCGTTCTCCCCTAGCGCCCTTGCTGCCTCTGCCATCTGAACAGCCACTGGGGGACATTTATGATTGCCCTCAATTACTGGATTCACCTTTTTTGCAGTATCACTTCCATTTCTGAACAGTGACCTCAGCTTCCTTATACACTCAGGGCAGAACCCTCTGGAAGGCAGTTTTAGATCCCCACATGTCCCAGTTCGTTCCTCTTTTTCAGCAGGAAACCTCTCCAATTTATGGCTTCATATCAGCTGCGTCCATCTCCTAGGAATTCTGCAGAGGCAGCTGGCATCTGCCCATCCACGGCGGTGAAAGAGCATTTCCAAATGTCACTACTTTGAGGTAACTCTCCTTGATTCTCTTCTTACCTCTCCACCTGCTCCATCTCTGTCAACAGTTCCTCTTGCTTCTCTGAGGTCCTCACCAGAAGTGGGTGCTGTGTTATTCCGTCATTTGACTTAACTGGCTAAAATCTCTTGTCCTAGCACACCTTTGATCTGATTGGCAAAACTAACCCAGATCTCAACTTCTCTCCCTTTGTCTGCCTAATTCTGAGAGGAATATTCCCTGAAAATGAGACTGTCGGTGCCCAGAGAGTACGTTAAGAGGTTCACCATCTTGTGACAAGGGGAAGAGGGAGACGGCCACCTGCAGCTCTCCTTTGCTTCTGCTATTTTAACAGTTGACCCAGATAATATTTTTCTGCACCGGAAGCACAGGCCAAGATTCTGGGGAGGATGGAAGGCACTCCTACTTGTATGTAAACAAAAAAGTGGCGATGAAGGTATTCATACTTACGTTGAAAGCTCCCAGAAGAAACAACGTGGGTTGTAATCCGACCGAAAATATCAACCGGAGAATTGTGGAAGCGATTAAGGCCCGGATGCCGTGGGGCTTGGGGAGGGCAATGACAATGGCCAGAGATATGAGCATGGCTGTCCACAGCAGCCCTGACCAGTGTGGCTCCAGGGTTCCTGGAAAGACAAGGCAGGGCTCTCAGAGATCAGAGCTTTCACCGGGTACAGGTGACAGACCAAAACAGGTTTAACGTCATTTTCTTCAACCACGTCTCTGGCCTTGTATGTCCCAACCCTCACGTCCAGTTCTCTGCCCCAGACGTAACCAATCACATCCATGTTTTCTTACCTGCAAGCCTTCTACTGATACATGTTCCTTCTACCTGGGAAATTCTCTCCCTTTCCCATTCATGTTAAGTCTTAGCTTAGATGTCACCTCTTCTAGGAAGTCTCCTCCTCACAAAACATGCCAGGTGCTCCTTCCTTCCCTGATTCTTGTACCCCTGGTCATCCCTATGGGACAGTGTTCTCTAGCGGTCACTGCCCCCTCCCTAAACCCCATCCCCACCAAGACTCCAAATTCCCCAAGGGAAGCACTGGGCACCCAGTAAGCACCCATCAAATGAGTTTGTTCCATGAGCAGAACTCATACATGTGTCACACTTCACTCTTAGGGGAGGCAAGCTGGAAGAATAAACTTCTAATTTCTATTAAAAGCATGCTAAGGAAAAGTGCAGGCCCCCTGCCTGCATCAAATTTCTTCAAGGCAAGGAGGAAAGCAACTTCCGTATCATTAGCATCATCCTACAATTAGATTATCCTTGTAGTCAAAGAGCTTATACCAGTTTTTGTCATCTCTTGCTATTGCAAGTTCTATTTAGAGTGTCCCACGAGACGGCTTGGTTATGTAACATGAGCCAACAGGGCTAAAAATAAGGTACTGCAAAACACTCATTAAAAAAAAAAAAAACACCCCTATTTCAAACGCTGTCACGTTTTGACTTTCCTTCAGATGTAAACAAGTAGCACTACATGATTAAGGCCACTTACATAAAGGAGTTTCGATTCTCCAGAACTGCTGGGACTGAAGCACCGCCAGGGAAAGAGACGCCCCGGCAGGTTCCAGCTCTTCCACGAGCCTGCTGGCTGCCCTAGTTCATTTGGTCCACACCTGCTGAGACTCACTTTCTCTCTGAAAACTGTCCCCCTAACCCCAGCCACCTACCTCTTCCCTCTGGATAGCCTTCAAAGGTAAACCTGATTAGGAATGGGCGCCAAGAGGCAGAAGCTTCTCAGAAATCCAGGAAGAGGTGCATGCTGGGGCCTAGGTGTCCCTTGCTGTGCATTTAACAACTGTTAGATATTGTATCAAGCCATTTACGCGGATTATCATGTATTTAACCCTCTTGATCACCCTATGAGGTTGCTGTTATCATCTCCATTTTACTCCAGAGGAAACGGAATCTTGGGTTACGTATCTTGCCTAAGGTGACACAGCATATACCAGGAGTATATACGCCCCTGGAGGAATGGGCCTTAACGATCATTAAAAAAAAAAAAAATCCATCCGTTTTAAGTGCACACTTTGATGACTTCTGGCAGTGTATACAGTCATATGACCTCATGTAACTGCCAACACAATCAAGATATAAACAACTTTATCACCCTAAGAGGTTTCCTTGTGCCCTTTGCAACTGGTGCCTTCCCCCATCTCCAATGCCAGGCAAATACGGACCTGCTTTCTACCACTGTAGCTTTGCGTTTTCCAGAATTTCATGATGAGAAAAATAATCATATTTGTAGGTAGTCTTTTTAATTCTTTCACTTAACAAAATTTTTAAGATCCATTCAGGTTATTGTGTATATTAACAGTTTGTTCTCTCTATTGCTGAGTAGTATTCCGTAATATGAATACACCACCACTGATTTATCCACTTAACAATTAATGGATATGTGGGTTGTTTCCAGTTTGGAGTTGCTACAAATAACGCTACTGGAAACAACCAAGTACAAATCTTGGGGTAGGTGTATGTTCTCACTTCTCTTGGACAAAAACATGGAAGTAGATTTTGGGACCCTAAGTACATGCTTAACTTTAGAAGACCTAACCATACTGTTTTCCAAACTGATGGTACCATTTTCCCTTCCCATCAGTAATATATGGGAGTTCCACTTGCTCCACATCGTCACCAATACTTGGTATCGTCAGTTTTTCTAATTTTAGCCATTCTAGTAGGTTTCTAGTAACATGTCATGGTGGTTTTCATTTGCATTTCTCTAATAACTACTGATGTTGAATATCTTTTTATGTGCTTCTTGGCCATTCATATGTCTTTTTTTGTGTGAAGTAACTGATCAAATCTTCTTCCCACTGTTTTAATTGGGTAATCTTTTTATTGTTGAGTTGTAAGAGTTCTTTATATATTCTGGATATAAGCCTTTTGTCTGATGTATGATTTGTAAGTATTTTCTCCCAGCCTGTGGCTTGCCTTTCATTTTCTTAAGCACTTGATTATCACAAACTGCTCTTAAGAGCTCAGTGCAATAAATGTGACCAGTACAACACATGTACTCAAATCCTGAAGGGGACAATATAAAAACCTGCTGTCTTCCCACTATAAAAACAGAGGTGATAATTAATGCTAGATTCCAAATAAACAATTATAGAAAGACTTCTTTGAGACAACTGGAGAAACATGAATATGGACAGGCTATGACATGATTTACTGTTAGTTTTGTTAGATATGATAATGGTATGGTGATTATACACATTTTAAAATATTCTTAGAAGTTAGAGATGCACAGTGAAATATCTATGGGCAAAATGACAAGATGTCAAGACTTCTTTAAAATCTTGCAGAAAATACAGTAGGAGTATAAATGAAACAAAATTGGCAAAATGTTGGTAATTGTTAAAGCTGGGCTTATGGGTATATGGCAGTTTATTATACTGTTCTTTCTACTTGTGTATATATTTGAAAATTTCAACAGTAAGAAAGTTTAAAAAGTAGTACTTTATGTGCTTTAATCATCATGCCATGTTTACAAATTCAGTATGAGACCTGAAGATGCCCAATTTTCATGCTGTTCAAAGACGCTGTGACTCATCAGTTCTGAAATAAAGGGGGAAAATGATACTTCTAAAAAGGAGCTTTTAAGGCCACAGTGTCCTTGGCAGCCACAAGCCTTGGAAGTCACAGAGCCACGTCGGCACACAGAGCAAGGTCGTTACACACCTCAAAGAGGGACATTTTGGAAATCCTGGTTTCAGGATTCAATGAGCACAAATATTGCTCTCAAAGAAATACTTTCAGGTAACCAATCAGATTTTGTTTCTAGACCGGGCTAACACAACCCTCCTCTTGAAGATGGTCAACAGTGACTATAGAAGATGCCCCCGACACATCTTCCAAAAGAAAAAAGTAAATCCCTCTGAGTGAGTGGATGTGTTTGAGGTGATCTCGGTCACTGCATAATGGAAAGGGCTTCCTTAGGTCGGATCAACCTTGTTCTCTCCAAGGACATCTAATTACGTTTTCTGTTGAGTCTATCTGCATGAAGTTCTATAGCCAATGCTGCCAAAAAAGGAAGCCTGGACTTCTACAGATCAGCCAGGGGTGATGTCACCTTGAGTGCCACCACTGTAAAGATGGAAGGACCTTTAAGAATCATTGCATCCAGTAGTTCTTGAACTTGGATGGGCAAGAAACAGGATGCTCCAGAGATCCTGACTAGGTCAGCAACTATCTTCTCCTGACCTCCACAGGAATTTCTAAATCCACACCTAGGTTTCACAACTACTGGCTCCATTTAAGCACCTCTTAAAAGAGAGGATAAGGAGAACTAATTGAAGTGGCTGACCCGGAGTCACGTGGCAGGTGAGTGGCAGAGCCAGGCCTAGACACGAAGTCTGGACTTTGTAAATCTAGCTGCTCCACTGGATGAGGCTTATCATGGAAGAGGAGAGAGGTGTCAATGAACTGTCCCCAGCACTGGCCTCAAAACTGCCACAAGGGACCAGTGAAGAAAATGGCCAAGATATATTAAAAAAAAAAAAATCAATTTTAAATATTTTTAAAGAAGTGGAGGGTAAAACGAAAACACATCCAAAGTAATAGTTGAAGAATCTGCTATGATGTGCACAACAGCTCCCCAGAGGTGAAAAGAGGCCTGGGCTCTGTCCCCTCCACCTAAGCCCTGGGTTGACCACTTTGCGCTCTTACCTCTGCTGACTGGCACCCTGGTGAAGGCAGACATTCCCCCCAGGGGCAACACCCTGCAGCCCTGTGGACCTGCCCAATGTTGCAGCCAAGGACACTTATGATTCCTGATATTGCATTTTAAAGGAAAATGCCCCTTGGGCTGGTGTTTAAGTACGGCGTTTGGGGGGAAAACCATCACTTAAATGGAGCCTTCAACATAGCTTCAGGCCAAACAGAAAAGCTAACGCCTCAAATGAGTAAGTTAGACACATCACAGAACATATGACCACTTTCAAATCTGACCTTAAACTTACTTCCATTACGTTCGTGACATCTGCATTATTAAATCCAGAGCCGAGCCTGGAATTTACCTCTGCGCTGTTTCTGTTTTTTTTTTGGTCTTACTTTTGGGCTCTTCATCCCATTATGTTTCACACAAGGTGGCTCCTGGCAGGTTGTGACATACATACGGGAGGTGATCTGCCAAAAAGCTCTGATGAGAAATTGAGCTGAAAAGCAGGCCTCCCAGGAGGCTGTAGCAGGTGTCAGAAAAGTAGGCCGTAGATGTTTAATAGAAGAGGAGCTTCCGCCAACCCCCAGAACCCCACACGCGTAAATGTCTCCAGAGAGCCGTCACGCAAACCGAGGAGCCCCAAACAGAAAAATGCGCCTCCTGAACGCCTTGCCTTTTCTCAGCAAAATGTGCAGAATGTGCATACAGATGACTGGAAGGAGACGGTGGTGGGGGAAACCCAGCAAGACCATGGACAGCACGTTTCGTTATGTGAATAAGGGCACGTAGCTCTTAACAGACTAAAGTGCCAAGGATGTACCGTCTGCAGTCACTCAAGCCCTGCCTCACCCTACCTCTTGTCAAAAAAAAAAAAAAAATTCCAGAGGTTTCCTACAAATTCTTTAGTCTGAAATCAATTTCACAAGTATGGCATGGGAAAAACACATCTACTGGACTGAGCATCAAAATATCTACGTGCTAGGGCTAGCTCGGTCGCTGACTGGCTGTGTGACTTTGGCTGAATCGCTCAGCTTCTCTGACAGTTTCCCAACATATAAAACAAGGAGGCTGCCTAAGATGAACCCTTACAGTTTTAATACTGTAAATAGCTTCTTCTCTTTCTTTCCTGGCAAATAAATACGGACACACAATTTGTATTATTTCAAGTTAGATTTAAAAATAAACCCGTGGTAAAAGCTACACTCTCATTTTGTCTGAAAATGGGTAACTGGGATCCCGTAACTTGCACCAGTACTTCCAGGGATCACGTTTAAGATGCAAGTCACAGCCTTCCTGCTGCCTCTGGAATTTTCCTTGAAATTAAAGATATGGATGGTACCTCCTCGGACTCCTTTAAATGGGTAGAAAAAGGCCACAAGCAGATTCATCAGGACAGCCAGGTTGAATGAAATGCTGCTCCAGAAAGACATGTTGCGGGCACACCAATACAGAACGGGCTGGGCTGTGGAAACAAGGACAGAGCCCCGTGAGGTTCAAGACTGCAAGCCAGAACGCTGGGAATCCACACGGCCCTCCCGCTCCGCCCCTACAAGTCCACTTTTGTTCCCAGTTTTTACCACAACAGTAAAAACGATCGTTTGTTTTGAAGGTGACTCATAGGCTCAGAACGACACCAGATTGGTTTGTTTCTGTTTGGAGTACTTACTGGAACAGAAGATGTATTGGGGGCTAAGGAGGAGAAGAAAGGGGAAAAGTCGGAGCATCTAAAAACCCTGCATGCCCCTGTCAACACCATCAGTTATGGAATCTTGGGGGTTATCCAGGGTTCACGCGCCGAGTCCTCAGTTCCCCCTGGGGTGCTGGGACTGGATGAGATGCCTAAGGAGAGCCGAAAATTCAATGAAACTTTGAGAAGTGGGGGGCACTGGTTGGGGTGGGGGGACACACAGCATTCAGAGTTGGTCCAGCTGGGCCCCAGGCTAGGAACAACGTTACCTCTTCCACATTCTTCCCTTGCTCGAAATTCTTCACCAACTCACTGGTGACTAAAAGCAAGATAATGATCCTTTTCCTGAAACCAGGTCATCTGCCAACTAGGAGTGGGAGTTCTGCCTGGACGGTCAGCAGCGGAGCTCCCATTTGCAAAGGCTACAGTAGAGAAAGGATGTGGAACCAAAGCCCTCACAAAGGGCGAGAGACCCTGTAGGCAGTGCTGCCATCTTAATCCGTTGTTACCGGCAGGTGATACCACACTGGCTGCATCTCAGCATTAGGAGAACAAGCCGGTGACCAGTGTGTGCACGGGTGCATCCTTTTCCTCTGAACTCTGCAGTGGTGCCTTACGCTTAGGATGATGGCAGGAATAATTTCCATCTCCAGGCCAGAGGCAAAGTTTCCAAAAGACAGTCTCATTCAACATTATCCTCCTCCAAAGAAAAGTGTGGAGTATGTGAAAATGGATCTCTAGCATGTTATTTCGCTCTCCCAATGAAGTCATCATTTAACTTTAGGACAGCCGCCAGGGACACATCCAATGACTCTCGAACGATGCCTATAGCAGTAGTCAAGCCTCTGGAAACTTCTATCCAAAATAAAGTTATGGCATAATTAAACAGAGCCCTGGATAATTTAATAACTGCTCATCTCACGTTTGCACTTTTTAAGAGGCCATGTTTCCAAACTGTAGAGTTTTAGAGCTATAAGCATCACTTAGTTTAAAAGATCTCATTTTATGGATGAGGGAAACTGAGGCCCAGCAGAGGATGGAAGGCATGGAGATCTCATTCCCCAGCTCAGAGACCTGCTGGGCTCAGTGACAGGGACAAAGTTAAGCGGCTCATGTCACCATTCAATGGAAGAGCTGACCAGGAGTCAGTCCCACCTATAGTTAATGAATGACTTTTTCATAAGTTAATTGCCAAAGCAAATTTAAGATGAGAAATCACCCGCTCTGTAGACAATGGCTATTGGTGTTTCTTCTGGGACTGAAGCCCATTTCTGATCTGAATATGAACATTCCAGAGAGCACAGAAGAGACACATGGCAAGGATGGCAAAGGGCTGAAAACTGTTGAAGTTGAGTGAGGGTTTCATGGGAATTTACAAAATCCTCCCCACATCAGTGTATGTGTAACAGGCTCATAAGAAGTTAAAAGACAAAAAGGCAGGAAATGGCAGGGCTCAGTGATGGGTAAGCCAGAATTCCCTTCAGAGCAGCTCTCAATACTAAGTGTGAGAGTAGCTGGTCTTCAACGATGGTCTTCAACTATGGCAGACGCTCACAAATCTTACTTTTATAAAACTAACACTGTACTTAAATTGTGGTGTCACTGAATATGAACAAACATTCCGTCCTTCAAGTCAACCGGGTATCTACGCAGGTGCAAGAAGACAGGGTACCATGATCCCAGATGGGCAGGGCGATTTAAATAACTGCACCTGGGGCATCTCTTGGTAACCCTCCTCCCTAGCTTGTTTGTTTGTTTTTAAGGAACTGGGGCTTGCTTGAGGACTTGGACTCCATGTGCATGTAGCAAGAGAATTTCCCACTCTACTCTGATGTGTGTAATAACCATGAGGGTAAACTCCATGTAATACCACATAACAAAGTGTCAGCATATGCAGCTCTGCCTCAATTTCCTCTCACTATCTCCTAGTTTTCCTAGCCCAGAGTTTTCTCTTCACTGGGGCCAGGATCTTCAGGAGAAGGTGTCAGAGAGGCACAGTGGACAGAGGATGTGAATGCACAGAATGGGTGTGCGTGCGTGTGTGTGTGTGTGTGTGTGTGTGTGTGTATGTGTTTTGAGGAGAGCAGGGAAGAGGGTTTCAAGGGAGCACAGGACCTGAGTATCTTAATACTTGCAGAAGAAAAGATGAAGCAATCCGAGCCTCAGACAGACCTTACTGTGTACCTGAGCCCTAGCTACAGATTCTCCAAAGCACAGATGATTCTCTGTGATACTTTCAGGAAAAGGAAGAGGAGCTTCATGAATAAGCCAGAGAAATCTTTTCTGCAGACTTATTAGAAGAGGAATAAGCTACATAGAGAAGAAAATATATTTCATTTTAATTGCACTTCTGAGTACATTTCTCCCCTTCCTAAATATGCAAATCATGTTTAATTCCGTTATTACTTTCAATTTTTCTCTTACCAGCAGAAAGCTATGAAGCCAATTAAAATCTCTCAGTTGACAGCCATAGCTGTGTTTAAGCGTCACTGAAACAAAAACTGTTTTTGAAACAAAGACAGACTTAGTAAGAGAAGGTATTAGCTACAATGCAACATAAATCTTGGAATGATGAGATGGCCATTCTGCAATCAATCAAACAATCAGGTAGTCTTAATTCCCCACTTTATAGGTGAGGGCCTAGAAGAAGTTAAGTCATCTGCCCAGAGCCACAGAGTCAGGGAGTGGCAGAAGGAGCATGGAATTCAGATCTCCCACCTCTTGGGGCTGAGGTCTTCCTATTATGCCAGGCTGACGACAACATCTCAGGGATGACAAGGTATCTCCCCTCATCATAAAAGGTGAAAGACCTTTCTTTCAGTTCATAAGCCCCACTGGAGAGCCTATTTTATATACCTATTTGACAACACAATTCTGAGAGAATGAATGTATCTGACCAGTCTTAGTACTTAGTAGACCCGTACATTTGGTAAGGGTGAAATCACCATTTTAATAACTATTTTGGAGGTTTGGATACACGAATTCAGGATCATCCCTTGAAGTTGGAATTATGGACTATTTCAGTGAAGAGCAAAATCAACAAATAAGAGGAAGGTGCCTTCTATTTCATGGAATAGCTGAAAACACAAGAGTACACGACGGATGGGGTCTATGTCTACCTTTCTGGGTGTCTTTTTTATCCTACTGCCCAAGCATGGTGCTGTGTAGACATTCAACACTACTCACGATGCTTCAGCGGGAGGAGCTTGGGTCAAGCCCACAGCGGCTACGAGGACACACAGAGAGTGGGGCAGCTTGTCCTCTAGGTCTTCTGAGGGCCACACCAAGGAGGACACGCCCGCTGTTCTGCTAAAGGTGGTCCAGACACCAAGCATGGGGCTGGGTGAGGAATGGGTTGGCTCAGCAAAACATATGATAATGCTTTAAAGTGCCGGACGATGAGGTGCCCCTTAGAGATCAGGGAGGATGGAGTGGGGGTGAGGTGAGAACAGCGCCTCCTGGCCAGCCTGCTTGCACAAGCCCCTCTGACACCAACCGAATCTGGGGAGGCAGGGAGCAAAGCAGTGCAGTGGAAGCAGTAGAGGAGGCTAGTCTGTGCCAGCCCAGGCTGGTAGGGGCGGAAGAGGACAAAAGCGTCCAGAAACTGACCTCTAGCCCAGCTTCCCCTCACCGCAGCAGGAGCCCCAGTGATCACAACTGCAGCTGGAATCCAGGAATTCAAATAAAAATCCTGGCTCCTGACTAACAGACAGGAATAAAGCACCGTCCTCTCTAAGTGGGTCGTAACAGTTGGTGCCTAGCGTACTGTCGGTACCGCAGGATCACGTTAAAACCCTAATGAAAACCGGGCGCGGAGAAGCCTTCCGGGAAAGCCCTATAAAAGTATTTTAGATGAGTAATTGCAGCCCGCCTGGCTGGGCTCCGCCGCGGGACTCGCTGGTGGCCAGTGACGCATCTCAAGCGGTAAATGATTCCACTGCCTATAAAATGACACTAGGGTCTAAAATCCGAGCTACCCCATAAAAGGGGGAAGAGCGGCATCTTCCGAGCAGGTGGGCTAGTAAATGAGCAGTCAGGTGGGCTGTCTCCTGCTCAAATGCACCATCCTGTGAGCGCCGGGCCCGCCCGTTCTCCGCTCCTTTTATTTTCTACATCAAGATACCAAGAAAGGGCATGCCAAGTTCTCCCTGGAGCTCTGCAAGCGGATCAGATCAAAGGCGGCAGGAAGCCCCTTCAGGGGAGGCGCCACCCTAAGGCTGGAGCACACTTATCAGCTCCAAAGGTGCCCAGTCTTCTCGGTGCCCAGAGGGGGACAGAATCCTAACTCGCACCAGCTCTGCTCCTACTTGGAGGTCCACGTAGCCACCATCAAGCCCTGCTGTGTGAGACCCCAGAACCGCGTGTCTCTGTAGCTTCTGGAGGCGTTGCTGACCTACCTCGCAGCTTCTTTTGCCAATTCATCTCATTGAAGAGGTCCTCGGATCGCAGGAAGAAATCGTTGATCTTGCTGCCTTGTTCATCCCGCTCTGTAGTGTAGTATATTCGTAGCTTTGACTCGTTGGTCAGGAATTCACATATACTGGGCACGGGGAAAACAATCTGTTCCATGGTTCGGTCTAATCTGACGATCTAGGGGGAAAAAATGGATGAGGTTCAGTACTCATCAGCTTCAAAAACCAACACACAACTGAGGATCTCTGCACTGGCAACGGGCTCAGTATTGAAGATGCAGCACAACACAGACTTGATCTAGACTTCTGGGATTTTGCAGCTCCCAGACTGGGCTGTATCTCTTAGATCTGTAAGAAAACAATTTTGGTAAGTCTGTTAAAGTATTTTTCTAACCTCAGACCCATTATTTTGACTAGTGACTAAGTTTTATCTGGAACAATTTAAAGCGTGTTTTGTGTACATATTCAGATGAGGCTCTGGGCTGGGGATATCCAGGAGAACTTTCTGTAATGATGGAACAGTTATGTGTCTGTGTGCCTGCCCCGTCCTAAAGGAGAGTCACGAGTCACACGTGGCCATTGAGAACTAGCACGTGTGGCTAGTACAACCGAGGGTCTGAGTTTAATACTTAATTTTAATGTAAATAGCCAAACATGGCCAGTGGCGAGCCTACTGCAGAGCTAGGCTGTGGTGCAAACCTCACCTAATAGCCTTCCTCAGATTGCAAAGTTGCGTTATTTTTCCTACATAGGAACTCTACAAGGGGATCACTGGTTTACGCAGTTGCAGTGACCTCCTACCTCTGACTTGTCATGGCCTCTAACATGTGCGACGCATGAACCAATATGCCCATTTAACACTGGTATAGTAGAACTCACTGTTCTTTAAACTAGCTTTGTTGGGTCCCGGGGTGGACACCTCACAGATTTTCCCCGGGCCCTTCCTAGATGGGCTCAATCCCCAGAGAGAGTTGTCTGGTCGAGATTGTTCAAATTGTTCAACACTGCATTGTCACAGTCCTGGGGGGCAGAGATTTCCAAAGGGGTACGGGCTGCGGTATCATAGGGGCATGGTCTCCCTTTATCCTTCCTCCCCAGAGGCTGGACAAGTCAGGTGAGGCCCAGGGCCCACGCCCTCTACAAGAAGATCTGGTTCTCTCTCTCCCAACACTGTTCCCAACGCAGCAAGAGAGGTGACTCAGGTCAAGCTGTAGTGGGAAACTCTCAGAAACGAGACAGCTTCCCACAGCCCTGCCTCCATAAATTCTGGGAGACGTCATCTTGAGACCAACGGCTTGCAAAGTGAGTTGGAGATCAGGTTATGGAAGTTTCCTTATCATACTAATTGTGGTTCATAAGCCAGCCTCATTTAACTGGAATTGTAGTGCGGGGGTTGGTAACACAGGTGCACACACAGTCTGAAGTCTCCCACTGTCCAGAGCCGCCCTGCTTCACACCGTCAAGTGGGCTCTGGATCAGCCCCCCCTTACACGGCAGGAACATGATCTCAGAAGTGTGTCTGGGCTCAGGAGGCAACGGAGGAGGACACAGGAGGCCTCCTGGCAAGAACTGATTCCCAGACTCCAGGGCTACCCGGCCCGAGTGACCAGAGTGAACGCACAAGGGTCTGCAAGAGCCCCAGGGAGTGACAGCGCTATCCGCCTTGCATAGGTAATTCCCTGGGAGGCTGGAAGGTACGGGCAGCTGCCCAGGAAGAGGGTTTAAGAGCTCGGGACACCCTGCCTGGCCATTTCTCTCTATCCTTTAAGATTGATCCATGCCTCTTTATTTCAGTAAACTTATAGTTGGGAATCAGAACTCAGCCCTTCTGCCACCTCTAACAGGGTGGATGACCTTGTTCACACCTCTTAATCTGATCAAGCATCCGTCTGCTCCCCGGTGAGCCAAGGAGCTCGAGATGATCTCCAAGGCTCCTTCTCCTCTGACATTCCACACCGCAAACACCTGAAGCTCATCTTCTAAGGGCTCCAGAGAACAAACTTCCAGTCATCAACAATAAATCAAGAATATGAGCTTACACACACCGTCACGATCAACTCATCAGTGAAATGACACATTTTATTAGGACAGCCCAGAGACCCGAGACAGCGGGTGAGAATATACTCTTACAAGACTCCATCCTGAACATTTCACACGGCCCAAAGGAGTCTGTGAGCCCTTCAAAATCTTTGCCCCGACACTGATGCTGAATCTGTGCATTTCCTCATTAGCCAAACAAGACAGACACACCATCGCTTACTGCCCACAGCCTGCACCCGCAGGTCTGTGCTCTCTCGACTGTCAGGAGACAAGGCAGGTGACATGAAAAGCACCCATAGGCTCGGGGGTCAGTGCCAGACTTGGGTGAAAATTCCAGCCCTGACAGTGATAACTGGACAGATGACACAACCGCTCTGAGTCCTATTTCAGAGTTTTCCCAGCTGCGAAACGGAGAGGATTCTCTTTCTTGTGTGTGTTTTCTCTAAGGCGGATCTGGTCGTATCACTCCTCGGTGTACAACTCTCCAATGATTCCACACTGCTCTGAGGGTCAAGTCCAGACTTCTTCTGAGGATGGCGGACACGGTCCTGCAGGCTCTGGGCCCACCCGTCTTCCCTCTCTGATCGTGGGCTGCTCTCCCTCTAGCTCCCTACATCCTACCTCCTCACCTTCACCTGCCACCTCAGGGCCTCCCCGTGTCTGCCAAGCTCTTGCCTCCCAGCTCTGCCTGTTCATTCCCATCCTTCTGAAGGTCTGTGCTTCGATACCAATCTTCAGAGCAGGCCTCTCTGACCACCACGGTCCACAGCAGGTCCCTCCGGGGGACCGTCTCGTGATGCCTTGTTTGTCCTCACGGCCCTGTCAGAACGCATGGCGCGTCTCCTTGTGTGGACTCACCTGCCTTCTCGCCAGGCCTTACGCAGGCCTCGGGACCGGCTTGGCCATCACTGGCCGTTAGCACTGAGTGCAGGCCCTGGCGCACGGTAGCTTCCCACAACCTGTTTACCGCTCTGACCAATGACGGCGTGCCGGCCCCAGCCCAGGGCACCAACACCGGAGGCCCTCGACGCAGGCCCGGGCCCCGGGTTTACCCTGCCTTTACCTCTATCTGGGCCGTGTGCTTGGCGTAAAACTCCAGCGCTTCGTCTCCCTCCACCTGGCCACCAGGTTTCAGCATGCTCTGAAGTTCCTTGTTGTGCCGAGCCAACTAGAACACAGATACAGAAAACAGGGGAGTCACGTCTCTTTGCCACAGGAGCACACAGCTCCTTTCCAGCTCTGGGTATAAAAGACGCATAGTAACGAGCAGCAAGCTGGGGGGCGAAGGGGGCGAGGGCACCTCTCCTCCCCATCAAGGGTGTGCTGCACGGCAACTATACTGGGCTCTGGCAGAGCAGCGTGGAAAGCGCATGCCCACTCGAGGTCCCGCTGTGCCCCGATTCCCTTAGCCAGGCAGGAGGGAGATGGGGTTTATCCATCCAGCCCCACGGAGCCTGCATTCGGAATGGCCCGAGACCTCTCAGGGGCTAAATGCCAGGAATGGAGGAGAGAAGGGGCAGGGATCTATCAACCTCAGGCCCAATCCCATCACTGTTTTCTACCAAACTCCTCTACCTAAGAGAGGTGAAAGGGACAGGAAATGCCAGCCTGCAGCAGAGTTCCCGGCTGCCCACACACATCAGCCTCCAGAAAGAGGAAGTGTCTGCAAAAGCCCAGCCACTTGGGGAGACAGTTACGAAACAGGGCCTCTTGGTGCCAGGGTAGGAAGTATTACTACATCCCCCAAAATGCAAACAAAAAGAAGTCATCATGACAAGTTCCCAAAGATTGCCAAGTGCGATCGGTCAGGCAGCTGACGTTTATTTCTTTAGATGGTTAAGACAGACTCATCAATATTTATGAAAAGACTAAGACTCCTTTCAACTGTCTTGAGACACAGTCATGAGCTATCCAAGTGTCACTGCTCAGCGCGAACGCTTTTAAGAAACGTGGGGTTTCCAAGGACATGACCCTACGGGAATGGGCAATGGAAGCCGCCTGGACCCCGGCACATTTGGTCAGGTGGCTGGCAGCACCCGTTACCACGAACCCAAACAAGCTCAGGCTAAAACCTTAAAGGAAAAGTAAGTGTAAGGGCGCACAGCATGGAGTCCTGCCCAGCAGGTGGGCGTGGGGAGGGGTGGCACCTGATGAGCTAAGATGTAGATGTTGTGTCCCACGTTCCTGGGGGAAGCAGCTCCGTCCTCGCCATTCTCTCCATCCTCGAATTCCACTTCGCCTTGCATGTAGGCTTTCTTGATCACTTCCACCTGCAAGAAGGGTCAGGGAACAGAGTTCCTGCTTCAAGAAAGACCCACGTAGGCCTGGCAATGACAGCATGCGTACTATCAGTCTCCCCTCCCGGGCAGACACGGTTCATCAGCCTCAGTACGCTCGGCCAGCAGGCGTGGACACAGCCTCAGAATCCTTCTCAATGTGATCGCAGGCAGTCACCGCCAATCAGCCTTCAATGAGATGACAGGGGAACCCATTCGCTCTCGCTAGGCCACGAGACGTTCTGTGGCTGGTCCACGCCCTTCTCCTTTAGAACGGGACAATGGCTAAAACAAAAACCCAAAAAGCCTCCAAACAATGATACGATACAAACAAAGGCTAGAAGCCACGTTTTCCCCTTCTCTCCATTTCATTCTGCCAACTCTCCCCATCCCCTACCTTTGCCATTTCAGGAAAAACTAAGAAGGAAAGCATTTGCCTTTAGGAATAGCTGATGAAACTATTTTCTGACTCCAAATGTTTCCCTGTCTCCCACAGCCTACTCCATGTGAAGAAAATACCACTAACGGGCGACATCTACCAGCACTTTCTATGTGCCAAGCACTGTGCTCAGTATCTTCATTCTTTCAGAAACTTTACTGCTCATAAACATTTTATGAGATGTCAAAGATTCCTCCTGATTATGGACGAGGAAGCAGACGCAGAGGGGAAGGAGGCGTGCTGAAATTCGCACGGCTAGTGAGCTGAGCTTTGCCCCTGACTGTCTCACGCGGAGAGCACGCTTCCCAGAGCGTTCCAGTGCCGGCCTTCCTGCTCCCAGCCACTGGCCTCAGCTCCCCAGGAACACGGCTGGCTCTGCCCATTTCTCAGTCCCTCCCTGGTGCCCAGCACGATGCCCTGGACGAAGCGGGGTCTGGCCAGTATTTATCAAATGAACCTATCATTCAAGATTTAATCATTCAATGATTAAGAACACAATGCTTTCAACCCTTAAGTGGTACTAAAAATTAATCATTTTCTTTGATGACTCAGAAGGCATTTCCGCCTCCTGCATCGCCTCGAGGCCATTACTCTGAATTATTTCTCGTTATCCAAGACCAAGCGCGGCAGAGGGACGCACATTTCTGTACTGACATCAGGTCAGGCCCTAGAAATAATAATGGAGACAAGACCCTCGCTCTCTCAGCTTGTCTTCCCTTCGCTTCTCTAAAACCAAACTGAACAGACAACGTGTTGCACGGGACGTGGGAGCCTGAACGCACATAGATATGCGTGTACACACACATGCGTGCACACACAAATGCACACACGTGTTCCGGACACGTGAGCGTCTTCGCTATGCGCGTGCTCAGAACCGTGTTTGCTCCGGGAAGCCTTTGCTGCTTCTCCGAGATTCGGGAATGAACCACAAGGGGGCGACCCGGGAGTCAGTGGCACCTACAGCCCGGGGTGCTGCCAGGTCCCCCACCCAAGACGGGGCGTGCTCTGGATTGATGGGAACTGGAGCGGGGTCTCTGCTAAGTCATCCTGTCCCCACTCAGGAGCGACAGATCCCAGCCTCCCCCACCCCGAGTTACATAAGCCATTATGTAAACTCGGAGAGGACTTCCATCTCAGGCTGAGAACTCACTCCTGACCTCAGAGATCAAAGAGCTGGGCTCGCTGTGAACTTTATTTAAAGGAACACATAAAGGGACTTCAGCCTGGCCCCGAGTGCACACTGGGTCACCGGGGGGCAGGAAAGTTTTAGTGCCCTCATTTAGGTCTGTCAGTTACAGTTCATCTGCGTGGGAAAAAGTCCAAATAGAGAGTTCCGTCCTCAGCTCGGTTCAGCATCTCTGAGAGCTGCTGTCTCGCAGTTTGCAGCACAGACTCCCAGCCTGGAAGTCACAGCCAATTGTGAATATCACCCCCCAAATATAAACAAGATTGTGTTTTCTTTTTTAAAAAACCCAAAACATCAGCACCCCCCAAAACACCCTTCTGTTGCCCAGACTACGGGCACCAAGGAGAAACGTGAATTCTTGAGCCCTGGAAGAAGACGCGGCACAAAGCGGCAGTGAATGAAGAATTAAGAGGAGACCGTGCATTCTCGAAGGGTTTACCGTGTGTGTGGGCACTGTGCGCAGGGCCCGGTGGGAATCATCTGTCTTGTCTCCAAAGCAACCCTCTGGACCAGCTGATACCATCATCTCCCCTTTAGGGAAGACGAAAGTGCAGCTCAGAGAGTCCAAGGGCCTCCCAAGGTGACCCAGCAAAGGGCAGAGCGACGGACGTGAATTCCAGTCCGCCGGCCTCCCAGACCTGTCCCGGTGCCACCTCCCCCAAGGGAAATAGGCCAGGGAGGCTTCCATGCGTGTTTGCGCTGAAGGCAGAGGACACTTACTCCACGCAGGGCTCACTTCCCTGCCCTAGGCAGGGGCCCGAATCAAACGTTCTCTCGGCACTTCTGATCGCCGGCATCGTAAAGAAAGCTCGAGGAGGCAGATGCCCTGCTCTGCCACCAGTGAAGCTCTGATGCTAGGCAGTGCTGCGGCCAGAGGCTCAGCCGTGCGACTCACCAGCTCCTTAGGCCTCATGTTATAGAGTATCCTCTCGGCATTTTCACTGTCGTGCCTGCTCTCCATGATGGCCAGGAGCAACTTGGATGCATTGTTCTAATTGGAGACACAAAGGGAGGAAGAAATGAAGAGGAGCTACTGGGGGCAGCTGGCCTGAACCATGGGCGACCAGCTGCCGCGTCCTGGCTACAGACACCCTGCCCCACGGCAGGGCATGCGTCAAGAGCAACACCAGACGGAGAATGTGTCACCTGACACCCCAAAAACATGTCCGCAGAAACTGACTGGGGTCAACGAGGCACCTCTTGGTTTGGGCCCAGTTTCCCCCTTAGGTCACTTGGTCCAAGTCCTAGCGGACATTTAAACATGGGTTCTGGGGGTACACTGGGACCCTCATGATGACAGTGGTCAGGAAGCACCTGGTACCTAGACCCACGACGCCTCCGGGGGAGTGGGGAGTGGTTATAAATACTGTGATTCAGCCTTGCAGGTCAGAGAAGGCAGGCAATTCAGGTAATTCCCCCGCCCTGTCCTAAAACAGTGCTATCAGCTCTCACGACCCCTACTGTTATCATGAGATACAGCAACGCCAGTTAACAAAAGTGACCCAACGGAGCACCATACTCATACCAAACCATAATTTCCCATTATATTCAAAGTTTTCGTGTGCCCACACCCTGTACTTCTTGACTTGAGCTCATTTTAGGCCCCGGGCCTATGATAATCCGTATGCTTCTTCGTGTGTAGGACTCGAAAGTTGTTTTGGTGAGAGGGGGCAGTATTTTTTTTTCTCCCCAAGCACAGATCACAGCAGTTCCATCGGGTTGCTGTGCTATCAAAAGGTGGCTTTTCACAGGGCAGGAATTTCTATAATCACCTTCAGGTTACCGGATTAGTGGTTCAAAAAGCCACTGAAATGCTGATTAGGAATGCATGAAATTCTCAGTTTATTTCAGGCTCTCATCATATATATTCTGATACATGGTAGCCAGGGATGTGAGCCTGAATGATGTTCAAGTTACTTCTACAACACGATTTGTCAAAGGAGTTAAAAATAGTGAAAAATAGTCCCCCCCCCCCAAAAAAAATCCACTTAAACCATACACCCAAACCATCTATTAGTTTGGACACTCATTTTGAAATACTAAAAATAAAAGTAACTGTGCAATTCCTGTGGGCTTCTGTGTTACCACCTTCCCTAATGACCTTTCTGTCCTCCGGCACCACTGAAGCCATAACTACAGATCGGCTTTTCAGCTAAACCCTGTAGGTCCAGGCTCTCCTGTGACAGTGATGAAGTGGCCCAGTGCTGCAAACAGGGGCAAGCAACATGGGAACGGGTGAAAATGAAATGTGCTCAGTAAGGCTAACATTTCGAAAAATACTTTAGACACCAGGATGGAGCTGCAAGTCTGACTCTCAGGATGGAAACTTTGGACTCAGAGAATCTTTGGAAGCCCTAAGATAAGTGAGGGGCTTTTTGTTCATTTGGTTTTACTTTTTAATATTTTTTTAAAACTAATTTTCTTGGGACCCTCAAGAAATCCACATCAGAAGTAGTGGATCAGCTTCTCAAACACCCCAGAGGCTGGCTTGTAAGCCCAGCAGCTTAATCACCTTGAAGTCACTGCTGCAAGGTGCTTAAGCTTCGTCACCCCAGAAAACTATTTTGGTATCAGAGGGAGTCAGCACGTCAAGGGTGCTTCTCCATCAGTCATCTGTCAGCCACTGTTTGTACACGATGCAAAGAAACTCATCAGAGGCCCAGAGGCACGATTCTGGACAGGTTAACTCTCCTTATTTTAACCCAACACTTACGAACCACCCTTCTGCTAAATCAACCACAGAACAGAAAAAGGTGTTGCCGGATAATATAAAAGTTCAACTATTTGGGGGGTCCTAGATAGTTTTTAGCTGTACTATTCTTCAACTGGCCCTATGTCCTCAATGGGGGAAAGATGAGAGACCACAGAGGGAATGGAGTTTCCATTCTTTCTCCGTCTGCGGCTTTCAGAATCAAGGCTGCTAGTGCTTGGATGCGGTTCGAATTTGTTTCTCAGCTTTGAGCGATGATTTCTCTTTCCATGTGACCTGTGAGTTGAAAAGCTGGTATCCTGTCCCAAGGCCTTATTTGGAAGGGGAAGACTGAAGTTCTGCCTTTTACTGAGAACCTGCAGCTTGGATCATTCATTTACTTTAAAAGAACTGTGTTTAGTATTTAGTTTCATGACAGTGACCACGTCGCGTGCACAGGCAATACACAGAAGGGTTTCCAGATGCTACTGTCTTTTGCTTTCAATTCCTACTTGCCTTCAGTTCTAATACGAGGTCCATCCTCTTCTTTCCCAGAGGGTTGATGTCATTGAGGATCAGGGCCGTGATGATGTCAATGCCATTGGATTCATGGGTGGCTATGCAGTTCTGAGGAAAGAGACACATGCAGACATTACACAAACGCTGGTCACAGAGCAGACGTCACAGGCCAACAGGCTCAACTGCTATTTCAGCACAATGCTCGCCAGTCCCAGTAATGTCTCTAGGGGAGAGCAGCAAATGTTCCGTGAGAAAGTGGTAAAAATAAAAGACAGATGAAAGTCTCTAGTTTCAGAATTAACAGTAAACAGTAGGAAAGTCCCCATGCACTGTAACTGATAAATTGGCCGTGTCTAATCCAAACAGTGCAGTGGGCTTTTGTTCTTAAGGGAAAATATGGTGTGTGACTGATTCCGGGTCCTGAGCGCTGTTTTCCCCTTTAGAGGTGTGTTGCATTCTCTCTACATCACTCGGTTTTCGTACTGCACACTTTTGCTTAAGGCTTAAGTTTGGAAAGCACATTTTAATTCACGTAATATCAGAATTAATCACCTTCCCCCAGGTAAGAGCCCCACTTGCAGCAGAATTCACCCCAGTATGCTCCTTTGAACAGGCCTCTGTTTGGCAGAAAAGCCATCTTGAGGTTATAAAGAAGTTCACTTAGATAAAGCCTCTCCCCCAAAGCCTGCTGTAATTTTTCAGTTGCTCCTTTTCACTTTAACTCAAACTACCCCGTTGGTCCCATCAGGAAGCCTGGAGACGAAAGTGGATCTAACAAAATGCTAGCCTCATAGTCATGGACAACTAAGAGCAGATTTTTTAATATACAGCAAGTGGTCCCTCTTGTAAGCCGTTCTTCTCTTCTGAGTCAAGGTTCTGGCCTTGCTTCCCAAGTAACACAGCATGTCATACCTTTCCTGGCCACTGGGTTTACAATGGGCTATTTAAGCACTGGCCTACCCCCTCCAGCCAGGATACAGCTATAATTTGAGCTAAAAATCATACTCATTCTAGCATCGGTGCAAAACCGCACAAAATCTGCAAGACGTCAGGGATAAGCAATGACTCTACTCAAGAAACGATTGGGTTCCACTCCAAAAATATACTTCTCGAGAAGCGTAAGTCAAGACTAACGGAGCCCTTCTCTCCTCTGAGCGTCTGTGGTGTTAAAGTCTCAATCATTCATTGTCTCATGTTATTGTCAAGTTGTCTCATACACAGCAAGGTTTTTCTCTCTAGTTAGGTTTAAACCTCCTTCCATGAAGTAGCCCCTTTTTGAGTCTTTCCTGATATTTGAAATAGAGCCTAGTCTCCTGGTCATATTCATTTAACTCCAACTTTAATATGTACCCCTAGTCAACTTCGAGTTGGGCCGTTCAAACCGAACCAAGCTGGGCACGATCACCCCGACAGCCCCTCGAGGGCCTGTGATTAGGTCACGTCCTGAAACATAATGCTCAGATGCTCCCTCCTCACTGCTTGGAAAAGGCCTCCAGGTCTACTGAATCCCTAGGTCCCTAGGTAGATGCTGTGCGACTTCTGAACTAGGCCCTGTCAACAATGCTTCAAAATGATGAACTTCTTTCTCCACCCCGAAATGCAAATGGATTTACCTGGTTCTCATGGCAAGGTCCTTGACAGTATTCGGTCAGACTTTCCAGGGTTTGGTTGATGAGGGCCACATTCTTTTCGTTGATATAGAGTCCGAGAAGACCAAGACCCCCGGTGGTACTTCCACAAATACAGTCCAGAAACTGTAGCGTCTCACATACCAAATTGTAGTTGGTCTTGTTATTTTGGCAACGAAGGAAGTTCTGCAATTGGGCAGTCCCCAGGTTGGGGGAACAAAGGCAAAGAGAAGAGGGAAAAGGTCACTCATTCTGCCCTTTTGATGGTATGTAATTGGTTGGGGCCTGGGATTGAGCAGCAATTACGCAGAGAGATGCAGTGTTGGGTAGAAGGGTCAGCCAGCCCCCATGACGGTCAACCGTGGACATGGTCTATGGCAATGGCCGCAAACACTGTGGCCTGTTCTCCAAGGTGCTTTTGTATGGGATGCAGGGGAGGAGAGCTCCTCTCTGACGACCCAGTTCAGACTCCAGTAGCTTTTAAGTTCTCATTTCTTTCTTTTCCGCCCCAGCCCACCTCCCCATCCATCACATGTTCAGAGCCTTCTGACGTTTCCAAGGACACTAGTTAATGTTTAAAAGATGATGCTGTGGTCTGGATGCTGAATGCCCAGAACCTAACACTGAGGATAGTTCATCACAGAATGAAGTGTTACAGGCTGGGCTTAAGCCCACTGCCATGGAGGGAACCTGGCTTATCTTGTTTGGCCACTTCCGTTATTAAAGGAAGGAACAAAAGCGAGTAAATGTGTGTGTGCTTGTGTGCACGTGTCCGAGTATGTATCCTCCAGGTAAACTTGCAATGCTAACAAGAGACATAACAGCAGATAATTTCTCAACAAAGTCAAGCAAGCCACATTCAGCCACCTCGTAACTCACAGTCTATTCTGATGCACAGGAGTTGCTTTTTGTTTTTTGTTTTCGTCATAGACTCCAGTAATCTCGTCTTAAAAAGAAGGGAAGATTAACCACAGATATTCTTTTGGGCATAGTTATAAAAGTTACATGTTTACTGTAGAAAACTGTAGAAAAGTGTATCTTTTTAAAGTAAAAAGATATCATCAAAAGATAAAACGAATGTTAACTTTTGACCTGGTGATTCCACTTGTATCACTATTCACAAAGTACGTACTGGATGTCTGCTACAGCACTGTTTGAGATAGAGGGGAACTGGAAACAAGCTAAACGCCCGTCAGTTGGGAAGTAAACAAATGATAGTGTATCAACATCATTTAATATCACAAGTTGGAAACACTGAGGTAGGTCCATACGTGCCAATATGGAAAGATCTCTAGGACATACTGTTAAGTTAAACGAACAAAAAGGCAAATAGCAGATTAATATGTATCCAGTGCTTCCATCCAAATATACAGAAAAAGGACAGGAAGGATACAGCCCAAACCAACAGCAGTTCTCTCTGTGTAGAGACGTGGGAATGGGTAGAGGGACTGTTTTCTTAAACCAAACACTTATTTTCATCTAAACCTTCATAGAACATATTCATGTATTCCTTGTGTAATTAAAACATCCATAAATGCCCAGATTAAAAGCTGGTAATCAAGTTTACGCTCGACTCATCCTCTAGATAACCCCTCCTCACCCCCACCCCCAGTTAACCTCAGGGCCTTCTGCGCAAGCCTTCCTGACTAGTCTAGAACTTGCACAGTCATTCAGGTCCGGGTGGAGGTGGAGGAAGGACAGGTGGTTTGAGACCACGTGACCTTTCGTAAGGTGACTATTTTTCTAAGGGTCACAGGAAGCCACAGGAGGGTTCTACAGCCATTTCTCGCCCCAGCCCCTCGGGGAAGATGCTACCTGTCCGAGGGCCTGGCTGAACCCCTCCGCATGCAGCGGTGGAGTGAAGGAGTATTCAGGGAGAGGGCAGGAGACAGCCAGGCTAACCTAGGCTCAAATTCACAGCATGGCTCTCGAGGCCCCTTTGCCTCTGCAACTCCTGTGTCATCATTCCTGCCACACCCTGCCCCTCCCCACCTCCGCTCAGGGATGTGGCCACTCCCGTCGTGCCCCTTTCTGTTCACGGACATCATCTCTCCCGCCATGCTCCTCTGTCTGGCAGGAATGAACTTCTTCCTGCTCTTTAAGCACCCTCCATTCTCTCATCTCCTGGGCTTCAGCCCCACTATTCCCTCTGCCTGTCACTCCCCCCGTCCCTGTCTCCACCCTGATTAACTCCTCTTCCTTCAGGATGGCATCTCAAGTCACTTCTTTCAGGAAACCCTCCATCCTGACTCCAGTGAGATTGGGGCACCAGCACTGGTGACCGACAACTGGCCCAGGGACTGGCTCGTGCCATGGGCTTCGTAAACACTGGCTGAAGTATCTGGATTAAGTTGGATGAAGGAAAGGGGACTTGGGAACTCGTCAAGGCCAGCAGGTGACATGTTGCAGACTCCCCAGGAAGGACGGTGGGCTGCGCTTTCTTGAAAGCCTCTCCCATTTCTCATGGCCTTTGCAGAATGTCTAGCCAGAATGTCTCCTTCCTAACTCAGTTCCATTTTCTCTTGTTCTCTACCAAAACAGAGGCGTGCCACTCGCTAAAGGCCCATGGGAACTCTTTCTATGCTCGAGGAATAGAGCTCACCCATAGCACATCCCACCTACCCCACCTTGTCCAGGCTAGAGAAGTCCCGTTCTTTTTGTCGTCTTCCTTGGAGGGCCAGGGACCAAGTCAAGATGGGTAGACGAAGGAGATCAAAGACTTCTTAAACAGACTGCAGTGGAGTCTGTGCTTAAACAGACTGCAGTGGAGAAAGAGCAAGACCTGTATTCCTTACCCCAGGTGAAAGGCAAAGCCAGCCTCTCAGGGGAAGGTTCAAAAGCATACGGAAAATGGTTCAGAAACAGTCCTTCCCATCACGTGTCTCGCTACTGTGAACAAAGCTTGCTTAAGGCAGCAACTGCCCATTCAGCAAAGTCAAACTCAGTGGCTTTATCGCTACTGAACATTTACCAACAGGAAAGTTAAGGTTCTAAATATGACAAGAAACTCCGGGCAACTTCAAAGGGCCAGAGTCCCTCTCTCTCTGGGCTCATCTGCACTTCCTTATACCAGGGAGCTGGTAATTCTCTCCTCGCGAGAATGTCTTCTCCCTCGGAATCCACGAGGAAACCCTGACCCAGAGATCCACCATCGGTTCCAGAAAACTGCCAAGAGGGTGGCAGGCAGAGTAGTTGAATCCCACCTAAAACCATCATTGTGAGAACCGGATTCCTACAAATACCATCGTATCAGAGCAATGTTATTACCACCTCCGTGTGCCTGGCTTAGTGGGAGTCTGTAGATGGGTGCAGCCCTCATCCTTGGGAACCACTGGTCCAGATCACTGGTTTTCCAGCCACTCCCTGCAAAACCCCGGAGGAGCCCAGGAATGCCCCAGCTCTCAGGGCTCTTGCAGGTGAGGGAGGAAAGCAAAGTTCTGACACTCTGTCGTTTCTACTCTGAACAAAGCAGCTTTGTTCTCATCTCCTTTACCACGTACGTTTCTGCCTAAGATGTTCAAACGGAGGATTCTGCAGCCCCAAGCAGTTAACACCACTGGCGTTATAGAACCTTCAAAGGTTAAGTTGCTAAGCTTTAAATGTATATATATTGAAATATACTGTACACTCCCTCTCCCTCCGATACCACTGTCTCTGGCAGAGTGGCGTATTAGAGAATGTTGTTTTGGAAGGACGCATTAAAAGGGGCTTCTGCCCATGGAGTTCTTAGGGAATTCGTTCAAAGCAGAGTTTTGCAAAGAGCTAAGGTACAAAACAAAAACTGTGAAGACTTCCCCAAAGGAAGTGGTGAATTCGTACCATGGGAGCCTCCCTCTGCTTTCCCAGTGGAGGCTGGGTGTGCTGTGAAGACGGCAGGTCAAGGGGGCGGAGGGAAGGTAGAACAGGTCCACGAAACCAGAGCCACGCCCGGGACACAAGCACACCAGGACCGCCCCTCTGACATTCACGGATGGACTCGACTCAAGGTAGCCTTGTGTTTTGTTTGCTCAGAACTCAGCAGACATCAGCTCCTCTGGGAAGCCTTCCTGGACCCAGTTTACTACTGTGTTGGTTCTCTTGCTCTGAACCCACAAAACCCCTAAGATGACACAACTGTAGCACTTATCACCCTGCACGGCAGCCTCCCGCTTGCCGAGTGGCTCCTGTCCTAGACGTGCAGCTCTGTGAGGGGAAGGTCGGCGGGGGGCGGTCTCCATCACCCCCAGGGCAGGGCACAGAGCAGGGTACTCGCCGAGATGAGATCAACACACATATGCATAGTCTCAACCTACTTTTCCTTTGGAGCCCGAGGTTGGTGGAAACCAGTAACACTGGTATAGGGGAACGATACAGGGCACTGGCCACCAAGTTCAGCCTAGCAATCACCCCAGCAGCAGGGTAGGGCCCCCATCCACAAAGACACCGCAGTCGAGCTGTAGGCTTTGTTTCCTCACTGGTGGGACAGCGTGCTTTCCCAGGGCATCGCTCACACTCCCTCGGCCTGTCTCCCCGGTGATGAACGGTGTAGATACGCTTAGGTGGAGCAGACACAGTCCGCCTCCAGACAAACGCCAGCCAACGAGCCAGTAACCGGACCCCGGCCCTTTGGGTCATGAGGGCCTTGTCCACCCACTGATCTTGGCATCCACGCAAGTCAGGCCAGTGCATCAGGGGCCGACGTGTTCTATGTCCAAAGCAGGAATGTTTGAGCAACAGGCAAGAAAAACAGACTCACAGCCAAGATCCCACACTCAGACGTGGTCAGGGATGAAGCTGGAATGTCAGTGGAGGGAAGGAGTGGGCAGCAAAGCAGAGAACAAGCCTGAAGTCCCTGCGTGGCTGACAGTGGAGCTGATGGAAATCCGTTCATTTTGAAATACGTGGCTGGTTGATGACCTTGGATCTAAATGCTATTTTTTAAATTTCATTTCATTTTTTATTTTTTTGGCCGTGCCACGCGGCATGTGGGATCTTAGTTCCCCGACCAGGGGTGGAACCCGTGCCCCCTGCAGGGGAAGCACGGAGTCTTATCCACTGGACTGCCAGGGAAGTCCCTCGATGCTTTTTCAAAGCCCAGGCTCTTCGGACCCATTTGATTGAAAACAAAAATCAGCACAGTAAGTACTCATACTGCAGACTTCACCCACTTCCATTAAATGGTTCTGTCTTTCTGCTTCACAATATAATTTCTTACTCAACTTATCCAGGCAGAGATTCTGCAGCAGATTTGAAGTGTTAGCGATCTCTGGTGGCACCGAATGGTCTGGCCACAGCTGACACGTGAAAGGCCATCAAATCACCTGGTGGGTAAACTCAGTTGTGCAAATATTTCAAGGCTGCACCTTCCCCTTGCGGTGTTCGGACTAGAATTATTTTCTTTTCAAACCATCACAATTCAGATAAAACTACCCCCACCAATCTATTTATTTTAGGAGAAAACATTCTACCTCAGAGGAGTTCAGACACGCTTTTCCTGTTCATCCTCATCTGTTTTATGCAGAGAGGGGTGTTTTCCCCAAGAGTCAGAAGCAAAACTAGGAGAAGGCCAAGGCCCCGGTGCTCTAGCATGCTTCTCTTGGGCAGAGACAGCGTCCACAGATCTGTGTGCACTCAGAACAAAGAGGGTATCTCTGGAACCCATCCTTGGCCCTTCCTGAAAAGCCTTTGCTGTTGGGGAAACTCTGCAAGGAAGGAAACGCCCTCTGTCTTAATGCGGTGGTTGACAGCACAGCCTCTACCCACCAGACTGCCTGGGTTCAGTTCCAAGCTCTGTACTCCCTAACTGGGTCTTGTGCATCTTGTTTTCCTCATCTATAAGACAAGTGTTATAATACAGGCAACACTTAGCATCCAGGATCATCTAAGTGCCCAATAAACCTGGCCATTGTTATTATCCCACGACAAAAAAAAAAGTGAACAAAGGATTTCTGGAATAATCAGTTCAACAAATATTTTTGAACATTTGTGTAAAACACCAGAAAGCCACTTCATTCATCCAACCAAGAAATATTTGATTAGAACATTCTATGTACCAGATTCTGTTAAGTCTAGTATATTTAATCATCCACCCCTCCATCCATTCAAGTTTTACCTGTACACCTATGTATCAAACGGTGGCAGGCTACCAGATACACACACACACAGAGGCATATACACACACACACAGGCACATACACACAGAGGCACACACACACACAGGCACATACACACACATAACAAACACATGTGGAGCAGGTGGCAACTACACTGCTGAGCGTGAGATCTGGTCCCTGTCCCTGTGGAGACAGTGGGGACGACAAGACAGAGAAACACTTCTAGTGCCCAGACATCGAGAACCATACAGGGTCCTCAGCTCGAAGAGATGGGCTGAAAGGAGAGGAGCTGAGATGTCACAGTAAGCGGCGGCAGCTGTGAGGACCTGGGACCCCCCCCCCCCCCCCCGCCCCAGCCCCCGGCCCTCACCTGTAGGTCCCGGTTGTGGTTTTCGCACAGGAGTTGCAGGAAGCGGAGGATGGGCTGCATGATGGTGATGACTGCGCTCATCTCCAGGTCATCCTTGGTCTTGTCTGCCGTGGCCTGGGCGCCCTCCCCTGACTGGTAGTGATCGTCGGGGTCGGCCTCCCTTCTGAAGGTGGTGAAGGCTTTCCTGGTGGCGGCAGAGGCCTCCACAAGCTGATCCCGGGCCTCTTCCGTTATCTGTGTCGTGGGCTCTTTGGCTAGAACGCAAACGTACGATGGTCAGTGCTGCCGAATCCCAGGAACACTATTCACCACACCAAAGACGACGTGCAGAGATCTAAGTTCTGGAATTCACCCGAGAGTCTCTCAAGGTCGGCAAAACGCTCCAGGAAGCCACCATCTTCTCTCACCTCTTAGGATTAAAAGTAAGTTGAGCCCTTCCAGCTTGCTGGTGGCTCTAACATGTCACCTATACTTGCTCTGTGGTTTAGAGGAAAAGCAGTAGAGGTTCTGTCAACCTCATATATCTATGACTCTGGGCCTCAGCTTCCTCATCTGTAAAATGGGGAGAACATCAGTGACGTCTTCCTCTAGAATGTTCCTGAGACACTCAACATAAGCTAAACAAACTGTAATTACTGTTCTTATACAACAATTGATGGAGCCCTTTACTAAGCCCCAAGGCACCGTGATTAAGCACCTCATGTTTATTACCTCATCGACTCTTCAGAGTAACCCTGTAAGGTAACCAGGCACTAGAGCTAGAAGCATTAGACGCTGTAGCCAGACTCCCTGGGTTCAGATCCTGGCTCTAGTACTTACTAGCTCCATATCCTTACTAGCTCCATATCCTACAAGTTAATTACCATCCCTATGCCTCAGTTTCCTCATCTGTAAAATGGGGATAACGATTTTATCGATTTTACAATGTCCACTTGACTTCTAAATGAAGTCACACATGTAAAGGACTTTGGACAGTGCCTGGTTCATAGAAAGTCCTCAGTAAATGTTAGCCTTTCTTCTTTTTCTTCTCTTTATCCCCATTCTAGACCAGCGGTGATCAACTAGGGATGATTTTGACCCCATCTCCACCCAGGGGATGACAGGCAATGTCTGGAGAGATTTTAAGTTGGGGGTGGGCTACTGGTATCTACTGGGTCGAGGCCACATACGCTGCTAAAAAAACGAGACTCAGACCTATTCAAGGCCATTTGACTCCAACGCTTTTGGGTCTACCCACTCCCCAGTATAACTCCTCTTCAAAGGGGATAATGGATAAAAAGCTTTATGAACTTTCAAATATTTCAGAAAACAAGGGAGGATTAGCTGACAAAAGACGACAGCCAATTTAAAAGTGCGTATTCCACAACTTTCTCTAACATTACATGGAAATTACAGGAAAAGATTATTAATGGATTTCCTGCCAACAAAACCCTCAGTTTGACAGAGAAGAATGTATGTGAGTTTATTAAACAAGAGGAGCCTCCAAAGCAGCAGGAATTCAGTTCAGGTTACACAGGAAGAATTCTATCACAACCAGATTGGTTTTCTTCTTCTGAAAGCCCCAGTCAGAAAGTTTGGAGCCTAGAAGTCGTGTAAAAACTAAAGGAAAACCAGGGGTTCCTCCCATGTTTACAATCCAGCTGACTGAAGAGCTGCACGCAGGGGAGCATTTACCTTTTTTCCGTGATGGGGCATCCCTGTCTACCTCATCATCTTTCTTTTTATTTCCCAAGTCACTGGTGTTCACGGTCACCGTTGCCTTGATTTCTTGCTGGGCCACCTTCATCCGGTCATAGAAGACCTTGAAGAATTTCTCCGACTTCTTATCTTCTGTCAACCGGCAGAAAAAGGAGTGCTGCCAAGGAAAACCCACAGCTTTTTCAACACTGTGACACACCAGTTACTGAATCCCACTCAGGACACCAAAACCTCGTGGAGATCAGAGCCAGACACAAAACCTCAAAAACGGTCTAACTTTGGACCAGGGTTAAACACCGTTCAATGCACTGTCATCCTCTGGCTTCCACAGCCTGAGGTTTTCTACACAGAGCCTTTAAAGCAAACCGCCAGTCCTTGGCTGAATCAGTCATATAGGCTTAGGAAGCATGCTAAGGGGTGGTGGGCAGATTTCAGCCAACGAAGCACAACCCCCTGCACACATATACATCAACTCCACGAACAATGGAAACAGAATGTATTTTTGGCGATTGTTGCAGGGCCAGTCATGTGTTTAAGGACTTCTACGAGCCCCCCTCTTTGCAAAGCCTTGTGGATATATACAGATGAGTAAGACGTGCTACCTGCCCCTACAGGGCTCCACACCAGAAGCATGACACGCCCATGAGGAGGGCTTCAATGTGTAAAACGTGCTCCAGAAGCTACACAGACGATTATATTATGGAAGCTCAGAGGTGGCAAGGATGACATTGGGCTGGAGTGATCCCAAAATCGTCGGGAAAAAAGTGATTTTCGAATCAGGTTTTAAAGGGCAGGTAAAGGGTGGTTAGATGAAAAAGCTAACAGTGAACAGGTAGCTCGCCTCTTGAATACACATTTGCTTTTTGAACCCACTGCAAGCAATAGTCTACATTGTTGATACAAAAACACAATATGGTATCTCAACTTCATTTGTGAGCGCTCTCTTTTCACCCCTTTGCAGATACCACGCTGTTGTGAATTCTTTACATAAAAATACAATACGGTCAGTTTCCAGAGGAATAAAACAAAGCTCCAAACAATATATTTGCTTCTCGCAGTGGGCGCTTTCTGCCAATGTCATATCCTCCCCCATTTGGAAAGATGGTACTTCCCTACAGAAGGTGACCCTAGGCTTGCAATCCCAGAGAAAAGCAACATCTTGCCAGCCTCATGAAGCCCCTTAACTGCTCCATCTCTCACCCCCCCCACACCCAGTGCTTGATTCAGCGCCTGCCCCCGCCCCAAGAGCCACCATGTTTCCATCTGCCAACACGCAACTTCAGTCACTGTGACCCTTCTTCTAGCCACTAGCCCATATGCTGCCCTGACAAATGTCTGCCTCATCTGCCCACCAAGCTCTTCTTGATCGTGCCCTTTCTTTTCCCTCTCCCTGTTCTTCTTTACCTCTGGCTGTTTCTTACGTACAGCATAGGATCCAGCCTTCCTACTTGTGCTCTCTGGTTCTGTCTTTTCTCTTCCAGCCACTCCCAAATGCCAGTTTACAAGTCACTGCCTGCCTCCATCCTGTGTGTCACTGAGTCCTCCAACACTCCCACTCTGGGAACCAAGCTCGAGCCTTCAGTGTGCTCCGCTGCCCTTTGCTTCCCTCTGGTTTTTTTAGGCTTCTAGTTCGTCCATCCATTCAACCGGCATTCCGTTTGTCCATCCGCCCATCCACTATTTACTGTGCGCCTGCCATGAGTCAGGGATTACGCCCATTATAGGAGAAACAATGCTCAGCAAAACGAGGCCTGCGCCCCATGAAACTGGCGGCTTGGTAGGAAAAAGACACAGTCATTCAATAGTCACGCTAATGACTTTCACTAAAGTAGCCTTTTAACCACTGAGTCCACAGAGTGCTGGCAAACAGCAGCAGACACTCAGCGCCACTGCCCGGTTCCTCCTGGCTCTTCCCATGGCTGGGTCCCCTCATCTGTCAGTCACAGCATTAACATCACCTCCTCCAGAGAACCACCCCTGACCATCCTACTAACAGCAGCCACGCCAGCTGTTTATCCTCACACGCTCTATTTTATTCTTCATAGCAACTGGCCCCTGAAACGACACCTGTATTTACTGTTCACCTACTTAACTGTCTGTCTTGGGCAGAGTGTAAGCTCTAAGAGGGCAGGAGCCTCGCCCACATGGCTCACAGCTGTCGTCAGAACACCCAGAAGAGGCCCAGCACATACAAGGCGCTCTGTAATGATTTGATGAAAGAATGAATACAACTCGACACTTCACGGTTCCTCTTGACTCGCTACACCCCCCCCATCAGATCCGGCCATGGGAGAAACAAATTCCCACCACACTGTAGATTCTTATTTTTCATATCCTCTAATGTGAGAAACCAAGTTCCAATTGTTCACTTCTTTGAGGGCCAGCGCTTCCGCAGACAAACAAGAGGAGGTGTGCGGGGGACGAAGACCTCAACCTAGAGCCACCCAAATACAGTGATTCCATTTTCCACCAAGAGGCGTCACACAGCATCTCACCCACGCGGGGTCAGGAGGGGACTGCACAAGGAGGCGGCTGCTCGGGGCAATGAACTTCAGTTGCTGCCCCTTAAGTCTTCTCATGGCATGGAGGCAACTGAAAAAGCATCCTTGGACACTCCGGTCATTCAAGCAAACAAGTGCACTTTAATAAGTAAATAAATAAAGAGCCAAAGCCTGCCATGTGTCATCGGGAAGAGCGCAAGAGTACACACCCATCACCTGCTACAAATGCACTGCTTCAGGTCTAGCTGGTTAACCCAGCCTATGTCACCTGACAGGGTCAGGGCGAGGACACCTCTTATAAAACGAGGGAAAGGCAAGGCACTGAGGATTACAGGCTTCTACATACGTTTCTGCGATGGCCAGTATATTTATTTTGCACTGTTTATAACAGTCCCCATCCCTCAAGGATTTGAAGCTGCTTTATAAACAGAACGTGGTCAATAAAACGATAGAGTGGACAGCGGGGTACGGTGACATGAGTAAGCACAGAAAAGCGACATCAAGCAAGGATGGGGGCTGGAGGATGGGAGAGGTGATTCCGGGAGTCTTGGGCTCGGCTCCGAGGCACCTGGCCATCCCGCTGAAATGAGAGGCCAACTCCATCACACCTCTTAGTAAGAAGCAAGAGGAGAGATACCACCAGTGCTTCGAAGCAAGGAAACATCTCTTCACGGAGGGGTTAGTGGGGCAGGCTTTCCAGTTGGACCTCCCGGGTTCAAGGCTGGGGTCCCTCATCCACTGGCTCTGTGACCATGGGCAAATTACTCAACCTCTCCGAACCCATGTGGAAGGGCTGCCAGGGTGCATCAGGTGCTTAGCACAGTGCCCACTAAGTGTGTTGGTTTCACACCACCATGACATTAGTATCATGTGAAAACCCCACAGCAAAGGCATCACCCAAGCAGCTAAGTGGCGAGAACTGTCAGAAAGACCGGTCTTCAGCTCCACCGCTCACTAGCTGGGGTCACCTCAGAAAGGGACGACGCCTCTGAAACCCCAATCTTCTCATCTGCAAAATGGGCAACAGGGTGGACCCTTCACGGGTGGCTATGAAGACCCGAGATAATCACAGTAACACTCCCAACAGCTGACCTGACGAGGTCCCGGGAACCTGGGGTGAACCTGCGTGCGTCTCACCTCACACACAGCCCCTGATGAAGCAGTGGTTACTATTACTCCTTTTTGAGATCAGGAGACCCTTTTGGGTCTTTCAGATAATGTGCATCAGGTGTGGAGCATGCCCGAGAAGCCCACACTGTGACACACTGCGTCTTCCCAGGACGCTGTGAGAGGCACGGGCCTGGGAAGTGGCAGAGCAGCGAGGAGGGGTGACAGCAGGGCTGCAGGGGCCCCAACTGAGAAGCTCAGCAGACGCCCTAGAAGGAAGACAGCTGGGCTCCAGAGGGGAAGCACTGGTACCTCGTACGGGAGGAGAAGTGAAAACGGAGGCATGTGCAGGAACTAAGGACCCCCGGTCCCCAATCAGGGGCTGTGCCGGGGGAAGGCATAGGGGCCGTGTAGCAGGCCGGGGCCAGGGGCTCCTGGAGACCCTCGCTGCCCCTCCCTGGTGCCTGGTGTCATCTGGACTCGGTGAGATCAGGCCCTGAACATGGCTCACAGACCTGTTCATTCCACCTGCTTCCGTCACAATGTGCTCGGAGGACCTGCGGGCGGGAAGGGGGCGCCCTCCTCAGGACTGTTTCCCCAGAAGCGGGTGGGACCTCAGACCAGAGCAGGTGGAGACTCGGCCCTGACCCGCCTCAGGCTCTTCATGGGCACTGGTCTACCTCCCTCCATGGGCGTATTTCAGTGAATCACACCCCAACCTCCACCCCCAAAACCTAGAGCCAAGAGCCATGGAGAGACTGTTTCACTTCTCCAAACTTTTCACTCCACGCCACCCAGCAGGTTTGAGCACCGCCTTCCAAATAAACCTGGTCTAGAGCAGGCAACATTGGTCCCAGGTAAGAGGAAGCAAAACGGGGGGCGGGTGAATGGGAAGTGACTAAAAGGGAACCAAGAGAACTTTCTGGAGTGAAGAAAATGTCTTGATTGGGGTGGAATTCACACAGGTGTGGTAGAGAGAATAATACGCCCCCACCCCTGAAAAGATGTCCAGACCCTAATCCCTGGGACTTGGGAATATGTCACCTTACATGGCAAAGGGGAATAAGGTTGCAGATGGAATTAAGGTTGCTAACCTTAAAATAGGGAGATTATGCTGGATTATTCAGGGGCTAGTGTCATCACAAGCGTTCTTAAAAGCGGAAGAGGAGGGTAGAGTGATATGGTGTGAGAAGGACTCCACTCGGCGTTGCTGGCTTTGAACATGAGGAAGGGGCTATAGCCAAGGGGCCTCTAGAAAGTGGGAAAGGCGGGGAACGGATTCTGCCCCGGAGCCTCCAGAAAGGAATGCAGCCCCGCTGACACCTTGATTTTAGTCTAGTTAAGACTCATGTCGAACTTGTAAGATAAAAAGTCTGGCTGTCTCAAGCCACTAAGATTTTCGTAACTCGTTACAGCAGCCAATGAAAACAAATACGATAGGTATAAACATTTGTCAAATCTGATCAAAGTGTACACTTAAAATCTCTACATATTATTGTATGTAAATCACATCACAATAAAAAGGAAGAGAAGGGGGAAAAAAACTGCTTTGTTACCCGAAGGCTAGAGAACTTTGTCAAGGCTGTCCAGACAAGGGGCCACCCTCAGAGGCCACCTCCCCCTGCAGAGGGACCTGCGTCTGCCGCCCTCACGGCCCATCTTTCTTCACCCTCTGCTTATCTCCAAATCGCATGTGATTCCAAAGCCCTCTTCACATAAGCTGTCTCATCAGCGTTTTAGGAGATTGTCAAGACAGATATCACCATTCATAAATCCATCACGTTATAGACGGGAGAGCTGGGGTCAGGAGAGGTCAGCTGACGTGTGGCAGAGCCACGCCCGCTCCCTGCCTCTGCACTCAAGGCCCTGTGCACCGCCTGCCTTCTTAGTGATCACACGGAACACCAGCCCCAGTGATCGGCAGGCAACTCCGAAAAAACGAGGGTGGGTTTGGGGGCAGACACAGCGTCAATGCCAACATCACGGACAACAGGTCCATGTTTGGAGTGGCCTCAGGGAAGGAAGCCGGGGTCGGGCCAGGTGAGAAAGTGACCACCTGCAGCGGCCACCTCCATGGAAGCTCTGGGGGACAGAGGTGGGAGGGGACCCAGGTATGGCCACTGTAAGCCAGGCTGAAAAACAATCCCCACAAAACAGAAAAGACGGATCCCAGAATGTTAAAGCTGGAAGCACTCTATTCCAGACACTTCCAGATGTTTTTCCCAGCAGGGAAACCCTGCTTCTCCTCCGTCCCCTAACACCACCTTCCATAAGGACCCAGATATGAGAGAGATACAGGCAGAACTGCTCAGCCTGAAACACAGCAGGGAGCACGCCCCTCACATCACTGCAGCGCCTCCTTGCAACGCCAGGGTCCACAGGACGTTGTCTGGGAACTACCCGTTTAGTCCAGCCCTACACATTTCACAGAGGAGGAAACTGAGGCCCAGAGAGGGAAACAGACATCTCGAGGCCACACAGAGCCCACGTCTCCTGCCTACTCGAGCCAGTCCCTTTGCCCAGGCCCGGTGGTGGCTGGCTGACACAGCAAGCAGCTCGGATTTCATTCCTGCTCTCGGCTAACTGCCAAGCGGACACAGTTTGCCCTCCTCGGGCTGCGTGAGCTGTATGGGGACTTAAGAACTGAGGTCTTAGTTTAAAATAATGAGACCACCCTTTCAGATCACTCTTGAAAATAATAAGATATCCCTTAATTAGCCTGGCAGCCACCCTCTGTGCCCAGCCAAGTCCTTGCAAAGGAACAGAGCGTGATTTATGACAGGTCCACCCGGCTCCTGAAACCAGAGGCGGCCCGAAGTTAGGGACCAGCAGACAACTGGCAGCTCCTCTAAACAACAGGCCGGAAGTGTGCAGGATGGGGTGGGGGGACTCCTTTCTTTAGGTGCAAGAGGTCACACTGTGCAGGATGGGGTGTGGGGAGAAGGATGGGAGCCACGGGCCTTCGCCATGCGCTGGACACACAACAGGGAAGGTGAGCGAATGAGCACCTTATTGAAAAGCCATCTTCCCCAGAATTCAGAGACTTGGGGGAAGGAGGGCAAAGACAGTCTTGGAACCTCGGAACGCAGAGCCAGCCAGCCAGCCTGCACCTGCAGGGACACGGGAGGAGCCCTTTACGAGCATCTCAGATAAAGGAAGTGGCAGCAGCAGGAAGCAGAGGTGGATGTGATCCAGGGCAGGTCTGGCGGGAGAGGGGACGGTATGGGGGGAGCAGTCCCCAGCGCTCCTGGGACAGCTCTGAGACTTTGATCCTTCCCCAAAGGAAAGCATTTCACCCGGCAGCAGTCCACCTTCTAGAAACCCTCACACTGAGCCTTCAGAGACTCCAGAGAATGAGCTTTTCTATCTGACTGCCTGGTACACAGCCCATGACATTCACTCTGCGTGCTCACTTATCTGCTGCAGAATGAATTAAGTTCTCAGGCTAAATGCAAGAATTTGAAAAATGTGACTGCTGAACAGTGCTGAATCCTTGTGCTTCCAGGAGCAGATGAAAATTCCTCCCTGGAGTCTGACTTTTTCTCTTTTTACTCTGCCTCCGGCACACGGGGACCTCGGCCTCGGCCCTGGAGTCTCCAGGACTTGAAGGGATGTCTCCAAACAGACCAACCCATTCCTGTCCAGCTTGTTCAGAGGCTCTGCGGGTGACAGAGTGACAGCAATGGCTACCCAAGTGTGGGGCTTAGCTTGTGGGGTTCTCCTCCTATACCTGTGATTAACTGAGACTTCCATCAGACTTCCTGGGGACCCCTGATCTGTAAATTACAGTGAACAATAACTGAAGCCTTCTGATTTGCTTGCCACCTACCTAAGTGCTTTGTATGCAGTATCTCATTTAACCCTTCTAACTACCCCATGAGGTAGGGGCTACCACTATCCCCACTTCACAGATGAGGAAACTGAGACTCAAAGAGGTTAAATAACTTGCCAAGTCATACAGCTAGGAAGTGGTGGTGGTGCCCCAAGACTCAAGCCCCACTGGTGTGACACCTCAGCCCATGCTCTCAACGCCCCTGCTTTGTCCAACACCTCTCATCTAAGCAAGAGTGTGTCAAACTCCAAACACCTTTTGGCTTTTTATAATGCACTCCCTACCTGCCAGCCCAGGTCCCTCAGCTGCACAGCAGAGAGTCTCACAGACTCTTCTCACAGGAAAGAACAGCCATGGTAGGAACACATGTGAATGCCCCAACTTTCCCGCAAGGCCTGATGCTCTTGTTAACCTGGGCTCCCAAACAAGGCTCTTTTGCTAGTTGCCGGGGCTGGGGGTTACAGGTTGTTCACCGAACCACTGTCCCTCAGTGACCACCGTAGGTCTTGAGTCCCTTTCTTAGAAACCCATGACAACAATCAAAACCCAAAGATCATGTACCAGGAACCAGGTGATAAAACACACATGCTTTAGGCACAGGAGCCTGGAGAACTGCAAGTCTGGAAACCTGAATTTTAGCCATTGCTCCTCGATAACCAGCTACGTGAACTTGGGCAACTTGCTTAACTGGATTTGTGCCCTAGGTTCCTTATCTGAAAAACATGACTCTTACCACCTGCCCTGCGTGCATCACATGGAGGGGGTCCATCAAGGGTGCAGTTATGAAACACTATGTGAAACGCACTTTGATTACTACGGGAAGCTACTCAAATGCAGGGTGTATAATCTATCAATACCACTTTCAAAGGAAATCAGTTAGCGGGTAAGATAGGTGGATCGACTAATGTGCCGGGTGTTATGTGATGACCAAAGTCTAGTGTCCCCAAAACAGCCAAAGATAAACAAGCCCTGCTCGTACTGGTAGGTCAAGACAGCCTGTAAATTGACAGCAAAAAACACACTGAAGAGCCTTTCCCAGTAACTGTCACAATGAAGGAAGGTAAAAAAAAAATCCAGCTGGAATTCCACTAGTTATAGACGCCATTCAGATTCCATTAGACACAGAGACAAATGTTATTGCTTCCACTTCTCAAAGTGTAATACACCCAAGGCAGAATGGTGTCAGACCCTCCCCCGGACAGGCCCAAGCCTTTCAACATGAACTGTTTTTCCAATATTTTCAACTACTCTTGACTTCAGGAAAAGTATGATATTTGAAAAGAATCTAATAATTAGTAAAGAGGGCATTAAGAATCAAACACTCCCCTGGTATAAATGATCACTCACTCTAAGGGCATTTTTTTTAGCAAGGTTTGATGGGTTTCAACCAGTAAACATCTGCAAGTCTCAGCTCACCAGTGTCTCTGAGGATGTTGCCAGCTTTAATGAGTTCAGAAATAATATAAACTTTAAACAGAAAAGAAGGAAGTGATGAAGTGAACGAAGTATGGGTTGTAAAGGCACTGACATTTCAACTTCATTTTTCTGAAGAGTTCCTCCCTCATCCAAACTGTAGAGCCATCTCTTGATAACTCAGACATAAACAGCATGCTTCATCTCCTCTTCCCTGCCAGGGCTGGACGGAGGCCACCGTCTGCTCATCGCTGATTCCCAAGGCCTGAGAGAGGGGCTGGAGGACGACGAAGACCAAATTAATCTGGGCACTGGGCTCCAGGGAAGGGCCTGAGCTCCAAGGTCAATACCAAAGCACTGTATCTTCATGATGCTTTTCAAGGTGAGTTAATTCTGGTTTTAGCAAGCAGCAAAGTCCCACCTGTTGCCTAAGAACCACTTTTCTTCTGAGACCTGAGAGCTTAACACCTCTCCTTACCTGTCCCCCGGGGCCCACAGGAAACAGCACTGGCCAGGAAAGTCTCCCCGATCTGGTAGGCAGGCTGGTCTCCCCTCTCCCGTGTGGATCAGAACACGGACAGCTTCTCACATACTCATCCATGACACCTCAACCAACAAACTGTACTTCCTAAAAAAATTTTTTTTGAAGGTGTTATCTTACAAAGCCCCTGTATGTGTAGGTAAACTGTCAGCAATAACATCTCTAGCAACATTTAAGACTAAAATCACACAGGTTTCAGGGAGGCAGCTCAGCCTTCATTCTAGAAGACCCAGGGACAAGAAGTTAAGGGGACTCCAAATTTTCTCTGGGTTCAATTCTCAAACCTCCTTACAGAAGCCAAAGGCCAGCATATATTGTGGGGTGCACGGGCACAGCCGTCTGTCCCTTCCAACCAAAGGCAGGAAAACAAAGAGTCTCCAGAGAAAAACAATGATGACCAGTAAAATGGGAAACAGAAGCAACCCCAAATGTGCCTGAAGTGACGGGAGATTGCGGCAGGGACCTCCTTGGGAAATTTCTTTAAGTACAAGGAGGTACTGTGGTTGCTCTTCAAGCCAACATGAGGTTTATAAAAAAGAAAGGCACTGTGAAGCAGACGAGCCTTTGGTTAGACCTCAGGGATGATTTTTGTTAAAGTACTCAGGGAGGTTTTGGAATCTCGGTCTACAGACATCTACTCAACCAGAGAAGAAGGAAATCAGTATCAGTGAACGTCTGGGGCTGCTGGAGACGCACACTAGTCTCCAAGGGTGACCTCCAGGACTGGTTCTATGATCTAACGAAAGTGCCTTCTGGTGGTTCAGGTGACACTCTCAGGTCTCGTGTCAGCTTGCCCACAGCCTTGCTGTGGGATCTGTGACAGGGGGACAGAGGCCTTCTCAGTGAGCCTCCAGTGTGTATCACGAGACCTGAAAGGGACGATGCAAGAGGTGCTGCAAAAACTCCATCGGCAAGAAACGCACCCCGGGCATCAGCAAAGGAGGGCTCAGGTGGCTCCCCTGCCCAGAGCCTAGGGGCGACGCGGCTGCTGTCCCTTCCCGCTTCACTTGGGGGTTCCATGCGCGTTATCAAGAAAGAACTGACACAGGAGTCGGAGGATAAGACCTTCGCTCTTTGGTCTTATTTCTATCCTGGGTACCTGAGGGCCAATCAATCAACACTGACGGACATTTTCTGCCCTAAAGTCACCAAGGTTCCCCGGGGCATCCAACTTGAGCTTTATGTCGACGTCAAGAAGGATCCTTTGCACACCCATTCTCTGTGTTTGTACGGAGAGCAGCAGGGGTTCAGAGAAAGGGCTCCACGCCCTGCACACTCAGCAAGGTACAAACAGGTGGACAGGGGTGGCTGAGGACCTGGGCAGGTATGCACAGGGCATTTATTAACCTGCAGCCTCGGTTTCTTCATCTGTAACGGAGGAAGGAGGAGGGGAAGTGCTACCCAAGAGGCCTGGAGGATGGAATCAAGAAGGTAACACAGTGCAAGCCCAGCACAGGGTCTGCACCTGGTAGGTGTTCTGTACCAGATACTTTTCCTTCCCCACTCTCAACAAACCGCACTGTGACACGCCTGCTCGACGGATAACATCCAAAAAGAAATAAATATACCCTGGCCTGTCGGGGGCAAGGACGTTGGCTGGCAAACGCAAAACATCAAGCAAAGCGAGCGCCTTCTGACAGAGGGCTCACCATCACCCGCTGTCCTCTGCTCGATCAGATGACCTCTCAGGTCTCAGTCCTGGTCTGAACCCCAAAGGACACGCTCCAGGACTTTCAGTCCTCCCAACCCAGCAGGTCCATTTCACTGGGTACTGGCCCATCAGGGGGCCCATATGGCTGCAGAGAACATCCTTGGGATCCAAGAGTAAAACATACAGATGGCCAGACGGATGGAGACGGCGGATAAAATTACACAGCACTCATCTGTGTAAGTGCTGCTTAATAGATTATGGCTCTGACATCAGGAACGTGCATCCAAGTAGGTTACAGCGCGAGTCAACTTGGTGCCCTTTAGAAGCACTGACTAGGGCTTGGCAGGGGCCGTGGAGATCACCTAATTCAGCCTCCCACCTGACGAGAAGCTCAGTACCTGGGTCGAGCAGTGGTCTCATGCCCCGCGCCCCTGCCCCCGCCCCCCCCCCCCCCAGTGCTATGCTCCAACCACGCTGGCTTCCTTCAGCTCCTGCCAACCCGTCTGTCTGAACACTCCTGCCCTCTGCTCTTCACGCCACTCGTTCTCTTCTCGTCTGCTAAGTCTGGGCTTAAATGCATCTCCCTGGAGAAGCCTCCTCTGACCACCCTAAGTGGCCTCTCCATGACACTCTTCCCTCTTCACGCTTCTCCCTTATTTAATTGTTAACTGGCTTACGATCCATGTCCCCTGCTAGACTATAACCTCCTCGAGGGCAGGCCGTCTATGATCTCAGTCCGGACTGTGTCACGGCCACCTCACCCAGTGGCCGGCACCCAGCAGGGGCACCACCAATACCTGCTATCTTAATGAACGCACAATAGTCCTGAAGGACGTGCACTCCTGCAAAACTTAAATCGAGTCCAGCTTTGCATCTACGGCAGCTGAAGTTTAACTCAATAACCAGAAGATCCCTGTCCGTGACAGCTCAAAATCCTGCCAAGCGGGGAAAACGCCGAACGCCAAAGGCCAGCTGAAGGAGGCTGATGTGGCGTTCTCACCTCTCAGAGGCTTATCAGGGTTGTGCCCAGGTCTCTGCGATGGGCTCAGGCTGGCTGGGGATCCTAATCCAACTAGTTCACTGTTAACTACTCTGGCCTGGCTGACACTTGCATTATTAAGGTGGGGCGGGAAGGACAATCATTCGTAGACCTTCCATCTCAGAACCTGGCTCACACCCCTGACTTGATAACTACAAGCTCGGGGCTTGTGTTGCAAGGAGGCTAATGAAAACACATTTTTCAAACACCATATGGTGAGGGCAACTGAAGCACCCTCCTCCTCCAACAGCAATCTAAATTTTTAAGTCCTGATTTCAAAGGAAAACGAGTGGCTTGAAGATATCAGATGGTTTACAGGACTCTCCCCTTTGGCATCTAGGACATCTTGATGACAAATTTAAAACCCAGGCAAAGGTAACTGGGAGAAACATCAAGAGAGGCTCTTGACACTTGCACAGAGGAACTTAGAGGACTCAGGAAATGCACGTGGGCATAGATTTCTCAGTAAGAAGGAGGGTCATGGCAGAGGTGCCGAGGCCAGCTGTGAATGTCACTTAGGTTCTCAGTGCGCAGGGTCCAGGCTTGTGAGTGACACGTCTTTAAGGCCCCCACGGCAGGACTCTAGCCGCTGACAGTTTCTAATGAGAAAGTATTCTCAACCATGAAGTTAGCTCGACTGGAAAAGTTCCAAAGGGGAAGTCCCTCCAGTTACTCAGAACGGGGGGAAATAAAGTTGCCTTCTTGGTCTGGAATCTGGGGATATTTTATGCAGATGGCTCTGACAGAAGTTACTAAGGGGAAGTCAGCTCGCCTTTGATTATTCAAACAGGCTACTGCTATTAAGAATTGCACAACTCTTGGGCAAGGCAGGGGTGGGTTTCGGCTTTGTTTTTTTTAAGCCTATCCTCACGGGAACTACTTATTCTTTTCGAAGAACATTTCATTATAACCTCCCTAACTCACGTCTTTTAAATGTCTCTGCTCTGGTGGGAATGTGACCGACAAGGCAAAGCCATCAGAGCAGCCAGGGTGCAGGTGGACACCCCCGGAGCTGCCACCGGGCTTCTCAGGAGGGCACTTCTGCTTCCCTGCTGAGAACTGGATGCCGCAGCCACTTTTTTTAGTGCAGGCTGAGTAATCCCGACCTGCAGCCTTCAGGTAACAGAAGTTGCCCAAGCTCCAGGAATGATCACTGTGGGACAAACGCCTTCCTTTGTTTTCATGTGGTTCCACCTTATAATGTGCTAGATGAGATAAGAGCTGTCACCCCACCCAGGGCAAGAGCACAAGGAGGATTATGGAAATGCCAACAGCCCTCCTTCTCTGGGGCAGAGCGATGGTCTGTCCAACGGGCAATGGAATCCATCTAGCTCAGGGGCAACCCGAGAGCAAAGGGTAAGCTTCTATCGGATGAGCTTGAAGACTCCCAGGACAGGTCCCTATAATGAAGGGGCTGGTAATAAAGAAAATTATCCTAGGAAAAGAAATAGGTGAGGGCGGGAGGAAAGACACCTCAGCCGAAACCCTTCTGATGTCTTAGAGCTACACGATGGGGAACTCTTAGGGGGAAAAGGAAAATATTCTGTTTCTGGAGACAGCTCCAAGAATACTGAGCTAGGCGTGAGAAACAAGCAAGCTGATAGATTGGAGGGGAAAAAAAGAAAGAAAAGAAAAGGTGGGGAGAAGAAGGAGTCAGGGAAGGGGGAGCGAGATGGCTGAGAGACAGGGGAATTAAAGAACACCATGGCAACAAGTCTGTCCACCTACCCTGGCCGCCCACCCACAGCCAGATTCTTTGCTGACGCACTTGAGAACAAGCTGGTTCCTACCAGCTCAGGAAGGTGAGCAAACCCGGAGAGCTCATTAAATCCCTTCTCAGCGACTCTTGTCTGCCTGCAGATAGTGAGCAAGGAGGATATAAATAGAAGTTATATAACATCTCTTTGTTGATTCCTGTGCTTACCAAAAAAAATGCAGCATGACCTTGTTTTTTTTTCTGCAGCGTTTTCTTCAGCCTGCGGGTTGAGGACTTTAAGCCAGTTAGGGATCATCTTAAAGTTTAAAGAGGAGGCTATAGATTTCCACATTAAGGACACTCAGGAGGATCACCCAAGCTCGGAACCCGCAGGATCAAGTCCTGCTCAGGTATAAAAAAAAAAAAAAAATCTACTTGCTGTAGAATAAAACTTTAAGGAATCCTGTGGCGTCCTCGGAGGACATTTCTGATGATGCCAGGAGTTGTATTAACACCCAAGAGCAGAGAACCGTGTGAAACCAAATACATGACTTGGGTTTTCAAAGGAGGTCAGAGCACTCAAAATACATACATTTAAAGCCAACTGATGGTTTCTAAATACCTCCAGGAAGATTCAGTTGTCTTTTCCTTTCTCAACAGGCAAGACAGTAAGAGTCCAGTGGAGGGTTTCCCTGGTGGTGCAGTCGTTGGGAGTCCGCCTGCCGGTGCAGGGGACGCGGGTTCGTGCCCCGGTCCGGGAGGGTCCCGCATGCCGCGGAGCGGCTGGGCCCGTGAGCCGTGGCCACTGAGCCTGCGTGTCCGGAGCCTGTGCTCCGCAACGGGAGAGGCCACAACAGTGAGAGGCCCGTGTACCGCAAAAAAAAAAAAAAAAAAAAAAAAAAAATAGGCCTCCTCCTTCGGGAGGCCAACAGAGGTGAGAAGTGCAGAGGGAAACACCAACGGGAGGCCCTGAGATCTATCCCAACCCGGTCAGAGTCTCCAGCGCTGCCGGGGCTCCTGGACAGACTCTGGTTCTGACATCTTCACTGGGAAGTAGCTTTAAAGGAGCGTGTGCTTACAAGCTGTGCTGCTGAACCCCCATTACTCTGCTATCTTGTCTAACCTAGTGATGCCACAAGACTCTTTCAAAAAACTGTTACCATGGGAACTTTCCTCTCTCAAGCATTTTTCAAGAAATGTTACAGGTGCTGCAGAATTCAATGCCCTTGGTCTCAGTAAGCATTTTCTGAGTCTTTGAACGTGTGGCTTCAACCGAGAGGACTTTCAAACCCATGATGCAAGGGTTTTGAACACAAATCTCTTCAAGGGATGGGGTTAATCACACAGGGCATGGGTGCTATGATGGCCCAAGGCCCCACTAGGCACGCAAATTCTGAACCACAGGGCCTTTAACGCAGCCTATTCGCTAAACAGAAGACCCCATAGGGATGTAAGCAGCTCAGAGGGTGACCCCAATAAGGGATGCTGTGGCTATCCTCCCTACCATGGGATTTCCCTTCTCATCAGAACTGGGAGGTGGTCAACAACACAACAAGGCATCCATCCAGGCAGGGCAAGAGCCACCATCCCCCACTGAACCCCTGGTCCTAGGTCAGCACATCAGCTCATCTCATCTCTCAACTGAGCCCTATTAGCCCAAGCCTTCTCCTCTTCTAAATTCCTGTGACGAAAACACCATCGACCTTCTATAATATAAACAGCGCAGATCTGGTAGGAACCAATACATCTTCCTGTCCCGACGTGGCAATGTTGCCAGGTAACAATGTAGAAATACACTCAGAAAACTGTATGTGACAATATACAACCTCCGCTCCGCAGCTGATAACCGAGGGAGTGTTAAAACACCATGTTCTCTGAACACTTGGGCTCTTGGTGCGAAAAGAAAATTAAACGGGATATTTCCTCTTGTAAATATAAGACAGGCATACGACTCACACATGCAGCCACTAACTGCGAACAGTAGAGGGGTTTGCCGCAGCCATCTGCAATGCACCCCAGCTTTCACTCTCCTGCCCCTCCACTCCCCCCCAACATGGATTCCAGAAAACTAAGAGAAACGTAACCAAGCACGAGCCTCTCCTGTGTTAGGGACAAGTTCACCTCCGACCAGAGAAAGGACACCAGTGGCAACTACAGAAAAACTCATACCTTATTATAAAACTGGGCGTGCTTCCATCGTGTGGTTCCTAAGTTGACTTAGAGAATTCACTGCATGACCAAGCAGTGACCACTTGCTTCTCAGATCAAATAACTAGCGCTGCCTACCCGCTCCCAACAATGACGAGGAAGATGCAAAGCACCGCAGTGGATGTAGGGCACTGATTAACTCCCTGGCATTGGACCCATGCAACTTCAAGGCTGTCCAGCATGGTAGAAAGTCAAGAGGTTTTTGAGGGAGATAGACCTGGGTACCGAATCTCAGCTCTGCGAACTGGGTGACTTTGCGTAAGACCTCCCTCGATCTTTTGGGACTCAGTTTTCTTATCCAGAATTGGGGTTATCCCACCTCGCCCAGATCAAGTACACAGCAGCACCATGCGCTGTGCCTGCCCTGCAACGGGCACTTTATAAAGGCAACGAGTCCTTTCCTTTTCCTTCTGCAACACATAAACATTCTTCAACCTGCCCAAGACTCGAATATGGGGAGAATCCAGGGCATGGAGCTTCTTCATGCAAAATGGGCAAAAGATGAGCTCTAATAAGCCTCACATTACACCGAAGTACATATGCTCCTTTAGATGCAAGTGAAAATCAAAACTTGTAGCAATATAATCTAACTTTTCTTAGGAGCCCTAATTCAATGAGCTGCCCTCTGTCTCCACGGAGAGGAAGTTATGCAAGAGACCTTCCTTCCCATTAACTTTCATGGACCTGAGACCCTGGAACCCGCTAGAGGGGAAGCAGCATGTGTGGCACATATAACTTTTATTTGGCAAATGAGATGCCCAGCCTGAAAGGTAAAGTCTTTCGTGCTTCTCTTCTCCATCATGCACAGGCCGGTGATGTAACCAAAGCAAAGACACACAAGCCATCTCAGGACTTCTCTGGAAGGCAGACTGCCCTCCACAATGAACCCACTAACAAAAAGAAGAACAAAGAGAGAGAAGCCACACATTCTGCAGAGGGGCTGAGAGCTCAGGCTCTTCTCTGTATTTATTCATTACGTAGAGATCGAGTTACCTTTACCCAACACATGCAGAGACTTCCCTGGGGAACGTGGGGTTGAAACAAACCCTGATACAACTACCAGCTAGCTCTGTGACACTAAGCAAGCAACTTGACCTCTCAGATCCTCTATTTCCCACTGAGCAGAAAGGGGTCCAGGCGGTACCTGCCCACACAGGACCACCACGCAGAGTAAATGAGATCGTGCAGAGAAACCAAGCCTCGCTCCTGGCACGTGAGCGTTCAGACTTTGGTACTCATTATTATTACCACCAACTACAGGTACTATAAAGAAGAAAAGGAGAAGGAAGAGCTCCATCGAGAATCTCTGGCATCACAAGGAGATTTCTCCAAATTGACTTTATATATTTCCCTTGGGTTCTGATAAACTTAACTCCTTCTCTCACCTAAAGAAAGTGCCTCTTTAAAATTGTGATCACCGTTCACAACACATTTCACATCCTCATGTTTATATTGGGAAAAGAACAAGATGACGAACGTAACATGGTGGCGACATACGGTCCAGACTTTGATTCATTCAGGGAACATTTATTGAGCACCCACCATGGTCCAGGTGCTGGGAAGTAAGACTGAGGCTTGACCCTGGGAGAAATTACACTCTTGGGTGGGGGGAGGAGAGGAAGACATAAAACCAAAAAGAAACTGTGAGCAATGACTGCGTATTAGGCACCATTCTGAGCTGCTGTGTGCTTTCCATATATTATCTCATTTAATCCCCAGAGGAGCCCTACGGAGCAGGATTCTCTACGTGTATTTGCTACGTACAGATTGACTTCCCTTCATCCAACACATGCAGAGACTTCTCTGGGGAGCCTGGGGGTGAGACTTGATCTCTGCCTCCTCGGGTCTTACAATGAGCCTCCATTTCAGGAGTGGTGACTGCTGAGTAAATGAACTGCCCAGACAAAGAGACCACTACTTCTGCCTCAGGGGATCAACAAGTTTCCAGAGCAGGAGGCAATTTAAACAGAGCTCAGGGAGCGTGCCAGGCAAAGGGAAAGCGGCACGTCCCACACGGAGCAGAGGCATCTGAGTACACGGCCAGGGCCGGGCAAACGAGCAGGTTGCAGCCACAGGACAATGAACGCGGGGGTGAGCGTGGGAACCCAGGCAGGGCCAGGCACGTGGGCACCAGTGGATCGCAGCAACAGGGCAGTGGATTTGATCTTCCACGGAAGGCCGTTAGGACAGGGAATGAGGTGGTCCGGCCTTCATCTGGCGGGGCGGGGTGGGCATCACTGACAGCAGTATGGAAGAGAGAAATGTCCGGAGGCAGGGAGGCCTTGAAGAGCCCATCTCAGGCTCAGAACTCAGATGGCCCGTTCTGGCAGATGGTATAGGATGCTTGTCAGGGGCAGGAATTCTGAAGCCAGAGCGCCTTGTTTCCAACCCCAGCTCCCCCAGCCCCAGCCGGGTCACTTTGGGCATGTCATGTAGCCTCCAGGTGTCAACTGTCTGGCTCATTACAAGTCTGAACTAAGTCCTGACTATTAGAATACTGGGAGGTAGAGGAGACGCAGAATGAGTTCCTGATGAAAATCAGGAGGGAGGAGTTGATGACATCAAGGTTTCCAGCTCGGGTGACTGCACAGGTGGCGGTGGGAAGTCCACTGACCTAGATACAGAACACAAGAAGGCCAATGCGGTGGAGGACTGGAGGTGATGGGCACGCCTGGGGTGGCGTGAACTGAGAGTTAACGCAGGTGGAGATGCCCAACAGGGATCTGCGCAGAAATCTGGAGATGATCACAGAGGTAGGGCCAGGAGCTGTTGGCATAAATGGTAGCTGGGAACCATGGGGATGGGTGAGGTCACCCAGGGAGCTTGGAGAAAAAGACGACAAATAGGCTGGAGACCAGGCGCCAGCATCTCACATATTTGAAGGTGAACTGTATGTGTGCCAAGGAGTCCCTTGTTCACCACGAGGAAAACCTCCAGAGGAAGCACAGAAATAGCACAGCGTCAGGCCATCAGGAAGTGACTGACGTAAAGTGTGGCACCCTGGGGTGGACGGTCAGACAGGGCTTCCAGATGAAAACTCTGGACTCCTGAGCCGTGTATACAGATCCCCTCGGGAAGGAGCTGCCCGAGGCTGCCTTCCAAATCTGCGTTAAAAAGTGCTAAGCAGGGCGATGGAATACATTCCCGCAGAGGCAGTAAAGGGAAAGGGGAGATCAGCCCTCCAATCAAGAAAGGAAAGAAAAAGTAGAGGCCTCTCGCTCCCTGAATTTCCATTTATAAGCGGAGTAAGTGGCCAGACTCTCAGGGGACTTAGGGTATTAGTCATCTGGTGAATATTTACCACAAACCTATCACTGCTCTCTACTGGGGGTGAAGACGACAGAACACAGGGATTAAGACTCGGTTCTTTTCCTTAAGCAGCTGCCTATCTCGACAGCAAAGATTCAACAAACACAGGGGCTGGCAGAGGTTTTCCATAAAGGTCCAAATGGTAAATATTCTAGGATTTGCCGGCCGTTCGGTCTGCGGTACAACCCCTCAGCTCTGCCCCAGCAGCGTGAGAACAGCCAAAGACAACACTAAAGGTTATTGTAAGGCTGGCTGTGTTCCAGTAAAACTTTATTTACAAAAGCAGGCGTCGGGCTGGATTCGACCCACTGGCCATAGTTTGCCAATCCCTGGACCAAGGTATCATAAGCCAACAGAGGAGAATCTGGGGTCAGCTTAGAAGTTCATAAGAGGCACTCCATCCTCAGAAGTCACTAAGGAAAGTTAGGAAGAACACGGACCTCTTGCTAGAGCTGAAGGAAGAGAAAGAAAGAAGGACCATTTAGACTTGTGGATTTAATAGGATACAATGAAGGCATAATGACAACAATTTTCCAGTCTTCTCTGACATTTTTTTTTGTTCCTCAGTCAAATTTTGGAGATCACGGAAAACCCGAGGTTTCCTCTGAAGATATCTCTTCTTAGAAATGAATTCCTGCTTATGGGTTTTCTAGGAAGCAAGAAGATGAACACTTTGCATCCAAAGATCTCCCCCCAACTCCCTAACGACTGCAGTCCTGTTAGGGAAGGCCAGAAGAGCACATGTATGGAACCGTCCACTTCTGCCTACAGTGTTGGCTTTGCTACTCAGGAAAGAAGAAAAGTAACATTGGGTCTCCAGTTCCTCTACAGGCACGAGCCGGGCGGGCACATCTTCCCCTCGGACCACCGCAACAGGACTGTGTTTCTCAAACCCAAGTGACAAAGAACACGCTGACCATCTTTGCAGTCATGTTCTGTCCTCAACTGCAGTAGGTCCGTGCATCATCCAGGGCCCACAACACTTGGACAGCTGGGGGCGTTCATTCAAGTCTTATATTCCCAACAATGGGAACGACTTTTGGATTTTGAGTCTTCACTGCAAAACCTTGGTCTAGACCCATAATCCTAAAAGACTCTTGTTCAGTGACACACCAGTTTCCTGGGGATGGAGAGGAAGGGCCTATGTCCAAGGATGACTTAGACCAAAAAGTAAGAATAAAAATAATAATACACAGAAGGAAAAAAAAGTCCTGGGTCAGGGAGCAGGTAACTGGACTGCCTGTTGCCTTCTGCTTCGCCCAGAATGTCCGGCAGCGTAAAAAACCAGTACCCGAAGCAATGAAGCCTCCCACCCTCCTGGACCTCCGATGTTAGCTCAAATACAGAAAGAGTGAGAGGGACTTAGGTGAACAGTGTGTGAAAACAACATACGACAGCACACCCCCCAGGCCCACTGGATCATCAACCACTAGACAGAAGCAAATTATCAGAAGTTGGATTTTTGACGGAGAACAAGTTGAAGAAAACAAAGCTCATTTTTAAATAATAAAGACTGTGTTAACACAAAAAATCACCACCTCGTTTCGAGATCCTTCTGTGACCTGGGCACCGAGTGAGGCACTTTCGGTGAATCACCCTGTCCGACCATCCCAGGAGCCCTGTGAGGTGGGGATGGACACCGTCCTGCTCCCCAGGCAGGAGCTGGCCTGGGGGGTCAAGGACCTTCCCTGAGCCCTGGGGTGGGAGGTGAGAGGCAGGGCTGGAGGCCTTCGTCCCTCCATCAAACCAGCCCCAGGGCAGCAGCTCATTCCTGCAGCCACGCCCTGTACCCCCCCCCCATGTGGCCCTGTTTCATCCTCTCAATAACTGCATAAGGAAGGGACTCAGGCTTCCTAACTCGTGGTTTACAGATGAGAAAACTGACTTTCAGAGCATCCTGAGAAAGTCCAAGGTCACCCCGATGGCAGGGGCAGGGCCGGAATTGTAGCCCAGGTGCTTCCACTCTAGAGGCCAAGCTCCCTCCCCTGCCACGCCTGCCCTTCTGGGCAGTGTCCCCCGAAGTCCCTGACCCCACGCTACCCGTTCTCTAAGGAGGGCCAACTGGCAGCGCCTGCAGCCGTCCTCCCTGAACCAAGACGAGCGGCTTCGCTGTCCAGACCCCTGGTGGCTTCAGCCAAAGGGGACAGGGGGCGGGGCCACCAGCCTTCCTCTTATTGTCATGGCAACGGCTCCCCCCAGGCTGGGGAGAAAGCAGTCTCCTGACTCCACTGCTGGCCGTGCTCTTCTCCCACATGGATAAAACCCGAGGTCAGAAAACACCGCTCCCGAATGACTCATTTCTGACTTGGCTGCCAAACACAACACCCTTTTACGTAACTCGCTTGCACACCAGTCTCCTCGTCCTCCGCCTCGGGGTAGCTGTCCTGTCAAACCAAGGCTGATCTGCCTCACCAGCTGGCCTCCCACCTCCCGCCAAGGCAAAGCAAAGCGCCCTTCCTGCCCCCCATCTCCGCTCACTGGGGTCGGGGTGGCCTCCAGTCCAGCGTGCTCCCCGCTCAGTGCCTTCTTGCGGCGACTTCTTCTGGAAGGGGTGGGAGATGTCCTATCGAATATTGGCTCTTGGGCTGCTGTCTTAAGCCAACCACAAAAAATAAGTGTGTGGCAAGGGAAAGGCCCCTGGACGAGGGACCTCTCTCTCTCTCAGCTGAATCCGCAGCCAGCTTCCTGACAGAGCACTTCTCACTTTTTCCAACTCGAGCTGTGTACGTGCGGAAAAGAAAATCCTTTCTGGGTGTGTCTGTAGGCTAGACTTGGCATGGGAAGAGCCGTGGGCAGCCATTTGATACATACAACTCACTGGGCTTCTGCAACCGGAAGCAATTAATCCACAAAAAATGTTCTTTTTCGATCTTTTCCCTGCGTTTGCTGTGAGGTTCTCTATGGTCGTGACAGCACGTACAGCCCCAAACATCTGTATGTGCTTAAAAAAGAAACCTAACACTGGGTATGTTCAAAGATACATTCTACTCCTCCCCTTCCCCCAGGTGAGAGCAGTCTTTGTCCTCCTGAAGCGAAGAGGAAGTGGAAGAACCTCCCCCGGGTGCTGGTGGGGACATGTCAGGAGGAAGAAACACAGAAGTTGGCAAGGACGCGAAGGACGGATATGCAAGTGGCATGAGGCTCGCTGAGCCCTGCGTTGCCAAAAATTAATTCAGAAGCAAATGCTTATTTGATAGTTTCCCACTTGCTACAAAACATCAAGCGGAAAGACTTCTTCTGGGGGCTGGCAGGAAGTGGGTGGCATGAGAGAGGGCAGAGAGAAGGCAGGAGTTACTCTTTTTTTTTTTTTTAATAGATCTTTACTGGAGTATAATTGCTTCACAATACTGTGTTAGTTACTGTTGCACAAGAAAGAGGATCAGCCCTATGCCACATGTTCCCATATCCCCTTCCTCTTGAGCCTCCCTCCCGTCCTCCCTAGGTCATCGCGAAGCACCGAGCTGATCTCCCCGTGCAATGCGGCTGCTTCCCACCAGCCAACTATTTTACATTCGGTAGTGTGTATATGTCCATGCTACTCTCACTTCGCCCCAGCTTCGCCCTCCCACCCCATGTGATCAAGTCCATTCTCTTCGTCTACCTCTTTATTCCTGCCCTGCAACTAGGTTCCTCGGTACCAATTTTTTTTTTTAGATTTCCTACATATGCATTAGCATACGGTATTTGTTTTTCTCTTTCTGACTTATTTCACTCTGTATGACAGACTCTAGGTCCATCCACCTCACTAAAAATAACTCAATTTCATTTCTTTTTATGGCTGAGTAACATTCCATTGTATATATGTGCCACATCTTCTTTATCCATTCATCTGTCGATGGACATTTAGGTTGGTTCCATGCAATCCCTATCAAACTACCAATGGCATTCTTCACAGAATTATAACAAAAAATTTTACAATTCATATGGAAACAGAAAAGATGCCGAATAGCCAAAGCAATCTTGAAAAATAAAAACGGAGTTAGAGGAATCAGGTTCCCTGACTTCAAACTATACCACAAAGCTACAGTAATCAAGACAGTATGGTACTGGCACAGAAACAGAAATATTGATCAATGGTACAGGATAGAATGCCCAGAGATAAACCCACACACATATGGGCACCTAATTTACAACAAAGGAGGCAAGAACATACAATGGAGAAGATAGCCTCTTCAAAAAGTGGTGCTGGGAAAACTGGACAGCTACATGTAAAAGAAGGAGTTACTCTTAAAGAGAAGCTCGGTCCCATGGCTCAACGATGTCACCCATTCCTGGAGAACCCCAGGGTAGTGGTACCATCTCCTTGCTCCTATAAGCAGAGGGTTCACCATGAAGCCTGAGCCACTCTGACAGCACCCAGGTAGGAGAAGTTTTGGAGGCAGTATCTATCTTCAGAGAAGCCAGGGCAGGGACAGAAGATATGGGAAGACTTGGAGTCCACTATGCCAGGCCAGGAACTATCCCCAATTCAGCTTCCAGGCATTTCAGGGCTTAAGTGATGGTGTGACAGATTACAAGGTTTCAGAGTAAGGTCAATTCTCCATGTGAGGGTTCCTAGCGAGCATTGTAGGTCCTTAGTTTTGGACTGCTACAAATGGAATCCCTCTGAGGTCTGGATAATGAAGTTTAGAACTTCTGAAGAACTCTGGTCCCCAGTGACCTTACCCTCAGTACAAGGGTGAATTTTCACACACCATCAGAAGGGGAAGGACAGGAGTTGACACTTTTGCAAAAATGGGATTGAACTTCCAGAGAGAACTGAGCTCCTCCATTGCAGAGACAATAGTGTCTCCCTTTCTTGCCCAACTCAGGGGCTTGACCGACCCATGGCAGGTGCTCAATCAACGATAACAAGGGTGTGGGGGAGCCAGCCTCCCTCTCTCCTTAGTGCACAAGCTCTACCCACAGCAAGAGGTGCCACTCCTCTCCCCTCCCTCTGGAGCCGAGCCGGTCTCACGACTGGCTTTGACCGGTAGAACATGGCAGAAGTGTTGTACCATGGATTCCAAGCCCAGGCCTTAAAACGACTGGTAGCTCCCACATCCTACTCCCCAAAACGCTGCTTCTCAGAACCTAGCCACCACGCTCTAAGAAGCCCAGACCACACAGAGAAGCCACATGGAGGAGAATCAAGGGCACAGTCCCCGCTCAGCAGCCAGCTGGGAGCTAGCACCAGTGCTACAGCCGTACAAGTGGCCATCTTGGCCGTCCCAGCCCAATCAAGGCCCTGATGACTGCAGCCCCAGCCAGGATCACGCACAGCAGAACTACTTACTGCTTGTATGATGAGGGGCGAGTTCCGTAACTATTCTGGGCTTTAGTCTCATCTGAAAAATGAGATAATCATGGCACCTACCTCTTAGGGAGACTGTAAGAATTAGATGATACGTGAGAAACCCGTAAGCATAGTTCCTGGTCCACAGTAAGCCCTTAATAAATGCTGGTTATCGTCATCATCATTACGGTTTTTACTTTCATTTTTTAATGATCATACAGTAAAACTGACTTTTTGGTGCGCAGTTCTACAAATTTTCACACATGTATAGATTTGTGTGTCCAAAGCAGGACACACAACAGTGGCATCACCCAAAAAACTCCTTTGTGCTATTTCCTTATGGTCGGATTCTCCCCTCAGCCCTATGCTGGAAAACACTGATCTGTTCTCCATCCCTACAGCCTTGTCCTTTGAGAATGTCATATAAACAGAAGCACCGAGGGCATCGCTTTCTGAAACTGGCTTCTTTCACTCAGCGTAATGCCTCTGAGGTGCAGCCACGTCATCGCATTTATCAATAGTTCATTCCCTTTTATTGTTGAGTAGGATGCTGTTGCATGGACGTCCCACAGACTATGCAATCACCGTACTTTAAATAATTATTTTCACAAGCCAGGGAAGAAAGACTTCAGAAATGGAGCCAGCCAGCCATCACTACTGGATTCTGAGTATTTCTGGAAAAACATCTAATAATCTCTAAAAAGTCCTGATTCAAAGAGGTAAGGAACCCAGGAGTCCACACGCATGTATGTCTCATGATAGATACACACAGGAACAGAAACCCAGGGATGACTTCCCGAATCCCACACAAAACTGGGTTGGAAAGCATGTCTCACTCCCCTTCCTCTCCACGTGAAGCCTGCTGCACATCTTGGGAGGAGGCGCTAGTAAAGCTAAGGGCTCTTCTGCAGCTGTCTCCTTGGAGAACCAGCACACAGCCCTGGAGCTGTGCAGTGCTGCACGCCCCACAGCGACTGCCTTTTCTACCACCTGTCCCTGAGAAACAGGAGTCCAGGGGAGCCCACCTGGATTCCCTTCCTGGGACTGGGACACATCACGGTGAACAGGAAGGACGGCGGGCAGTGTGCTCCAGCTGGGACCCACCCCGCCTGTAATGGCCGACAGCCTTCGGCGACCATTAACAGTCACAACTGCAGCCTTCACCCGACTCACGCTAACTTCCCAGCTGCTCTTTTAGTACTCTGAACCGGCTTCTCTAAAGCAAAACAAAACTGAATCACACTCCCCCTGGGACTGCAGGGTGTCTGTGCTTAGGTGGCCCCAGACAACTTGAATTCCACATCATTTTCTCTGGAGAAAGAGGAGCTCAGGGCCAAGTCAGCTGCAGGCTAGAATGAATTTTCCTGGAACCGCAGGGTTTTAACGAGGCAGTGGGTGAAATCCTCCCAGCAACCCCTGAAATCACAGGAGGAGAGAGAGATGGGGCACGGGCAGAGCCAGCACACGCTCCCTGCTGTGCCCTCCCAAGCTGGCAGGGGGCTCACAGGCCACCCTATCCAGGCCCACCCAGCCGTGAGCACACTGGCTCTTCCAACAGACAGCAGCTCCGCTCGCCGAGAGGCTGGGCCTGGAGCTCCACCGAGGCATTTCATCTGGAGCCTGAGCATATGAGTAATAAATGTGTGAAAACATGAAACTAATATTCGTAATTACTTTACAAGATAAAGAACTGGAAGGAAAAACAGCTTCTGTGTGCCTTGCCATCACCATCAGGGGTACACTGTGAAAAACACAGCATCTCGCCAGAAACTCAGACTGCGTCGTGCCAGCCAGGCTCAGCGCCGGCAGCCCTCAGTCTCCTCGAGCCCTCCCCGGGCTTCATTATTCCTTAATTAACGGTGTCTTCTTGTGTCCAGTCATCCAGACTCGGTAAAGCCTCCCGGGGCCAAGTGGGGGGCCCTCTGACCTTCTGGCTTCTGGCAGCCAATCGGGCGACACTTTGGCCAACATGCATTAACTATAAATGGGTCCAAGGCACCAGCCTTGAGGAGGGAGCGAGCGTTGGAGAGTCTCCATTCATGACGTCCTGTCCCCACCGGGCTCAGGATACTTTTCCTCCTTTATTGAAGTATAGCTTTTGTAGAGTAAAGCACACCAATTCTAACTGTATGGCTCCCAGAGATTGAAACAGATTTATACCCACGTAACTACCAACACGTAGCCCATCGTTTCCAACACCCCAAAAGGCCTCCTATGCCCCTCCTAGAAAACATCCTGCCCTGTGAGCACGCCTTCCACTCTTGTGCCTCTGGGCCTTCTCGCCCTGCGGCATGGTCCAGCCTCCGCACCCCCCAGCTCTATGCATAACTTTCACCCCCACACCCATCCTTCAAAACCCATGTCATCAAAAAACCTTTCACTGACTCTTCACGTGGCTGCCGTTACTTCTCCCTTGGGGGGTCCGCAGTATCTTTCCTACCTCTTGGATGGCACTACACATCATTCTTGAGACACAGCTTCCTATGTGCATGTGTACTAAGTCTTATACCCTTGCTTCATTTTTAATTTCTTGAAGACTGGGATTAGCAAATTAGCAACTTTTTTTTTTTTTTTTTTAATTGAGGAGGGGAAGGAATAACCTAAGGTTTCCAACTTATTTGGCCAGTAGGGAAAAAACCCCAACCACTATCAACACCACTTTATTCAAGAAAAGATATCAGAGATTAAAAAAAAAAAAAAATTGGACAGGTTATAACCTCAGAATAAAATGGTCAGATGGTCCTTCAAACTGATACATTTGGTTTATGAAACACTGACCACATCACCCTGGTTTCCACACTTGGCTGTGCCTGGAGAAAATTCTCATAGACCGACCGGCCCCAGTGTCTGGAAACCACTGCCCTGAAGTCCCTAGTTCAGTGTCATGTACACAGCAAGTGCTCAATTAATGTTTAGTTTGACTGATCTAGTCCCTGGGAATCACATGGTTCAGAGACCAGGAGAGTTTCAGCCCTGCTTCCATGACAGCGCACATACCCAGACAGCAGGACCACGGCAGTGGGCGAGCGAATCCTTGTGAACAGAGGACCTGCAGGACCCATCCACGCGCGCACGCATGGTCAGACTCACGCGGGACAAAATCAAACGGCAGCCCACATGTTACAGGTCACAGGTGCCCGTGTGACAGTTCAGTCGTGCAGCGGACTCTCCCACCAGCACAAATCTCAACTGAGGGCAGCGCACATAAGAACGTCAGAAGTGTGTGTTGGGGTACTTGGGCTGGAGGCCGAAGAGACAGGGCCGCCGCAGTTGCCATGGGTGGGGAGGGCACAGGGCGCCTAGCTGCAGGAGCGAGTGGGGCTGAAACCCAGGTGAAAGCCAGGTGCCCTGGCTCAGGCCCAGGAGAAGAAATGCCCTTTTTAAATTTGCACAAAGAAACAAAACTTCATTAATCCAGATTCTGAAATTAAATTCAAGACCAAGAATATATGGTCAGGGCTTCCCTGGTGGCGCAGTGGTTGAGGGCCCGCCTGCCAATGCAGGGGTCGCGGGTTCAAGTCCTGGTTCGGGAGGATCCCACATGCCGTGGAGCAGCTGGGCCCGTGTACCACGGCTGCTGAGCCTGCGCTCTGGAGCCCATGAGCCGCAGCTGCTGAGCCCGTGTGCTACAAATGCTGAAGCCTGCACACCTGGAGCCCGTGCTCTGCAACAGGGGAGGGCACCGTGGTGAGAGGCCCGCGCACCGCGGCGAGGACTGGCCCCCGCTCGCCGCAGCTGGAGAGGGCCCATGAGCAGCAACGAAGACCCCACACAGCCAAAAATAAATAAATAAAATAAACTTATTTTTTTTAAAAAAGAAATAATACATTTAATTAGGGGACCAAACATCCCAGTGTACACCTGTTGACCTAGCATAATAATTAATGGCATAAAAAAAAAAGAATATATAGTCAAGTCAAATATATACATAAGGGTGAACTTTATGATATATGAATTATATCTCAATCAAAAGCTGTTATCAAAATGTGTGTGTGTGTGTGTGTGTGTGTGTGTGTGTATGTGTACACACACACACACAGCTAAGTAAACCCTTATTCAGAGCCAACAAAGAATGAAGAATGCATGAAGGGAGTATCCAAAGTATTTTAAAATATTTAAAGGAATCTTTTTAACTGCCATGTCCACGTGAAAATTATGTATATATTATTAAAATTCATTAAAATTGCTTCTTTAAGGACTTCTACTCAGAATTCTACTTCCTATTATTATTTTAAAATATGCGTCATAACAAGCCAACAAAAAGTCATCTATTTACCTTTGACTAAGCTAGCCTGGCTTTCCCCTATTAGCTCCTATTAGTTCAAACTGGTTCAGTTTTATTGAGCTTTTCAGTTAAAAGAAAGAGAAATATATAGTTTGCAAGAGCTGCAAGGTCCACAGATGTAACAAATCTAAATAGCACACAGTCCAAACCCCTCTGGTCATCAGGTGACGGGATCCTCTATGATCCTGGATAAAAGCTGTAAACATAATTCACGCAATCATTCATGAACAAACATTCACGGATTATCTATTATGCTCCAAATCCTGGGCCAGGTTTCTTCACATATCCTCAGCATTTTATCAGTTTTTGAATGTAACTCACGTTTTAGAACCAAGTCTGAATTAGGACAGGATGACCACAGCAAGATAGCAAAAGAATTCGCTTTTCAGAACAATACAATTTCGTGCCCTAAAAATGAGCTGTCTCTCGTACAGGAGTCTCAGCACCGCCCAGTACCTGGTGCCCGGAACAAATCCTCCTCCTGTTCAGCAAGGACGCCCCATGAGCAGCAAAGCTGCCTTCTTACCTGTATGGTGGTGTTGCCTCCTTCCAGCAGGGCGATGGCCAGGAGAATGCTTTCATGGAACACTCGATCGCTGGATGCGTTCATTATGAGGTCGATGACTAGATTGGAGGCCCCCTCCTTGTCAAGATGGCACTGAACCTCAGCCAGGCTCATCTCCCCCCTGCTCATGGAGCTGGACCCGGAACCTCCCCCTAGGAAGATGGAACATTGCTCTTATCAACCACAATCAGAGCAGTTAACATTTATTGCATACTTACCGAGTACCAACATTTTGTGCACTCAACACTTTAGTGATGCTATCTTAACAAGCACAAAGGAAGGTACTCGTTATTAGCACAGAGATTAAGTCACTTGTCCAAGGACACCCAGTGCAGCTTGTAAGTAACAGAGGTGGAACTTGGATGTAGGCAGGTAAGATGAAGGAAGAATAAGACATTTCAAGCAAGAGACTTAAAGCCATCCAGCCAAGACTCTCCCTTACATTAAAATACAGTGACCCGGGGCAGAATTATTAAGAACTGATCTGAGTTTAAGAGACAAACCGAACTTAAACACTTCTTAGAACTTAAACACGCTCAAGAAGCATAGCCTATAATGATCACTTCAGTTCTCTTTCTAAGAAGCCCACCGCAGCCCCAAAACTCACCCTTTCACATACTTTTTTCATTCATTCATTCAATAAATATTGACTCAGTGCTTGGCATGGAGCGGAGAGCAGGGGGTAGGGGAGTGAACCAAACAAAGTTCATCTCCTCACTGAGCTTCAGACGAGAAGCATATACTTAGGAAGAGAAGGCCTGTGCCATTTAGTGGAACAGATTCCAATCGTGTTGAGAAAGTGCCTATTTAAGAACTTGCACTATTATTGGCAAAACCCGAAATATGAATGTTCATGGGGAAATGGGGTGATTAAAAAAAAACACAAAAAACCCCCAGAAAATCATCTATCAGTCCCTCCCTGCAGAGTTCAATTCAAATGCCACATCCTTTACATTGCTTTCCTTGAGTCCAGTCTATTGCATTTCTAGTACAAGGTAGACACTGGCTGTCACATCTTCTCTCCAACAGCTTCTTAAAGCAGAACCTGTCTCTGATGCATTTCCAAACCCCCCTCCTGATATCGCTCCAGAGCCTCACATGTTTGTTGAATGACTGCACTTCGGCAAGTAAAGAGAAATAGTTTTGAGATGTTGTGGGAAGAACTTCTGCTTGACAATCACTGGGAACGTTTGGATGAGAAGCTAAGGTCTGTCTCTGGGGTGCTCTGTGGGCAGATCCGCTCTACATTTTCATTTGGCGAGAAGCCCAAGATCCCTTCCCAGAGATTGCCAGAATTACTTTACTAACCACTGAGTACTTCTGTGCCACCAGCAGAGTCCGCCAAGGACTGAAGTGCTCAAGGGTCATCACCATAGCCTGGGAATCAGGCAACTCACATTTGTGCTTTGAGCACGGAACTACTGGCCCCTCTTAAAACCAACACCATCGCTCACAGTTGAATTCAACGTTTTGGTAGCCTTTACCTGTAATTGTGCTTACAATGTTTTGGGACTCCTTTCAGGATGTGTTTTTAAGCAATTCTTTACTGGTTTTTTTTTTTTTTTTTTTTTTTTTTTTTGCAGAAACCTAAGACTTCGGGGAGGCACAAAGCTTGGGCATTAGAATTAGATTTAATTAATTTAAAGCAGCTTTACGTTACAGACCAGTCACTAATAAGCTCCCCTTTCCTCTGTTCAACAGGGATGACAGCAGTCCCTACCAGATAGTAACTCAGAGGAGAAAAGGAGATAAAGAAGGCAAAATGCTTGGGAAAGCCTTCGGCTCAGTAAGTGTATAATAAATGGTGGCTTTCGCCTCCTCACTGCCAACAGCATACTCATTTTACGGGAAAACATGAGTCCTCGTGGCCACGAGAAAATGTGCGATAAAGTCAAGTTCATTGAGTCATTCAAGTCTCACCAAGAGGGCTGCTGCATGGGAAAAAGGGGCAAAACACTCAGCCAATATCTAATTGCAGGGAAACATTTTTAGACACCAATTTGATGGTAGACCAGAGACAAAACAAGCTGCTAAAATAATACACTTGCAACCCAAATGCATCTGTTAGAGGTCCAACCTGCTAATCAGAAACACGCAGCTCTTGCGTGGCACACTCAGTTCACACGTGCAGCTAATTAGCACCCCACGTGGCCTACCTCCTCCCCCGGGCTTGCCGGGTCCTCCTGGTGACAGCGGGCCATTGCCAAAGCTGGTAAGGCTCTCTCTTCTTCCTGAAGGTCTGATGTTTCCATAGTAACGGTTGACCAAAATCTGCCTGAGGGCCTCACCCTTAATTCAAACAGGATAATGAAATCAGGTTTTGAATTTAATGCATGACTGAGCTACTAATATTAAAAAAAAACAACACAGAGGTACTCAGTTATAACTGGCTCAGTCTCACTCAGTGAAAAAATAAATTATTAATAAGAGCATTTGGAAACTCTGAAGTTAACTTCTTCAGTGTTTTCTCAGGAAACCACATCATAAAAAAGCATCAATCTAAAATATTAAATATCTGAAAGTACTCTCTCACACGGTGATAAAGACAGAACATTAATCTCAGAGGGTAACTAAGAGTAACAAAAAACAAAACAAAACAAGAGAAAATCCCTTTGGGATAAGCCAATAAAATTCAGACAAATTGAAAAATTCACAGGTCATCTTCCCCACAGCAATATGAAAATGTTACTCCAACCAGAGCATTCATCCCAAGGTCCAAAGAAAATCTCAACGTATCAGAGTAATAGAGTAAATAAAACAATAAGCTGAAAGTAAGCCTTTCTTACAGAAATAGTCAATGGGCCACATAGTGAAGAAAAAATAATGCAACAGAAAATAAATTTCTGGCAGAGATCAGATATGTCAATCAAAAAATAGGTAGCATGGATAAAGTGACATTTGGGATTTGCTTTGAAGTAATATGGGAGGAGGGTACTAGCTGGGTATAAATGAGACAAGAGTGGGCATGAGTTGATAGTCACCGAAGCTGAGTTATGAATGAGGGTTCTTGAAACTCTTCAAAATATGTATTTTGGATATTTTTAAACATTTCCATGATAAAAACTTAAAAATATACATAAATATCAAAGGACTCCTGGGCAGGGGATATAACAAACTGCCGCGATTCCAACCAAAAAAGAAAAAAAAAACAAAAAATCCTAACCAAAAACACAACCTTGACTTATTCTCAAATACTACGCACATTGGTAAAGCAGCACAAAGCAGTGGGATTTATTCTCAGCTCTACTCCTCGTGCAGTCTTACTGAGGGACTCCCAGACCACCTCCCAATCTGGAAGTTTCTACCAGTTAAAGGATATGTGGATTTCCCCTGGACCCTTAAGTCCTGGAGTTCCTCTGGCACATCACTGAGAGGTAAGTGGGAAGTCTAGCAGAGAGAAGAGGTGCTGCAATACAGCAAGTCTCTAAAATAGAGACACAGGAGTTCTTCTGAAGAGACCTGCCACTGTAACGGGAGCCAGTGGAGCTTAAAGTGATTTGTTGAGAGGCTCTAAGAGCAGGACTGGAGACTTCAAGGAGGGTGTTTGCAAAACAAGATGGGAGGGAGAAGAGTGTCCTAAGGGTGGTGGGGAGGCAGGACCAGGGAAGAAGGACCAAGGCACAGAAACCTTTAGTTCAACTGTCAAAATGATGTGAGGTCCCAGAGCTACACAGCCTGGCTTTTCTCCTTTGTTAAACGCATGCTGCTGGTCAGACTCCAGGGAAAAATGGAGAGATGGGGTAAACAGGAGAGAGAGAAGGGGGGAAGGCAGTCCTGATTTTTAAATGAAAGTTCAGGCATGAAATCTCAATTTTCCTCTCTCCATTCCATCCACAAATACGTCTCTCGTCGTAGTTAAACAAGGGAGAATGCCTGTAACTAGGACATGAAACTCATTTCGTACTTCGACCACCAGTAAATTCAAGATTCCAAGAGTACTTTCAGTGAAGAAGCTATTTGTGATCTTTAAAAATACTTTCAAAGTAAGCTGTTTTCAGTATAATATTCTTTAATGGCTTAGGAAACCACATTTTTGTATAAAGATATAGCTTTGCACCAGAACAAACGTTATCAACGCTTTCCAAAGCAGTCATGGAGAGCATGGTGATTTTGAAAGGCTGACTTCACAAGAGAAACACATATTTCAAAGGAATGGTCAAGAAAGCTGACTAAGAAAGAAAAGGGGGAAAGGCAAGGCTACCGCCACATTGAATGTAACAGTACACTAAATACCATTTCCCTCTGTCAACACAATGATGCATCTACTTGATTTCGTTTCTGAAGATACAAACTCTGAGCTCCCCCAGAACGGAGGGTTGGCAGGAAACCATCCCGGTTTTCTATGGGATCCTCTTGGGCACCACAAGAACACTGTTTGAGAGGTAAATGGCTGATCTGAGACCTGTACGCTGCAGCCACAGAGAACAGCCAACATTGCCACTGTGGCAAGAACCTGGAAGAGCACAGGGTTGAATGGTCAAAGGCAGGGTGACTGTCACCAGCCAACAAACATGCACCCTTTAAGGGAAGACTCAACCAGAGGCTTCACACTACGATTCCACCTAGGACTGGAGTGGCTCAGAGTTTCCGCTCCTCGGGGTTGTGAGGGTCTCATCAGCAAGACCCAGGTCAGTCTGCAATCAAGGAAGCAGGAAGTAGAGAAAGGAGCATATGCCGTCCGGGAACACGTGGACTCCAGGAACAGGAACTTCACATTTATGCAGCCTGGATGCCAACTAAAGTTCCAAAGGGATCTCACATTACCATTTTGCCTCTCCTTGCACAGACAAACCCTAGCAGTTACCATAGCAACCAACGCATCAAATGGTACCTTTTCCCCCATAAGAGGATATCATGAAATGTGTTCATTATGGAAAACACACACACACACGCTCCACCCTACAAACTTTTAATTTTTTCCCTCTTAATTGTACGGTTTTTGGCACACATGCACCTCACCTTCACTCCACAAAAAATAAATTTTAAGGCAAGGGAAAAAAAGAGAACACGTGGGATTTGCTTTTTTTTAAAAAACAAAAAAACGAAAAAACAAGATGAGATTCATTCCCTTTCTGAAAGAATAAAGACTGAAAATTTTAGGTAAAAAAAAGGGACAGAAAGAGAAAATGCAGAAGCATTATTAAAAGTGATGCAAATCCTTAGTGTGAAAACTTAGGTTCAAGGAAAATTCTGTTTTTCTGAGCTCGTGGTTTAATTTAGGAAAAATTAAAATCTGCAGAGAAAAGCCTTCCTAATCATCTTGATATAAATTACTCAACAGCACTAAGCTGTTCACGGCGTACTGGGCTGAGAAAGCTGATTGCAGAGAAGGAAAAAAAAGTCACTTCCCAAAAAACATCACTTCCCCAGCTCTCATATTTGGCCATGCAGCCTTTTCTTCAAAAAGAATACTAGTTTTCCCCCAGCAGTTTACACCTACAGCATGCGAACCAATATCAGATGTTTGTCTCTGGTAAAAAAAGTTCTACATTCCACACACATGATTACCTAAGACTGAGAAAAGACAAAGGCAAAGGGTTTCATGTGCAGTTAAGTGTCAGGTGAAAATGGTGAAAAAGGCAGGTCAGTGATGCGGAGTCAAGAAAACAGACTCCTGCCTTGCAAGTCCGTTCAAACGCGTTTCATTCCGTCAATGAAACTCGTGGCTAACGAACTGTGTGGGAATAGAGCCCAGCGTTGAACACAGCACTAAGAGTTAAGGTCGCAAAGGAGAGGAAAAGTGACCTTTGGGCTCCCAGGTTCCAGCCGCTTAAAAATCAGGTGCTTCAGGAAAGATTACCCTCTCACATGAGCAGTGAGCCTCTCACACCTTAGTCAGCACTAAGGCAGCACCTTGATTTAAAAATACCTTCGTTTTCCTACTCCGGTTGTCTGTCAAATCACTGCTGTGTCTCAGTGTGCAAGGCGACCATGATCATTAATATCCCTTCTCAGAGTCCAGCCGCTCTGCTAAGTGCTTCAAGGGCACAGCCCTGGAGAGCAGTCATAGGGATGGAAACTATTACCCGCATTCTACAGCAGGAGAAACTGAGGTTAAATCATGTGCCCCAAATCACACAGCGAGGGCCTGGCAAAGGCAGGCTTGAACCGGTTTCTAATTCCAAAGCTCATGCACTGGAGCAAATCAAACTTAGGGCACGAGAGACAGCTATGTGCCTTTACCAGCTACTTCTAAGACCCAGGACAATGCTTGAAGGACAGGCAAGGATGGAAAAAACAGGAATGCAAGGTGCCCTTGATCAATGAACGGCAGGAGACACTGGAAGCCGGTGGGGAAGGGCTGAGTGCCAACTTCCTAGAAGAGCTTCTTTGGTCATAGTCTGAGAAAGCACAATCGCAAGAAATAGGAAAGGACTCGAGATGTGCTGGGACTGAGGCAGGGACTGAAAGCGCGTGAGCAGAACAAAGGTGCCCCGGGCACCCACTCATCTCAGACGCACATTCTCCAGGACACTGGTGAACACACTTTCAGGGCGGTACTCGCCACGACTGCCCATTTCCTAACCCTGTGACTTGTGAAATGGAGGGGAAGGCTCTCTTGGCAGGTCAACAGCAGCATTTATAAACATTTACGCGTTAACACGTGTAAAAGTCTTAGCCTAGGGATCGGCATATGATAGGCACCCAGAAAACCAGGATATCTGGTATTTTCCAGAAATGGGTAACGTGCAATCAGTGGTCAGCATGCTAACGATATACGTGGCCTTCTAGGAAATGGTTTAGCAATGCACAATCAGCACCTTAAGGAAGAATCTACCCTTTGGCCTAGAAATTCCCCTTTTTTGAATCTATACACATATGTACACACTTGTCCAGTTCCTCATCAAAGGAAAACATTACAAAGTACTCGTTAATTTGTGGAACTTTAGCCAGTTGTTAACTTTCAAAGACTATCCAAGAAAATGCTTAGATATATTAAAGGACAAAAGCAGGGAAGAAAAGTTATACACTTGGAAGAACCCCAATGACAATGAAAGTGTATCTGCGTGTGTTGCCACACATTCTCACGTGTGCAAAAAGGGGGGCAGAAGAAAATATTAAATCAAGAGCAGCTTTTATAGCTAGGTAGTATAATTATGAACATTTTTTCCATTATACTTGTTTTGTTTATTATACTTTACCCATGATGACCATCCGTTACTTATAGAAAAAAAAATTTGTTTTTAAGGCTACACTTAAGGAAAAAGCCATTCCAGGAGAAGAAGAGAGGATGTGAAAAGCTGACTTGGTCGTTATTCGGGGACCGGCTGGGTGTAGTGCGCGAACAGGTAGTTTATGGGTAGAACCACCAGTCAGTTTCATTTCTGTAAATGGCTGTGATCGGTCCTGAGCCAATTAATGCTATGACAATGACAACCACCACCACCACCATCCGTCTTTAAGTCACAGCCTGTGGCTGTGGACAGTGCTGTGGTCATTAGCTCCCAACACCCAGGACTACGTACCCTTTTATGGTCCTCCAGTTGCCTCAGGGGTGGACTCGGTTCAACCTCCTGCTAAGCAGGCAGAAATTCCATTTAAGTACGTACAACACTAGGGAGACACTCCCATCTTCAGGATCAGCCACAAATAAAATACACGGAGCATGCGTACATAGCGAAGACTGACACAGAAGGAACACAGGCCTGTGTGAGGCTTTCCCCAGACAGATACCAACGCTCCATTACTTCGGATGCCGCTTAACAACGCGCCCATCCCCGACCCTCGGGCACTGTTTAATATGAACAGGCACATGACTAATACTTCTGGCCAATATTATTTTTTGCACAGATTATGAAAAGGAACTTGAATGTTAGGTACATTTACATGAACCCAAAAGGGGTCATGATGCAAGACTCAACCGGGCAGGTCCTTACATGACTCACACATGCATTACTGCACAGCACATGCGTGAGGACATCAATGCATACACTTCCAAGCAGACACATACATGAGACCTCAGCACTCCCCAGGCCACCAGCACACGGCATTCTAATCAAGGCTACTGACGCTGAAGAGCTCTGATTAGAATATTAGAGAATGGTCGTTCCAAAGCATCCCCACTGGAACTCAGCTATTTGATAATCTGTTTCATTTCTAAGATCTCCTTTCAGATAAACCACACTTCATTTTAGCTTTGACTCCTGTGATTCTATAACTGTTTCTGAAAGTAAATTTTGATCCTTGGAAATATGCCTCCCCAAAAAGCTTCTCTATAACTTTAGATGTCTTAATTAATTCCAGTCCCTCATTTAGCAAGCTGAGTTAGCGACAGGAAGAACAGAAACAGTGCGCTGTGAAACTACAACTTTATCAGCAGCTTCACCAAAACTATACATTATTATCCAGAACTTCAAACTCCCTTCGTCTCTGCGCAGAACCCAGAGTTCTATTTTGTGTCACAGCAGAAAGGCCTGGACGTTCCAGCATTTCTCAACTGAACATTTCAAGACAGAGATGAACGGTTTTGTGTGAAAACCTTTGGACAGTCACGTGCCCTCACCTGCAGGACCCTGTGGTTTAAGCTCCAGCAACTAAGAAGTTTCTTTCTATACCAAGAGCCACCCGATTACAGCAATGATCAGGCCCCAGGCAGACAAGAGACTTCCCTCCTTGCACCTACCAGCGGGACAGACATTTCCCCAGAACAACTCACACACTCAACCAGGAACACTGACAAGCACCCGTATTTGCTGGCGCTGCAAATACAGGTGAGCAGCACACACCTCGGTGGAGTTCTCAGGAGCCGGAGTTTGGGGCAGCTAGTTGGGAGTAAAATGAAGCATGTTAGTTACAGCACGTGCATCTCATGGGCCGCGAAAAGTCCAGAGACCAACACTCAAGGACGAAACATGGAGGGCAAGATCAATGATGAGGTGACAGAGCTGCCACATCCACTGAAAGCGGCTTCAGCCACTGAGGGCAGGAGACACCCTCCCTTTTGAACTGAACTGAATGTGCTTGTGTTGGGAGAGACAACTGGCCTGAGATGGGAAAACAGATTTAAATTAAGGTAAGAAAAAAGTCTACCACTGATCAAGAAGGAAGTATGCCTTAAAAAAAAAAACCAAAAACGATGTCAAAGGAAGAACTACTGCACATCTATGTTTTGTTCGTCCACAGAGAGGAAAAGTGATAGAGCGTATCCCCACAGAGGCTCAGGGAGGGGAGAAGTGTGTGTGTAATGACAACAGGGGCCTCAGGTGCAGCCCCCTCCCCGGAGTCCCGAGGCCCTTGCAAAGTCTGTACCACCACTCGCCCGTGACAAGCTTCTTCCGTGGGCAGGTGCGTCCTCCTGGGTCTCTCCTTTCCCCACATCCCGGCCCTGAATCAGAGGGTAAGACCCGAGGCTCCAGCTTAGGGACTGAAAAAGCCTCTCTGCTCCAGCAGCTCTGGGAGGAGACAGGAAGGCTCCTGGCTGCAGGGTTACCTGGCTGGTCACTCGCCCCTCCACGTACTTCCCTCAGGGCTCCAGGGCCTGGGGTCCCCGGAGCCACCCCCACCATTCCATGTAGACAGCCCACTCCTCTGACTGCCCCTCAACTTCATTACACCCAACCCATACCTGAGAGACAAGATGATGGCCCTGAGGAAAAATGAAAGGCAATTGCGAGGGTGCACGTGGCAGCTAAAAAGTCCACAGTTTCACGTGGCAGCAGCACCACGAATCTGTCCCCCGGAGGGCACGTGCTTGGAGGAGGGACTGACATCAGATGTAACCGCCAGACCCCACCCTGGGCTGCCCGGGACCAAAGTCACGCACCGGGCACGGCTGGCTGCTTCAAGGTGCGGTCTGGGGCCATGGAACGAAGCCAAGGCTCACGCTGCAACTGAGTGACCTTGGCCTCCTTCGGCGGGACTCCAGCGACACAGCACACCTCCCGGGAGGCCAAAGCGTGGCTGTCAGGTGTGAGCCAGCACAGGTGCTGAAAACACGAGGTGGGGAGGCTGGAAGCTGTGAAATCTGGCGGGGTCTCAACCCAGCTCAACACTTCATACCCCTTTTCATGGTTTGATCCCCAAGATAGAAAAAAATGCTCTTCATATAAGACTGTTCTTATGTAACCTAATGATTTCTCTTTTTTTTTTTTTTTCTATTTGCCAACAGGTAAAATGAAGTAAAGATACAGGGGCTCTCTTTAAGGACAAAGATTAAACTAATTTAAGAAGGACAAGGAGGCATAGGTGGGGAGTTGCTCACTGGATTCCGGACAGAAGAGCTTTCAGACCTGAGCGCAGCTCCACTAGCCTCAGGGAGAAAATTTCCCTCCGACGTGCTTCGCTTCCTGTTGGGGTCGGGAAGCACAGAGTGGTAGCAAGGACTTGAGTGTGGTGAGGAAAATAAAACCAGAGCTCAGGCGTATGTGTTTTCCAGATAATATAAACAATATCACGATCCAAGAACGCACTTTAACTCTATCCTTACATCCTGTATGCTTTAGGCTAAAGAATTAAAACTGTGCAAACACTCGTGCCATCTGCTCTTAGTGCAAAAAGGACACATAAGAAAAAGTAGAACTAAAGCAACTTCCCATGCATTTTAGAGCAGTCAGAGATACAGATGGGAAAAGTACTATCTTTTACAATTGGCTTTGGCCACATTTCACCAACATATCCTTTATACTGATTCTGTATGATCAGAACAAAAGAATTATAGGCAGGGATTGACTGTAGGAAACTACAGAGCTATCCTCTTACTCCCTTGCCCATCAAAATAAAAGTTAAAGAAAAAGAAGACGACGGAATGGAAGGAAGTAGCGTGTCTTTTTAAAATTCTCTTGTCTGAGATCTCTTTGTCCAAAGAAGCACCTTGAATTCTTTCGGAATGTTCATGGGTAGTATACAGCTATTTCTTACACACTCAGAGATCAGTCGTTTCTGATATGTTTTATGATTGTACTGACACTCTATTGCCTCCCTCAACTGCTGTCATGTTAGTTTTCGTTTAATTTTTAGAACAAAAATTACAGTTACTGATCTTTTCCCTAGAACATTACAGAAAGACTTTTGAGACAACAGAAAATTTTTTGCTGCTTCAGGAATCACTATTTAAACAGAGGACAATTTTTTAACGCTATCCATTCAGGAAACAGAATAGAAAACTGACAGCAGTGGACAGGTATCATGCGACCGTGGCTCATGCAGGCGCTGGCGCTCTGTGTGACCCTCAGGCAGTCACTGAACCTCTCTGGGCTTCCACTTCCTGACCTGTAGTTCAAGGAGACTTGAGCTTATTATTTAAGATTCCTTTCCAACTAAAACATTAAGTAACGCTTGGTATATTTTCAGTAAACGTCATTCCATAAATATCTAACAGGCAAGTTCTCTAAATAATACAGCACAATAGGACATAAAATGATTTCAGGCATCGAAAAGGCCAAACCAAGCGTATAATTTGGTAAAATAACCAATGGCCTTTACCAGCACTGCTTCCTATGAGGATTTCACCTGTATTTCTGGGAGGATAGGCTCTTTTACGGCAGTAAGCCACACTTTTGAAAAAGATAAGCATATTAATAAGCTATATATGTTCAAATCAGATAACAGCTACATAAATACAATATATATTATCCAAAGCAAAAGATAATTTTGGTAAAAGAATGAAATGATTTTCTCAACATATTTTTATTATCAAAGTAACTTTTTTTTTTTTTTTACATGAAAGGTAATTCTCAGTGACCACATAGTAAGGGAGACTCTTCTGAGAAAATGAGTATTTCTACATTCCCCAGGTCTTGTCTTTCACGACCTCATCTCAGGATCAGTCACTATAATCAGATGCTGACACCTCCAGTCAAGGTGAAGTCTCCCCAAATGAACAGGTGACTGGCAGTGGTCCGATGCTGCCTGGTTTTGAACTTGGGAACCAACTATTGCCCTCTATTGCCTCTGCATATTTCTTCTTGGATCTTACGTCTTCTCAGTGCTTTTAGACAAGGTCAGCAAAATCAAACTTCACAGGAAAAAGATTTCAAATGACTGGCTTTGAAACAGAAATTCAAAATGAACCTCAAGGTCCAGAATCCCAACTGTCCTTCCCAGATGAGGCCACGAATCAGGTCATCGTAACTACGGCACTTGAGTAGTAACTAGATTCGTGCAGGTAAGATGCTGAAACACTCGCTTTCTATACATAATGTACCTGACATTTTATCCGGGGATGGATTTCTACTACAAATGAAGGAAATTATACTTTGCCATTCTTAAAAAAACCCCCACAGACTTCTGAGGGTTCCTATTTGTGGTGTGTGTACAACGGCACATCCTCACATACGTCCATACCATACGTACATACATATACACATCCGTTTCATGTGTGCCTGTTACAGGCCAACACAGAGCAGAGCCACTTAAAACACACTGTTTCCTGCTGCCATCAACATGAATCCTTCTCCCCTGGGCTTCTAGAATTTTCCTTTGAAATAAGATGTCTCCTTCCATGGGCCACCCCTAGCAGAGGTTGAATATAGTTCAAGAAATGAGACTGTACTATAGATCTAATTATCAGCACAGCAAAGAGAATTTACCATCTCCAATCCCCTGAATCAGCCTTCAGTTCCTTTCACCCACTCCATCTCAGAGAAGGGAAAAAATAAATAAACAGCGAATGGCCTCGCAAATATGTTTGCTGGGTCCTGGCCTTCATGAGCCTTTGAAAACCCACATTAAGAGAACAGAATGCCTGAAAGAAAACTGAGCTAAAATAGAAGTTACCTAACGTTTTAGCAGGGCAATTTTAAATCTTCACATTTGCTAACACAATGCCGTTTACTAATGGCATTTGTTTTTAGAAACAAAGTAAGAAATACACGTTATCTAGTTCCAACGATGAAGTTTCACCTGTATCTTATAGAACAAGATCATCGGAACCCAAAAGTAAAATTCATTTTCAAAAACCACATTCTGACTTGACTGAATTATACAACTTCTGTCATTATGGAATCATCTCAGCATTTAAAAAAAAAGGAAAAAAGAGAAAGAAAACAAAACTTCCCCAGATTCTGCAATAGCTCCTGTATGCTCCGACTTGAGCCCACTTGCTCTATGGCTGCCAGTGTCTAACAGTAAACAGCCCCGCTGCATTTATTGGCAATTACTGCTGAAGGTCACACATCAGCAGCGAGCCTAAATTCCAGGAAAAAAAGAAGCTCTTATGTAACTGCCGCCTGAATGTTGGCAGGTGCCCAACCCAGCAGTTCACAGCAATGTAAAAAAGTAGGACACCTCCACCCTGGGTTGGATGTCATGAGAACGCCCCCTGAAGGTGAAATTGAATAATTCTTGGGTTTCTCTTCTCTGTTTTCTACCCCCCCCCACCCCGAATTTTACTGGCAGTGGCCTCCTTTGCTTGCAGACGCAGTTCTCGGTGGCAGAAGCTGAGGACTCAATATATAGGCAGATACAGGCAGGCTGCTGCCACCCTAACAAGCGGTAACACCAATCCTCCCACTTGCTTTTTTGTTGCAATGCGAGGAGCTGAAGTTGCCAGCTGCCACCAGTGGCTCTGCAGAGGTCAGGGTTCCAAGCGACAGTGATTAAATGGGGATCATATCTCAAATAGGAAGAAATGCAGCATGTCCACTGAGCTACCGCACACACTTTCTAAACACGCCCTCCTTTCCAAAGACGCACACGTGAAAATGAGGTAGGTTACCGTGCTGCCCACCGCCTCGGCCTGAAGTTGGAGTGCTGCATCAAAATCATCCCTTTGTTTAGTCCAGAAATTTACAGTTTAGAAAAGTGACGAACATGCTCACCTGCCGGTGGTCCTCACGGTGTGACCTGACCTCCTAAGCTGTTACCTGACCTCCCTGCTCAGGTACAAGTCTCTAAGTTACATGGTCTCATGACCCCAAGTGCTTCACCTTCCTGTATTTCTCATGGTTGATGGCTGTCACTTAACATTAATTTGGATTATCGTCTGTCACCTCCACAGAACCGTAAACTCCAGAAGGGCAGACACTGTGCCTATTTGGACCCAACTCCCCTAGTCAACGCGCCTGGGATGGAACAGGCACTCAGGTATTAGTCACATGAACGAATGTCTCAAGCAGCCATCAGTGTCTGTTTAAAGCCAAGAATGGGTAGATGAGGGAACTTTCTGGGCTGATAGAAACAGTCCCCATCTTGATTTGTGTGTGTCTATAGGTAACCATTCGTCGAGATACAAACTTAAGAATAAGCTGAATGGACACTAATGGAAGCAGCTCCCTACGCTTCTCCCCTCATTCGCCCTCTCCCTGCCCCCTAAGGAAAAGGTAAAATCAGGAGGTAAGGATGGAGACCCTGCCTATTTGCAAAAACTGATAATAATAATAATAAAGAAAAGAAAGAAAATCCTCCTTTTCCTGGTTTCAAATGAAATTTTACTCCAGAAGACAGCTGGGAAGGCTCCCACCATGCACTTTTCTTGCAGGGACTCTGATTCTGTCCTCACTTCACCCTCTTTTCTCAGAGCACAGACAGAGACTCGGACGATGCTGTGCTTTTTTTCCAAGCCGTTCACTGCACATCTCCTCTCTCACGATGCTCAACAGGCCTTTGTCACTGAAGAGTGGTGGTCCTTCCCCAATCCAGGGACCATGGCTCTCCAGATATGCCGTACCCTGCTCAGGGGCTATTCCCCAGCACGTTTCAAGGTTGAAGTGCTGGTTTGCAATTTAGGTGGGAGGCCTTGCCCGTACCACGGGCCAGCGTGAACTCTCATTAAGTTTCTTAATGGAGTTTCTGCAGAACTCCAGCTGTGGGTTGCCGGTTTTCACCCACACACATGGACAAAAGGCTTGGTGGGAGAGAAACCTCAGGAGCTGCGGTTGTTTCCAGAACAGACATGGATAATAAAGGCCAATCAAGCATCTCTGCTTAGAGGGCCAGATCCGACAGGCTGAGGACCTGGGGACACTGTTGGTGCTCCAGGGCTCTGTGGGTTGCCAGGGATAACAACGGAGAGGGGATCCACAGTTGCTTCCTCAGGGAATTTTCAAAGAATCCAAGTGGCTGCCAGAACATTCTTCTTTTATAAACAGACAGTATTCTATTTCCTAGTGGATAATTATAAACACACCTGCTCCAACTGTGGAATCTTTCCATAAGCGAGCAGTAAACTCCCAGCCAGGAGACCCAAGTTCTATCTTGAGCAAAGCAAACACATCAAATGATTCCTATGCTGCAAAACAGTATATTAATAACACTGCAGACTCCGATTAGGGAAGGTTTTCCCTTCCTGGCTTAATTTGTCTTGAAGCAAATAGAAACTCAACCTCAATATTTCAGAGGAAAAATTCAAATTAGAGAGGCATTTACAACTCTAGGGAGAAACAAGAGTGTCGAAGGGTGCCAATATGGAAATTCAGCATGAGACGTTCTGCTGGCAAATAACCCGGAAGACAGAAGACCAAACAGGAAGGAGCAAAAATCACTGTCGTTAAAGTAGTTAAACCCCTGTACAGCCTTTGGTTTTTCTCACCCTCTCTCCATCCCAAAGAAGCACGGACTCCTCACCTGTTCATGCCGACCGATTTAAGGAAAAGTCTGCACTTACAGAATCTACCACGGCTGAACAGTAAGCGCTCCAGGCCAGCAGCTGAGCCAGCAGTACCAGTTCTGCTTTAGCCGCGATCTACCTGTGTGAGCTAGCACCACTCACTTAACCTCTCTGAGCGCCACGCCTGAGGGAACTGGACCAAATTCATAACCGCTCGTGTCGCTTGCAGTTTTAAGTCTGTGATTCAAACTCTCCTTAGGTACACCTGAACCACCTCTTAGTATTTCTGAAATTATGGGGGTAGATATTAGAGCAGGCCTCATATTCTATTTGGTAGCTCTATCCCGCCAAAATAAGGTATTAATCGTTCTACCAAAAGAATGAACAGATACTTAAAGAAGTGGACCAGAAAATTAATTTTTAAAAGTCAGATAAAAGTGTTTTCCAGTCTGCTTCAATTTACTAAGCAATTAAACTCCCTCAATTATATGCATTAATTCCCCTCATTAATCCTTTCTATTATCATTTACCAAACATGTATCACATCCTACAGATATGGCAAGAAATGTTGAAAAATATTCATAGGAGAGAAAATATTTAAGACGCCCTCAAATCCCACACACAATGGCCACTCATCAGTCTCCAGGGTCATTCTGGGTAAATGAAACTAAGTTGATACATAAGTATAGAAACCATCAGATGACATTTCAATTTCTTGATCTCTAGTTGGTTTTTCTAGAAGAGAACCCAGGGATATTGTACATTCCTAATCCCACCACAAGCCAGCAGCTGGCAAGTCTCAACCAGGGCTGTGGAATTTGCACGGCACTTTGACAAAATTTTATATGACCCCTCACACTTAACACTTCCAACATGTAGGCCAAGAGAGCAGTGGTTTGGTTTTTCTTTGACTACTTTCACACTATACCAATGTAGTTATTTCTTTTTGCATGGGTGCTTCACATATGGACAGAAAAGCTCCTCAGGTAATATCAACACTCAGTTTCAGAGATATGTTATTAGCCAGTGTCAACCACAAATTCAGTTGAGATTCTAGACAGTGAAGGATTGACATCTTATCACAGCTTAGGAAATCTTTATCTAGACTCAGATGGGATCTCCAAAGACAAATGGCAAACAAACTCATGGGAAATGCTAACACAAACACAAAGGACTCGACTCACTCCCAGAGGCAACACTACACAAAGTCAGATACTAGACGCTGCAGAGACTAGGGGACAGATCACAGAGTTCACTGGCAGAGGGTCATGGAAACATCACCATGGGACACTTAAAAAAAAATGAAATTAGGACCTCTGCATTTTCCAATTCATCAATGGAAATCAGCTGGAAAAGAAAAAGGGGGGGGGGAGAAAAAGAAGGAAGTGTTAGAAAAGGAAATACGAGCGAGCTAAGTGTTAGAAACTTTGTCATTGTATTCTTATCACGGACTCAGGTTGAAGCATCATGACCATCTTAAGAGGCGCAGGCGTTCTCGACACCGGCGCACCTCACCCTGACATCTGCTCTGCAATGTTCTGCTCCGGAACAAACGGGCAGGGTGCTGCCACCCTTTGTTCACATGCCAGGTATCAACCTCGCAGGTCACTTAACCAAGAGCCCAGGACAGCACCTTTGCACTCTCTTGTAGAGAGAACCCTTGAACTGAGCTGTGGGCAAGGGCAAGTTCCCCAATCAAGAACCATATCCTTTCAGAAGAGGATGGCAAGGAGTAGAGTCAAAGGCTAAACACTGATCAACTCAGCTTAGGACAAAATTCTTTCTTTGGACTCATCTTCCCATTCAGTGGGGGAGGCGGGAGTCTGCAGTCCAAATTATCACTGGACTAAATCAGATCCAACTTCAATTTAAGTAGTAAGACCAACATATACCAAGCCCAGAAGCTCCGAATCCTGATACTGTTGATGATTAAAGAGAACAGATTTCCCCTAAGGTGATTAGTGCCTACCCAAGTGATAGTAGTAACAAGTAAATGATTTATTAGCATCAAGTTCAAGAGAAAGAAAAAACAAAAGCACTAATCACCATTATGCTTGTTTGATGATAGATGGATGATCCACAAAATGTACTAAATATTATGTTTCATTAACATTTAGTACATTTTGCAAATTTAAACTCCTATTAGCAACACTGGTAGTTGGAAATGTTAATAGTTTATTCACCTAGAGAAAAGAAGCACCAGTAATTAACAGGGGACTGACAATTCGTATGAAATGAAAACCCTGACATTACTTAAGGTCAAAAACTCTCTAGTAGTATAACAGCTATTATTATTCAGAAGAAAAAAATGGACTTTAAATAAATTGAGGTACACTTTCACATTAATTGTCGGCCTCTGAATTTCTTTCCAAATCCCTGTGACTAATAACTTAAATAAAAAGTAGCTTAATAAAAATCCTACAGTAGATTACAGAGTAGCCAGTATATAAAATAATTACGCTTTCCTTTCAAGCAGGGTCTAAGAGCTTAAAGATGTTCTACGAGTTATAGAGAGATTCAGGTTAAATTTTAGAGACATTTCGCTACAGGAGGTTATTTTTTTTAATGGTTTAATCCGTAAATTAAAAGCAGAGTTTAGTAGGCACTGCACACACAGAATGGTTGCAAAGTCCTGATTTTAAAGTTGCTTAACTTTGAATACATTGGACAGAAAAACACAAGAATCACACAAAAATGTATTCCATCGTTATTTTGGTGATCTTTTGAAATATTCCTTTATTTTACATTTGCCACTCCTTGGGAAATATGGCTGGTCCTTTGCATTTTAGAGACACAATAGTAAAAGAGGACTTATTTAATTCCTAAATGATCATGATTAAATTCTGTGACCATCTTCTTTGTCCAGCCCTTACCTTTCCATCATATGTCATAGTTCTTGGATGGGCACATCTCAGGCAATGAACCAAGACAAGTGGACTGACCACTGGCTTCTCACGGATCTGACTCCTAGGGCCTGACGCAAACCACAGGTGATACCAGAGCCCAGTGGACCAGATCCATGACCATGAAGGCTCAGGACAGGGCAGGGAGGAGAACAGCCCTGGATGTCCCACGAGGGTGTTAGTCATGGGACAAGTTCCACTTAAGAAGCAACTAATAGAAAAATGGCGCCAAGAAGACAGAAACAGCATTCACGCTTGCCCTTGTGTCCCAAGCACGCAGTCCAAAGGACACCTCATTTGTTTTATCGACTAATGCCCACGGGTTCGCCTAAGAAAGGTTATTGCTTTGGGTCTGGGTTCCTTCCACCCTTGAAAGAGTCAGGCTGTCCCATACGTCACGTTTCTTTAGTCAAACAGGGGCAGCCAACACACCATCAAAGGCATTTTCCAAAAGCCTTCGTGAAACTGGACAGAGTGGATACCAGCAACCAAACTGGAAGAAACAGAAATCGTTTAACAGCCTCCACCCCCTTTTAAAGCGAATGGTTAAGGAGCCTTTTCCAGCAGTCAGAGCCTGGGGCCAGAAGCTTGGCACACACGTGCTGCCGGTCAGGAGCTGCTGACGAGCACGGGTTTCCAGAAGGTCTTCCTCGGTGGCAGAGCATTTCCCATACTTGCTTATAGTACTTTCACTTTCAACAAGGGGGACGACAGCTCCAATCAGACTGGAGAGAAATGTCATCCTGCCTCCCAGCCTCTATCTGCTAGGGTATGACTCATCTCTTCACCAGCTGAACAGGGATTTGAGCTACAGCCTAAGAACCTCTTCTCAACTCTGATAACTCTTTGATAGTGACCTCCATCTGCTGCCCTCTTGAAGCCCTGGCTCCGTCACTCTCCACGAGCTTTCTCACAGGCAGTGGTACAACATCTCAGGTCTGCTGTCTCCCGGGGGCCCTGACGGTGTTCTCCCTGTTGGCTCTACTGGGTAGTGAAAGGGAGCAGGGAAGCACACCTCTACACGGCCCCAAAGACCCCGGTGTACTTTTCTGTTCGGCAGCAAACACTCGACCAACTCCTAGTACTTCTACTTTCCATGTTATAAAAAGAAAAACTTCAGAGAAATAAAAGTATAATCACAACTTGAAAAATTCACTGGAGCTGAGACACAGAGTTTACCTTAAGTACCTTGGGTATAGAAAGAAACATATTCTCAAGAAGAGAAAATTGTGGTCTCCACATTTTAAAATCAAGTTCTCTGCCCCAGAGGTGCTAATATATTCACAGCTGGCTAAGGTCCCTTTGGTGGAATTTATTGTATTACGGAGAGTGAATTTCTATAACTAGAGTCATATTTTTAAAACATTTCTTAAATCTCACCTTAAGAAAAATAAACATCTTGTGGAATAAATGGTTATTACTTACTTATTCGCTACGTGTATTCTCTATTACTGCCCACCCCCCGCCTTGTTCTAGTGCAAGACCTACCTAGCTGTCTACACAGGTGTTGTACGGACTGGTCATCTCATTACTTCCCACTTGTACCAGTGTTCTTTGCTTTTATATTTATGAACTCTTTTCTGGCAGGTTTCCTACACAAAATTCCTCCTGAGTTATAAACACTTATTTTCTAATTAAGCGACACTTATTCCAGTTTTAATTTATACATTGTACAAATTTAGAGTGACGTTTAAAAGCCTTGGGTTTGGGGGCAGTGGAGAAAGGTATACCACAAAAAGGACTGCATACCTTTCTGTTTTATTTTTTCTTATCCAAAGACCCTCACACATTAAATTGCTCTAATATTAATGACAGATGTTGCTTAGGTTAGAAAGCAAGATTCTGACACATTTTTACACTTGCAAAAATCTGGCTGTCACCATCCCTTTTGATGAGGACGACTGTGATTTAATTACCAAGGCTTCTTCACAGAGATGAATGAGTTACTGTGTATTTGACAAGTCAGTGATATCAGCACATTTACATGCTAGGAAAATGCTGACAGAAGTGGCTTGAAGACAATGAACACTATTACCTTCAAATGAAGACTGGTGAGATTTAAACTCAGGCCCATGCTTTTTTGCTGGGGGCAGAAAGGAAGAGCAATGGGGCTCTTTTTACCCCACTTGGACCAAAATCGGGGGTGTGAGGGCTGTTCTCTGTACATCATTGCTCACTGCATGTGCTAAGAAGTCTCATGTCCTAGGGATGGTCCATTTCCCAATCTCAACTAGAAAAGGTGACATGTTTGTCCGTCTTCATTCCAGTTAGAACTGGAGGCAGTTTCTTCATACACTGGAAGGATTGTGTAACATCTCACCAGAAAGAAGCAAGTAAACCCACAGGTATGCTTAGCTGGAACCCAAAGTTCAGGAACACACACCTTGATACACAAGAGGCATTTGCATTCTCATTGGGAATTTAAACATACGGAAAATCTTGCTGTTGCTGTTTTTCTGATTATAGATTGTATGGCAAGCAGCCTGTAAGAGACAACTACGTATATATGGCTTTAAGGAGACAGTCATATGATTTAGCTACCTTCAGGGCAGGATAAATAGCTTAAAAAAAAAAAATTTAACCCCCTCAGTGAATATGCCTGAACTAAGGTGGATTTCTAACGGCTCCCACTCCACTTCAATTTAATAGCAAAACCTAGTTTTAACATGAAAATAAAATGCAGTACCTTTTCTCCGTAGCCTCTATCTTTGGTCATCATTTCTCTGAGGGTCTGTAGGACCTTAATGCAGAGTTTCTCCTCATTCTCCTCTAGCAGCTGTTTAGTGTGCTTTATTAACCTGAATGGAGGGGAAAACCACGGATTACAGCCCTGAAACGATCTTTAAATTAAAAAAAAAAAAACACACTTGACAATCAACTTATTGTAACTAGTCATTTAATGAACAAATATTTACCAAGGGCTCCCAGGTTAAACAGGCTTCCGGGCCTTCCCTGCACTAAGAGCAGCCCGTTGGTGTCTCAATAGTGACACCTGCTGGTCGGTAACAGCAAACAGGCTCCCTGGCCACGGGTCGGCCCCACACAGTGGAGAAATGAGATAGAGGATGGAGAACAGACAGGGGCTCCCTCAAACCAGCTCATTTAGGAAGTGCAGCTATTTATCCACTGAGGATTGTCAGTAATGTGGCTAAAATATGCCAGGGGTGTAAAAAAACCTCAGGAGTATGATGGTTGCAGCAAACACACTGTTCTCTTGGTCCAGTCTTATTCTTTGAGGGGCCCAGAAAAATAAGAAACTCAGGCAGAGCCCATGCTCAAGCTAAACAACCAACCAAACTTAGGGTGAAAATCAGATGGAGATTTCTGGTGACGGAACCAATCGTTTCTTCTAGATTTTGCCCCAAGGCACAAACTAACCAACTACAAAGCTGTTAGGAAAAGACTGTGAGGCCCTGGTAGGTGAGAGCTTTTTGAGGGCACAAAGGCCATGGCTTGTTGAGTCTGTACGGCAGCTCATGGTGGGCACCCTATCCACACGTGTTGAATGGAGATGAACAAATGGGCATGCAGTTCAAAGGAGAAATTTTCACCAAAACAAGTGTCAGTAAGTAGGACTGAACCTACACACTTACTTTGGGAAGGTCAGAACAGATCCCTAGCACGGGACCTTGTACTCATCAAAGTCAAAACTCAGGCCAGCCCCTCCTTCTTCAGGAACCAGTGCTGTGTCTGGCCAGTGGGATTCTGCCCCTGAGCTCCGCAGAGAAAGGGGCTGCTTACTTGCAAATGAAGCCACCGCTTTCACACTTTCTTCTGGCATCTGTGTTCTCCGGGAAGAGCAGCTCAGGCCTGTGGAGGACGTCCACCAGCACAGATAACTCGGCCTGCACCAGTGGCCTGAGACGGTCCTCCAGGGCAGAGACGATGTCCTGGAATGGAAGCACAGCCTTGGTGAGCAGCTTGGGCCACAGCTGACTGCAGGAGGGTGAGAACATTCATTTCTGACCTAAAGCATGACCACAGACGAGACTGGGTTAGACTAACCTTAGCACCGTCTGGTATTTGCCTCAAATTATTAGACATTGCCCAACGGTTACCTGAAGCATTAGGCCCTGACACAGAAAACAAAGTGATAACAAGTCATCATTCCCACCCACCCTGTGAGATGGTCCTTATGCTACTTAAGGGATCATTCCACATATTTTAAAATACGATGCAAAAAGGACGTTCGACAACATGGAAAGGTGTCTACAATATGAGTGCAAAAAATGGTCAAACAATAGTATGGACTATATGATCCGCTTCTTATAAACAACATTAATATCTCAAGGATATGCAGCAAACATTATTAAAACATCATTCGTGGTTTTCTCTGGGTGGCGGAACTACGGGTGAGTCTAGTTTTCTTCTATGTATCGGTTCTTGTGAGTATTGTCAAATTACTTCCAATGAGCATGAATTATTCACATAATAAAAAGTCATATAAAAACGAGAACACAAATGAATGAACATGCTGTATCAACATGCTAAATACATGTACCCTGAGAGCATGATGGTCTTCAAATGCAAAACACATAGCTGTAGGAAAGGAAAACAGAGAGAAGTTGAAAGAGCAGCAAAACCAACACAACAAACACCGTATAAAGGCAAATGGCAGAAAACAGATGAGAAATTATCTTCAAAAGATGCTCAAGTCTGCTGTTTGGCTTGCTAACTCAGAACCAAGGCATCGGCATGCTGGCTAAGAAGGACAGAACGCAGCCTACTGGATAAGGAGGAGCCGTTAACCAAGGAGATCTGCATGGAAAGGGCCACTTTCATTGCATTCGTCTCAACTGGGGACCCAAATTTCATAGGCCGAAAATTCATAAAGAATTGGGTGATCCAGACCACCCAATTTCTGGTGATCCAGAAACTAAAACTAAAACTTGTCAATACAAGTTTACTTAATCTTAGATTTAACAAAATCTGTAATCACGCAATAATATTTAGGATGCGTTAAAGAATGCGTGAATGAATCAAACTATTTCTTGCGGGGAGGCGGGGGGACAATTTTCCCAAAAAGTTTGTACGAGTACATTGCCACATCCCTTAATTCAGAGTGACTTGCACACCGCTGTCAAAAAGAGGGCCGCTTTGGCAAAATTCTCTCAGGGTTTTGTCAGTTTCCCTACCAGTTTCCTCTTAGAAAGCACCCAATCTCCCCTTCTTCAAGAGTTACTGGTCCTAACTCTGGCAAAATGTTACTTGCCTCCAGAATTTGCTTGAGATTGAAGGAGTTCTTTGGCATCGTGTTCATGAAATCTTGCATCTTTTGCCAGGTTTGAACTTCACATTGCAATTGATTTGCATTGTATTGTCAAATGTATAACATTCGGCAATCAGGGAAAGACCAACAAACAAGGATGGAGAAGCGATGGGCAGAGGGAGATGCTAGTGTTAAGTGAGGGGGTATGTCTGAATGGGGGTTAATTATATAAGCGCACCCTTTGCAACTTAATGTTCTCACATTATGACAACTTTTGCTGTTCTGGGCAATCTCGTAACTCCAGGGACTCAGACAGACAATAATTCATTAGATAACGAGGATCCCTTTAGCCACTGGCCAAGTCTTTAAAACAAGCACTACCTAAACTTATGTATTTTATTCTATTCCCCAAGAGTATGCACAATAGATCTAAGAAGAGCCCTGGTATGTTTCTGCAGCCACAGATAATTGATTTAGTTTGAGCAGGAGAAAATACGGTGTGTTCATACAGTTATGAGTCTACAATACAATAACTTTCCTCTTTCTAAAACATAGTGGGGTCAGGAAGCACTCCATGAGGAACCAAATTACCTTTGTTTAAGAAGCGGTTCTGTCACAACAAGGCTGAAATTCTTCCCTTGACCTGCGAAGTGCTGCCCACCTCCCCAGCTCCATGGGTTCTGGCCGCACTAACCTTCCTGTGGTCTTTGTACACACATGCTCTCTCCTTCCCTTCCACTCCATTCTTTAAGTAAGTCCTACGGTTTCCTGGTCTCGGTTCCAATGCTACTTCCTCAGCAATGCCTTCCTTGACCACCAGCCCCAGTTCCAGGCAAGATTAACGTCCTCATCAGTGCCTTTCGTAGCACTACTCATTCCTCTGCAGCGTTTGCCCCTCCTGCCATTTTACTTTTATCTGTGTGATGAGTTGATTAACGTTTGTCTCCCTTCCAACACTTGAGAGTCTACGAGGGTTAAGGTTACTTCTGGTTTTGGTCATTGTATCCCCCGTGCCTAGGGTGGGGCTGATGAATGAAACAGTGAATTCATTCGTCTTTAGGTAACTTATGTAACCTTCAGAGGTTCATTTACTTCACCAAATGATAATAATTACTACAGTCATAACAATAATAATAGTAATAATAATTAGAAGAGCAGCTCCCTGATCAAGTGCTCACTACATGCCAGGCTCTGTTCTGTGTGCTTTATGTGTATTGTATTTTCCAAAGATGGCCATCACAGTATAAACTATCTTGCACGCTCTTCTTACAATGAGTCACTGACATCCCTTCCATCAAATGGGGGTCCATGTCCTCTCCCCTTGAACCTAAATGGACATATGTCACTGCCTTGACCAAGAGAATATGACAGAAGGGGTGCTATGTGATTTCTGAAGCCAGGTCATTAAGGCAAAACAGCTTTTACTTATCTCTCTCAAGAGAGACTTATTTTGGGACCCAGCTGCCATGTTGTGAGGAAGCCCAGACCACATGGGGAGACAATGTGTAGATATTTTAGGTGACAGCTGAGGTCCCAGCTGACAGTCAGTATCAACTGCCCAACATGTGAGTGAGAGAGATTTCAAGATGAGTCCAAACAGAACCACCATCTGATTGCAACTGCATGAAAGGACTCAAGGAAGAAATACCTCACTGAGCCCAGTAACCTCCAACACTAAAAGAGCATAAAACAATCGCTGTTGTCCTTTGTTAGGCAGGCAAAGATAACCGCAACATCTTGACTCTCTTAATCTTCATATCAACCCCGTGACGCAGGCGTTACTATTATACTATTTTACAAGTTAGGAAACTGGAGAAGTTAAGTAACTTTCCCAAGGTTATGCACTTCTAAGCAGCAGAGCCACAATTTGAACCCAGGCACTGTCCTGAGATCACGCTCTTCACGACTGCACCATTGCACTGAGCTCATCTGAAGGATCTGTGATTCTCCAACTGTGGTCCAGGTACCATCTGTGAGAAAATCACCTGGGGTGCTTGTTCAAAGGAAGATGTTAATATTAAGATGTATGTTTAAGTGTTTAACATCATCTAATTCTCACTACTCTCCCTTTTAACAAAGGGAGAGCACATTTCTTCATAGGTACTAAGAAAAAAAAAAAGAGCATATCCTAGCTAGAATTTAATAACACTTTTATTTTCATTTCGCTCATTTTGATATAAAACTCCTCTCTCAAGTCATGATTACACTTGTTTACCTACTAATTCAAGAGGCTAAAATCCCAAGGTGATGAACAAAAAGGAGCTGTTATGCCCTTATTCTAAGCATCTTCTTCTAACACTGATGTACTCCTTCCTAATAAGAGAGGAGGGACTTCTTCATAAAGAGATCTGTAAATCAATGAATAACCTCTAAAGACCATGACTTTGTCAGGAGCTTTTCTGGTCCCAAGTAGCTCTGCACTCCTAGCCCCACAAACATCATTGCATTCGACTGTCCACTCACCATACTGTGGCCAACCCTGGATTTTCTCTGGCTTCAGGAAGCACTTCTGTGTGGGGAGCCGTCTTAGGCCAGGCTAAGGATCGCTTCTGTCAGCACGGGGCATTACCTGCAATCGCTCGATGATATTCCGGTAGTCTCTGGAAGCTGCCAGGACAGAGTCTCTGCGAGCTGCATTGCGGGCCGTCAGCCGCCAGTTCATGGCAGTTTTCTGCACGATGTTGTGGGACTTGAGGAAGAGGTTGTTGACCTGGCTGTCCAGGTCCACAGGGATGGCAATGGCCCGGCTCTTGGCTGTACAGGAGAAAGGGGACTCGTGAGCCTACAATTTTGATGGGAGACACCCTAGAGACAGACAACTCCCCCCCACCATCCAGCAGGCAGATGTTTCCACGCCTATAACATGAGTGTGGACATGGAGTAGCTCAACTGAACTTCATAATCTGTTAGGTCGGGTTTTCCAATGTGAATTCTGAGGGGCAGCAGCTCTGAGAGAATTTATAATGCTCCAAGGTCATACGGTTCAGGTAACTCAAAGTCGAAGTTCAAGGGGCTTCCACAATGAATAGCTTCTTAGGGTCTCAGATGTGTTCAGACATTTTAAGAATTATCAAGACAGGCAACTCAGTTGGCCAGTAAACTGTTTTTCTAAAAATCCTCCAGTTTGGTATCCTTTCAACAATCTACAAAATGCTGTGTCAAGCCAAACAAAGTACAAAAGATAATATTTACAATGACATAAGCTAGTCTTTCCATATAGGCTCTTGTATTTTTTTTTTTTTACTTCCTTCAAAAAAGGACAATTCCAGTCCCATCATGAGAAAAACATTAGTCAAATCCACAGTGGGGTATACTGCAATAAAGTTGTTAAAAAAAAGTAACCCGATGAGCAAGGAAAAAAAGAAAAAACCCACAATGGGGGACATTCTACAGACACCTGACTAGGACATCTCAAGATTGTCAAGGTCACAGAAAATAAGGAAGGTCTGAGAAACTGTCACAGACCACAGGAGACTGGGGAGGCATGACAACTAAATGCAATGTAGTAGCCTACACTGAATCCTGGAGCAGAAAAAGGACAATAGTGGGGAAAAGTGGTGAAAACCAAATCAAGTCTGGAAGTTTAGTTCATAGCAATAGGCCAATGTCAGCTTCTTAGTTTTGACAAACGTAGCTGGTAATGGAAGATGTTGACAGCGGGGGAAACTGGGTGAGGGATATATGGGAACTCTTGTGTCATCTTGGCCACTTTCTTATAAATCTAAAATGACTGCAAAATAAAACAGTTAACTTAAGAAAGGAAAATAACTAGACGAACAATCCTTTTTTCCATACGCAAAATCCAACAACATGGAAAAAACTAAGACAACTGTTCCTTCTCTTCAAAACTTCATACCAGTAGAAGCAAAAAAAGTGCTGGGGTTAATGGGTTGTACAGTTTTCATGCTCTGCTGTTTCACAAATACCAGCCCTCCTTGCCTTTCCTCATCACGGCCAAGACTATGAAAACATTTCCTCTCTCTGATGATTACTGGGCTAGGAACTCAGAGATCTGCCCAAGTTTTAACCAACAACCTTAAGTTGCAGGATCATACATGGGCAGAATTTAGGGCTATCTGGGGAGCCCATCTCAGAACCCTATTTGAGAGATATCACACCACGAACCTATAATCTGTTACGTACACACTTTCAAAAGCCTAATCTCTTTCTGTGAAATAGTACCACGTAAATAATAAAAAGACACGAATACCTTCCATATGAGTATAAAGGAAACCAGGCAGGGACGACTGAAATCGGGCAATGAGCCCCAGTAAACACAATCTATACTTGCTGGACAGCTACTCAACAGTGCTAAGAGCCCCGCTTGTCTTTTCTGGTGTCTGAAGAGATCTTAATAGCTACTAGAGAGAGACAACCCTTCTCAATTTAGGCAGGAAGATTATCCCTTTGCATTGCATAGCATGTATGGGGAGGGGGTGGAACAGGGCAAAGCAACAGAGTCTGACAAGCTCCGGGTGAAGGGAACAGTAATGGTTGTAACTTCCTTTCAAAGCGGCCTAAGAGAGGTGATACAAGGTTGGGGGGAGGGAATGGAGAAGCATTTATCATCAAGAGGCAGAAGAGAGCAGTGCGCCATTTCTGAGAAAGGGCGTTCCACAGGATTGGACATGTGCTTTGCACGAAAAAAAGTTTCCATGTGGTCAAATATGTTTACCGGATTAAACAAATCACTTTCTTGAACAAGGGGCTTCCCAGGGCCTTGAATAAACTTGAGCTCTGTGACTTGCCAAGAGTTGCCTAACATTTAACCGTGGAATCTTGTTTTTCAAAGCCTATCTTTCTTTGGGACTTGCTGGCTCTGGACTTTGGCAGGTGCTGGCTTGGAAAGATGAAAAGGAGGTTTAAGAATCAAGAAGATCTCAGTTCCAGTTCTGGCTGTGCAGCCTCCCGGGTGCGGAAGCCTCACAGAGCTTTAGAGCCACTGCTCCATCCAAGGTGGCCTTTATTACCACTGGGCAATGCATATTCATCATGTTAAATCCAACCTGAGTTGGTGTCTTACCTACATCAGAGAGCACCCGAATGCAGCTCTCCACTGAGGCCTTCTGGCTCGGCATGAGCCAGTTGCAGTGGTAAACCCTGAACACACCTTGCAGCAGCTGCACAAAGACGGGCTGGCGAGTCTGCAAGAAAGAGAAGCCAAGAGGAAGGCGACATGAAGACTTTTATTTGTGACCGATTGATACGCTGGTCAGAAACAGACACTGCCTTGAACCACGGGTTCATGGACCCTTATGCAAGAGTGGGAAGGGGTGACCAGTGATGAGCTGCATTCCAGAAGTGGCCTGGCCAAGGGAGAAAAAGTCAGAAGCATTTTAAGGCAATGCACAAACTTCATGCTAAGTCTGACCACCAGAAGGCGAAGCAGAATATCACAGCCTGAAAACAGGTATTCTTGCCTAGCTACCAACTGGCTGTATGACTGTAGGCAAATCACTTTAGTTCTCTGAGCTTTAACTTCGTGCAATATATAAAATACAGGGATTGAGGCCAATGAACCCCCAAAGTTGTTTCCAGATGTTATATTCCATGAGTAGAACCTATATATATATATATATATATATATATATACTTTTTTTTTTTTTTTTGTGGTACGCGGGCCTCTCACTGTTGTGGCCTCTCCCGTTGCAGAGCACAGGCTCCGGACACGCAGGCTCAGCGGCCATGGCTCACGGGCCCAGCCGCTCCGCGGCATGTGGGATCTTCCCAGACCAGGGCACGAACCCGCATCCCCTGCATCGGCAGGCGGACTCTCAACCACTGCGCCATAGAACCAGGGGAGCCATAGAACCTATAGTTTTAATCAGCATAAACAAACTGGTTAGTGAATCTCACCTAGAATGCTCCTTACTTCTTTATTTCTGGCCGTGTCTTCAATGACATAAGGAGAAGCTAGTTCTCATGGTTACTCTTCACAAGTGTTCATTTACTACAGATCAGTACTTGCAAGTTAACTACAGAGTAGGATTTATTCCTCTCTAGGATGGTATAAATTTGTACTCATTTTAAAATAAAGGAACTCAAACTACGACTTAATCAATTTGACATTGACTTCCTAAGTGCATTTGCAAATTATAATTTTGGCCTTCATTCAAAGCTACCTGGACCAGAGTAACATTAGACCTGCAAGGCAAAGGTCACTGTGTATGGTAAGCTACTCCACTGGTCTTTAATTTTTAGGAGAAAGTACTTGCAGATCCCTTCCGAAAAACAGGAGGAGTTAATACAGCAACGAAAAAAAGTACAGAAAAAACTCTAGAGAAGTTTCTTAGATAAAAGAACAACAATTGAAAAGTGCTAGGGGAAAGGAAATTTATTGTAAGAAATTAAAACAGGTTATGATATCACTTATATGTGGAATCTAAAAAAAATGATACAAATGAACTTATTTACAAAACAGAAATAGACTCACAGACATAGAAACAAACTTACGGTTACCAAAGAGGAAAGTGGGGAGGGATAAATTAGGAGTTTGGGAATAAACTATACACACTACTATATGTAAAGTAGATAACCAACAAGGACCTACTGTATAGCAGAGGCAACTATACTCAGTATCTTGTAATAACCTATAATGGAAAAGAATTTTAAAAAGAATACGTGTGTGTGTGTGTGTGTGTGTGTGTGTCCGTGTGTGTGTGTGTGTGTGTGTAGAACTGAATCACTTTGCTGTACACCTGCAACTAACACAACACTGTAAATCAACTATATTTCAATTAAAATTTTTTAAAATAAAACAGGTTAATAAAAATTCAGAACCTCCTCTATAAACGCCATTCAGATAACTTTCACTTATTAAGTACCACACACTTCACTTAAGAGCTCACTGGGGCCTTGGTAAGTATCCTATGACAGAGGAGTTACCTTAATAACACAAATGAAAAACAAAAGCTCAGAAAGGTTAAAATAAAGCATCCAAAAGAACGAAGTGATGGCCAAGCAGTGACTCATCGTCAGGGCTCTCTGATGCCCCAAATCTGTGCTCTTTCTACTAAGTTCACCTACAAACCAGAATCTCATTACTTTCTTGAGGGAGTACTTTCTGTTCTGCACCTCACAGCCCACCAAGACAGTCATCTGTGTTACTAATAGAGAACAGGAACACAGGAAGCCTGAGAAGCCCTGATACTGAGCTCCTGAGCCCAATGGGTCCACTGAGAGCAGCTATCTATTGAGAACACTTCTTCCCTGCCTGTCCCTGTGCTGAGTGCTTTACACACACCTCATCTGACCAACCCCTGACCCCGTGAAGTAAGCAGTGGTATCAGCACCCACCCTACTGGCTAATGTGCGTGGAGTTGGGATGGGAACTCAATGGCCTAACTCAAAGAAAACGAATCCTTCGACTAAATGAATTCAATTGAACCAGTATTTATTGAGCATCTGCTCTATTCCCATCTGGCCTCTGAATAAACAAAAGACGAATAAATCGGCCAGAGGAGCTGCTTCTTAATTATCCATTTTAATGGACAACCTGGGGGCATCAGCTCACGCGACCTCTTGGGCTAATGAACATGGCTGCCCATCACCTTCTTCCTGAGATTCTTCCCTGCTTAGTTCTTAAGGCTCTGCGTTGCTCGTGAATCCCATTCTGACTGTAAGATAACCCCTTGATCTTCCTCTGGTCTCTTTAACAAACTGTCCTTAATTATCTGTGCTCTGCCCAGGTCCCTTCTAGTCAACCCCTTCATTTTCCCAGCTGAGACTTGAACTAGCCAATGTCTATAATTGGACTTTACCACTTCCCTCTCCTGAGTCTCCCTGATTCATTTAACTCACTCAACAAATGAACATGTACCAGGGGCCAGGCACAGTGCTCGAGATAGAACAGTATCTGAGACACCTCTCTGCCCTTCCCACTGTAGCTTGCCGTCTAGCAGGACACAGTACAAACTGCCAATTATTAAGCACCTACTGTGTACCAGGCACTATGCTATATTTTCATAAACATTAACTCTAATTCTCACAATAATCTGCAGGGTTGATACTATAACCCTGTTATAGTAAGAAATGGGGTTCTGAAGTTTCAACATCTACCCAAGTTCACAGAGCTGGGAAGGGGTGGAGTGAGGATTGGAACCCAGCTCTGACCTGCTATAAAAGCCTCCAAAGTTCTGTTGCTGCTCCCGGATCCCACATTTCCAGCTGCCTCACGGACATTCCACTGGCACCTTAAATGCAGCACAGCCCAATCCCAGGCCACCATTTTCCTCCCTCACAAATGTGGGTTAAAAGAAGGGAAGGAAGGAAACAAAACCAGGAAGGAAGGAAGGACGAAGGTACAAATCTACCTGGGGAGCAAGACATAGGCTTTTCAACAGATAAAGTAAGACATGTTAGGACAGCTTCAAAAATAGTATTCCTTGAAAATAAATATTCTAGAAATCCAGCTTGGACTTTGTATTTTAAATATGCTTAGACAAGCGCTTCCCTGGTGGAGCAGTGGTTGAGAGTCCGCCTGCCGATGCAGGGGACGCGGGTTCGTGCCCCGGTCCGGGAAGATCCCACATACTGTGGAGCGGCTGGGCCCGTGAGCCATGGCCGCTGAGCCTGTGCGTCCGGAGCTTGTGCTCCGCAATAGGAGAGACCACAACAGTGAGAGGCCCGCGTACCAAAAAACAAAAACAAAACAAAAAACAAACAAACAAACAAAACATATGCTTAGACAACCTGGGCCTTGCTAGGGACTTACATAACATTTATGTTGAAGATTTATTTCTCTGACCACTCCTGTCAATTGGCTTAAAACTGGTTTCAGAGCAAGGCAGTGGAAGGAGACAGCAGGGGGACCAAGATGAAAAACCAAAAATACAAATTCCTGTTTAATAGTTTCCATTAAATTAATTTGATTGGTTTACTCTGACATTTGGTTTTGCAATACTGTTTCACAATCTCTAGGAGAATGGGTATTGCCATAGCAATTGCCACTATGCAAGTCCAACCTGACTAACCAAAGCAGCTGGCTCTGTAGAACAGCACTTGGTAAGGAGCACGTTCTGGCCTCCAGCAGCTCATGTGCTTGGGATCTAACAAGTTCCTGTTGCCCAGTTACACAAAAACTATGTACAGATATTCTAAAAGTCGCATTCTAACTTTATGATACTTTAGAGCAGGGGTCCCCAACCCCCGGGCCACGGACCGGTACCTGTCCCCGGCCTGTCAGGCACAGGGCCGCACGGCAGGAGGTGAGCGGCGGCAAGCCAGCGAAGCTTCATCTGTGGCTCCCCGTCGCTCCCATTACCGCCTGAACCATTCCAACCCCCCACCCCGTGGAAAAACTGTCTTCCACGAAACCAGTCCCTGGTGCCAAAAAGGTTGGGGAGCGCTGCTTTAGAGACAACTAAAAGCTAGCAGTGAAGCTCAATTAAATAGAAGGTTACCAACAGTCCCTAAGAAAACATATCTTACTAAAAGTTCCGTAATTCAAGTTTCAGAGTCAGACAGGCCTGGGTTGAAATCATGGTTTTGCCAGTTAGTAGTTGTGACCATGGCTGAGCATGGTGATTAAATCCTCTGAGCCTCATTTTGCTCAGCTGCAAAATGGGGCTAATACCACCTGTACTAAGCTAATATGAACTCCTTTATATAGGATATGGAATATAGCAATATCTAATAAATGTACCAGTGATATTATACTGACCATGAATCACTCTTCTCTTGGAGAATTTACCTTAAGATTATTTGTCTACGCTCCAACCACCCTAGGCCACCCATTAACCCCAGGACAGCCTCCATTTATTTGCATGACAAGGATGGTGACTCTTGCTCTTCTGACCACCCGAGACCAAGTCTTGCTTTCGTTCTGCAGGCTGTACACACAGACCTGCAGCAAGACTCCCACAGCCACGGACCCAGACGTCAGTTCTAAAAAGAAGAGCGATTTTTCCAAGTGAAAGAATAATAAAAACACCTCCCAGATCCTTTGGAACTCTAACTACACTGACAATCAGCACGCAGGGCTGCTGCACTGCACGACTCCAGGGGACTCCATGAGAGCAGCACGTGCTGGGGCTGGTGTAACGTGGCAGCCCTGCTGTCAAGGCTAAAGGACTTCTCACTCCCACCTGCCACGTACCCCTTCTGGTGAACTCTAGGCACACACTTCAAGTTAAAATGGAGATTTCCAGACATATTTTTAAAAAGTGTTAATAACACGCTAGCATTTATTTGAAAGTTGCTTCTCTTTCTAAGATTGGAGGTAAGGAATCAACAAGATTAAAGGGGAGGGGGAGGGAAGAAGGCATTTTAAGGAGAAAATCAACAACCAGCAGAACCATCTGGTACAGAAAATCATTCTCAGGTACTTGATTATCCAAGGGATCCTGTAAAAACCACTCTTCACAAAGAGAAAAGCATCTGCAGCAATGCTTTGCAGAGCGGCTCATCTACAGCCGCTCAGTCCCGAATCCGCACCAGCTCCAGCTGCCAAATATCTATTGTGAATACCCTGCATCTATCAATACATTTGTATTTCCTACCTGCAAAGTCGTACTCTGGTCTGAGAAGGGAGAGCTGAAGAACGTGGTAACGATGCTCATGACAATCTCGGTGACATACCTCTCCAAAACTGAGTCTGCATGCTTCCTGTCACTTGTGTTGTTACAGGCCTGGAGGACAAATGGACACTTTAGACATTATACCAAAACCTGCACACCAGTTGTAAAATTAAGAAATCTGTGACTACTCCTGCTAATTACCCTTAACAAAGGAAAAGGAAAAGCCTGCAAGTCAGTACTTCTCCCCTTAAGAGACAGCAATGATAAAAAAAATAAATCATGGAAGAAGAGAAACAGATCAACTTGGATATCATGGTGTGGCATCACAGAACATGAAAATTGGTGTGGGACCTACAAGGCCATCGCTTCCCAATTCCTACCAACTTGCGGCAAATCTAAAACCCAAAAGGTGGTAAGAGGCATCATAACTACAATTGTCTACATTGTCCCTAAAAGTAAACTGTTTAAGCCATTCATCTTCTCTAGGCCAGAGTTTCCCAAAGCATATAATTAAGATCCTGAATCAAATATTACCACTGAGGACCACTGTGCATGATATTCTCCAAACCTAGAACACTCTTCCATTCAATCAAAATTCTGCTGATATGCAGTACTGTTGAAAATAGTGGCCTGTGACTCAGGATAACTGTATACGTTTTCAGGTGAAGAGAGACTTCAGATTTCACCTGGACTCTACATAATTTCGCTGTGTAGAATAAGATTAGAGATTTATCAACAGAAGAACAGGTTTTAAAAATTCATTTTATTAAATCAAGTCTTATTACCAAATTCATTAGCCCTCTAATTTGAGATATAAAATTGTATATAATAAAAAATTATGAAGTAAGGGGTAAAACAATCAAATTTTATTAGCTATCATGCTCTGAGCCCAGTGATGAGCAGTTTGTGGACACATCCAGAGAATGAAGGTGGCAACAGATTTTACAGCATTTTTGAACAATTTAAGGCAGGGGTCAGCCAAGTTAAGTGCTACTGGCTGTTTTTATAAATAAAGTTTTATTGGAACCCAGCCATGCCCATCTGTTTACCGACTGCTATGGCTGCTCTCATGCTAGCAGGGCAGAGTTGTAGTTGTGACAGAGACTGCATGGCCCACAAAGCCAAACATGATTACCATCTGGACCTTCACAGAAAACTTGTCAGAGTCCTGATTTAAAGGGGCAAAGGAGGCCTGCCATTTCAAGCCTGAACCCCCAGATTTATGGGATTAAAAGACTAGGAAGAATTTGAGATAAAAATATATACATATTTAAATAATACATCAATATATATATATATCTGTGACACCAACACCCGGGTATTATTAAACATAGTCCTTCATTACAAGGAGAGTAAGTTCTTTCAGGCTCCTTGTCTCACACTGGGAATTGTACAGTCAGGAGAAAATACCACATTCTAGCGTTCTCCAATGCACCTTTTTTTTTTCTTTTTAGCATCACAACGTTTCTGAAATTGGTATTCATCTCACAATCATTCTCTCAAGGACTGAATTACTTTCCCCCCACGCGCCCTCCCCCCGAACCCTACCACCACAAAACTCATATGAAATCCATAAAGCGCCTTGTGAGGTCGCAGTCCCATAGCTTTAGAACCAATATTAAGCTCAGCGCAAAACCAAACCAAGAGTACTGAAGCCCACACCGAAGGCTGGGTCAGGAAAGCAATAGACGGAAAGTGACATGCTTTGCAGGATGCTCGACACCAGACTGTAGGAGATATCATAAATGCTCACACTCAGGAAGGTGTCCTTTGAGGAAAGACTTATTCTCAAAGAAACGAAAAGTTTATAAATTTGAGTTTAGTATGTCCCAGGTTATCATTCACAAATCAACCCATAAAGGATGAGATGACAACCAGAAATAATCTACCTTACCTGAAGCTTGACGAGTAAAATCTATTCTCAGCTAGGAGTAAAAGGGTCAAGAGAAACGAGACATGTGGAAAGACGAGAGCCAGGTGCCTCCTTGTGCCACAAATCAGCGAGGTGAAATTACGTGACTGCGTCCTTACATCTGCACAGGGTGACCCAGACACACACGTACCCCCTTACCCTGCCTCCTTAGCTCCAGAAAGACTTACCCTGCAGATGTCCACAAGGAAATTCTCAAACAATTTCCACATGTGATTACTGGTATAAATCTCCTTCATTTCCACCTCCGTATCCACATAGCAGTGATTCAGGAAGTTAATGTACGCAATTTTAACCTGGAAGAGAGAAACAGGCTTTTCTCAAAAACCAACTTCGTACATGCAGGATTGATTAGTTCCCTCATTTTAATAGTGACAAGGATGGACCATGATGGTCATTCCATTTTTCCCTGCACGCTTTAACTTCTCTGATTTTTTGATATTCAAAATTCACTATTATAAAATTCAAAAACAAAGCTTTTGGAAGAGAATATGTTCATGACCTCAAGGTAAAGAATGGAACAAGGGCTTCCCTGGTGGCGCAGTGGTTGAGAGTCCGCCTGCCGATGCAGGGGACATGGGTTCATGCCCCGGTCCGGGAAGATCCCACATGCCGTGGAGCGGCTGGGCCCGTGAGCCATGGCCGCTGAGCCTGCGCGTCCGGAGCCTGTGCTCCGCAACGGGAGAGGCCACAACAGTGAGAGGCCCGCGTACCACAAGAAACAAACAAAAAAAAAGAATGGAACAAAAAACACTGATCAGAGAAGAGAAGATGGACACGTTTCACTACATTAAAGTTAAGAATTTCTGGGACACCCATGGTGGGTCCAGTGGTTAACACTCCGTGCTTCCACTGCAGGGGGCATGGGTTCGATCCCTCATCAAGGAACTAAGAAAAAAAAAAAAAGAATATCTATGAAATGGCACTGTTACAAGAGTTAAATGACACGATTTGGAAGAAGCTGTTTGCAATGCATATCCCCACAGAGAATTCCTACAGATCTGTGCGTATACAATGGCCACGCCAAAGGAAAAACAGGCAAAAAACCGGATCTGCTATTTACTTAAAGGAATATCAAATCTCAAAAACAACACATGGAAAGGGATTGAATCTCATTTAGGAATCAAGCGGATAGAAATTAAAACCACTATGAGATATCACTATACACCCACCAGATTGAAAACAAATATATACTAATAAAGGGTCTGATAATAGCAAGGGTTGGCAGGGTCTGGGAGCAACAGGAGCTCTGGGGGAGGGGTGGCCACTGGAGTAACTGCTGGAAACCACTTCACATTATCAAGTCAAAGGGAAGAAATGCACCTTGTATGATCCAGCACTTCTAAGTATACCCCCTGCAGAGATGTGTACACGTGTGGGCCAGGACACACGCACTGGTCCTAACAGCCAAAAAGCAAAAATAACCCAAATGAGCATCAACAGACGTACAGAAAATCATATTGTGGGACAATGACACAGAGCAATGCTCCAAAGCAAAGGAAATGAATACAGGTGTGTTATTTCAGGATGGATGAATCCTAACACCACACGGCGGTACAGGAAAAGTCACAAAATAGTGCATAAAGGAAGTTCAAAAGTGGGCAAAACTGAATTATACTGTTTAGGGATGTACAAAGAAAACTACATAAGAGCCACGTCACAACTATGCCTCCATGAGGGAGCCCTCTGGGGGAGGCTGGGGACTGGAAAAGGACACAGGTGGGGAATGAGGCACATTTCCTGACCTGGGTGGTGGTTACACAGCCGCTACCTTTGTAATTATTCTTATACTGCACAAGTCACGTTTATGTACTCTTCTGTACTTAGGTTGTATTTCAAACAAACATGGGCAAAAAAACAAGCTATTATACCTCACTTATGCATAATAAGAGAATGCAAAGTACAACTGTATCGAAATACCACATCCATATATCAGGGATATGAGAATCCAAATATTTGATAATATACTGTATAAACCAGACTGTGAGAAAAATATAGTATTTTATTTCCTTCTTCTTCTTATTATCACATTATATAATAAGCTGGCTCAACATTCATGGAAGACAATTATGGTACATCTGTACAATGAAATTTTATACAACTATAAAAAAGGAATGCAGAATCTCTTTACGGACTGATATGAAAAAAAGAATGTACCTGGAATGTCACCTTTTGTGTTAAAGGGGGGGGGGGGGCGGAGAATAAAGTATATATAAATGTTTTTATGCAAAACTCCGGAAGGATACACAAGAACCTAATAAATAATTTTCTGAGGGGTGTGGGGAACAGGTAAAGATTTTTCATAGTTTACTCCTTTATGGTCTTTGCTATTTGAATTTTTCTAAATGTATTAACTTTTCCAAACATTAATCTAAAAACAGTGCATATATTTAATATATACTACATATGCTATATATATATAAATGTATGTATATTTAGTTTAAAATATAAACTAAGAGTATATATTTCAAAACATACAAAGATAAAATATATACTGTATGATCCATTTTTTGTTAGTAGCTAATGTATATGAATAGGGAAACAGAAAGCTAGAAGAATTTACTTCAAAAACCTAAGAGGTATTTATTATGGGCAGTGAAATGGTAGATTACTTTCATTTTCTTATTGGTTACCTGTAGTTCCTGAATATTTTATAGTCGACATTCATTATTTTTGCAATACAAGTTTTTGTTTTAAAGAATACACTTAACAGAGTTAAGTTTTACATTGGTGTGAACTGTATCTCAATGCACCGTTCTTCTCATTTCTGAGAAGTTCATTCAGGTCAATGCTCTTTGCTCAACACGTGGAATCATTCATTACACAGAGCTGAAGCCCTCCAGCAGTTTCCCATTCTTCTTCAAGGAGACAGACGGAAAAATTTACTCCCCCATCATTCCTCTAACCCAAAACCAATGCTCAAGAAGATGCTGTTTCAGCCAATGCAAATCTCACAACAAAATGAGCTGCAGGTGTCAAAACTGTGAGGTCCCACCTAGGTCAGCGGAAGACTCCCATCCAGCCACAGCCCCACATGCCACGAGGAGAGACATGAGCAGGGCCCACCCATCCTGGGGATAGAGTCGCTCACCTCGGGGATGCAGTCCTCGTGGGTCACCACACGGACAATGTCATCCAGCGGGAGCAGGGAGTTGCACTTGATCTCCGTGTAGACGTTCTTGCCCTCTGTGCACACGGCCAAGAGCTCGACCAGGTGGATGTGGTACATGAGAGGGCTGTTCTCATCCATCCGGTCCCGTTCCGACCTCATCATCTGGATCAGAGTCTGGAAAGAGGCTCTGTCGTTGTAGAATACGAGGACATCCTCTCCTGAATTAACCAGCTATAATCAAAAGAACAAGACTTGCTTATAGCACAAGTTTGCAGGGATGGGGGAAGCATTAAACAAACAAATCTATTCACAAAGAAAGAGATGTTCTGTTAGCATTGACCTTCCAAAACCAGTAGCACCTGTACTACTGAACTCACCTAGATTTCATTCATTTATTACTAAACAACTACAAATCTTCAGCAGCATCATTTTCATTCACAGATATAAAAATATCACAACAGTCCTAAAAAACTATCAGAGGAAGAGAAAGTCTACATACCAGCATTCAGGTATCTGGTAAAAATGCAGATTTCAACCTTGCACTTGTATTTCCAAACTAATCATTAGGCAATGATTTTTGTTTTTAAAAATGTTTCCATCTCCTTTTCATGCCTTATAAGTACTCTTCTTACAACTCTTTCACACGCTGCCTTATTTCTTCACAATCACAAATTATCCAATCCTAATTAAGATACGCCTTCCTTTCAACACTCAAAGAGTCAAGGCATTCCTATTCGTAACTTGTCTCCCGGGGACTGGGGCTTTTCATAACTCTACTTAAGAATTAATCAATTTCACCACTGCATGAAATACAAAAGATCCAAAAAGGGCCAGCACAGAAGTCAAAATAAATATGGTCAATATTATTTACTTAATAATAACTAACCTTTATGAACTCTGATTATGTGCCAGATACCATGATTACTTACAACAGCGACTAGAGTAGCACAGCAGACTTCCAATAAACGGTAGCTATTATTGTCATCATTATCTGATTTAACCTGCCTATCAGCTCCTCAAGTGAATACCGCCATGCCTTCATTTACAGAAACCCACACTGAGTGTTTGAGAAGTCAAATAACACATCCCGAATCACACAGCCAGGGACATGGTACAGCCAACATTCGCAACCCAGGTCGAGCCAACACTTTTAATGACACTACGCCACCTTTCACTGAAATCATATATGTAGATAAGATTATAAACCCAAGTGTTAAGTGGATTTACTTGAGATTCCTTTTTTTTTTTTTTTTTTAAAGGTGGAAGGATGGATGAAACCAAGCATATGCAGACGCCAAAGTTGTGGGAGTGACAGAGGACCTTCCTGGCCAGACAGCATACATGGGACACAGACGTCCCACAGAGAACCAAGGGTGACTTTGCCCCAATTCCACTGACCAGCTTCTCCTTGAGAATCATCAAGCAACAATTTTTCCAGCTAATTAATTTGGTGAATAATTTTTTTAAAAAAAAGTCATATAATCTACAAGAAAGGATGCTCTGGCTCAAAAGGTTCTACCCACATTTAACCTCCACCCACTCTATTTTGGTTCAGGATTCCTGGGGGTGTTTTTCCCTCTCAGAAGAATCCAAGCCAATGATCCTTAAAATAAATAGAATTATTGCTACAAAATCCTAGATCAGACTCTCGCCTGTATCTATAGCTTAAGCTCACAAACACATGATTACACACACTTACACACACACACACACACACACAATTACTTTCTGTCCCTTCCTATGGCTCCTGGACAGGGTGCCAGTTCATACCGATAAAAATAAATAATTTTTAAGCTCCTACAGAACACCAGAGGAAGATATATAGAAATCCACAGTTGTCACCTCAGCCATGACCATGTCCTGGCACTTTTTGATGAATTTCCCTTCGGCCTTGACGATCGTCTGCAAGAACTTGATGTACTGGACATTTCGACCGTGAGTCTCGATGCAGTGAACAAAGTGCTGGACGACTCTCTCGTTGATCTCACTACACAGCTGGAAATTGTTCATGAAGATGTGCTGCATCGTGACCGCCTCCAGGATCTGGCACAAGAGTGAGGGCGGGGGCACAGGCACATGGTCAAAGGAAGGCCAGAGCAGAGGACCAAGTGAGAAAAAGAAGAGTCCACGACAAACACAGAGAGGGGGGCATTTAACCCCGTGAAAGCATCTTTCTCCGTGCTCGCTTCTGTACCGTCTTCCTTTTTACTCAACTTTTTCAATAAACACATAGGGCACTAAACTCATCATTAGTTTTCTGCTGAATGAATTCCAGAGGGACCATCAGCACCCAGATCAAGAAATAAAACAGGCTGCCTTTATGGTCCACCCCCCACGTTTACCACTATTTTGACTTGCACAACCATAGATTTGTTTTGCCTGTTCTTGAACCTCATGCATCCTCTTCTACCTGGCTTCTTTTGTTCAACGTTACTTTTGCATGTTGTCATCCACGTTGTTGCATGTATTACTAGTTTGTTTCTTGTCACCGCTATGTACATTCCATTGCATGACTATACCACAATGTATTGATCTGTTCTATTGTTGATGGGCATCTGTGGGAGTACCTAATTTTAAGAGTAAGTAGTTACACAATTCTTACGACAAATACGATGAACAGTATTCATATAGTGAACGAATAATGAACAGTGAACAGTGCCGCTCTGAACATTCTTCTCAATGTCTTCTGATAAACACAATGTATGCGTCTCTGTTGGCTTTATACCCAAGAGTCGAACTGTTGGGTTGCAGAGTTTAAATATGTTTGGCTTCGGAAGATACTTCCAAACAGCTTTCAAAGATGTTACCAATTTACATTCTACATTACAGCTACTCTGTATCCTTGCCAACACTTAGTAATGTCAGTCTTTTCATTTTAGTCACATTTTGTTGCACGCATCTTGCTTGATTTACATTTCTCTGATGACTAACCATGTTGAGGGCCTTGTCATATTTATTGGCCATCTGGATAACCTCTACTGTGGAGTGTCCCACTGTTAAATTTTTTGTCCATTTAAAAAAGTGGGCTGTGAATTTCCTTACGGACTCTCCTGAGTTTGATACCTATTCTAGGTATGAACTCGTTGCTGGACTCGTACGCTGTGTCTTCTCCCACTCTTTGGCTTGTCTTTGCTAACTTAATGGTGTCATTTGATGAATAGAAGTTCTTAATTTTAAAGAAGTCCAATTTATTGATATTTTCCTTAATGACTAGTGCTCTTGGCATACTGTGTGAAAAAACTTCCCTTTCCACAAGGTCATGAAGGTATTTTCATGTTCTCTTCTAGAAGCTTAATTTTCTACTTTTTACCCAGACTTACTGAGTTATTGGGTTTTATGACTAGTATGAGGCAGGGGGCTTTAACCTTTTCATTTTTTGCCTTTTCTTTTTCTTAACATGACAAAGAGGGAACATTACCCTACAACGCAGTAGTCCTCTTCCTGGAAAGCTCCAGCAGTACAGATGAGTGAGTGTTTCTGTGTGTTTCTGTGTGTGTACGTGAGGGTGTGTTCATGTACAAAGATGTTCTTTGCAGTACTGTTCACAAGCCAAAATCAGACACTGCCTAATTGTCCATTAATACAGGAACGGTCTAAAAAAAGTTACAGCCATTCTACAGAATGCCATTTAGCCATGAAAATGAATGAGCAAAGTTTATATATTTTTCACTTGCAAAGACAGCCAAGATGTGCTAAGTGAAAAAAGCAAAACGCAAAACAATGGGTGGAGTGTACCACCATCTTCTTTTAAAAAAAGCATATTACACATTTAATATATTTTTAAAAACATATTTAACTAAAATGTAACATAATTATGTTTTACATGGATAGATGATGTTTTGTATAAACACAGAAAACCTAATGCGTGACCTTAGGAGGTTGTGCCTGCACTGTGAGAATGAGCACTTTGCTATGGCTGGAGTTTGATGTAATGAGGACTGTTATTAAGAAAAAACATCAATTCATCTTACCTTTGCATCTACCACCTCTTCCCCCCTCCTTCTACCTTTTCTCCCAAAAGGATGGGGAGTATTTACATCCTCCTGAGTGTTGATCAAAATGTTCCCCGTTGGAATGAATGTTGCCTCATAACAAGTCCCAGCGGCCACGACAGCAAAAGAACAAGGTGTTCTTCTCGCTTCCTGCTTCCCCACCCGCCTCCGCACACAGATTTCCAGACAGGCCTCCAGTCTTACCCCTGGGTTGAGAAACAGGTTTATATGTTTGTGGAGCAAAGCCTGATTCTGCTGGTTGCCAGCACAGAAATTCTGCAGAAACTCGTGAGCCAGCCTCATTATCTCCTGCATCTTGGTGTCTTCGGCCTGTGTGGAGCGAGAGAGACAAAAACCAGGTTGAAAACAGGGCTATGCCTTTGACTAGAGAAGGTCGACAGGAGAAAGCACTGATCTCTAGGCCAGGAGGCCAGCTTCGATGACACCTCCATCCCCTCCGACTAAAGTGGGGCTCTGGGGGTGTTTGCTGGGGGCGGGCTGTGTGAAAACATTGGGGGACTGCACTGCTGACCCTGCAAAGAAGCCAACAAGTTGTTTATACTTCATGGAGAAAAGTGAATTCTCTCCCACTAGCTTTGGGCAGAAATGAAATGATTTTATTGGGGAAAAGGGCAATAGAGAATGAAAGCTAAGAGGAAGTGTCTGGAATTCCACTGTCTAGCAACGGCTGACATCTCTGAACCCCCTACTTCTGAAAATACGGACGGACAGCAGATGGGAGCCAACTTCCTCAATGGCCATAAACCCACACCTGCCCAGCTCTCGGGCACACATTTTTAAGTTGCCTTAACCTGTGGACACACTAACTTTTGGCAGTAGCTAACATGGCACAGTGGAAATCTCTTTAGATTCTAAGTTAGGGCACAGGTATCTGTCTTAACTCCTTTCCCTGTCACTTCAGACACATTACTTAACCTAAGACTTAGTTTTCCTACCTATAAAATCAGGATAATACGTGTCTCAGGCATTTCACATGGTTGATTATGGTTTTCTCATTTCATATATCAAAAACACACACTCGATAAGCAACAAGGATATATTGTACAGCACAGGGAAGTACAGCCATTATCGTATAATAGACTTTTAATGGAGCAAAATCTATAAAGATAATAAATCCCTTTGCGGTACCCCTGAAACTAATATAATATTGTAAATCAACTATGCTTCAATTAAAAAAAATACACTCAGTATTTGTAAAGAGTTGGATGCCTATGACAAGACAATTATGTAAAACCTCTTGCCACTCTGCCCAGTTCTAAACAAGCCACCATTTACAACAGTAAAAAGGCCCCAAATGGAAATCATCCCTCAGATCCATAGAGCCCGCGTCATCTTCCTAAGTCATCGCACATACTTCGCCACATTTCTAGGGCCAGAAAGTGTAGCAGTTGGGAATGCAGGCCCTGAAACCAGGCTGCCTGGCCCTTATGCCAGGTCTACAACTTCCAAGCTGTGTGACCTTGGGCAGGTGACTTAACCTTTCAGTTTCCTCATCTGTAAAATGGAGCTAATAACACACACACACTTCCTACTGTGGTTACGACGATTAAATGAGAAAATTCATGTCAAGGGCTTAGACAGTAATGACTCAGTAAACGTTAGCTATTGGTACTGGTCTAGAATGAGTGTCAGCAAATTTTTTTCTTAGCGGTCCAGATACGTACTTTAAGGCTTTATGGGTCAAAAAGCGAAACGGAAGACATTACGCACGAACTTATATAACCCCTGAAAATTTAACTATTCAAAAACGTAGCAACCAGTCTTATCTCATATGCTGTATAAAAACAGGCGGTGGGCTGGAAGTGATCCACGTCTGCAGTTTGCCCACCCTGGTCTAGACAACAGCCCTGTGAGAAAACAGAAGACGTCTGCCGAGAACGCTGACGAAAGGAATCCGAGCTGTCAGTGAGACAATCGAACAAAACAGGAGATTTAAAAGGACACTGTTAGCAAGTCTCAGAACAACAGAACGGGTATTACATTTGTCTCCCATTTACAGAGAGAGGGGCAAAGCTTCTAGCTCTAAGAAACAAGAGGGTTTTGGACAGACAGACACTGCAGCAACCTTGAACCACTCTGCATTCTTCCTCTTCTTCAGCTAAGAAAGGAATCTGCTGGTGCACAAGCTGACTGAAAAGCTTCTGGCCTTCGAAGCAGACTTCTACAGGGCAAACAAGCAAACTCATAAAGACATAACAAGAGGTTAGCTGTTGGTAGGAATCCCTCCACTGTTCTCACACACTAGGATGACTGTACCCATCCAAAAACCAGACAAATTACACACACACACACACACACACACACAATCTTCTGCCTTTGAGCCACCAATTCCAACCGAATCTGGTTCCTATAGATCGATTCAACACTGCTCTGTAAATGAACGTCTCTCGTTAGGGAAACGTTATTATGAGGCAAAGCCGAGGCCGGCAAACTCCCTCCTCACATTCTTTACACAGAGGGAGGGAAATCCACCTGCTCTTTCTAGTCCAAATGTCAGCCACATTTGGATGACACCCACACCTGTCTACATTAATTCCACCGTAGTTAAGTACCTGACCTACTGGAGGGATTGAACTTGTGCTTTACTGGCGGCTGGTGAAAGGCCTGACGCATCTGATTCACACAGGCACCGTGACTGAGGAGGAAGCCTTGGCAGGGAACTTCCTAAAGTGCAGGGCAGTAGGTAAAGGTGTGTTACCTACAAAGGTGAGGTACAGGTAAGGTGGAAGGCACAGAGGTCCAAGGCCCGGGCTCCACAGGTGAGCGGGGCTGACTCTGCGAGGTGCAGCTGGGCCTTCCAGGCAAGTTACTAAACCTCTCTGGCCTCAGTTTTCTCCTTTAAAATGGGGCTTCTAATAGTACCACCTATCTCATCTGGGTGTCCTGAGGGTTAAATGAGCAAATGACGTAAAGGCCTCAGCACAGTGCCTGGCACCCTGCAAGCACTAGGCAGTGAACCTTCTTCAGGCGACTCTTCACTAGCGAGTCTCTGGGAGCCACTGGCAAACTCAAGAGACCGGCGTCTAGGCCTTTGGACTCTTAACTTCCCCAAGCCTCAGTCTCCTCATCTATCACGTGGCAACACCAAGATCACCATACTGGCTTTTAGAAGCTTGAATGAATGCTTCTGAAAGTGCCCTGTCAGGCCACACGGATGCAAATGTTATCCTCCTTCCCTCAATCCCATCACTAGTAATGCCAATCACTAGTAATGCCAGTAACGCTAACATGAAAAATGGGAGACGCAGGGTAACGGCTAGCAACAGACCAGAAGACTTAGAGCCAAGCAGTATCTGATAGATCCAGCTCAACCAGCTGCCAGCATATGAGTGAGGACCTTGAGTGGGCGAGTCCCACGTCCCCACATGCATTTAGTAACTTGTAGTGCTTGCATGCCTGAGTAACACTGCAGACGAAACTGTACAGCACAAGCCCATGTGCACAGACAGCTCTGTCATCAGGACTTTGTGTTCAGACCAAGCTGCCCCCATCCAGCATGGTACGGGAGTAAGGAGAGAATACACAGACTGCTCCTTCTTTATAGAATCTTCCAAGTGGAGGGAGGTTATGGGTGGTTTTGCTTCCTTGTTAGGATGCTCTGTTTGTTTCGATATAAATTACCGAAGACGGCTTTATAGTGACAATCGTCACATCAGCTTCATTTCTTCACCGACCGCTCCCAAGTGCGAAGGGTTTGGGGAAACCCAGGAACCCGCCCCCCATGGGGCGGCAGCCGTGGATGTGGACGCCCACCTTCTCGTAGGGGATCTGCAGCAGCTCCAGCACCACGGCATGGGCGCCCATGTTCCGGAGCAGGCGTTGCTGTTGCTTCCTGCTCTTCCTCACAGAGGCGCCCTCTTGGACACAGAGTTTGCTGAGTCGAATCAAAATCTGGTACAAAGAAAGAATCAAAGTTTCCCCTCTGACCCCCATCTCAGTTCCGAGGACTTAGCCTACAGCCTACTGACTACAGTTCATGATACCTCACTGTATACTTGGAATTTGCTAAGGGAGTAGGTCTTAAGCATTCTTACCTCCCCCCACTGGCTCCCCCCAAAAACCTAACTATGTGACTGATGGATGTTTAATTAACTTGACTGGGGTAATCCTTTCACAGTGCATATGTGTATCAAATCATCACTTTGTCAAGTATATTATAATTTTGTCAATTATACCTCAAAGTTGGAAAAAAATTTTGTTAAGAAAAAAGAAATCAATCTCAGAAAACTAGGAAGTGTAGTTGGAAAAAAGATTGCAGGGGGCGGTGTGGACAGGAAGGCAAAAGGATCACAATATATTAAGAACATAAAACAAGGGAAACTCCTCTAACTTGTAGTATCCCTATTGATTGTATTAAACCAAATCCACATATGGCTAAGAACAAGTCTTCCAGAATAACCAATGGATTACGGCTCCATCAGCAAGTGGGATGGTTTCAGATCTCCTAAAATGATATGACTCAGCATCACTGCCAAGGACTTGGGAAGAATTTGCTCTAGGGTAAAAAACACCAAGCGCCACCCTCCCAACTTTGAACTAGCCTGTGCAAAGATTCCTAAAGAGACATGGTCCTCATTGGTGGGCACTACGTGCCAGCCGCTGAGGCAAGTCCTTGACAATTTCACCACTTAACTCTTCCTTCAACTGTAAACCTTCAGAAGTATAGGTGCTGGAGGCACCTCTACAAGGTGAGGAGACTGAAGACACACAAATAATAAGTGGCAGAGCTGGATCTGAACCAAGACCTGACACTAAAACCCATGCACTTCACCTCAGAGGTTTACTTTCTCCCTGTTCCACTTTCCATGAAGGGAAAAGCTCACAAGGGAGCACTTACCTCTTTGACCACCCTGTAGTTGTAGCTACTGGTGCTCTCATGCTTCTGGGACTTGTTGTTCCCCTCCTAGGAACCAAGATGAACATGAGTGCGGTTTGTACAACTCTTAGGTTCCTGTCTGTTTGTTAGCATTAGCATCACAATTTAGGAAAGAACAGGAGTTTTGCAGCGTTTTCTAGCCATCATGCGGGGTTTGTGCCTGTCATTCACTTGCTCACAACTCAGCTCCCCTCTGATGGGAGAGGATGCAGATTATTGCACTGATGGGGGAGAATATGATGGTCCAGGCATGGCTGGAGAACAGGTTCTTTCCCAAGTGCGTCTGCAAGGGACACCTGGAGCTAGTTCACTCAAAGTCTGTTCTACATGGGCCACGGTGGCACGAGAGATGACGCTGAACTTGTATTTGTAACTCACTTCCTGGAAGAATGGCTGTCACCCTGTTAACAAGCAGACCTCTTGAGAATCAAGCCCATCCTATAATCTGCATTTTTATCTAAAACCAGAGGAGGACATTTACTTGTTCTGAGGACCCCATCCATCTCCTCCTGCAGCGTAACTTGTGTGTCACCCACCTCTGTTTTCTTATGTTCGTTTTCACCAGATGCACCGTCCATGGCCTCGTCGGGGCCCTGCCCTTTGTACACCCAAAGCTCTGACTTCTCCACGATGGATCGCAGTTGGTCCAAGTCTTGTTTGATCTGTTTGTAGTTGTCGACATCTTGGCTGGTAACAAGCAGTTGAACCTGAACGAATGCAATTCAATAGTGACTCACAACAGACTCTCAGACACAATGCCAACAACACACACACACACACACACACACACACACACACACACACACACACAGAGCAACCCGACCTACCTGTTTGAAGGCCTGCAGGACCTCCTGCCTCTGACTGAAGTGCCGAAAGAGGAGCTGCAGGGCCCCTGACACCAGGGGTGGGTAGTCGTGCATCGTCAAATGCAGCAGGACCCGCAGGAAGGTTCTGCCGCCGTGGTCGTCCAGGTCCAGTGGCGTGTTCTCCTCACTGAGGGGAAAGGCCAAATGAGCCAAGACGCCCTCTCCCGTGCCCTTGGGCCCAGACACACCTCACCTAGTGAGATTCCTAACTCTGTATCCCCCCTCAGCCGACCCGGCTTTTCATTGCCTCATTTAACAACACACAACCTTATTTGCTCTTCAGATATATTCTGAGGTGAGGGGGCAGTTAAGCTGTCCCAACTGGGGACTTCCCTGGTGGCACAGTGGTTAAGAATCCGCCTGCCAATGCAGGGGACATGGGTTCGATCCTTGGACTGGGAAGATCCCACATGCCGCGGAGCAACTAAGCCCGTGCGCCACAACTACTGAGCCTGCGCTCTAGAGCCCGCGAGCCACAGCTACTGAGCCAGCGTGCCACAACTACTGAAGCCAGCGCGCCTAGAGCCTGTGCTCCGCAACAAGAGAAGCCACCGCGATGAGAAGCCTGCACACCGCAACGAAGAGTAGTCCCCGCTCGCCGCAACTAGAGAAACCCTGCGGGCAGCAACGAACGCCCAATGCAGCCAAAAATAAATAAATTTAAAATAAATTTTAAAAAAATAAGATGTCACAACTGTCTAATTTTTAATCAAAGTCCCCACCTTCCCACAGTGACAGGCCTGGCTTTGCAACCAGATTCCCAATTGGTGTTCTGCTGGGCTCCACCTGTGGTTTGAGAGCTGCACACAGCTGTGTTTCTCCCGAGTTGCTAGATTATTTTTTATTTAAGATGCCCTAATTCAGCACCTAGCAAACCCTCTGTGGTGAAGGATGAGCTTTTCTTATGTCTAGTCTGTAGCCAACTGCTGTCTTGGTCTGTACCATGTGCACTGATGGTGCCCCTGGATGCGGTCACAGCGTCCAACTGTCATCAAAGTGCCCAAAGGCTCACTTATCTAAACTGGTAGCAAGCGCTTTGGTCCCAGAGACCCCACTTTGCAGAGTGTTGCCGTGAATCACCCCAACTCAGTGTTCCTCCAACCGGGGTTCATCAGTATATTATCAGGGGTTCTCTCAGTATCTACGGTAACTTGATTGTGTGTTACTGATACAAGTAAAAATGCAATAAGCACGTGCCGGAGCAAACGGCAGGCCACCTCGAACCTGAGCGCTGCCACTCAATTTTTGTGTCGGTGCCCAATTTGTATTTCCAGTCAAATGAAGGCCGAATGCTGGGACCTCTGTGGCTGCAGACAGATGGGACTCAGTGCGTAAATCCTCTGCTCGCGCTATGTGCTCCAAAAAGGTGTGAAGAAGCTTTCATTGCTGTTCAGTATCAGGAAAGTGGTGGGAGAGCTGAGACACCACCCAGCAGATGGAAATGACATCACGTTAAACGCAAAACCCCTGAGTTTCAGAAGAGCAACCTCTTCCATAGAGTAAATGCCGCTGCTAAGTCAATTTCACAGGTTTTACATTAAGCACTGCGGTGGACTGCTAACATCGGTGGCCCCTCTGTGGTCTAAACACTCTTGTATACGTCCCTCCCACACTGATGCTGGGCTCGGCCGGGCGATTTGCTCAGACCAGTAGGACGTTAGGAACATGATGCAAGCAGAGGCTTGCTTAGTGCTTGCACACTGTTGGTCTCTACACTTAGAGCCAGTCACCCAGCTATGCAGAAGCCCAAGATACTCGTGTGCAGAGAGAGACAAGTCGCAGCCTTACTGACACCTCCACCAAAGAGCCAGAAACGCGAGAAGAGCAACTGTGCCAGCCCCAATCACAGCTACCACAGCTGCACGACAGACCCAACAGTGATCAACAGAAGAATCATCCAGCTGAGCCCGTCAACCCACAGAACTGTGAGAGGCAATAAAATGACTGTTGTTTTCATCCATTACGTTTTGAGAGCAGGTTATTAATTACACGGCAATAGGTAACTCAACCAAGTGTGCATATCCTAAGAGTTATGCATAGAGGGTGTTTATACCAAGTTTGCCGGTGTTTGAGGCTTACAGGTATTTGAGTCTCGTAACAATGTTTTGAGTCAACACTGAGCAATCTCATCTTTTAGAAAGGGGTTCATACATTTATCTCATGTTAGGGACAATGAAAGAACAGTATAGGTGTCTGTGTCCTTTTCATCGTTGCTTGGCTTCTAAAGGGCTCGGGGGTGACTGCAGCCCATTAGCAGCAATGACCTTGCTACACTCACTCTGTTTCGAGCGCCCCCTTTCTTTCAACTCTATTTCCTCACCATTTAAAAGTTTTGTAATGTGTGTACTTTGGGAAACCTCTGTCAATTCTTTCTGTTGTAAGCAGGAAACACACACACACATGAACCCAACTAAGATCACTCTGACTGAGTACTGAGAGTTATAAAGAGAGCAGTCAAACAGCCTAAACCCAGAGACTAAACGTTTCCTAGAACAGTAAAGGAGAAGCCTTTGAGAGCTAGAAAAGGGAGGCCTCCCCCATCTTAGAACCACCTACAAAACAGAAACTGAAAATATACTTTCCTTCCTCCAAAGATGCCTTCGGCTTGCTCTTCAATGTGTTCGAAATCAAGAGCACCTGAAAATCAGAGAACAGAACTTCAGGTGCAGGAAGGGGTGGAAACGTGCCGCTCGTGAACTCCCCCCAAGACAGGCTCGCCCCTGCCCCTCAGGCCTTGATAGGTGGGGTTATTCCTACCACCACCCTTCTCCTTATCCATCACCACTATTTCCTGGGCAGGAAAAAGCATTCACCATGAGTAAAAGTTGGTAATGGACAGTAAATTTTCTTGGGAGAGTTTTGTTTTTGTTTTCTGATATTTCACCATAACACTAGAACCCTCAGCTGTCTTATGACTAAGACACTCCAAGATGGAAGGAAGTAAGATCTATCCCAGAAGCCATCTGGGCCCTTTCAATTATTCCCCTGCCCCAAAAGGGTAACTCCCAGGGTCTCATTCTAAAATGCAGTCATCTTCAAAAACGTTCACATATTACCCTTGTTCTAGAACATACTCTTTGGACTTCCAGTTTTCATTAGACCCAGGTCCCATTTTATGGCGGAAACCCCATTCTGGCATCACTAACCTGGTACATTACTTGGTCCCTCTTGGCTACTGGTTCCGGAGGATGTTTCCGAAGTCTGGGAATTGCTTTCATCAAACTCCCGCTTAAATATACACAGGAGGCAGGAGATCCTATAATCCAGCCTCACATTCAAAATAAACTAAAGATTCAAGTGGAAATGGAAACAGACTGGTTACATGAGCAGACCACCTGGAACATTCTGCCACGCCACCGCACTCTGGCTGGGCCTGGCGTCTGCTGCATCAATTACCTTAAACGCTACGTGAGCCAGATATTTGGCTTAGATTTCAAACAGTCACTTTAACAAAAGACTTCTAGGACTATATCAAGTTTGCCCACAGCACCTTAGCTTCTAGTGTAAACTCCAGCATCCCGGCAATTAATTTAATGCTCAGGACAATAAATCACTCACTCTCCACCCCATCCTCTATAAAACATTGCTTTAGTTCAGCAAGTACTGAATGCCAACTCTGGGCCTTAAGAAGGGTGAAGTTGGCCGCTTTTAAAAGAACTGACAGAGAAAAATGTGTTTTCAGTACTGAAAATTAGTTTGGTTCTTATTTTCTATTACTGATTGCTTTCTTTGATGTAGATACAATCCCTTGGGCTCCCTCTTCTTTCACTCCCTGTATTCCCTCCCAGTTCACTCCAACAGAAAGTCACTTTTTCCATGTTTGTGGCTGGAGCCAAAATGAAAGATCAAGCATCTGGCACTGTTTAAGGGCCTTACCGACATTCTCCCTTCCGTGCTCTCCTTATCTCTGCCTGGCCCTCCTGGCGACCTTACCCAATGCCAGGGCTGTCACCTCCCCTGGATTGAAACAGATCCTTGGCTTATCTTCCAAGCTCTTGGTCCACGTTTCCTACTGACTGCTGGACATCCCCTTTGGTGTTTTCCCAGAGTCTCAAACTCAGTATTGTACCAAACTAACAGTGCCCATTCTGCCTGGGTTCTCCCACCCTCAGTCAACCTCAGGACCATCAACTCTTCCCTCCTTGATACGCACATCTCATCAGTGACTAAGCCCTGCTGGTTCTACCTCTGCCACTCTCCACGGATCTCTCTCCCGCCGTCGTTTACCCCCACTCACAGCCTCTATCTCCCTCCTCGGCCATTACAGAAACAAGTTTACTAGATCCACATCTCAAAGATGCTTATTCTTAGGTTAGCTCCCTGCTTGAAAAAGTTCAAAGGCTCCCCACAGAGTAAAGTCCTAATACTTCAGGCACCCAGAACTCCCCAGAGCATAGCGCAGTCCGCCTTTCCAACCTCATTTCTGATAACTTCCCTTCAGCACACTCCACGTCCCTGCCCAAGGAGAACAGCTTACGGACCCATGCGTCATGATGCCCTGGTTCAACCTGCTCCACCCACCCAAGAACGTCCCCTTGTTTCTATACATATCCCGTCCAGGCCTAAGGGCTCCAAGAAAACCTTACCTCCTCTGGTCCTTACTAATTGGGATCACACGACCTACCCGTATTTCGGGAGAACACTTTTCTCACGGTTTTATTTCCATGTACACACAGCTTCATCATACCTTATCTTCCTGTTAGACTATAAACCCCCTGTAGACATAGCCTGTGTCCAAATCATCTGTGCATTTCCTCACAGAGCCCAGCAAAGTGCCTTGCATACGGTAAGGGATCAGTAAGTATTTGCTGGAAGAATGAATCCATCAACCAAATGTTCTCAGATTACTACAGTGAGTAGACCTCAAGATGTAACCAAGCTTCACACCGCATCGATTCTGATCAACATGCACGATATTCACATACTTGGGACCTGTAAGCCATGGCCTAAGAAAGCCTTGAAATCCTTCTCTATCTTTGGTCAGACATAAATTTAAGGAGTTTTCTTCTTCATTTAAATCACTCTTTATTGCCTTCAGTAATTATTCTGAGGAGTCCCAGGGATGTTTTCAAACCATTAGTTAACTGTGATTTCAGAATCGAAAAAAAATCCTCAAATCTGTAAACATTTACAGTTCTCTACTCCATGTTCCGGGGTTGAGATTAGACAGTGCGGGATGAAAGAGAAAGGTGATAACAGTGTTCTTGTCATGAAGGAACAGCTGGTTTCGTTAATGAATAAAAAATTACCAAGGAGCAGGAAGAGGAAACGCACACTGTTGGCAGGCTGGGAGGTTCTCACATGGAAGATCACGCACGGCCTCTCCAGTAAACTGGCTCCCACCCCCTCCTGCCTAGGCCAGGACTTTGCTCCTACAATTATCCTCTCTCCCCTTCATCAGTAAGTCTTCCCTCTCTGCATGATCACTCCCATTCAGCATACAACCTTGCTGACATCTCCCAACTTAAATAATACCAATAATCACCCTGCAGCCACCTTCCCACTTTTCTCTGTTCATCTTTACAGCAAATCCACCCAAGAGGTTGTATGTATTGACTCCCCACTTCATCTTCTCCCATTCTCTCTTGAACCTGACCTGTTCCCAGACTTGTCAAGTATGCTACCACCTCAGGTCTTGGCCTTTATTGTTCCCTCTTGGAGTCCCGGAGACTCTTTTCCTAGATACCCACATACTAGCTCCCTCACTGCATTCAGGTCTCTGATCACGTAACCTTAATGGGGAGACCTTCTCTGACAACTCCATCAGAAACAGTACCCGTGGCCTTTACCCCCAATGGCCTCCAAACCATCTTGACTCTCTTTTATATTTTAACATCCTTAGTATATACATTTTTATATATCTCTGCCTCCTATCAAAATGTAAGCAGGAATGATTCTGTTCATTGCAGGATATTCAGTGCTTAAAAGTACTCGGCATGCTCTGACAAGTACAGGCTTCTGGTAACTGACTATACTGCTGAACTGAATGAACAAGCATTTTCAGAACTCTAATGGAAAACTGATGAACTCATAAAAGTGCTAACAAAAGATCAAGATGAAAAAAAGCTAATTACATGGGATTGAGTGAACTGATGAGGATGATTATAATTTTTGTGACTTTTTGTTTGAATTAAAAAAAAAAATCCCACAAGGACTCAGAGGCAAAAAATATACAAATCAATTTTCACTGCAAAGTAGCTGTTACAGTGGAGGATTACTGGACTGAATGTCAATATTATGACATAGTACGAGTGTGTTTCATGTTTGGTAATTGCAATCATTGTTGCTTTTGTTGTGGTCATCCACTTACAATGCTTGGTGTCAGTTTATTTATCTCTTGTAAAAATAAAATACAGTGTGTGTGTGTGTGAAAAAAAGATTAAATGAGATAATGCATATGAAAAAAGTATTAGAAACAAATATGCTTTATTCTCATTGTTAACTGAAATGGTAGATGATGTTTAAATTGTATAATTATAATTAATTTGTAATGTGGTACTCAAAATTTAAACAAATATAACCCTCTCACAGTAACACTGTTAGAGGGAAAAGAAAAAAAAAAACTACTTGGCATGGAATCAGTCTCTATAAATGTCTGTTGAATGAATGAATGAATGAATGAATGAATAAGGGAGGGAGGAAGGGAAGGATTATGGGAGGAGTTACAAACTTAATGGAACCTTGAATGAGTTATGAACAAAAAACAGGGAATTCAGTTATGTATAGAAGCGTAAGTGAGTTAATTCTAAGTGGGTGAAGACAGAGACCAATGACTAGGGAAACGTAAGGTAACTGCAGAAAGTGTGGCATGGTTGGAGGAACAGGGTATGCTGGGGAGGGACAGGAGATGACAGCACAGGGAGCAGAGGGCCAATTCAGAAACAGCACTTGAGGCTGAGCTAAGACTCTGCCTCCACTCTCTTCCCAGAAAGCCTAGGGCTCCGTAAAAGCAGGGACACTGGATGCAGATGGTCCCCTGGGAAGCACACTCCCGCCCACCCTGCACCCGCCCCGGCCCACGGTTACCTGGAGTATTTCAATGATCTTCAACTTGGTGTCCATCACCATGATGTCCTCCTTCTCCGGCTCTGCTTGCTTCACGTTGCCCTCAGGGGCGGTGGCCGTGGGAGTCATGGGCAGGAAGCCTCCTCCCCGGAGCACCACCTGGGTCATCAGCTCTCCAACCCCATGGATGGACCGCATCACGTTACTGCCTAAGAAGGGCCAGGACAAACCTTGGTCATGACATCCCTGGTGTGCGCTCTGGGCACCTGGCCAGGGGCAGAGGCTCTTCGGGACAAATCACTTAACATGTCTCTATTCCAATATACTCTAAGAGCCTGGGAACCTGAAACGGTTAACAACCATCAGAAATGCAGGGCTTCAAGGAGTAGGGGAAAGAGTATGGAGCATTTATGTATGTTAATTCACCTGCCAAATTTTATTGGTCACCTACTACATGCTTGTTGCTGTGCACAGAACTAGGGATGCAGGAGCTAACAAGACACACATCTGGTGCCGCTACCGAAAGCCACTTGATCTTGAATACGTTATGCTACCTCTGAGGGTCAGTTTCTTCCACTATAAAATGAGAGTAACGGAGCCCAACTGACAGAGATTAAGTGGCAATATGTATGCAAATGACTGAGCAAGCACAGCCCCCAACAGATAGTAGGACGTAAGTAAACGTACTTTTTCTATTCTAGCCGTAGAGACCAGTTAAACAATAATCCACACGTGAGTACCTAGTGTGTGTCTACTACGACCCTAAAACAGAGGGGGAAAAAAACAAATAAAGGCAGATTTTCCTATTTACAAATTGGAAATAGGATACCCAGACACAGTCTAGATTTCACGTACTCATATACTAATACAAACATCTGAGGACCTCATGACACATCAAGAACAATGACATGTATTTTTAAGACATAAGCATTAGGCAAGCGTTGGGCAACTTTCAAATGTTGCAGTGAAATGTACAGACTCATATATATAACTATAAAAATACAATAAAGTGTTAATAATCACTGACTCTAAGTCGTGGCTCTACAGGTGTCCACTGTACTACTCTTGCCGCCTTTATTTATATCTGAAAATGTTCATAATGAAAAGTTGAGAGAAAAGACAAAGAAAGGACGCGTCATCACACAGTAGGTATGAGAAGAGCAGAAGGAGAGGCCGGGCAAGCGTGTCCCGACCTATGGGCGCCATGAGACCTCCCTCCTCAGCTTCTCCATGTTATTCTCACCTTTATTCTCCTCTCCCTTTGCCATCTTGCTGATGGGGAAGATTGTGGTCACGTGCACACAGTCCAATATGGCCAGGAGGATTTTGGTTAATCGCAGGAGGTCAGAGAAGTTGTAGAAACCAAAGTATATGAGATTCCTAGCTAAGTTTACAACCTATTGTATTTAAAAAAGAGAGAAAGGAGGAATTAAATAAACAGTATCCTTCACTTGCATTTTAGGTTGACTATTTTATAAATGACTGTAAGAGAAGGCATGTATTTTATTTGCAGTTTCTGACCAAATTTCATTTTGCTTCATAAGGAGAAAAAATAAGAAACAAAACCCTGCAAAGCTACTGATCTGCTCTGATGACTGGTTAATGAGAGACTGACCTCATCATTGGCTCTGTGCAGCTTCCCAGAGATAATACGGGGCAAGCCAAGGTATACAAATCAAGGATCCAGATAACACAGCAGTCCCTGGAAATCTGATTCCTCAAAAGGCAAAGTGTCTCAAAGAGAAACACTCAGCTCAAAGGTGAGAAGGATTTAGGTCCCTCAAATGATTCATCTGTGACCGATCCCGAGCACAGACTGTTTCTTTCCTGTCACTTTTAATATAATGTACAGATTATACATAACGTTCTATCCTTTTTACAGGATTCAGTTCACCAGATGTATTTCTTCCAGGAGCATAACTGCCTTAAGGCAAGTGACTGGTATTCGTTCTATTTTACTCTGCAACAAAACTGAGCTGAATTCCTTTTTATTACAAAACCAGAGTATCATGATAAAAAAAAAATCACCACCTATTTTCTATTTCCCCCATAGAACAATGCTCAACACGAAGCAGACAAAACACACGATCACCGCACCGTGAGTTACCTCAAATGTAAGTTTATTTTTCTCCTTATCAGAGAAAGGGAACCTCTGACACACCACGTCTCTTAAATACTCCTCCACAAATTCCATGGTCTGAGCAAACCTCTCCTTAATTTCATCTTTGGAAGTACCACTACTATCATAGCTAAAAGGAAAGGAGAAAGAAATCAAATGTCAAGTTCTGACCAGCGAGGCCTTCCCTGTTTGCTGAGCCCCCAAAGCTAACACCATCCACCCCAACGCTTCCCATCCTCCTGTCCCTGCTTTACGTTTCCCTCCTCAGCACCCACCACACCGAGGTATACATTTTAGTCCTTTATCTTGGTTACTGTCTGTCTTGCCCCACTAGTGTACACACAGTTTTCTTGTTTGTTGCCAGGTAGATTCCTTGAGCCTGGCATGCGGGAGACACTTAAACATTTGTTGAATAAAAGAGATATAAAAGGACAATCATGCCATCTTTTACATTCTTGAGGAAACAAATAACATTTGCCACCCTTAATTATATCTTAAGCTTAAAGAAAAAATGACTTATCTTTCCTCTCTGATTTAACCAGACTTATTAACCTGACCATAAGTGGTTTGTCTTCCACTACATAGAACACTATAACTAAGAAGTTTTAAAGCAACATGAATGAGGTCTTAACAGGGTGAAGGAGCCAGGCTCACTCATCAATGGCGATCTCGGAGGGAATCTCGGACCAGAGGCGGGCGTATTTCACGGGAGTGACTTGCTCCTGTGGGTCTCGGTCCACATGCATGTGGAGCATGAGACGGCAGAAGGACGCCCGCAGGTCATAGGGCAGGTTCTCATCAGACATGCAGCGGAGAATGAGATCCACGTCCAGCTGGCCTGAGATTTCGTTGATGGCGAGGTACTGGCGGTCCAGGCACATCCTCGCAAAGAGGTTCAGCTGGTACCTGGAGAAAAGGAAAGTTACACAGGGCTCACTCTCATGGAAACACACAGCAGGAGAGTCGCGGGGGGCCCCAACTCTCATAGGAGTGACAGGTGGCCACGGGAACTTACACATCAACACTCTTCACTTGCTTGTGTATGCAAACTCTGGCTTCTGTACCAAGCGGAAAAAGAACAGTTCAAGCCACGCCAACAGTCACATGTGCCTACCCTGCTGTGTGGGAATAATTACATGGCTAGTTGATGCCGTTTTGCCCTTGTTTATTTTATAAAATGGCGGGGGGGAAGCATTAGGCTGAAAACGGTTGCCTGTTTCTTTAGTCCTGCTTTTATGCAGCACATGAAAGACCGCATAGGAAATGGTAAAGGTTTCAGACCCTTACTGAGTCTGCTTAGAAATTTTATGATACTTTCAGGGTCTTATCCCATAGAGCTCTCCCCTTTGACTTTTACACACATGTGAAAAACATGGTAGAAGAAATAGGGGGCTCCTCAAAATGTTACAGTTTCTTCCTCACCTAATTACATATGATCTCTGTTAACTTCCAAATCTGACCACTGAAACACTCTTCCTCATTCACTGTCAGCGGAAGATATAGCAAACATTAAAAGAGTAACCATTCCCATAATGTGACATAAGAAAGCCACGAGGTTCCACAGTGGCGAATTCCAGCTTCTGACTTTAAAACCCTATTTATTACCAAAAATCATGAGTTGGAAATATTCTCAACCGCACTAGTTATCAGTGAAATGAGGATTAACCTATGTTCTATTTCATGCTCGTAAGATTAACAAAAATTTAAAAAGCATCACAGTATTCAGAGATAGCAAAGACAAAGGGAAACGAAAGTTTTCTTTTGGTGGGAATGTACACCAAAATAGCCAATTTAGGATTGGTTGGTCAGTTTAAAATATGCATGCCCCCCAATCTCGTAATTCCCCGGTATAGAATGGAAACTCCTACACATATGCACAAATTTGAACAAGGATATTTCCCGACATGAAAAACTAAATTGTGGCATACGCTGAATATCAAAGAGCAATGAAAATGTGGCACAGTAATAAAATGGAATAGCATTCAGCAGTCAAAATGAAAGAAATGGACCTACCACCATTAGCATGAATCCACTTCAGAAACAATATGAAAAAATAAGGCAGATTTCAGAACGGAACTCAGACTCTGGAACCATTTATATAAAATTTTAAGAATCAACAAAATACTATGTATTATTTATGAATGTACAGAAATGTAAAATATAAACACACAAAGAGTGTGGAAGGTCACACACCATCTGCATGAATGGAGAGAAAGAATACAGGAGGTAACAAAGGGCATTGTAATTGCAAAGTTCTATTTATTTCTATTAAAAAATGCTGTAAGCACTTCCTCATCTTTCCTTCCCTCTTCTTTTATTTTAAAAGTATTTATTGAGTCAGCAGATCTCAGAGCTGGGACCGAGGTGACGCTGGGATGGAGGAGGTGACCGGCAGCGATGCAGACTGAGCAACACAGCGGGGACAGTGCCAGCCAGGTTCTCGTTGTCAGAGGAACGAGTTATGAATACAAAAGGGTGAAGGCTAGAATAACGCTACAGTGTTGGAACAGAATTGGAAGTACTGATGTGAACTCATGATTTTTATTACATTTATATAGGTCGATATAGAAATAGATATGTGTGTGTCTACGTGGACAAACAGATGTGTGTACAGACACACACATTTCCTAGCTCTGTCTGCGAAAGTTCTATGACGTTTTAACTATTGTCTCTATTTTACAGATAAAGAAACTAGGACATAAAGAGGTGAATAACTTGACCAAAGTCAAAAAGCTACTATGTAGAGAGGTGACCCCGCAGCCTGACTCTTAACTACTACAAAATATATCCGTGTCATGTGCCGTGCTATGTAGGGATCAACTGTAACTGGGGGCTCATGCAAACACTCAGCCTTCTTGTGACAGAGCCACACCCAGATAGCAACGTCCTATCTAAGTATCAATGAAACCTTACACTCTACAAACTCCTGAAGTACACATCCGTCTCTTTCTGACGGACGATCTCATCAGAGGACACCCATGCCGCCCTCGCACCTGTAGTAGCTGAGGACGTCTCGGTCTTCTTTCTGCCCCTCCTTAGCATCCTGCGCCAGTTCCCTCACACTCTTACTGCGAACCTCTTTGGTGCTGTCCCTCCAAAACAGCCACACCTCTTCCTCATCCTCTCCTGCCTCCAGAGCGTTCTCTCCAGTAGAAACACCTTCAAATTCGAAACGAGAGAGTACCAGCCTGGAAAATAAGAGGAGGGGGGACACTCATTATGTCTGAAATCCTTGCTCATCACGGATCAACTGTATTAATGCGTTGAACTCTAGCTGCACTTTCAGCACAGACACACACAGAAAGCCACTTTACTTCTCCCACCGGCAGAATCACGAAGAACCAAACATTAACGTCTTCATACACTTTAGCCCAGGGGTTCTCCGCCAGGGTGACTGTGTCTCCCAGGGGACATTTAGCAATGTCTGGAGACATTTTTGGTTGTCCCAACCAAATGGGAGGGGTACTGTTGGCACCTAGCAGGTAGAAGCAGGGAGGCTGCTACACATCCTACAATGCAGAGGACAGAACCCACAGCAAAGAACTACATGGCCCCGAACATCAAAAGGCCAAGGATGAGAAAGTCGGAATTAGCCCAAGCCCAAAATTAAGCTATGCATGAGAAACAAAAAAAAATCGCTAGTTTAGAGCATAACTTAGTGTTTTTTAAATAAATTTCTTTTAAACATTGTTTTTAACATTTAAATATTACTGGCACTATGCGTCTCAGGAAAACTGCTCCCCTGCTAAAAATGAATTGCTACTATTACCAAAACTTCTGTGGACCCATGAACCCTTTTTCAACAGTGATGAGTTAACAAGCTCTTCCCTACAATGACTTAATATCAATAATGAATTACCTCCTTTAAAACTTAAAACGGATGATCATAATTAGAGAATTTTAAACTCTTAAAATTAAACCAAGGGTGTGTAAAACGTTCCCTGGTGAGCTCACATTACTGTCAAAGTATGTGACGTCACCATGCAGAGGAGCCCACACCAAAAGCAAACTTGAAAATTCCTCTGATCGAGACCTTTGCAAGAGGACGATCAACAGCCAGCCAACCTGGCTTCAGAAATCAGGGAGCTGGGTTTCATTACCTCTGAGCACAGACATCCACTGAGCCACACATTCTCCATCTAAATCCCGTCCTCATCTTTCTTTACCTTAAACCCGCACGTCTCACTCACTTGGTCTCAATCAGAATGTCAGCGTTGGTTGGATTCAGCACAGCTTTACATATCAGTTCCTGGGTCACCGGAATGGATTTGTTCATGGACACGCAGAGATCAGAGAGGTAATCTAAGAATCTACCGAGAAAGAGAAACCAAATTAAACAGTTTCTGTACACAGAGCAGGGGCTGGGCTCTGGGAGCCTGGCTCTCCCTCAAGAGGACTGACCCAGCCTACCTTTAACACAAGTCAGAGAGGCTTTGGGTTTTAGTGTCAGCATCCATGGAACCCCCAGAAACCCAGACACCAGAGGGAAGGAAGGATGGATGGATAGATGGATGGAAGGGAGAGAGGGAGGGAGGGAGGGAGGGAGGGAGGGAGGAAGGAAGGAAGGGAGGGAAGAAGGAAGGAAGGAAGGAAGGAAGGAGGGAGGGAGGGAGGGAGGAAGGGAGGGAGGGAGGGAGGGAGGGAGGGAGGGAAGAAGGAAGGAAGGAAGGAAGGAAGGAAGGAGGGAGGGAGGGAGGGAGGGAGGAAGGAAGGAAGGAAGGAAGGAAGGAAGGAAGGAAGGAAGGAAGGAGGGAGGGAGGGAGGGAGGGAGGGAGGGAGGGAGGAAGGAAGGAAGGAAGGAAGGAAGGAAGGAGGGAGGGAGGGAGGGAGGAAGGGAGGGAGGAAGGAAGGAAGGAAGGAGGGAGGGAGGGAGGGAGGGAGGGAGGGAGGGAGAGCAAAGAAAGAAAAGCAAAAGAGGAAGGATGGCAGTGACTGTTGTGAGGAAGAGCTGACAAGGTAAAGATGAACAGAAGGAACCACCAAGTAAGAAGTTCACATAAGGAAGACATGGTTAGGATGCAGGTACCCAGAGTGGTGAGGGGCAAGGCTCTGATGCTTGAGGCCCAAATCAGAACCCTGGTTCTGGTTCTTATCTACTACGTTCTGATATGTACTGTTATTTGGGGGGAATTACTTAACCTCACTGTGGTTCAGTTTTCTCATCGACAAAAAAGGCTGATATAGAACCTCAGAGAGTTCTTCTGAGGATTAAATGAGCTAATTCATGCAAAGTGCTTACTTAGTTCACTCACTGGCACATGAGAATGGTCCATAAAATGTTATTTTATGGGTGGGGGCAGTCATTGTTATAAGAACACTTTCAGCTCTCCAGTGTCACCGTTCATGATACGCACATTGTAAACTATTTCCCACTTCACCCGAAATGGTGTGGATCTTAATTAATTAGAAGGAGAAAAAAAGAGGGAAGAGAGCGTAGGGGGAGGGGGAGATCTGTATGAATGCAACAGAATTGATAGAATTCACTAATGTAAATAAAAACACTCAAGTAACAACTATGTGTGCAAAAGACTAACTGATGATATTTGGGGGAGTTCTAACTGATCACCACGGGGTGCTATGAAGTGAATGAGTGGCCGACAGCTGTCATTTACTGTGCACCTACTAAGTGCCAGGCACTTCACATGTATTTATTCTCATTTAATTTTCGCAATCACCCACCTAGCAGATGAGGACGTTAATGCTCAAGGTAACCCAGCTGGTAAATGCTGCAGCTAGGATTCTACCCTGGTCTCGTTCCCATACCAAGCTCTTTCCGCCGCTACTCATCAAAGAGCCTGTCAAAACCTGCCCAATCAAAACCCGTAGCTAGTGGGAAGCAGCCGCATAGCACGGGGAGATCAGCTCAGTGCTTTGTGACCACCTAGAGGGGTGGGATAGGGAGGGTGGGAGGGAGGGAGACACAAGAGGGAGGGGATATGGGGATATATGTATGTGTATAACTGATTCACTTTGTTACAAAGCAGAAACTAACACACCATTGTAAAGCAATTATACTCCAATAAAGATGTTAAAAAATATATATACCGGGCTTCCCTGGTGGTGCAGTGGTTGAGAGTCCGCCTGCCAATGCAGGGGACACGGGTTCGTGCCCCGGTCCGAGAAGATCCCACATGCCGTGGAGCGGCTGGGCCCGTGAGCCATGGCCGCTGAGCCTGCGCTCCGCAACGGGAGAGGCCACAACAGTGAGAGGCTCACGGACCGCAAAAAAAAAAAAAAAAAAAAAAAATACTAATGGTAAAAAAAAAAACCTGTCCCTAACAGCCCCAAACAAAGGAAATCCAGGAAATGGCACCATGACACGCTCAGTGCCTGCATCGGAAATGCAAAGACACCTTCCGCCTATCAACCCCGCCCCCGCCTCACCTGGGCTCCCTGTTCTTTCGCACCAGACTGACGAAGGTGTCGATCTCTGCCGCGGTGATGTGTTTTTCCAGGAGTTTCCGATTATTGTGGAGCAGGGCAGTGATGGTGTCTTCAGCCAGCACATCATAGCCAATCTGCTTCTGCATGAAGCCAAACTGCTTGGCTATGTACTCCTTCGAAGGAAGGAAAGCGAGGTGAGGGGGGAGGACTGGAGACAATGGGATGAGGCTGGAAGTAAGGGAGGGGGCAGCAGCCCCTGAGGAGCATCACCGCCCATGAGGGAAATCACAGGGGAGCATCTTTCCACAACTTTCTAATCCAGGGCAACAGCTGCAAACTCCCTCACATCCTTTATTTTTACTAAACCTGCCACACAGATGTAATTAAGTAAAATATCCTGTATTTACAGATAGGCATTTTTATTAAGTCCACTGTATAAATTTTAATGTAGTGACTTATTTTTCGAAAAGTCAAAAGTTGTTTTTCAGCTCTGATTTTATTACTAATTGAAGAGGCTTTAACTGTGCCTCACTGCTCTGTGTTGCTGAATAAACACAGTCAAGCCTACCTGGGTATTTAGAACGATGCTACCCCATGGCGTTTTCCTTGTCTGGGATGAAAATACATCTTTAAAGTCAGTGGGTAGCAGAAACAAGTTAGGAATATGTAAGCCAGTCAATTATATTCGTAGAACATATGAAAACACCCCTGGCTTCTTTTGGGGATCAGACATGACATTCCATAGAAATATTTAAGAACTCCAGGAAGCCTCTTATGAATATTTGTTTGTTGCTATTCAAAGACATTTTTCCTGCCCAAGACAGACTATTTGCTTGCTCAAAGTTCAAACGGCCCTTGAAACTTGGTATAATTTGTTTTCATTAATTCCAAAATTCTAAAAGTGACTCAGGATGAACACAGCGGACATGGGCCACCTTTCAGCCCTCACTCCAATAAGGATGCATGTTCGGGAATGCATCAGCCCCCAGGGATATACTCCTGCCAGCTGGCACAGGGTCCATGAGCAACCAAGCAAGGACATCCAGAGTTGCAGCAAGAGGGACTGGTTTAGTCCCGTCACGTACGAGCAAAATGTTCTGGCACCCACTACAGACTCTAACGTATCCTCATTGGAAGAGAATAAAATCACTTTGGCCCTAGTATGGTATGAGGATGGTATTCATGCACCGGAGGTAGATTTATAGCGACCATAAAACTAACAAACATAGCATCACGGGTCTGTGATGTTTTATATTTAAACAGTAGCAAAGGCAAAGCGAAAGGTTTAGAAATACTAGCTAACGAAGTTACATCTAACATTTTAGAGCACTGCTTAGGATCAACTCTATGTTTATGACGACACACAAAAAACTTTCACTACAGAGAACAGTTTAAATGTAAAGGCCAGATGTAGGGGCATTCAAAGTTTAAAAACAAAACCTTTTGTAACACAAGGCAGGGACTGGAGTTCCAGTTACGATAAGCATCACTCTGTGCACCTACAGCAGTTTACGGAGCGCAGGGTTTCTCAACCTCAGCACTACCTACTGACTTCTTGGGCCGCAAAATTCTTTGTTGCAGGGGGCTGTGCTATGCACGGCTGGATGTTAATGGCATCCGTGGCCTCTGTCCCCTAGATGCCAGTAGCATCCCCAACTCACGACACTCAACAGGGTCTCCAGACATTTCCATATGTCCCCTGGGGGAAAAATTACTCCCAGTGAAGAACTACTGATACAGTGTTTCCTCAGAATCTCCAATTGTTAGGAACCCTCACAGAGGTTAAAACACCTAATTCACGGAGAGAATATATTGGTTGTGTGTGTTTACTGTCATCACACAGTTGATGACTTAGAATGTCATAAAACATGAGCCAGAACCAAAACAAAGAGGAAGTTACCAGCAGAGATGGAGGAGGTGGATGGGACAGGAAGAGAAGATTGCACTCCATCTTCAATATAAGCACATGGAATCAGTGTGCCCTTAAGTCTTACGGGAACGTGCCATGAGAAGTACTGTATATGTAATACCAACGTCAAGAAAAAGAACTCTCACTCCAAGGTGGCTGTAGAAGGGGAATTTTCAGGTATCCTTCTCAAGTCTGTAATATATCTTCCCAGGCTTGCAAAACAAATCTGTGTTTCCTTTCTGAGAGCAAACTTAACAATGAACTACTACCTGGCCATTAAATAAACATACACGTGACACCTAAAACTCATTGAGGGAAGTACATGAACTTCAGGGAGGAAGCTGCCCCTCACTTCCCATTGGTCCTTAATCCCAACCTGGTTCTTCCTGTAGTCCTGCTGGGAGTGTCTCAGGACCCTGTAGCAGAGGCGGCAGATGTGTCTGAAGGGTGCATGCCGCTGGTCCCCCAGCTCCTCCAGACGTAGCATCGGACCGTCACCACAGTCTGTGAATGGGGCCTGTAACAACTTGAAGATCTGTTTGCAGAAAGAAAAGAATAAGAACTACCATCACCTACTGTTTTAAGGGCCAACCTTTCCTTTGGAAGTAAGGTAACCTCAAGGGTGGCTAAACTATACAGGAAAATCTCTCCATGCAAACAGTCATGAACCTGAAAACTGCATTCATTCCATCAATTGGGACTGGCTCCTCCCTGAATTCCGTCCTCCTGGACCTAAGTGGTCCTCAAATACTTGAAAATGCAGTGTTTCAAGCAGTGCCTGAGAGCACAGACTCTGGAATCTGCAGATTCTAGGTTGAAATTACACATCTTTATTACTTTCCTACAGGTACAGATCATGGTCAAGGTAACCTTCAGTTTTCTCAGCAGTAATATGGAAAGAGTAATACCTAGCTCACAAGGGTGTTGTAAGGATTAAAGTAGATAGTAAGTGTCAGGTCATAAGTGCAGTGCTCACACAAGTGCTCAACGAAGGCTCCTCCACAGTTTCAGACCCTCTAGGAATCACTGTTGTGGAAAAGAGCATGGGCATTTAGCCAGAGGTCTTAGTTGGCAGTTATCACATCAAACGGCAGGGCATAATCTATTCTGGGACTTTAAACCCTTGTTGAAACAGGATGGAGTGTTAATAAATATCGTCTATCACAGTCCAAAAGGAGAAAGGATTCTCAAATCCAAGTTCCTAGGGAGAACTCTGGGACTTGTAACTAACACGTTTTTCTTTTGGCTCCAGCGGCCCAGCCTCCAACAGCTTTAGAGAACTGTATGGCATACATTTCCATGTACTTCATCTACCCCGGACTTGTCACTTTTCTCCCTCTAATTTATTTCTACCCCAGTTTATTTAACTTTATACCAAATTACATCATCTCTGTATTTTCCGTGAGTTCATTTTATTTTCTACTCATTCTTCATTTACAGGAAGATCTTTTGGTGACTTATGCTGGTCCCCAGAAGCGCCTCTACAGGCCTTCTGAGTTTATCATATACTCCAAATCTTCCAGGTACATGAAATAACCTTAAGGATACACTGCACTTGATATTATTTGTGAGGAAAATAAAGTTGTCAACTGAATTCTTGTTGGGGTTCCTAACAGGTAAATTCTCACACGGCTGATATTCAACAAGTGTGTTAACCATCAACTGAACGATCAAACCATGAAAAGATGCAGGAAACTTGAATGCATTTTACTAAGTGAAAGAAGTAAAATCTGAAAAAGGTACATACAGTATGATTCTAACTATAGGACATTCTGGAAAAGGCAAAACTATGAAGACAATAAAAAGATCAATGGGCCACCATCAAAAGATCTACAAACAATAAATGCTGCAGAGGGTGTGGAGAAAAGGGAACCCTCTTGCACTGTTGGTGGGAATGTAAACTGATACAGCCACTATGGAGAACAGTATGGAGGTTCCTTAAAAAAACAAAAATAGAACTACCGTATGACCCAGCAATCCCACTACTGGGCATATACCCTGAGAAAACCATAATTCAAAAAGAGCCATGTACCACAGTGTTCATTGCAGCTCTATTTACAATAGCCAGGACATGGAAGCAACCTAAGTGTCTATCAAGAGATGAATGGATAAAGAAGATGGGGCACATATATACAATGGAATATTACTCAGCCATAAAAAGAAAGGAAATTGAGTTATTTGTAGTGAGGTGGATGGACCTTGAGTCTGTCATACACAGTGAAGTAAGTCAGAAAGAGAAAAACAACTACCGTATGCTAACACATATATATGGAATCTAAAAAAAAAAAAATGGTTCTGAAGAACCTAGGGGCAGGACAGGAATATAGACGCAGATGTCGAGAAAGGAATTGAGGACACGGGGAGGGGGGAGGATAAGCTGGGACAAAGTGAGAGAGCGGCATGGACATATATACACTACCAAATGTAAAAACAGATAGCTAGTGGGAAGCAGCCGCATAGCACAGGGAGATCAGCTCCGTGCTTTGTGTCCACCTAGAGGGGTGGGATAGGAAGGGTGGGAGGGAGATGCAAGAGGGAGGAGATATGGGGATATATGTATATGTATAGCTGATTCACTTTGTTATACAGCAGAAACTAACACACCATTGTAAAGCAATTATACTCCAATAAAGATGTTAAAGAAAAGATCAGTGGTTGCTTGCAAAGGGTTGGGGGAAAGGGAGGGACAAATAGGCAGAGCACAGAGGATTTTTAGGGCAATGAAACTACTCTGTATGATGTGATAATAATGGATACATGTGATTATACATTTGTTCAAACCCATAGCATGTACAACACCAAGAGTGAACCCTAATGTAAACTATAGACTTTGGACAATTATGAAGTGTCAGTGTAGGTTCATCAACTATAACGAACGTACTTCTCTGGTGGGGATGCTAATAACAGGGAAGGCTGTGGATGTGTGGAGGTATGAGGTACTTGGGGAATCTCTGTACTTTCCACTCACTTTTGCTGTGAACTTAAAACTGCTCTAAAAAATTAAGTCTTTTTTTTTTTTTAAAGTCAATGGATCAAGCCTGCGAGGTGGAAATCATTCACATCCCTCTGTAAGAGCAGTGATACCACTGATTTCTTATAAAGCCAACCCAATATGTCACCACTCACTGACCTGCTTGAGAATATTCTGTTCTCTCATCAGCTTCTGTCGTTCTCTGTTGGGCTTAGAGAAGACCACTTCAAGAACATCTTGACCGGAATTAGTTCCACCAGTGACAAAGTAAACCAAGTCTTCCAGCAGCTTGGTTACAGATCTTAGGAGGAAAAAAGCTATTAGATATGTGAAGTGTTCGATGTGTGACAGGCTGAAAGCTTCACCTTGGAAGCCTTCAGGCCAAAGGAACCAGTTAAGCAGAAGCAAACCCATTCTCCCAGTTTCCTTGAACTTGTCAGTTGAGGCCAATTACCAATAAGAGCGAAATAGAGACGATATCTAGTTGTCCACAAAAACATTATCACCTTCACAAAACATGAGACATTACATTTTATCTCAGAGTAACCTCAACCCCTGACACTCAGTAAGATAGTTCCAGAGACCAAGTTGGAGACAGGGCAACAGAGAAAGGAGGAGATATTTACAAGTTTAGAGACTTTCAGAACAGTGAAAGCAAAAGTAACTATTTCTTGAAAACCACAAGTTGAAGCCACCCACAAATGCTAAGGCCTGCTGCTCTCACACAGAGCTCTTCCAAGCACCCTCTCTCTCCACAAGGGATTTCAAAAACCCACAGGGGGTGAAGATGAGCACGTCCGGTTCTGGCAAGGAGCCTTCACCTTCTTTCATTCTGGGTGATGGTGCCCTTCTCCAGCTTCCCAGCTATGGAGCCCAGCACCTTGCTGGCATCGTTGGCGAAGTCCAGGTCCCGAACCTCAGCAGGAGAGACTGGAACTATGGCAAATGCTTCTTTGTCCTCCTTCACGGGAGAGGTTCCAATCTGAAAAGCAAGATGGTCTTTGTGGAACAGCCTCTTAGACTGAGAGGGTAAGACGTTAATCAAACACTGTATTTGTGGGACAGGGGGCAATCCAAAAAGCCTAGAGCTCTCTTGTGGTTCAAATAAATGGACATAGAAAAACACCTGGAAAGATGTACCCCAAATCATCAACAGCTGTTACCTCTAGAGGTTGGTACTGTGGAGAAAAGTAAGGCAGGAAATGGGGCAGTACTATGATTTTATAGCTTCATTTGTTACAGGAAGCATCTGAGACTTCTGTAATTTAAAAACACACTTATAAATACATAGGGAAAAAATCAAATGTACAAAATGGTAATTCTTGTTCCTGAGAGTGTTATAAGGGTAGACACTGCACCGATCTTTTAGCTTTTCTATATACCTGAAAATGTTCATTAAAGTAGAGGAAAATATTCCAATAATCTTCCCCATCACCAAAAACTATTATGTGAGAGTATAATTCCATTTTTGAAAAAGAAAAATCCTATGTCTGTGTATTCATGCTCTATGATCCTGAACAAGGTGAGAAAGGAGAGGTGGGCTTCAGGGAGAGAAATTAAAGAGGTTGGAAGGACTTTCAAGAAATAAAAGTACACATTGAAATACAAAGAGAAATAAAGGAATAATAAAGATTGGGGGAAATCAACTAGGTATGTGATGTATGTCAAGGCACAAGCAAACATTCCCCCAGCCAAAATCAGCTTTCAGACAGATATGAAATCCAGACAATTGCTCAACCTTTAGGGCAGAAGCTATGGAATAAAATAAAAGGTTCTAGTTATTTCAAAAGCCCTGGGCTTGCTTCAGCCAGGTCCCTCGGAAAGAATTCCTTCATCACATTCAAGTTTGTCCACCACCACGCTCCTGCCGAAGCAACAACGTCAGACCTCCATACGCCTCCATCTGCCCTCAAAGGAGCCCTTTTATCGGGAGCATGAGACCGAGGGAGGCAGCCAAGTTAGGGGACTTACTTTTAGCATCACGGGTTTTTCTTCTTCCTTGTCAATGGGGATATTTGTGCTGTGAACCCAGGTATTAGTACACAGGTGTCTGAGCCGGACATATGAGTTTCTAAAGGAAAAGAAAAAAAAGAAAAAGGATTTTAGGGACAGGGTTATTTAGGCTCTCTAGAGCCACTGGCCTAGAATACATCCTATAAGAATCGAAAAAGGATACCAAAATGGTTTTCCGCTACACACAGTGGACAGCATAAACTTAAGAGCAAACGGTTCTGGTCCAAGATACACTTTGACAGATCTACAGTGGCAAACCATTCAGAAACCACTCTAAGGCGATTGTCTCGTGCTGTATTTCTAAACGCAGCCACACCTCATTCTATCATGTTTGGCTCTACTGCCCTTAACACTGTTTTTTTGACAAATCAAAAGTCGGTTCATCATGCAAGTCTACAGGTTCCATTTTGGCAATAAAGTATTTTTAAATTAAACATGTACATTGTTTTTTAAGACATAATGCCATTGCACACTTAACGGATAACAGTGTACTGTAAACGTGACTTTCATATGCACTGTGAAACCCCCAGATTTGTGTGACTTGCTTTATTGTGATATTCGCTTTATTGCGATAGTCTGGAACTGAACCCACAGTATTTCTGAGGTATGCGTGTATAAAATTATACACTGTGAATGACTATCTCCGAACAAACCGAACATGAGACAGAGTAACAAAAAGTATTTACTGAGGACCTACTAGTGCTTATCATGAGAGATAAAGCAGTAATTGAAATTTTCATATGGATCAATATAGCAAAAAATAAAACCATAAAATGCCTGGAAGAAAATGTGAGTAAAAATTTAATAATCTTGTGAGAGGGAAAGCCTTTTGAAGCACATAACAAAATACAAGATTTCCACATTTCAGAAGCAAAAGATGGATACATCTTATTACATAGTTTAAATTTTACATTTCCATACAGCAAAAGTAGAAAAAAGTTTAAAAACCATCATGAACAAAACTGAAAGAAAAATGACAACCTGGGAAAATAAAAGATTAATATATAGTATAAAAGGGTATTAATCCACATATATAGAGAGATCTTAAAAATCCGTAAGACAAACATCATGAATATTGGAAATGAAGATGGAACACGTACGCAAACCAGTAATTTAATAAAGAAACATACATGACCAATAAACATCCAGGTACATATTCAACTCCCTCAGCTTATACAAATTAAAACAATATATCATTTTATTGTATCATATCCCAAAGATCCTGGAAACTGATACAACCCAGCACTTGGAGCTTAGAGAGCTTACAGAGCTTAGAGAAATGAGTTCTACACACTCACGGTAAGAGTGTCAACAGGTTAAACTCTGGAAGAGAGTCTGACACTTCGTATAACATGTAAAATGTATCTACCTTCTCATCTAGCAATCTCATTTTTATATTTCTTAAGAGATGACAGCACAGGTGCAAAATGAGGCAGAAAGATGTTCAACAAAGCATTATTTATAATAGTTAAAATCTTGCAAACAACCCAATGTCTCAGTAATGGGCTAGTTAATTATAGTATGTAAGACAAAAGAGTACAGAGTTCTTCAAAATGATTAAATCGATATTTATTCACTTGGAAGTATGTACAGGACATACTGTTCAGTGGAAAAAATGTTAAAAATAGCTTATGATTCATTTATGATAAATTATACACAGGTTATCTGTGTGCCCAGAGATGTGTCTGAAACTACAGAAAACCAAAATGTTTGTCGTAGTTACCTCCGAATGGTTAGATTTTATGTAATTTTTTACTTGTCTCTTTGTTCTCCGTGAGATTTTAAAATATTTTTGGTGTTGTTTCTTTTTATGATGAGCATAGATCATTTTACAATGTTTTTCAAATTTGCTTTTCTTTTAAAGAAGTAGTGACATAATACTTGCTCTTAAGGAATCTATCATTGCATTAGTGAGATGAAATGAATGCACGCCAAGCAAAAGTAACAGGAGACATACATTAGAAAGGCTTTAAGATGGGAGACAGTCAAGGTAAGTACTTTTAGAGGAGGAGATTAAGGAGGCTTCGGGGAGGCATGGAATATTTTTGTTACAGAAGACTTGAGCTGGAACTTTAAACACTGGTGGGACCAGAGCAGAAAGGACAGCATGGAAGTCATTTGCATTAAGAGGAATTCAAAACAACAGCATCCCAAGTTCATGGGAAAGGGGCACGGGGGAGGGCACATTAAACCAGGCACGTCTCTTCGTCTCTTCGGTAGATCCTCTAACTTCCTTCATTTTAATTGTCTTGAAAATTACAAGTGGTATTTACTCTGAATAGCACGAACATAAATTAAACAACATCAACAAGACATTTGACAGAGATTTGCATTTTTTCTTCTGAGGAACTTGGATTCATTTTCTTCTTTTCAAAGTATAACTGAAAGCTTGGAGCTTAACTTTTACTTGGCGGATTGACTACATTCTACAGAGTTCTATGTCAAAGTTCATTTAAAATACCAAGGGCATTCTGTCTATTCATCTGAAGTCTCATTCCCAACCCTTAGCTCAAGAGTCATGATATCAGGACAACTGCAAAAGAGCCACAAAGCTGGATGCTCTCCCAATGTTCATTTATTGCATCTAATTTGCATAAATTGCAATTTTACTATCTTGCTTATTATATCCAGGACTTGTCACTATCCCTTTCAGTTTGTCTTGAAAGCATTCTTTCAACCAACGACTATTACAGAAAAGTTCTTTGCTGGTAACATTTCAGGTACTTTCATGTATCTACCGCCAGACCTTCTGATCTTCAAAGAAGCAAAATTTAGCACAACTCTAAGATGGAGGGAAATGTGTGTACTCCTCCTAAAATTTTTATGACTCCACTGAATCAATGAATAAGAGGCCCTTTTCACTTCTGGCTCTGAGGTTGGTGGCCAAGGGCAAGAACAGATAAAAATTTAGAGAGCTAAGACCAAGTCCAAGATCATAACTAATAATAAACACATTGGTAAACCACGCCAGACACTTTCTCCAGGGTGAACACAAGGCTTCCCTTGCTTATGAGTTTACAATCAGTCTGTCTATGGACAACTGCCCACAAAGAATGTTTTCCAACAGAGAAACAGTAATGAATCAAGGGGATACAGAAGCAGGGCTCTACAGCCAACCAAAGCTGTTTGGCAAGCTGACCTAGGAATTCAAACTTCCCCTCCCCACGGGATCATGGGGATTTCCAACCCACTGGGGAATATGGCCAACTGGCACCTCATTCCTCTTCACCAAGGGAATGCCATGAAATATCTTCTGACAGATATTTTACATCACATGGTTCTGTTCTTTGCTAACCCTTACAAACAAAAAACTTAGCAAATAAAACTAACGTCATTCCCTTGTCTTCTGGGAGCCTAAAAACAAAATCCATTAAAGAGCTTCCAGAATAGAGGACACAACACAGGGAAAAGTACTTAAACCAAAGCGCAATTGGATTCTATAGTCCCTATGCCTGTCTAGGTAGTCAGTGAGAAAGGACGCTTTACAAAAGCAATCTACCCTACTTCAAACCATATGTTTAAAAATGACCTCAAAATCGATCAAAGATCTAAGTGAAAAGAGCACAAACTACTAAAACTCTCAGAGGAAAACATTAGCATCAATCTTTGTGACCTTGGATTAGGCAACCGCTTCTTATAAAGCATAAGCGGCCAAAAGCAAAAATAGATAAACTGGACTTCAACAAAGTTAAAAACTTTTGTGGTTCACGAGACACCACCAAGAAAGTGCAGAAATCTACAGAATGGGAGAAAATACTTGCAAATCATAACTGATAAGGAGTTCGTAATAAAGAACATTTAATACTCAATAATAAGACACATAACCCTTTTTTAAGTGGCCAAAAAATAATGGGCAAAGGATCTGAAAAGATGTGTCTCCACAACTGATATACAAATGACCAATAAACACATAAGATCATCATCGTTAGCCATCAGAGAGATTCAAGTCAAAACTACAATGAGATACCACTGCACAGTTACTAGGATGGCTCAAATGTAAAAAAGACAAACAAGCACTGGAGAGAAATCAGAACTCTCATATACAGCTGGTGGGAATATAAAACTATAAATGTAAAACTGGCAGTTCCTCAAATGTTAGACATACAGTTATACCACATAACCCACTAATTCCACTCCTAGGTATAGACCCATGAGAAATGAAAATATATATCCACACAAAAATGTGTACACAAATGTTCACAGAAAAGCCAGAAAAAGGCAAATAACCCAAATGGCCATCAACTAATAAGTGAATAAATAAAATGGGACATAACCATACAGTGGAATCTTATTAAGGAATAAAATGAAATGAAGAATACATGCTACAAAACAGATGAATCTTACCAACAATGCTAAGTGAAAGAAGCCAGTCACAAAAAGCCATTCCATTTATATGAAATGTCCGGAACAGGCAGATCAATAGAGACAAAATGCAGATTAGCCTAAGGCTGAGGGTGGAGCCTGGGGAAATGAGAGCGACTGCCAATGGGTACGGTGCTCCTTCTTGGGGTGATGAAATTGTTCTAAAATCGATTGTGCTGATGGTTGCCCAACTCTGCTAATCTACTAAAAACCAATGAATTGAGCACTTCCAGTAGGTGAATTGTACGATACATGAATTATAGCTCAATATATCATTTTTTTTTAAAAAGCAATCTACATCAGGACGAACTTGGAGTACGCGAAGCTGTGCCCATACTCAGGATTTAATAGAAGAACAATCTCCAGCTTTTCCCAGATTCTCAAGGGGTTAATGACCCAGCGGACGGTAAGAAGCAGCGATCATTGTGCTGAATGGCAATGAACAGCCTCCTTGTAAGGTTCTCTTCTTGTGAACGCTGCCTTCTGTTTATCACTCTGAGAGGGATAGGACGAGTATCCGGCACAAGAGAAGGTTCTCCTCTAATTCTTTTTTTTTTAAATTTCATGTTTTGGCATTTTTGTTAGCGTTAATCATTCCCTTCTCTGCCGTCTAATTTTATTAAGCACCTAAGTGTCCAGTGGATGCTAGACACTTGGATACGAACCTCTCCATAGCCATTACCTTCTTTACAATTCCTTTAATGTTTCCTATAATACAATATTTAAGAACATAGTCTTTTGTGTTACACAGACACTTCTGTGTTCTCCTCCGGTTGTAACAGCACCCAAGCTGCAGTTACCACTTTCACAGCCCAGCTCTGGCTGAGCAGGTAAACAGCAATGATATACAGGAACAATGAAACACAAAGGAATCCTCAGAGAGAGGGGCCCTGTGTAAAACCTCCCAGTGCCAGTGAGACTTCCACTACCCAAGGTTGTGTCCAAGAGTCAGAACTGCAAGAACAGCCCTATCTGGCTCTGCAACGGTGCTCGCTGACTTGTGATAAGTTGTTTAAATTCTCTGAGCCTCATTTCTTTACCTCTAGGAAAGGTCAAATGATAATACCTATCTCACAGGGGTTTTGGTGACGGTGAAATTATGTAACATGAGTATTTAGCATTATAGATGGCATGTAGTCAGCACTCAACAAGTGTTAGCCACTATTAATACTTTTGTTGATTTTTTGTTTTTTCAAGATTTTTTTTTTTAATGTGGACCATTTTGGAAGTCTTTATTGAATTTGTTACAATACTGCTTCTGTTTTATGTTTTGGGTTTTTGGTCCCGAGGCATGTAGGATCTTAGCTCCCCAACCAGGGATGGATCCTGCACCCCCTGCACTGGAAGGTGAAGTCTTAACCACTGGACCGCCAGGGGAAGTCCCTGTTGATTTTAAGAGTGAGCTTTTGTTCCATTTACGGTCTAGTAAATGCAAATGCTTTTTTATGCAACAAAACTAAAAGACAAATTTAATAAAATAACCAAAGAAGACTGGTCTGATTTCTCAATACCTTTAATAAAACTTACTATGCACTGAGTGAATTTCAAACGTTCCATTTACTAGAATTTCTTTTCAATTGTTTATTCAATTGACCAGGAGATCTCTCCGATTTGGAAAGGAGGGAGAGAGTAAAGGAAACTAGAAATATTGAGCTACTTAAGCTTAACGTTTGGTTTGCTCACCTAAACATAGCACGTCTTAGCTAACTACTGACTACTGAGAACTTACAACTGATAAGCATGGAAAAAAGAAAAATCAGATGTCATTTCAATGGGCAACCAGAACAAATCCTTTACCAAATCCTGTACAAGAGCTTCAAGAACGACAATGATGTTTTGGATTCCAAGAACCCCAGCCAGGCCGCATATACCACCCTGACTCACTTGAGATAAGCCGTTTTGGACTCATACCTTGGGACAAGGCTATCGCCTCCACGGAGGGTGGTGGGATCTAGCTCAAAGATGGAGGAGATGTCATTGCCTTCGGGCACAGAGACCAGGGAGTACACCATCTTTTCTTGGGCGTTTCGCAACCTGCTCCGGGAGGCATCCTGATCAGAGTCCAGCTGAGGAGGAAAAGTCATCACGTCAAGGATTGCACATGCCACGGCCTTCCCTCACTACAATCACTGCACAGTCCACAGGAACAGGGAAGAAACAATAGTGAGCGTCAGTAGCTGGCAGGAGAAGCACCACTGTTTCAGAGCAGTCATCAAAGATGATAGTTGGCCACCCGCACCAAGAATGTTTACACTCTACCTCCTGGTGTTGCAATAAAAATGCTTAAGCAACGTGGGGTTGCATTACTAGCTCTCCATGGGCAGAGTGCTACTGGCGGTACATCCCGGTGCAGCGGTCGGGAGAGAGGAAAAGCAGTGTGAGAAACTTCGCCTGTGGATTTTGTTATGGGCGGTTGTGTTAACCTACAGTGAAACTGTCTAGCAAGAATATGATACAGCTACTTCCCAGGAGAAAAAAACAATGCAATGAAATAAACCTGAATCCAAGTGTTTGTAAGCAGCTGTCCCCATGTGGCCAAGAAAAATATTTGAGAAGTCGGACTAGCCCTGAAAAAATGTTCCCAATTAATCAATTGCTGACGACAATTCAGGGGAAAAGGGGCCCCTCCTGCTACGTGAGGGATTTGGCTGAGACTGAAGAAAATCTCTGACAGTGAAGGCTGAAGAACAAGGATGAAAGCTTTCCCAAGAAACTGTAAAAACACATCTAGTCTCCAAAGGCCATCTGCCTAAGAAGACGGAAGCTGCATGCCGAGCCTAGCGCCTGCTCTGACAGGCTCACGAGGTGGCTCTCCGCCGTGTGACTCTAGACGGGATCATTTCTCATGTTTAACATCCTTGCAAGATGACAATATCCACCTGTATGTACTAGGAAAATCACATTTCCCTTGTCTCTATCTTGCTTTGCTTAGGCTGAGGCCCTGCTTCCTTTCCAAATGCAATGGAGAAAAGAAAAGCAAATCTAACAGGCGAAGGAGAGAGCGTTAAGACAATTTCATTCCATGGGGCCTGAGTTCTAGGACTGTAGGTAACAGCTTGCTTTTTCAGTTCATCAGCAGCCCCAGTCTTTGTCTAAAAAAAAAAAAAAAAAAAAGGAAGGAAGGGAGGGAGCGGAGCGACGGAAGAAAGAAAAGAAAATGCAAACAATTCTTCTGATACCCCAAACCTCTGTCTCCCCCCTCACACTCCCTCCTTCTCACACCCTGTACCTCTGGCTAAACAAACCCCCGTTTGTCATTCCACCTACACTAACGTAAGACTCCACTGGAGAGGTTCAGGACAGCTCCAAGAGCTCAGCTCGGGAGAAAGCACTCTGAACAGAACGTGTCCTCTTCTAACCACTGTTACCTGTAAAGGGTTGCACACACCACTTTCAAAATAAACCCTGCCCCGGTTCTGGTGTGAGACACGGGGCTCAGCTACGGACTGGCAGTTAAATTTCAGACCTGCCACACATCCGAAGAAAAATGCCAACTGCACTGAGTCCACTGCATCTGGACTGTGACTGAGCAAGGCGCCCTCATCCTCCCGAGTGCAGTCGGCGCTTGCCATCTAGTGGGAGGAGAGGCACACGTGCAGAAGGCCGTCAGACAAGAGCCAGCCTCGGGTTGTTCTTTCTGTCCCTGTGGCGTCGAGCCCGTGGCTCAGGGGGGCTGCTGAACTGAGCAAGAGGAGAGCGACAAAGCCGAATGGGGTCCCGGGCAAAGCCACGGGCACTGGGTGCCAGTCTCAGGAAATACGCGACCAGGAAGCAGAGCAGAAAGAGAGGCTTCCTCTCCCACGCTCCCGAGGCTCCCAACCGAGAAGACGGTGAAGGGTGCAGGACCCTCCCAACGCTGACACCTTCCTCCCAGAGGCAGGAGCTGCGCCGCTGGCCTTGAGGGTGCGGGGTGAGCGCCCCCACCACACACACCCCTCCTCCACGCGAGGACCGCCACCCAAGCAACACCCCAAGTAGCGAGAGCAACGCGGCCCAGATCTGCAGCCAGACCCACTGGCACATGGCACTGCCCTGGCACGCAGAAGCACGAAAGAGTAGAAAGATGACCGCACTCCCAGCGACTCTGAGGCCTGTGGCCAGTGAGGACCACGCTCTGCTTCTTCACCCGTCAAACAAAGATGGAGAGACCTGTCCCAATCCCTTCGTGCAACTGCTGTGCAGCCCAGAGGAACGGTGGATGGAAAGGCACTGAAAATGGTAACCATCCTTTGCACCTTACAAAAATGCCATTTATTAAGCGTTTACTATGGGCTAGGCACTTCATTTGCACAACATCTCACTTCGTCCTTACAACCAGCCCATTGTCCACAACTACAGATGAGGGAATTCAGTCTCAGAGAGGGCAAGTAACCTGTCCAGAGTCACACAGCTCATCAGCGGTGGGTCCGCTATTTAAACCCAAGTCTGTCTCTCTCTCGCCCTACTTTTAATCACTGTGTCCTTCCCCCTGCACTGCACGTGCCCGTCTTTCCCTCGCACGTGAACAGGCCAGGAGAGCAGTCCCATTCCACACAGAGCTCAAGGTTCACTCGGACATCAGCTCTCCCTGAAAGAAGCCATGGTTCTCCTTCCAAGTCACCTCTAAGGGGAGCCTTAGTCCCCCAGCAAGTCCAGCAACTAACTAATGGTGGGACACCCTCAGCTAGAACTCTGCGTTTCTTCCAAAGCTAACATTCTGCCCAAACCTAATTAGCAGGTTCATGGCTGCTGCAGAATTCACAGCACTTTCGTTGACAATTACATTCTGTATCATCTCCGCCCCAACTCCCTTCATTAATGTACCTATGTTAATGTCCAATTTTTTCAAAATTTTACAAAAAATAACACCCTCAGTACCACCTAGCATATTCACCATCAAGATGTCCACATGGACACACAACGTCAAACAGAGCAGCAACCGTTTGGGTCTTTGTTTTGTTAATCCTACACCAGAATGAAGCACTCCACAAGAGAACTGCATGACTTACACCCATCATTTCCCTGTAACACAACCACTTCCCTCTTCAACCCGTAACTGTGGACACCTGAACCCCCAACCCAAGTGCCTCCCTATCAGCATTAATTGGCAATATGGCTTCCCAAGAAGGATCCAGCTGGCATTAAAATTCCAAACCACACAATAAGGTCTATTTCTGACTTTGCAGAAAGGACAGATGGTTAGACAACTGAGTGTCTAATCAGCAGTCATGCCTCATGTGCTACCTCCACACTCTAAATGACAGTGTCCACCTTATACACTCATTCCTTGAAGACATCCGAGTGAGTCATAGATTCAGGTCAACAGCAATGAGACGTTGGCATGTAAAAGGCTGGCTTCTACAGGGACCATCACCGTCTCCAACCTAGCAGTATTCCAAGAGATACCGTGAACTTCCGCAACTTAGAGATGGAGACCCCTTGACGAAGCACACAGAAAGAGCATCATGACCAACAGTCTCTTGGACCAACCAGGACACAAGGGGATATGACTGCCCTCCAGGGAAGCACAGAAGAAGATCCTCTGTTAAGGCAGCGTAAGCTCTCCCCTTCCCCAGCACTCAGTGACCACAGGGGCAGTTTCGTACATGGGGTTCCAGATCACATGTCCTCACCCTACCAGAGGAAGACAAGAAGGCTCTTGTCCATACTTACTGAGGGCTGAAACTCCAGGCATTCTTCCTCAAAGTCAGGGTCTACCTGATGAAAAAGAATCATTAGGAAATTAAAACATCCATTGCTTTCTCAAGGACTTGGCCCCGCTAGCAGGAGACTTCAAGGCCTGCGAATATCTTTGGACAGCTAAGAACTTCTCCCTTCCCTCTGTTCACGAAACCAGCATGCCACAATCACAACACACGTCACATGAGTACAACACACATGGAACAATCTACCAGTCACCAATAGATGGCTCTCAAATGTAGACAGAGGAACACAAAGAATCCACTAGCAAAGCAACAGTTAAAAGCCTGAAATAAATAAAAGGTCAGTACCCAGTGATTGATAATCCTGCTTATTTCTAGTTAGAAATAAAAAAAAATGTCTGGCTTCCAGCAAGAACTGCATTCGCCCCAGGACATAACAGATAATGCAACCGCCATTGATGTTTGGCAAACCATGTAATCAACGTTTCTCACAGCTGGTGGGCTGGGTCCATCATTTCCTATGGCTCCATTTCAAATTTCAACTTAGTCTTAATCTTCGGCTCTTCAATATTTCAAAACCATCAGTTCATACAAGTGTCAGGCATCCCGGGGGGGTTGGAACATTTAGATTCAGCCTTCCTTGGGGTCAGCTGCAGAAGCAACACTGACACCCAGGCATCACCTTGAAAATCTCTGAGCAGTCTCACCAGTGATATCAGATGACAGGAGGTGTCCCTTGATGTACGGCTAGAATCTGGTATGAATATGCATCGTACATCTTCCAGCGGATCAGAGTAAAACTCAACGTCTGTCACACAGTAACATGGCTCCTTAATTTAATACAAAAACTAAAAGGGAAATTCCTCCCATCCTTCAGTGTTGAGTCTTGCCTTTCCTCAAAAACCCTTCACGGTCATTTAAAATACATTGCCTTGATTTTTTTACATTCCTGTAAGTAAAAGACCCTGTCTATCCACTAAAGCTCTGAGTAACCAGGCTGTATAAAATGACGTAATTCTTTATGGGCTTTAATGCTTCCAGCTTTACGTACCATGTTTCACTGCGGCCAAGTCTTGGTCATTCGTGTTAGGATCAGGATTGGTAAATAAGATGCGGTGAGAGCAGTCAACAAGAGCAAAATGGAAAGATCATCCTAAAACCCTGATTAGCATTATGTTTTTTAAGCTCGATTCTCTTAGCCACTGTCAAATACAGCTGACCCTTGAACGATGCGGGAGTTAACACGTGTATAATTTATAGCTAGCCCTCCAAACCTGCGGCTCCCCATCTGCAGTTCTGCATTCTCGGATTCAACCAGCCACAGACCGCGTAGCACTGCAGTGTTTACTACTGAAAAACATCCACAGGTAACTGGACCCGTTCAGAGTTCAAACCCGCGTCGTTCAGAGTCAAATGTATACAACACAGTATTATTAAATAAAGTCACCAGGATGGACATTACATTCCCACCACAGCATTATTTTCTAACTGACCTTGTCCCCACAGCTTGATCAGAATCCCTGTCAAATACTAAAATGTGTTCACGATTTTTGCCTCTTCTTGTCTATAAGCAGGGAAATGAGGTGGAAGGAAACAGAAAAGCAGAAGGAAAAGCTAGGTAATGGAGCATTACCCTCAGCCCCTAACTACTCAATGGCTATAGGTAAGTGAGGAAAGAGCAGTACATCATCCTTGAAAGAGAAAAACTATGGGGCTGCCACTTACCTCTGCTGCTAAGTAATGCCCTGTAGCAAGATGCTTGAAACGGAAGAGGCTGTTCCAATATCCTGCTCCACCCCGACACGGGTCATGCTGGACCACCTGCAACAGGAGTGGAAGAAATGTCAATCCAAATGAGGGCGGCGCTGAATCTGAGACACCACCCAGAAGTCATAGTGCAGGAGCCGTATTTAAGCTGAAAAAAATCATTATCTTCCAACAAACGCGTAACAAGTATCATATGCATTGTTAAGCAATGTTTCTCCAAAGAAAAAAGAGTCCCCTAATTAACATGAAACGGTTGTAAGACAAAGTTCAGTGGTTTTCGGATTATTTGCCTTAATCATAAGGAAGAAGTTAAGATCCTGGACTTCATCCACAAAAGGCGAAACAAGCAACAAAAAAAGAATCTCATGGAAAACTGTAGCAATTTATCCATGCGCTCATGCACTATAATACATCCACACGCCTGAGCTTTGAAACTGGACACTCACAGTGCCTGGGCCAATTCAGCCTACAAATAAATGTAACCGTAGCTTCTGCTCATGATGGAATAACTGGCACTGGGAGTTGCTGCCATAAATAGGCACCTCACACAATACGTGAACATGCCATAGACAACGAGAAAACTGAGGAAGATGTAAGATATACAAAACAACTGGGTTCAGATGCTGGATGACAGGGAGCGCACAACTGTCATCTCTGAGGACAGGGACACAGGGTGATCTCCACGACTGCTCCAGCTTTCTGCTGGGAGGTCCCCTCTCTGGACAGTGGCATCGAGAAGAGGTATTCAAGCAGAGGAGACCAGTCTCACTGAGGTGAGGAGATATCAGAACTTAAGGAGGCTGAGGTGACTGGAATCTGTCAGGGCAGAATACAGAGCTCCCCAGAAAACAATTTCCAGAAATCTGCACAAGGGCCTCCTTTAGTCTTTGGCTAAATACCAAGCGGCATACGTGTAAGGTGAGACCCCACAAGGCCAAATAGAAAACGAGAGGGTAGTCGTAAGCTCAACGATCCAGGAGTTCACACAGGACTAGAAGGTGTTCTGATTCTAACAAGCCAGAGGAGAGGCCGGTTGAACACCTGGGGCATTCAGTATCGACATCAAAAGGCTCACACCTTAGTAGCTGGGCTAGTCTAGCCCTAAAAAAATGCTACAGTACACTTGACCCAATGATGCTTTAAAACAAACCTGCAAAGGGTCAAAGTGATCTGCAAGTAACTTTCTTTGTCTGGCAAAACAAAAGTCAATACTCTTTAAAGGAAGGCAGCAGATCCAGAGCGTCAACAAAGGAGCATCACAACATTGAGCATATTGTCATAATGCAGCGGACAGGCAAGAATCAGGAAAATGCAGCCTGTCAGACAATATCGAATGACCCAGTGTGTCCATGTGGTTGGTGGAGGCTAGAGAAATACGTAACAGGGACCCCCAAATGTTTCCATTTTGATACATACCCACACATTTTGAGAATCTCAGTGGTTTCAAAGTAGGATAAACACACATACACACACTCACACGTGCATCAAGACACATCATAATGAGGTTAACGTAAACCAGAAAGAAAAAGAAAAAATTTTACAGTAGCTAGGGAAAAAAAGAGGCGCTATATGCAGGGAACAAAAGAAAACCACTGAATTCACATCAGAAAGTAATCTGTGCGAGACAACAATGGACGAACGCCTTCAAGTACAGAAAGAAATAACGGTCTATGTAAAATTCTACACTCAACAAAAATATCTTTCATGAATGAAGGCCATATGGAGAAATGAGAACCTTTAATACACTGCAGGTGGGGACATACAATAGTGCCTTCAAGACAGTCTGGCATTTCCTCAAAAAGTTAAACAAAGTAACCATATGACCCACAATTCCACTCCTGAGAGAACTGAAACTCCTCACAGAAACTTGTGCGTGAATGTTCACAGCAGCACTATTCACAACAGCCAAAAAGCAGGAACAATCCAAATGCCCATGAATAGTAAATAAAATGTGGTATATCCATACAGTGGAATATTATTTGACAATAAAAAGAAATGAAATACAGATACGCATGGCAACATGGATAAACTCTGAAAACTTTATGCTAGGTAAGAGAAGTCAGGTACAAAGGACCACATGTTGTAGGATACCATTTATATGAAATGTTCAACCCGGGCAAATCTACAGTGATAGAAAGTGGACCAGTTACCAGAGGTGGGGAGGGGCAAATCTGAAGAGAAATGAGCTGTGACTGCTGTGGCTCAGGGATTCTTTTGGGTCAACTAAAAACCACTGAGAACTACACACTGTACATTTCTGAATTGTGTGACATATGAATTGTATCTCAATGAGGCTGTTATTTTCAAAAACGAAAAATAAACTGATCTTTTTAAATGAAGGTGAAATAAAGATATTCACGGACAAATATAAAGTTGTTTTCTTGTCTTCAAATGAGAGCTGAGAGAATTGGCCAGTGGCAGACCTGCACTACAGAAATGATAAGGGAGTTCTTTAGGCTGAAGGAAAATGATTCCAGATGAAAACTCAAATCTACACCAAAAAGTGAAGAGCTGGAGATGATGACTATGTGGGTAAAAGACTCCTGTCCTCTCGTTTTTCCATGTTTTTAAAATGCAAGTGACTCCTTAAACAAGGCAAAAAAAAAATAAAAACGCACTATGGAGTTTATAGCATATATAGAATAAAATGCAAGAGAATATCACCACAAAGGACAGGAAGGGAGAAACAGAAGTGCAGCTGACCCTTGAATAACACGACTTTGAACTATAAGGGTCCACTTACACGCGGATTTTTTTCAATATTAAATACTACAGTGCTACATGGTTGGATGAATCCACGAATACAGAGGAACCACGAACACCGAGGGCTAACTATTAGTTATACGTGGATTTTTAACCATGTGGACGGTCAGTGCCCCTAACACCCGTGTTGTTCAAGATTCAACTGTATACTATCGTAAGGTTCTAACATCACGTGTAAAAAGTTATGACGATATGTAAAACTGACTGGCAATGAGGTGAAGACATATAATTAAAACCCTAAATCATGACCAGAAATATAAAACACATGGTGTTGCCTTCCTTCTTTTATTTGGAAGGGACACTTAAGTTTCTAAAATCCTCAAGAAGAAAATAAAAAAGGAAGACGTTCAGTGTTTCCCTAGAGTATTCAGAGGGAAAATTGGCAGGCAACAGTTTTGGGGGGGAGCAAAAATTAGACAGCTGTTGCTTCTCAGACGATAAAATATAGAAGATGGTCTACAGTGGACTTCTGGGTTAAGTGAGTCCATACTGCAAAAACTCTCCCCAAAAGGTTGACACGTTTAATTCATTTCAATCAGTTTGTGAGTGAAAAAGACATGGTACTTGCTTTTAAGGTTCTAAAGTCAGTCACGGTGACTTCGTAGGGTTCTGACATTTCTAATACTTTTTTCGTTTATGAATTAAGTTCCAAGTCCCTACAGCCTGGATATATCGCCCTTCAGGATCTGGTCTCCTAAAACAGTTTCTGTCTTATTTCGCATGACTATCCTCTGTTCCTCATCAAATGAGGTTACTGAGTTCTAACCCAAGGTTGCCTCACATTTCCAATTCCACGTTAGTATCTTATAGGAAGTGACTTACTCCATTCATCCCTTCCGTCTGAAATATAGGTCATCCCGTCAGCACCAGCTCGGATGCTACCTCCTTCAGGAAGTCTTCCTTGATCGCTTGCCCTCCCTCATCTACACATCCAGAGGACAGGGAATGTGCCTCTTTGTGCTTTGGAGGTGTAGATACTTCACCATCCAGTATCTTTCCATCCTATCGCCAATGTGCAGTCACCTACACATTGTGATGGGTTAGGCACTTGATTACATATTGCTGTGATAGATAACTGAGCAAGGGAAAGAAAAAAACACAGAAGGAAGAGATGATCAGATGACCCAGAGAAAGAAATTTCTAACTTCAGTTGGGACTTGGCTTCCGAGGTAGCTATTCTTTTCCTCCACAGGAACATCTGGCATCCTTCAGATATGGCGTGATGTGTTTGTTTCTCTAAGTCATCCCAAGTCATCCATTGTTTTTGGAACAAGGTGGGTGTGAGTACCTGGATGTGACTTATTCCTATAAATCCATGAATCCTTTCTCCCTGCCCGCCCCACCCCATCCCTTACCTCCACCTCCCACAGGGCTTTGGAACTAGTGGCAGACGTGGCTGACTGCCGGCCGGTAGTTCTCAGGAAGACATGCTGCTTCTTCCTGTGCTCGTCACAGGTGAGAAACTTCTCCTGCTCGGCGTGGAACAGCCTCACCACGTCACCCTAAAAGTCAACACACGGAGGAATGAAGGAAAACGCATTTAAAAAGAGAACCAAAGAGGACCCAAGTGCTGCCCAGCCTGTAACGTATCAAACTTACCCCCTTTAATATGTCATCTTTGTTATCACTCCATTTCATGAAAAGGACTATTTTCCAGCTGGTATTGCAGTTGACGGAATTGACCTAGAAAACAAATTAGTTATTATTTCACATACCCCTCAACAACTGTGGTTTCCTGTGCCCAAATGCCTTATTTCTGCCCAAGAAGCAAGGCTGTGCTTCAGCCCTCCAAGCCTAAAGACTGACATCATGAAGATCATAGAACTTGCAAACTCAGTTGGCCTGATAGAAGTCTTTGGTAATAAATGGTTCATTTGTACCAGTCAGTATGTATGCTGCAACTCCGGCTAACAGAACCAAGCTTCCTGCACCCCTGGAATGATTTCTTCTTCTTCTTTTTTTTCCCCCAAGTCTCTTGTACTATAGCCAGACGTAAAGGCCCAGTGAAAACAAGTATGTATAAAATGAGATGAGCTACAAAGGCAAAAAAAAAAAAAAAAAAAAAGTCCAACGTATACATCCTAAAATGTTAATGATATAGCCATTGTTTGTAAACAAAATATATGCCAGGCACTGGGCTAACATTCACTAATATATTTTATCCTCAGCAACACCCTAAAAATAGCAATAACCATCATGCCCATTTCAGAGGTAGGAAAACTGATGCCCAGGGAGACTGGATAATGAACCTACAGTCACAGAGGTAGGGAAGGGCAGATTCAGGATTTGAATCCGTATCTGTCTGTTTCCAGAGCTTGTGTCCTCCAAACAAACATTAGGCAAACATTTATGTCACCATCAAGTTATTGCCCTTGTGTCCTAAAATTGCCAATTAAGTTAAGTAGATGTACTGCCAAAAGTAAGATGTCACTCTCACAGGGCTGCCGATGGCCAGCAGTGTCCCCTTCTTATGAATTAGCACAAGACACACTCTTTAGAGAGACCAATTAGAAAAGGGTACCCCTCTGGCCAAAAACACTTGGTAAAGGGGGCCCTTCTCTCCTTAAAGAAATTAGAAAACAATCCCCCAGGGATACAAAGCTTAGCAAACTGAGCCCTCAGGTGACATCAGCCCCCACCCAATGAACAGGCTTATATAACCTCATGCGGCAGGCCTGGCTCTCAGTTTGTTCCCCTGCAGAATGGGTACACTGCCCCGAGTCACTACTCAAGTCGCTGTGAGCACGCACATGCTCTGGCCCCAGGAAGGTTTGCTCCTGCAGCATATGCCTGCCCACAAGCCATAACTTTATTTCCCTTACCTCGTTGCAGCCTGGGTTATCCACCAGCTGATGACTGCTGGCATGTAAGGGCTGGCCAGCATTCACGGGGTTCAGAACAACCTTGTCACCTATGACCACCTGGAAAGGAAAGGACCAATAGAGCATTTCACAAAACAGGTCAGGACTGCAGACTGACCAGTGGCTAGTTCTGGCAGGAGCTGTAAGAGCCTGCATAGAAGGCGGCCCAGCTTCCAGCGAGTAGAATGATACAGCACAAATGCACAATTAACTCAGCTCAATATTCTATCATTACCTAAACGGGAAAAGAACTGGGAAAAGAATGGATACTTGTATGGGTATAACTAAATCACTTTGCTATACACCTGTAACTAACACATCATTGTTAATCAATTATACTCCAATATAAAATAAAAATTTTAAAATATATAAAGAATGGAATTTCAAAAAAAATAAAAATTAAAAGAAGATTTTAAAACCCCAAAGCCTGACCCTGACCAGGAAGAGGTGATGTTCACAAGCCTAAGGGTAAATTTTTGCCCACAATTGTCAATGATTATCCAAAGGCGATCTCCAAGTCAGTCAGAGCAGGAAGAAAAAAATCGTATCTTCGTTAGCTTCAGTTAAGGCACTTGTACAAATAAGCTCTAACTAAATTTTAGGAGTAGAAGCAGATTATTGCCTGAAGTAAGTCTTTATCTTTGAAAGAATAAAGCTATAAATTTATATTTCTAAAGCAAAGGCTTTTATACTTTTTTGAAAAGTCGTATTAAGAAATACGTTTCCTATTATGACTCAGTCATACATAAAGAGTTTATGTGGCTATGTGTGTATATACATATATGCATGTATAGAAAGATATAGAGATCTCTATTTATCTAAAAAAAAAGTCACCCCCCCAAACAATCTTATCCCCATTATGTTTAACACAGCTTGATACTGCCTATTCTATTCCACTTTCTAAAATGAGTGTCCCAAGCTACTAAATTGATCTCTTGGCCCATGAGTAGATGAATACCTGTCCTTTGAAAGACACTATTCTACAAGTATTCAAGTCCATCTTACTTTCTCAACTAAGGCACAGCGAAACAGGTAAGCTTAAAGGACAGGAAAGCAAAGGACTTCCAAACATGAAGTTCAGAGCAAAGCACCCTTGTCTTTTATTATGGGAGTGGAAGGAAGAAGAATAGAAAGGATGGTTTCCTAAGGTGTAAAACACACCTATTCTCAGTTTGATACATTTGGGGAACACATACAACTAAATTTTCTCTAACTCAAAATATATGCAAGTTAAATATGTCAAAAAACCCAACCCTTTAGGTGAAACCTAAGCTTTACTGGACTTACTCTTCTATACTCAGTTGATGATCACTATGCACTGTACACCCGCTGCGAGGGGGCTGCTCAGGTACTAGAGGCTTCATGTATATTGTACAGACTTTAATATGCACACAAACACATAAACTGAAACATATTTAAACGACCCAAAGCTTGTATACTTAAATATTAAAAAATGGGAAAACCCAGTTTCAGGTGAAGGCAAGTTAAGCTTTTTGACAAGATTTCACACTGTTTAAATACATATTTCTTTTTGGTGGAAAACAACTATTTCAGAATCTTAATGAGGTTGGAAATGCAGCTGATAGCATTGAAACATAGTCACTGTTAAGTATATGCCCACATAATGACTTACTAACGTAGCTAATAAGTATCAGAACTGTTCTAAGTCACCCTGGAAAGGATTTCTGGGGCTTTATAACTTAATCACCCCTCAGGAGAGGAGCCAGCTCGGGACCAACCACAGTCATTGAAATGGAAGCAAGAGCCTGCAGAGTTATCAAGAGCAACTGAGGATAATCCTAAAATCCACTCTCCTTCCCTGATCTACTTCCTTTCCATCCTTCTGTCCTAACTTTATTTCCGCAATAGAGAACCATTTCTTTTCCACTACTGATCTAGAAGGACAGGGACACTCCCCAGGACACTCATACATGATAGCTGCTTTTGTGGTAAAGTTACTCAAGTAATGGGCTCCTCATATGATTTTTTTCAGAAGCCCAGTAGGAAAAAAACAGAGCTACTGTATTTAGGTCACATTGCTCTCCAAGCTCCCCTGTTTCCCAAACACTGGTTTCCATGGTGATTTCCTTCTCCTCATATGGGATAAGCCTCTGGCTCCAACTTTAAATTTCTCTTAGTTGACTCTAGTGTACAGTTATGGTTGGAGGCCTGGCACGGAGCACGCCCTGGGCTGGGCATGTGCACTTACACTGTCTCCGATGGATCGCAGCTTGTAGAATGGCTGAATGTAAAACCAGGACCCTTCGTTGCCAGCCTCGTCCAACGTTACTCTCATGGCATTCTTCTCCAGCAGAGCTGGAAGCCTCTTATTCACTGTTAGGTATTTATTACTTTTCAAATGCAAGAGCTGAAAACCACCAAGAGAATAAGGTGAGTGTCAGCACGTCCCCGAATCTCTACATTTCTCTCTCAGTCATACAAGATATGTATCAAACACTCCTCCCACCACTGAGCCACCTGTGAAGTTAGAGAACCACAGAAGTGGTTAAGGCAGGGAATGATTAGAAAAGAAGGAAGACCAAAGGGAGCAGAAGTAGAAGGAAGAGGAGAAGACATTTTTTCCCCCCAACACAGCCCTGGACAAGATGGGTGTCGCTCAGGTCAAGTGCACCATCAGCTAGGAACATCACTCTGCCATTGGTTAGCAGCAAGGGGTCTAACCCCAGGTAAAGGGACTAAAGAACTGCAGTCTGAATATGCCCTGACATGAAGGTGGAGCTAAGGAAAGGCACTTTTGAACAAGAGAAACGGTTCAATTTAAGAAGTGACCCCATTAGGGGACTGTCAATTCACTTGGAAAAACACGGCTGCTATGGATTTCCACCTTGAATTTCTAAGCACTCTATTCTTAATTCTTGTGTAACCGTTACACGAAGGGGATGGAAAGATGGAAGATCTAGATGCGAAACGTCTCATAGTAAGTCTAGACCAGCAAGAGCTGACCAAGGCTTCCCAACTCAACAGGCTGTAAGAGAAGATGGAGGGGAATAGGAAAGACCGTCCAATCCCTGGAGAAATGGTAAGACTAGCATGGGACACCACCTCCAACTGCCAGTATCTCCCTTTTCAGCTTAACAGATACAGTTTCTAGAACACTCCTAGGAGGCCCACAAATCTTCTTGTCTGATCTGTGAGTCCCTGACATCCCCTGGCCATGACACATAAGGCAATGCCTTCCCAAGCTTCCGTGGTACTCTGATGAGTAGTACCTCTGATCTTCCATGCACCTCTCCAAGGGCTGGACTTAGCTGGCTTATAACCTGGCATTACCTACAGGTGATCCTCAAGATCTAGGCTGGGAAAATAAGAAATATTAGGTCATAAGTATTCACAGCACACTCTGTGACAGGTACCTCTCAATCATCCTAGGCCGCACATACCATTATTATTCCCATTCTGCTAGTAAACCAGCCGAACCATGGCAAGAATTCTTGCCCAATACCTAACAGGAAAACAAGTGGGAAGGAACTCGTTTGTCATTTGTAAAGTTAATATTAGTATTAGTAAAGAGAGACAAATTAGGAGTTTGGGATTAACGCGTACACACTATTCTATATATAAAATAGATGAACAACAAGGACCTACGGTATAGCACAGGGAACTATATTCAATATCTTGTAATAACCTATAATGCAAAACATATGGAAAAGAATCGATATATGCACATATGTATAACCGAACCACTTTGCTATATACCTGAAACTAACACAACACTGTAAGTTAACTATACTTCAATTTTTAAAAATGGTTTAAAAAAAAGCCACATTTGGCACTGGACTTCTTCACACAGTTTTCTGCAAGGATAGACCTAGGTGGATTTTTTTTTTTTTTTTAGCAAAACCTGCTGTAGCTGTTTCTTAAATTGTGTTTTATCCTGTCAAATTTGAAGGTACCAGATACAAACAAGTAAACCTCACAACCCGTGAGGTAAGACATGAGACCTATCATCAAATGTTCTACCTGAAGGTACAGAATTGCTCTTCTTACTTCTGGTGACCAGCTCTTGAACCAATTTTTACCAAACATGAAGAACTTTCAAGCAATGCAAGTTAGGCAAAAGCGCAAGAGCCAGGCTCCTCTTCAGACAGGGAGCCTCCCATCTAAAAAATGTGGACAGATTTTAAATTAACAGTATAGGGGAGAGAAGTGGACCCTTGCACTGAGAGAGAACCAACTAAAAGCCCAAGAGTCCAGCCCACATCACAAGAAATGCTAGACCTTTTGCAATAAACTGGCTGTGTCCACAGAGTCCTATCTGTCCAAACCGGGTTTCGTGTGCTTGTTTTTCGATTCACTCTTTGTAAAGCTTCAGCTCCACGACAGAACAGCGGCTTTGACCCACCTGGATTACATTGCCATACTGGATCACGGTCCCCAGCAATTTCCTGTTTTCTGTCTCATTCTGCTTCTTTTCCAAGTCTGCGGCATGCTGTACATAGAGGAGGAAGATTGGTCACAAAGAGGAAACAATGGGTTATATATTTCTCTGCCGCAAGGCAAAGCAATATAGCCAGTTCATACAAGAACCACAAAAATAAGCAAATACCTAAGTACACTCTGAGGCTAAGTGCAATGAGCAAGGGGTTCAAGAAACCAACCCACTATGCCTTGTTTGCTGGCCTTCTTGGTTTTTCAAACATGTATTCATTTTTTAAGGAATTCATGGACATCTGGTTAGGGTGAGACTAAGTCACAAGCTTATGTATTTTTAAAGAAAATAGGGTAGGGTTGGAAGGGAATTTGCATAGCCCTTTTATGATTTGTACAGGTCTTCTTTATAGCTTTGGAGTAAAATAAAACAGCATTTAAATACTGGTTTTGTGACCTGGAATGTGTTAGTTAACATCTTTGCAATCCTCAGTTTCCTCTTTTGTAAAATGAAAATAAAAATAGTACCTTCACCTCACAGGAATCACACAGCACGGTATCTCATCATTGTGGCATTCACGGAGTGTTAGTTATTATTGTTACATACCAATTATAATTTATTTAGTTTTCACAATAGTTCCCTGAGGAGAAGATCATTATCTCAATTTCATAAAGAAGAAACAGACTCAGAGAGATGAAAAAGTTTGGTCGACACTGCATAGCTAGTTGAGTGGGTACAAAAGGAGCACTGTTTTCTCTACTACTGTGTATATTTGAAATTTTGCTTAATAATGTCATTTTTTAAAAATTACACATCTATTAAGTAAGTAAGAGATAATCCCCAAACCCATATTTGGGTTAACTCCAGATTTACACATTCACAAATGAGGCTGGAGATATTACTAGTGCAGCTCCGGCAGGCCAGGGAACAGGGTAAAACCAAATAGAGGGTTCCCATAACAGTTTGCCAAGGCCACCAACCCGCACAGTCATTTTTCCTTCGTTCACCTGTGTAGCTCTGCAAGTCTGTTAGCATATTACAACCACACTCAAGGGGAACTAGTTTCATCCTAGGCAATTAAACTGCCGTTCCAATCTCTGATTCCCAAACCCAGACTAAGTAAAACAAAAGAAAAATAACGGAAGAAATACGGCATCTAATCTGATGGGTGACAGAAGCATGATGATGACCAATGATGTACTTCGGAATTGCTTCCAACGTTCTCTTCGTAGAGTCTCCCCTGGCCTTGAGGCAAGATGCGACCAGATGCCAGTGGGTTAATGGGCTTCTTTCCCAGGGAGCACGTCCGCGTTTCCACACAACCCTTCTGGACTTGGTCTTGGTTCCACCACAGACCAGCTTTACCATCTTGGCCAGGTCGTTTAATCTCACCAAGCCTCACTCAGCATTCTCATCCACAAAATGAGGACAATACAAGCCTTTTTTCTCCCTAATCATAGACATTACAGAAAATGCATACCAGACACAAAATAGGCATTCAATAAATTTTAACCAATGTTATACACAAGTTTATGTAACTAAGAAACGTTCTAATGAAAATTTCAAAAGGTGAACTAAGGTGGGTGGGTGAAGAATCTTTCAGTTTCCTTCTAATTCAGCATTCGCTCCACCTCTACCTGGAGTATAGGTATTTTTAGGAAGGAACATCTTTTGAGAAAAATAAGCTGCAGGAAGCAACCCTAAACTAAAAAGAAACCACATTTATAGGAGGGTAAGGATTTGCCTAAGTTTGTGTGGCTGACTGCAAGTTTGCAGCATATGTCTCAATCCTTTAAAACAATGGTCTATTCAGAGGCTTCCCTCTTTCTGTTTCGGAATTAGTTACCAGTTTGCTATTCTCAGTTACAAAAAGGTAATATCCACTGGGTGCAAGACACATCCAGAAATAATACCAGCGCAGACACCATGGCAATCCTTGGCATCCAAACCGCCCTAGGCATGGCTCTCCCCAACTCTCTCTTCCCCTCCATAAACACCTTCCCATCCCCTCCTCCCACCTCTGTTCTCCCTATTTTCATGCCTGAGCTGTACCCTATCCAAAGAGCTCTACAGTACCCACAGGTTCTGCAGGTAATTTTAAAAAAAAAAAACACACACTGGACTGAATCCACTTGGAAGGCAGGTTTATACTTTGCAGAGAGCCACTTATTCTTTCTGCTAAGCAGTTCTCAGCTAATAAGGACAGGAAAGTTGAGAAAGCAAAAAAATGTCAAAGCGGGGGGAATCAAGGAATTCAGTAAAATAAAACAACATTTTCCAACAAACAAATACAAATGTTCTCTGCTCGAAACACCACACCAAAAGGATTCACCTTGAGAAAATTATAAAGTAGTGTTTCTTGAACTTAAATGATATAAGGGCTCCTGTTTAAGAGGGAAAATTCTCATGGGTATTCCTCTTACTCTCAAGAATTTCCAGTGGCTTCAATCTAAGAAATATTCATCTAAAATATTAAGTTCCTACCTACGCTCAGACTAAGTACACAAGTGGTAAGCCAGTGGTCACTGGCATATCTAAAAGGAAAGGTCAGATTAGTCACCAAGAAGACACATATTTCATAGTTAAGACTAATTAAACACCAGCAGCTCTAAAGATTAAAGGTCATTCGTGTACAAACATACAAAAGATAAAATTAGAACAGAAAATACACAACTGGAGAATAAATATCTAAGAATATCAAATATCACATCTGAAAACTCCATTAAAAGGTTTAATGATGACCAAGCCTACATATAACTACTAAACAAACATTCCATGCATTAAGCTTACGGACCATTCTAAGAATTCACTTTTCCAATACGCACTCTTTGTTTAAGGAGAAAACTCTCCCACTCACTTCATCTTTTACTAAGTGTACAAACACTATATATGTGTTCATTTGAGTTCACATATCAGTCTTTAGATAACTCCTCCACAAAACCAAATTTGTTCCCTTCCCCCAGTTTTACTGATATAACTGACATATAATTGGGCTTTCAGAAAAAAAAAATTCATCATGATTTTTAGTTCAAAAGGTTGATAAAAAAGGAAGTAAAACTAACACATTTTAAATCAACTATACTCCAAAAAAATTAATTTAAAAAAATAAAATTTAAAAAAAGGAAGGACAGTACAGACAATACCTGGGCCCACTGACCAAGGCTGCTTTCACCCTTGAAAAAATTAAATCTGGTCTATTAAATCCCTCAAGTATATTCTAAAGAGGAGCCCACACTGTAGGACAGTGAATTTGGGGCTTCCCTGGTGGCGCAGTGGTTGAGAGTCTGCCTGCCGATGCAGGGGACACGGGTTCGTGCCCCGGTCCGGGAAGATCTCACATGCCGCGGAGCGGCTGGGCCCGTGAGCCATGGCCGCTGAGCTTGCGCGTCCGGAGCTTGTGCTCCGCAACGGGAGAGGCCACAACAGTGAGAGGCCCGAGTACCGCAAAAAAAAAAAAAAAAAGACAGTGAATTTGTATAACCTTTCTGAAGAATAATCCAGCAATATCTACCAAAAAGTTGTTCAACGTGCATAACTTTGATTTAGCAATCCCATTTCTAGGAGTTTCTCTAAGATAATCTGGCATGTGCGCAAGGCCATAACCATCATTTATTTTTGGGGGGAATGGCAAAAACTGTCAGAATCCTAAATATGTCCTCCCCCCATAGGGATTGGCTGTCTAAAATTACAGTACTGCTATATCATGGAGTAATCAAGTAGCCATTAAAAATACAGAGCTACCTATTTATTCATGACATATTAAGTGGGAAAAAAAGCAGGTGAAAGAAAGAGAAGTGAAGGACTTCCCTGGCGGCCCAGTGGTTCAGACTCCACGCTTCCAGTGCAAGGGGCATGGGTTCAATCCCTGGCCAGGGAACTAAGATCTCACATGCCGCGCGGCACCGCCAAAAAAAAAAAAAAAAAAGGAAGAAAGTGAGATGGCATGCCCCCTTTAATACTTTAAAATATAGAGATAAAGGAATAAAATAGGGGATGGGAGACTGGGGCACACACCGAGATTATCTTTGAGGATTAAGGTTTAGAGATCACTCTTTTTTTTCCTTTTCTTACTCATGTATACTTTGGAGCTCACTTCTTCCTACAATACTCACTTCAGAAACACCTTCATCGTACCTCTGGGGCAAGAAGCCTAGATTTTTAAAAAGCCATCTTAAATGTGTTATCTTTTCAATATTTAAAAATCCCAATAATTTAAGTACCTGTTGCTCTTTTCCCTTACACAATGGGCTGCGGACAGTTCTGAATTTCTAAGGGAGAAATCACGCTCTATGCTATGGTCTCTACCACCATGAATCACCACAGACATTACAATGTTCCCTAAGCAACATCAAGGTCAACCCCATCACAGTCACCTGTTATTTTATTTCAGAAATGGAGAAACCATTATTAAATTACTACAGAGACGTCACTGGAACAATGGGGAACCTTATTTAAGGTCAACAAGCTCTGAAGTATCTAACATAAATATTAAGGCTTCTGAAAACAAGCAAGGCAGGACCCAGGCTTCAGATGACAATAAAGACTCCTCACTCCTCTGGTTCCTCCTAGCTTGTAGAAGCTACGGCTTAAGGTAATGGACCATTTCTCAGAACCAAAACAATGTAGGTGCTGTTTCAAGGTAACAGGTAAAAATGCTGTCAGGAAACGGCAGTCGAGGGCTGTAGAACAAATTATGTGATTTGCAGATGGCGGAACCTCATTCTGCCAAGAGTCTTGGGAAATCACGACCAGGGGAGTTAGAACCCAGTTATTCTCTCAGAACGAACAGACACACATAGCAACCAGCCACTAGATGTCATTGTCCTTCAGGGAGTTGGTGGCATGTTGCTTATCCTAGTCAAAAGGAAGTCAACTGGTCTAGACGACTAATTCCTTAAATGGCATTAATTTAAAATAATCTGACCTTTGATTGGGGTGCTCCACAGTAGCTGACAAAAATAAAAATGAAAACCCACTGGAGACTGGCCGTCCGCCCCCAAAGGCAAGCGGCTGCCCAAAACACAACATTTTAATGACGGCACTAGAACATGTGCATGACTTTCAGACACAAGAGGGGGAAAGAAAGGTCCAGCCAAGCAGGAAAGCAGGAACTGCACAAAGTTAACAGCCAAGACCTGCAAGTCATGTCAGGGATCCTGAATCAGGAGACAGTGCTGGTTTCCTTTTAAAATTTATTTAAAACAGAAACAGCATGAAAGAGAGAATTTATTGTTTATTTTAGTAAGGAGTTCAAAGTTCTTGGTCACCTTTAGGATCGCCTTTTTCAACTCTGTGGCTTTTTCATGGTTCATTTGTGGGAAGGGGCGGGAAAAGGAACTGCTGATGAAACAACACACGTATCACAGGCTGAGAACAGTTGGCCAGAGGACGCCATCCTGCTGAGCCATTCCTGTACTGGTGTTGAGTGTTACGTTTTAAACTTTAAGGGAAGTAGCTGCCAACATTTTTTAAAAACTGAGAGATGACACATCAAAGCACGGATTTTAGCTTCTCTTGAAGAAGCAGAAGATGTGGCAGCAGTTCCTGGCCCACCTTCCCACGCAGCAATGGCAGGGGAGCGGAGCTGCCCCCCAGACCCGCACACAGGCACACGCCCCATAGCAACCCAGCCCACCAAGGCCTCTTGGTTCCAACTGGCTTCCTGCTTGGCCATGAGGAATCTGAATTTACAACTACAGCTGTAAAGCGCGTAGGAGAAGAAAGGGTTTGAGACGGACTAAGAATACCTCAGTGGACAGAATCAATTTCATCCGAGAAAAGGGGCCGCAGGACTGCTAAGGCCACACTCCTTCCACCAAGATGACCCCACAGGCGTACGTGCTAAATGGCTCTCCCAAGAGACGTGCAGAATTGAGCAACCTTTCCTACCCATTTAACTCGATTCCCATGCTCCCAGTACAGACTTCGGGGGCGTCCTGGATCCTCACAGTGACTGGGGAAGGAGGGGATCGCTATTCATACTTCACGGACAAGAGCCAGGGATGCTGGATGCCCTGCAATGTACAGCACAGTCCTGCGCAAGGAAGAAGCATCGTTCCTCCCACACAATTTGGTATTCCGGTGGACAGTCACACGGCTTAAAAAGCTGCAACTTCTGAGCCAAACCCTTAACTCCACTTTACACATGAACACAAAGCATGGATCTGCATGGTTCAATTAATAATATTATTAACACCTTTTCCAAAACTGAGGGTGTTATTTAATAAAGAGAAGCGTGTACCTTGCATTCTTAGTAACATTACCAAGAGCAGCTGACCATTTTGGAACACCACATTATGGAAAACATGCTTTCTGGGTCACCAGTACTATAAACCTACATCGGCCACAGTCTTCAGCTGCCTCATTCACGGGGTCTATAGAAACAGGTAAAAGCATTTATTTCCTTACGTCCTCTAGAGTGACTGTGCAATTATAAAATTTATTACTTTCCCTTTATTTTGCCTTTATAATTCAGTTTCAAAACTTTGACATCTTGGGAGATTATATTATTTACAGATTTTATTTCCTATTTATATTTATAGTTACATAATATTTGCTATTCAGAGGGAGCAATGGGTCTGCTGAGGTTGAGAATATCTGCCCTAAAACCATTAAAATAATGATGCAATCCCAGAAGCCTTCAAAGCAATCTCTTTGCTTCTGTTGTTTTCTTTTTCTCTCCTACCCTCTTACTCCCACAGATGCCTCACTCTGAGGCTTACCTGTCACCTCCTCTTCCTCCAGAAAGCCCTCCCTGACTACCATATCACCCATCCTTAAACTCAAAAGCGGATTTGACTGCCCCTTCTAGGTGCTCCCACAGCCTCAGTGGTTTGCCCTATAATAGAACTTGCTACAGTCGTGTCACTACCTCTTTACTCTTAATTAGCTATTAAGCTCCCAGAGGGTTACGATGCTGTCACAGTTTTATCACCATCACCTAGCACAGTGCTCACTCATTCATTCAAGAACTATTTCTTGAGCACCTACTATGTGCCAGACACTACTACAATGCACTGGGGATACAGTGGTGAACAAGACAGGCACTGCTCCTCATCTTGTGGTGTCGTCACTCTACTGAGTGACAGATGCTAATTAAGGGAACTTTTAAATATAACTGCAGACTTTGATCAGTGCAGAGAAAGATATAAACAGGGTGCTATGACGGAGGAAAGCAAGGAACACATGGCTTAGATAAGGAGATGGGGAGAGACCTCACTGAGATGACTTAAACTGAGAGATGAAGGAGGCAGAGGTCTTAGCTTAGGCAAAGTCAGGAGAAGACTGTTCTCAACAGGACAAATTGCTAGCGCTAAGCTCGTGAGACTGTTAGGAGTCTGTGGTGCTCAAAAAAATAAAACGAAAGGACACAGAGCAAGTCTAGCTGGTTCAGAAGCCTCAGAGGGAAAGCAGCGTCCAGCAGGCACAAAGTCTGCATTTCATTTTAAGGGCCATGAGTGCCTGTGTGTCTTCACACTGGAGGATCAGCTCATGGAGGTTAGGAACCTGGTCTTCTCATCATGCCTGGAGCCCCTCACCCCTGTCTAATATAGTATGTGCTGAATAAAGGAGTCCCTTCCATGGGCCCTACCTTACCCAGTGCAGCTGGCTGTGACTCTGTCATTTATTAGTCACAAAGAGAGCAAGCGTGAGCCCCATGTGCTCACAGATACCCCACATCCTCGGGTGCCATCACTGAGTCTCAAGAAACAGCTTTTTTTTTAAATTAAGTTAGTTAATATTTGAGCGCCTACCATATGTTGTGGGCAAGAGGGAGACAGCAACGAGCAAACCTGACACAAACTTCTGCCTTTGAGTACTTTACATTCTAGTGGGGGTAGAGAGCTGATAAATAAATTAGAATGATCACGATAAGTGATGTGGAGAAAAATAAAGCAGAACAGGGAGATGGGGAACGGTCTGCAATTTCAATACCACCCTGGATATATGTCATGTCTTTCTTCGCCACATCTCAAAGAAATTCCACACAGATTAGCCTCACAGAAGAATTATATGATCTCGACACTAGAAGAATTATAGCATCATTTGACAGATGGAAAAACAGGCTCAGAAAGGCTCAAAAATTTGCTTATGGTCACAGAGCACATCAGCAGTAGAATGAGCATCTCTTTTATATGCCAAGTAATAGACAAGATAAATACAATGATAAAAGCTAAAATTTTCTGAGCACTTATCACATGCCAGGCATTGTTCATGTGCTTTTTATGTTTCATGTAATCCTCACAACAACCTCTTGATGTGTATATTATTACCATTCCCATTTTACAGATGAGGTAACAAGAGGCACAAAATGGCTAAGTAACTCACCCAAGATGTCCAGTTAGTGAGTGGTGAAGCTAGCATTCTAATCTAGGCAGTTGGCTTCCTGACCCTGTGCTCATAACCAGTACCGTACCTAAAGCCATCCCAGAAAGGGCATGGCTGAGAAAAAAGAAACTCTCAAGACATCTCAGGATGACTACGACCCACCTTTCCTTAGGGTCAGCTCCCTTTTAGCCCTTTATCAAAGACTGTATGAAAGCTGGTATCCAGAGCTAGAGGACCGCAAAACTCATCTTCCCGACCCATTCCACTCAGACACAACCCACACGGCCGCTCACGAGACCTCGCCATGGAGCTCCATCCCCATACGTACGTGTAGTTTGTTAAGTAGTACTGCGTCTGTCGTGCTGTTGGCTCCTGGCTTAGCAGCTTTCCAGAACTGCTTCTGGGCGGAGTAGCGATTCATGGGACATAGTTTAAAGAGGCAATCTAGAAGTGAAACAAACAAGTAAAAACTGTTACTGAGGACGTATATACACTCAACCTATGAAAAAAACTTTCCCCTTTTATTTCTATAACGCATTATAAATTACATGAAAGTGTAAATGGTAAGTCACAGGGCCCTTTTACAAACCTCTCCTCTGACCTTTAATTCTCACCACCATTATGTGAGGTTAGAAATGAGGAAAATGAAACTTCTAGAAAGTTAAGTCAAATGTCCATTGTCACACAGCCAGTTAGGGGCAGAGCTGGGACTCAGACTCCAAATTCAGAGCTCTCAATGCTGCCCCAGAGTTATCTCCTTTCCTTTATGATGGACAACTTTAAGGGCAGTAGTCTCACTGTATGCAATAGTACCTACAAACATTTCTGGATATAAATCCAACTCACTTCAATTTGACTACATTAAAAACAACAACAACAACAGAAGCTTATTTGGAGACACCTCCTTGGGCAATGGTCTCTTGAGTGTTGTTTACCAGATGACTCTCTGGAGAGCAGGAAGAAAATAAATGAACTTGCAGAGACATCCTGTGTCTTCTCCCTCTCTCTCAGTGCATGGTGATGTGCTTCTGTTTAGGGATGCCTGGGGTCATGACTTTTTACATTGTTTTATGTAGTAGAACTAACTCACAAAATGGACTAGTGGCTTCAAAAGATGTCTGCAATGAAATCAAAACACCAAAGAGAGGAGTAATGCAAACCCCACAAACAAGAAAAAGGAAAAATGATGATGATCTAACGAGATGTGAAAAAAAAAGTCACCCAGATATTAAAAACTGTTTTAAAAAACACTTAAAATGTTGTCTCTAATGATGAACGTTGCCCTGAAAGCACCCATGTGCCTTAAGATATTCATGATAATATGCTAATCATGATTAAGAGGACACATTATTGTTTAATCTTAATCTTTTTCATCAACATATTTTCCTGCTTGCTTTTATAATGTATACAATCTATTAGTACAGTGACACATGTATATAACTTTTAAACACACACACACACACACACAGAGTTTAGGGGTATTTTTGTCTAATTTTTTTGATAGGGATATGCCATGGAAAGAGCTTACAAATAACCGCTCTAAAAAACTAACACTAGGGCTTCCCTGGTGGCGCAGTGGTTGAGAGTCCGCCTGCCGATGCAGGGGACACGGGTTCGTGCCCCGGTTCAGGAAGATCCCACATGCCGCGGAGCGGCTGGGCCCGTGAGCCATGGCCGCTGAGCCTGCGCTTCCAGAGCCTGTGCTCCGCAACGGGAGAGGCCACAACAGTGAGAGGCCCGCGTACCGCAAAAAAAAAAACAAAACAAAACAAAAAACTAACACTAGAATTGATACTCACTCTCTGAAAATTTTACCTTTTGACATACAGGACTTTCAAATGGTATCTGTAGAGTAAAATTAATAAATTTGGAATGAACACCCAGATTTGGGAAAACTGCACCCTGAAAGTAGATCAGAGCAAGCTTTTATAAAAAACTTAATCTACTAACTGTACACTTATTCATATCTGTTCACTGAGACATTCCCTGAAAGGACACTGAACAGCTAAATACTGTTTTTGTCTTAGCCAAATAACTATCTCAAAGTAAAAAATATTCATTTACTGTCAAGGACACAGATACTAAGTCTTTCCTCTAATTCAGTTGGAATCAATGAACTTTTACGAAGTACAATGCATACAAATACTTGACACTGTTCAGAAAATAATTTTTAATCAATTAACTGCAGAAAAAAAGGTACTTTCCCATTTCAATAACCTCCTTCTTCACTAAATATTTCTACCTAGTCACAAGCAGCTACCAGACAAATATAAGATCACTGATATCCATCTTTATCAAGAATGTAATCCATCTACTGAAAGTAATTGTTAGTGCGCATGAAAGACGCTATCCAGGTCTTTAGAGAACAAAGGACATGGCAGGAAACTGGTTTAAAAGATAAAAGTTTCATCTCTAATGAAACTCACAGGTCATTGTTATTTACTGTATCAGTGGCAACTTCATGACGTCACTGAAAGACACAGTTTTTCTACCGCTTTGATATATGTGAACTCTCCATCCACCCTGAGAACAATCACACACAACCATGAGACTACCAGCCAGTGTTAGATGTCCTATCTTTGACACAAGACAGAAGGTGCCACTTGCGCAGGACCAGGGTGACTTCCTTGATAATCACAAGACTTAACACCAAAAAACCATTCAAAACACTTAAGTCACTGGTATTAATATCTGGTACACAACTTTTTATGGATTAAATGAGGTTAATAATTTCAATTTTCATCAATAAGAAGACATTGAGAAAAACTATTATTTTTCCCTCCAGCACAATTCATACGATGATGGCTAACTGGTATGCATTACCATCCCACCCCATCCCACCCATAACTTGACTTAAGTTGATTTAAGGATCCGGCTGGATCTATAACGCCAAGGGATTAACATGCAATGGAAAATACCATTTTACAACTGTTGATGGTATTGTCAGTGGGTATAACCCACTTAACAAACCAATGGACTACAAACAGGCTCAAATTTCAGATAGCTTTCCATTGACCTAAGATGAGAGTGTGAATTGCAGCACTGTCAATCCAACCAAAGCCTTGCTGTAACTTCCACAACAACTATTTTTCTTGGGCAAAACAGCATTGTACTGGATTAAGCGTTTTTACAACCAACTGTCTATGTAAATATGAGATGCTAACATACTAGTAACAGAACCAAATTAGCCTTGCTGATTTTGTCCTGTCTTCCCAGTTGCTTAGCAACTGATTCAAAGTGAAAATTAGATTAAGCAATTCAAATATGATGTTAAAGTAACCTTCTGAAATTTTGCACTTCAGCGGCTCTATGTTGCCCTTTGCTATTTGGATGGCACAGCAGGACAAAGTTAAAGTTCTGCTGGATCCCAATACTGTGCTAAGTATAGAAATGCACAAATATAGGGAATCTGGTGGAAGAATTGTACCTATTTGGGGGAAGTATGTATGTGTGTATATATATGTGCATGTACACACACACACACACACACACACACTGTGCTTTGATTTTGCCCCAAAGAAATGCCACAAAGATCTCTTATGTGACAAGTGATTTTTCAAGGCTTTTAAAAAATAAACTAAATTAAGCTTTCAAAAAATTACTTTGGAATATTCCTAAGCTTCAGCAGATGCCACACTGGGCTAGCAAAGGAGAAGTGAGTGGAATGGAGGGGCTGGGTTAAGTGTTAAAGGGCACGCGGGCTGAAAACAGGCATAGCTGATCTTCCATGGTTTAAAGAGCATTCCAGGGACTTCCCTGGTGGCACAGTGGTTAAGAATCCGCCTGCCAATGCAGGGGACATGGGTTCGAGTCCTGGTCCGGCAAGATCCCACATGCCGCGGAGCAACTAAGCCCGTGCGCCATAACTACTGAGCCTGCGAGCCACAACTACTGAGGCTGTGAGCCACAACTACTGAAGCCCGCGAGCCTAGAGCCCAGACACCGCAACAAAGAGTAGCCCCCGCTCGCTGCAACCAGAGAAAGCCCACATGCAGCAACGAAGACCCAATGCAGCCGAAAATAAAATAAATAAATAAATTTATAAAAGTAAATAAATAAATAAAGAGCATTCCAGAACTTGGTTGAAGGGAGAACACTCAACTGCTTAGCAGCTGCATTAACCATGACCTTAGGACTTGTGGTGCTTGGTTAGGAAAAGACAGGAGGGGATTATCTGGTGGCACAGTGCTTAAGAATCTGCCTGCCAATGCAGGGGACATGGGTTCGTGCCCTGGTCCGAGAAGATCCCACATGCCATGGAGCAACTGAGCCCGTGCACCACAACTACTGAGCGTGCACTCTAGAGCCCGCGAGCCACAACTACTGAGCCCACGTGCCACAACTACCTAAGCCCACATGCCTAGAGCCCATGCTCTGCAACAATAGAAGCCACTGCAATGAGAAGCCCACACACCGCAACGAAGAGTGGCCCCCGCTCGCCACACCTAGAGAAAGCCCACGTGCAGCAACGAAGACCCAACACAGCCAAAGATAAATTAATTTTTTTTAAAAAAGAAAAAACAGGAGGAAGAGGAGCCACAGGTGTGCTTGGAGCCACCTTGATGGGGTCCCCAGCAGGGTGAGAAAGCAAGAAGCCGACGGAGCCACACATCAGGGACTCAGTGAGAGAATAAAGTCTGCCAGAAGAACGGCCGAAACCCCCCATCTCCTTGCTGTCCTCCACATCCTTAGAACTTTGAACTCTAGAAAGCAAAGTGCCTGATGGCAGGGACTCGTGTCTGTTCTGTACACTCCGGTAACCCAGGGGCGAGGAGTAATGTAGCGGCACAAAGATGGTTGTTGTATTAAGGATTTAAACATGCTGAAATCCCTAGGTCTCCAGAAGCGACATCAGGTTTGTCCTAAGTCACTTCCAGCTTTGAGCCCCCAGCAGTCTATTCATGAATCCCATGACTACTTATTAAAGTGCCTACTAAGTGCTGGGCACGGTACAGGGGGCCGAGACTGTAACAGTGAACCCAATGCACAAGTTTCTTAGTATAACCCTAGTGACAGCGAAAAACTAGTCAAATACACAACTTGAAGTATACAGCAGGTTAAAGGACTATGGAGACGAGAATTATCTATCAGCCCAATACGACTGGTGTGGAGGAGTACCACTTTATACGGGGTCATCACGAAAGGCATGTCCACGGCTTCTGAGCAGAGAGCTGCAGGGTGAGAAGGAGCCCGGCTTTGATAACAACGTAGAGGCAACGCCTTCCAGGCAGAGGGAACAGCAAGTGCGAAGGCTTCGAGTTGGAAGGAAATCTTCAGGAGGTTAAAAATGAGCACAGAAGGGCTGGAGGGAAGCGGACGAAGGGAGAGTTGCAGGAGACGTGTCTGGAGAAGCAAGCAGGGGCCACATCACGCAGGGTTGTGTGGGTCACGGGGAGGCACTTCTTGCCCTTGTGGGAAGCTACCAAAGGGCTTTAAACAAAGAAGAACCTGGTTTTTGTTTCTACAGGAGCTTTCTTCTGGCGATGGTGCCTCCTAAGAAAGGGAAGGCCGGGAGGGGGTGGATTTAGAGGAGAATAGGAGAAATCAAGAATCTTATTTTGGCTTTGCTTGGTTTGAGATGCCTGTGAAACAACCCAGCTGAAATGTTCAGTGGGCCATTGGTCAACTAGCAGGTTGAAAATACAGGACAGTCAGTAATTTAAGGGGTTAGGGGCAGAAGAAGAGGAAGGATGGGGGTACTGGAGAAGAGAGCTGAGGAAATCAGTGCGACAAATGCAATGTAGCGACTCATCTTGGCTAGGGAGATCTAACCAAACCTAGAGAATATGTTAATTGAGCCTTACAAAAGCTTGAACTTGATTCATAGTTTTCAGAGGGCAGAATAAAGACCTTTCCTCTCCTTTTCCCCTCCCCCAACAAAAAACTCCAACACAATGAAAATTAAGAACAAAAAAAATGCAACTTCATCTTCTGAGAAACTCAAGTCCTTCTTTTGGAATAAATGAAGATGGGAAGGGGATGGAGAGGTAGAACCTGAGAGATGGAGGGAGGTATCTACAGTGAGGGTACCAGTGAGAAGCAAGCTTATTTGCCCTACGGAACCCTGGAAAGGCTCAGGAGCCCATGATGACACTGCACAGGGCATCACTGCCCAACCTGGAGCAGGGACAAAGGGCCCATGGGCTGAGACCCAGGAGTGATGGGTCGTCCCCTCCGCCTGCCACATGGAAGCGTGATGAAGCCTGCAGAGGGAGAGAACACTAGTAAATGCTACAAAAGAGCTAATAGGCAAATCAGGACAAATGAGATGATTAAGAACTCCAGGGAAAAGCTGTGTACTATTGATAAAATGTAGTATGTGTTTAGCTCAATGGTGAACAATATTTACACAGTCATAAAAATCTAAGACTAACTATTAATTTAGCCAAAAAAAGTAATACAACTTTAATGGGAGGATGGAGGGGGAGCAGGAAAGTGTCGGAAGCCACCGTCATGTACAATAACAGGAAGTGAACAGGTGATATTTAAGATAAATTCATCTACAGATATGAAGAGACACACATCATCTAGAAATACAGTGGTAAATACCAGAATAAAATGTTAAAATGCTTTCAATTGTTGCCTCAAAAAAGTGGGAAAGCGTGAGGTGTCAGACATAAGACCGTTATTTTTATTCTGCATTTTATCAATATTTGACTCTTTTAAGTTCAATGCACATAACATAAAATTAACCATTTTCAAATGAACAATTCTGTGGCATTTAGTACATTCCCAATGTTGTACAACCACCACCTCTATTTAGTTCCAACACATTTTCTTCACTCCCACAAGTAAACCCTGTATCTATGAAGCAGTTCCCCCTCCAACCCATGTATCAATGAAAAGCTGTAACTTTTAAACATGACCTTTTTATACTAAATCACTGTTCAACATCATAGTGAGATATCACTTTACACTACAGGGTGACAAAAGCCAACAAGCTGGATAATAACAAGGATCAGAGGGGATGTGGAAACCTTTCTGCACTATCGTTCAGTGTGGCTACAAAGGAACGTGCACATAACCTCTAACATACAATTCAGCAGTTCTCTGCTGGGCAAACATTCCAAAGAAATCTCTCCCAGGTCGCCAGATCTCGCACTTCCACACGTAGAAGGATGCTCTAGGAAAAAGGGCGATGAGAAGGCACATCTGCTCTTGAGCGCACTGGCCTGGAAGCAACATTAAACTTGTGCTCACAGACCATCAGTGATAACCAATCACATGATCCCCCCACCCCCATGATGCCAGGAGCTAAGAAATGCCCTTCAGTCGAGTGCCCAGGAAGAAGAAATGAGTTTGCTGTGGACCCAAGCAACCCGTGCTGCAGTCTGTCCTCCAGGTTGCCAAGCGCCCATTTCACTGTCTCTTACCCCATCCACTGGCTGATGTAGCGGTAGTTAACTAGGCAAACACAGTCCCTCATGGCACAGAATTTGAGCTCTTCTAACCTACCTCACTGATCAAAGAGATGAACAGTCAACAAGCTATCATCTTTTTAAAATTCTTCATTCAGTGAGTATATATAAATGCAATTTTATATAGGGAGAAATCAAGAGTAGATTTACATGAGCTCAAATATGAAAAATTTAAGTGTTGATCGTACATATCTTGGCTTCTTTTGAAAAAGAGGCAACAGAGTAAAAATTTCAGAAGGAGCAGACAATATGATCAACAAAGAGAAAGGGGAATGTTAATTCCCCACCAAGGGAGTTAAGATTTCAAAGAAGCAATGAAAGGGGAAAACAAAATTGTTGGATTTTAAGGACTTTCCCAACTCATACTTACTGGACAAACAGCTTCACGAGGGTAGAGCTTATCTGCCTTCTGTATCATCCTGTCCCTGGTGCTTTCAGTAAATATGGGATCAGTGAATGAGTACTCAGTCCATGAGTGGGTACTCAAGGTGGAAGAATGCTCTTCAACGGCAGTTCACAAAAGGAAAACCTACTCCTATTTCCAACAAAAGCCTTCCATAAACAAGTAATTAAGTCCAGTTCAGTAAGAGGAAACCAGTACATCACACTGTTGTGTCTGTTGCATGCGAATCACATTTCCCCAAGCCAGAACAGAAGAAGCCCTTTGAAGTCCAGTGACATTTTCCAATAGGGACTGCCAAATCAACCTTCCATTACCTATCTACAGAAAACACAGACATTGTTCCTGAGAGACAAAGCACAACAAGGTAATTTTTTCCCATTAAGGTGACCAGATGCTTTTTCTGAGTAGAAAACTCAGACTGAGGACTCCCAAGGTTGCTCTCCTGTACCTTTATCATCTTACCTGGTTGCAGGACCATCATTCACAAACACATTAAAAACGAGAAATGTAGGGAGAAACTTCCCTTTTTGACCTACTTTAGCTTGGCCAATTAAATTTTTATTTACCTTTTTGAATATAGATCAGAGAAGTAAAAACTTAGTTGGGAAGGCAAGGACTCCTCCCATTGTGGAAGACAAACGGGCCCAGGAGTTCCTTCTAGAGGCAGCCCCAACACAGGTATCTGCCTTCGCTTGGACAGCTGGAGCCTCTGCCCTGGACTCTGCACCGGGACAGATGGATACAAAGTCCCAGGGCCAGTTCAAGACTGCTCCTGGGAGCGGTGCCGGATGTGTCCACGGGAAATGTCCAGAGCCTGCCTCCCCCAGCACTGAGTCTGGTTCCCTGCTGAGTCTGCGAGTGACTGATAGTCTTTCAACAGTTTCCTCCTGGCTTAGGTGAGTCAGTTTCTGCTGTCTGCAACCCAAAGTCCGAGCTGACCCGTAGAGTAACAAAAATGCCAAAAACAATAAGAGACAAGGAATCTGGAAACCCGGGTTCCAGCCCTGGCTCCACCACTCACTAGCCAGGAAGCCACAGCCAGGTTACTAAAGCTCTCTGTGTCCACACATCTTCCCTGGAAAACAGATGATCCCCAAGGCACCCCAGAGCCCTAAGACCTGATGATGTTTGTGGAAGCTTATAGACCACGTCAGAGAAGTCACAGAAAACCCACATGTGGAAGCACTGAGGTGTACACTGATCTGCCATCTGGAAGAATTGTTTTAAACCTCAGCTCTATTCTGTGTTGTATGATCTTGGGGAAAATTATCTCACCTCTGTAGGTTTTCATTTCTTGCCTATAAAAGGGCAATAACCGCAATGGGTAACTCACAAATTAACCTAAAAGATTAACTACTTCACTTGAAGCACTGAGTACAGATTCTGGCACAGAGTAAACCAATATTAGCCACTAAGACAAAATGGATAAACGAATTGCATCTCATGCTCCACTTTAATGCTGGACAGCTACAGACGACTGTTACACATAACGACATGGATGCATTCCACAAACATTTTTTTTTAATTATTTTATTTATTTATTTTTGGCTGTGTTGCATCTTCATTGCTGCGCGCGGGCTTTCTCTAGTTGTGGCAAGTGGGGGCTACTCTTCATTGTGGGCTTCTCGTTGCGGTGGTTTCTCTTGTGGAGCATGGGCTCTAGGCACGTGGGCTTCAGTAGTTGTGGCTCGCGGGCTCAGTAGTTGTGGTTCGCGGGCTCTAGAGCGCAGGCTCAGTAGCTGTGGCACACGGGCTTAGTTGCTCCATGGCATGCGGTATCCTCCTAGACCAGGGCTCGAACCCGTGTCCCCTGCATTGGCCGGCGGATTCTTAACCACTGTGCCACCAGGGAAGTCCCCACAAACACTATTTTGAGTGAAAGAAACCAAGGCAAAAAGAGTCCATTTATACTGAATGAATCCATTCACGTGACGTTCAAGAACAGGCAAAACTTTGCTAGAGCCACAGTCAAAATAGCAGTTACCTTTGGGGGCGGTATTTCCTGAGAAGGGGCACTTTCTGGGGTGCTGGAAATGTTCTCCTAGCTCAATCTGGGTGGGAGTCATGTGGGTATAAGTGTATTTAAAACATCAAGCAGTGCTCAAATTTAAGGTTTGTGCATCTTTGCGTGGGTGTGTGTGTGTGTCTGTGTGTGTCTGTGTGTGTGTGTGTGTGTGTAATACCTTAAGGAAAGAAAAAACTGAGATAGTACTTGTTCTCAAAAAAAGGAGGATGATCTTGCTGATAACAGAAAAACAAATTTTCCCTTCATGTAAAAGGTTAACAATAGTGTCCGACTTCTGTGGCTGCGAAAACACACCTTGTTTTGTCACGGTTTGGGTTGGGCGCTTACTGGTTCATAATGGAGAGGAGGAGGGGCAGAAGGGAGATGACATCACTGTCTCCCCAAAGGGCAGCTGTTCTTTGTTCACCGCAGGACACTCTGGGCAATAAGCATTCCCTGGCACCAAGCCCAATGCCCGGAGGTATTCTGACCGAGTCCCTTTTCCCCACTGATTCCCTGTTCTATCCAAACACCTTGAAACCATTAACAGGCAGCGGTTTTAAATCTGTAATGAAATGCCATGTTGTCTGACATTTGCTTCAAAATAACTGGGGAGGGCTTCCCTGGTGGCGCAGTGGTTGAGAGTCCGCCTGCCTATGCAGGGGACACGGGTTCGTGCCCCGGTCCGGGAAGATCCCACATGCCACGGAGCGGCTGGGCCCGTGAGCCATGGCCGCTGAGCCTGCGCGTCCGGAGCCTGTGCTCTGCGACGGGAGAGGCCACAACAATGAGAGACCCGCGTACCAAAAAAATAATAGTAATAATAAAAACTAACTGGGGAGAGAGAGATGGGAGGATATAGATGACTTGAGATTGGCCATGAGTTGCTAACAGTCAAGGTGCGTATTGGATACATGGAGGTTCGTTATACTATTATTCTTTCAATTTGTATACGTGCTTAAATTTTTGTATAATAAAAGATATTTCAATATCTTCAAAATCATCTATTAATTTATTTTCAAATGCGAAATTTTTATAAAAATCAATCAAATGTTCACCAAGTTCAAAAAAAGACTATTTTTAAAAGAGGAAGAAAGGAAAAAGGAAGAAAGGGAGAGAGGGAAGGAGGGGGGAAAAGGAAGAAAGGAAGGAAGGGAGGGAGAAAAGCATGTTATTTATATCATCTGCTCCAATTTGCCAATCTACCTGAAAACCAATATACTCTAGAAAGGAGTAAACAGCTGGATAGACCTGTCAAATAAATCCAACAGTCACAAAAAATTGAGCTAGGATGCCCAGCTCTGTGTTAGATATACGAAGAGTAAACAAAATCGTGGACTTCAGGTTAAAAATCTTGCTGTGTAGATCTCTACATGCTCAGTATCTCTCAACGCAAATCAAATCTCACAGTGCATGGCCCTGGCTATTTCAAACACTACAGCTCATGTGAACCTCTGAGGATATGTCACATCTTCTACAAAAGGGCATTCAGAAGGTCTGCAACACGTGGTCTGAAAATACTTACATGAGCTATTGGGTTGGTTATCCCAAGATCCTCCTGGAAAAATACTTTTGCCATCAGAAACGCCCATTACACGAAGGAAACGTACACAGTTTCTCCTGCATTTGATTTCTCCTTCATTCAACAAACATTTCTTAAGCACATGTGTGCTGGAGACACAGTGTCAGTAGAACCTGGGCCCTGAGAGTCCTTGGGGAGACAGACGGAGCCAACAGGTAGCTTCAAGGTGTTTGGAGCAGAACATCTAAGCCAGCCCAGGGAGACATGGGAGAGACAGTGTCAGAGGCCTTCTCAGCTGAGCTTAACAGCATCTACTGCTCAAGCCAGTGGGTGGGGCAGGAAGAGGGATGGACGACATGGAAAGAATGAGAAGTTGGAGAAACCTGTTCCATTATATGCTGCACATCCTGCTTTTCTGTGACGTGGACCAGACCTCCTGATATGGCCCATGGTCTAGAAGAGAAAGGCTAATACTGCCAGCCTGCTGGCCCTCCTCTCACCCCTACCTAGGCAGGGCGGGGGCAGGGGCAGGGAGGAGGGCATCACCCTTTGACCCCATGAGTGCACTTCCCTCCCACATTCTCCACGTGGTATTCAAGGCAACCTTGGCCAAGTGAGCAAAGCTGTCACTGCTGGTTTGTATTCACATCTCCATGGAGAGGCAAGAAGGCAAGCGGACAACAACGACCAAAGGAAGATGCAGCCCCATCTGTCCTGCTCTGTTCGTTTGTTTCCTGGTCTCCACTGAAGACCTAGTGACCCAACTCTGGGTCCTTCGGTGCTTCCAACCCAGGATTCCCCAACCAGCCCCTTTCATACATGATGTGGGCCACTCCCTACAGATAGTTGTGATTTTTTTTTTTGCATACTAAGCACACCCTCAGTGAACAGATTACTTCCAAAGGGACCCTTTCACCAACCCTAACTCAGCGAAAAGGAACTAAGTAAACAAATCAGGAGTCACTCAAAGATGGCATATATTTACCCTGAATAAAAAGAAAAGTCATTTTCCTAATTTATTTCACGACTTAGGTTTCCTTTACTTACATTTGATTTTTAATCCTAGCAAACACAGTCTACCATCAAACAGCCTTTACAAGTTAAAATATCTCTCAAGAAAAATGACTGTCAAGATTTTTCTCTCCTCCAGAACACGTATCTGAAAGACATGATACATTCCCACCCCAAACAGTGGCTTATCAGAGTAGCAACTCTCCAGGAAGGCACCTCAAGAATGACCCCTTGCTTCAAAATTATTACACCAGGGTTTCTCAGCACAGGCCCGACACTGTGGGCATCATCTATAATTCTTTCTTGGGGGGTCAGGTGCTGTCCTGTGCATTGTAGGAAGCCTGGCGGCATCCGTGGCCTTACATCTCAGGGGTCAGTAGCACCCAGGTATTACAATCAAAAATGCCCCCCACTGAGGACCTCAGGATTAAGCCTTCCTTCCCATTCTTCTCATGAATCAATGTCCTAAAGTTACCGAAATTGACACAATGGAGGGATAAAGACAATGGTAGGGGGTGAAAAGGGAAGCATTCCAGACCCTTCGGTACTGCATCTCAAAACCACATTCTTTGTTTGCTGTATTTGCAACTCTACTTTATCGCTACAGCTCTTGTTCTGAAACTGACTCCCCTGCCTAAAACCCTTTAGGGTTGTGATTCTCAGCCCTGGCTACTCCCCACAGCCACACAGGGAGTGTTCAAAATACTACTATGCTCTGGGCCCTCCCCAGGAGATTCTAACTCCTTGGAGGTTGGGTGTGAGCAATTTTCCCTGCCAAACTCCACAGGAGATTTCAACTGAGAACCACTCCTTCAGGATTTCACACCACAGCAGTTGACCTCAAATTCAGAAGTACAAATATCATAGTTGTCAGGGGATTTTATCAATACAAATTAATACAAATGCCTGAGTGGAGGGACAGGGCCTAGGAATTGCCATTTTTTTTAATAAATAAATTTGTTTGTTTATTTTTGGCTGCATTGGGTCTTCGTTGCTGTGCACAGGCTTTCTCTAGTTGCAGTGAGCGGGGGCTACCCTTCGTTTTGGTACATGGGCTTCTCATTGCGGCGGCTTCTTTTGTTGCGGAGCACAGGCTCTAGGTGCACGGGCTTCAGTAGTTGTGACTCGCAGGCTCTAGAGCTCGGGCTCAGTAGTCGTGGCTCACTGGCTTAGTTGCTCCGCGGCATGTGGGATCTTCCCGGACCTGGGCTCGAACCCGTGTCCCCTGCATTGGCAGGCGGATTCTTAACCACTGTGCCACCAGGGAAGTCCAGAATTGCCATTTTTAACAAGTTCTCCAGGTGATGTTTCTTTTTTTTTATTGCGGTATTGTTAATTTACAATGTGTGTTAGTTTCAAGTGTACAGCATAGTGATTCAGTTATACATATATATATATATTCTTTTCCAGAGTCTTTTCCCTTATAGGTTATTACAAGATGTTCCCTGTGCTATGCAGTAGGTCCTTGTTGTTTACCTATTTTATATATAGTAGTGTGTATCTGCTAATCCCAAAGTCCTAGTTTATCCCTCCCCCCCTTCCCCTTTGGTAACCATGTCTGTTTTCTATGTTTGTGAGTCTATTTCTGTTTTGTAAATAAGTTCATTTGTATCATTTTTTTAGACTCCACATATAAGTGATCTCATATGATATTTGTCTTTCTCTGCCTGACTTACTTCCATAAAAAAGAATGAAGTACTGCCATTTGCAGCAACCTGGATGGACCCAGAGATGATCATAGTAAGTGAAGTAAGTCAGGTGATTCTAATGTGAAGTGTCCCCAGCCGCACTCAGAAAAACACTAACCTGCAGAATAAATGAATTCTAAGAACGGGACTTCTCAAACTTGAACATGTAGACCAATCATCTGAGGATCTTGTTAACAGGAAGGCACTGAGTCGGCAGGTCTGGAGACAGGTCTGAGAAGCTGCATTGCTAACAAACTGTCAGGTCATCTGGAAGTTGCTGGCCTGGGGAACCACTCTGAGTAGCAACGTTCTAAGAAACTGAAGTCACTGCCAGCCACTTGGATTCCCCAGTCCTGTCAGACATACCTCAAAGAGCTTAGCAAGCAAAGCGTTCAGATGCCTCAGATGACAGCGTGGTGCACAGAACATCAGCTGGGGATGTGTGGGCTGCCCACCTTCCCACCCACCTCTCCAGTTTCATTTCTTTAAAATGCTCCTCCACCAACACCCCGCTCCCACCATTCCAAAACACTTACAGTTCTCACAAACATGTGCCACATGTCACTCTTCTGTATTTTTACCAAGTTGTTCTCTCCGCCTGAAACTGTATTCCCAGGTCCCCACCTTGACCAGCACCATGGCTATCTGCTGCCTAGGCCACTCTTCATCTCTCACATGCTTTCAGCTCACCTCAAAGGCCAGCTCCCTAGAGAAGACCTCCCTGTTCCCCATCCTACCTGACTCTGCTACGATGCAGACTCATCACTCCCTCCTCCAGCATGCCAAACAGTGCCTTTCTCCCTTATGATGTATGTAATAGGTACGTGGACCATGAAGGACTCATCTATTCAGTGGGAAAAATTACTTCCTCTGCCCCGGCTTTAAAAAAACAAACAAACAAAAAAAAAAACAGCAAGACACTGACTACCCTAAGTTGCAAACAGTGCCAATTCAGAAATTTAAATTATCTAAACCCTTATAATGATCAAAGCTGCCAATATTATTTCAAGCCAGGTTTCCACTCCCGCACTCCCTTCTGACATACACCTCCATCCTCCCCACCGTACTCCCATCCTGCCTACTTCGCTTTCCGATCCAGGGATAAGGGAAGAGATGAGGGACAGGAGAACAGCAGAGTCCTTCCTTGGCTAGCTTCACACTCTAGCCCGGCATGACAGATACTTACAGCTGCTTCATTCACGAGCACTTTTTCTTAGATTTTTATTTGTAAATAATTGGAAACTTACAGAAAAGTTGCAAGAGTAATAATACGAAGACTACTCTTTACCCAAAGTCACCTATTGTTAACATTTTGCCCATCTGCTTTACCATTCATACTCTCTCTGTATGTACACATACAATATATAACACTTCATATGTATGATACATACATATGACATAATTTCCTTAACTACTTGGGAGTAAGTTGCACACATTATTGTCCTTTATATTTACTTCAGTGCCCATTTCCTAAGAACAAGGATATTCTCTAACGTAACGATGGTGCAGTTATCAACTTCAGTAAATTTAACATTGATCCTATACTTTTATCTCAACTTCTATAGTCCAGATTTTCATTTTGTCATTTGATCCAATAATGTCCTGTCTAGCACTTCCTGATCCAGTCCGGGATCCAATTTAGGATGAGGGAATGCATTTAGTTGTGATATGACTACAGCTGTTACACATCTTTTATGATCATGACATTTTTTTTTAAGAACACAGTCCTTTTTAAAAAAACAGAGCACTCCTCATTAGGGGTTTGTCTCATGTTTCCTCAAGGTTTGACTCCAGCTGGGATACTACGTAAGGGATGCTGTGTGCTTCTCGGGGCGTCACATCTGGAGGTGTACGGCATCCATCTGCTCTGGCTGGCACTTTAATAGGCATCTTGGAGGTGAGCCTGCCATGGCTAGATGTCCCTCCTCTGCATTCCCCCTTCAGGGGGAAAAGCATCTGTTCTGGCAGTCACAACCCCTCCGCAGCCAATGAAGGTCCGATCCAGCAACCCTAGGTTCTTCTCCATGGGGCGCCCTTCCTGGCTAAGAAAAGCCCCATACCAGCTCACCTACACCCATGGCCCTTATGTGCCCAGTGGAAAAAATCACACATTCTTTGCCTGAGGAAATGGACGCCAATGTAGCAGAAATGCTCTTTTACTTTGCTGTCAACAGAGCCAGACAGCCTCTTTCATCCCCATATATTCCCTGGTTGGAATCAGACACCCTCATCCCTCCCCCAGCAGAGGAGACACATACCCAGATCTCCAGGTAATCCAGTAACTGTTTTCAGTGAATGCTTTTATAAAGACTGATCCCTCAACAGGAATGCATCATCCTCTGTGTCCTGGTGCCTCAGCAGAGACTTCTGACTTTATCCTACCTGACCTCCCTCCCACCTTCCACCTCCACAACTCTGCCCATGCCTGGAAACAGAAGTCTACGGTCTTATTCATCCCTGTGTTCCAAACAGCCTAGCAAACACATGAGCCTTCCCTAACTGTTGCTGAGCTATAATGTACCTCCCACCTAGAACGCACCGTCAGACGCATTCAAAAACTGTCATCTGAAAAACGGGTCTTGCCTTATTTCCGTCTCCTTTAGTTCTTTTTTTCACTTGTTTAGTCAAAAGTTGATGCTTTAGTATTTTAGTTAATGTTTCTGTTTTCTTTTCATGTTTTGTTACCCGTAAGCTTGAAATTTTTAATATGTACCCATTTTTTATGGATCTATCATTTACATCCAACAAAATTCACACTTTTAAAGTATACAGTTCAACAGTTTTTTTAAAAAAATTCAGATATCACCACTATCTAATTCCAGAACACCCGCATCTTCCCCAAAAGAAACCCTGTACCTAGTAGCAGTCACTGCCTGTTCTCCTCTCCCCTCAGGACCTAGCAGCTTCTAATCTACTTTCTGTCTCTATGAATTCTGGACATTTCACATAAATGGAATCATAAAATCCATGGCCTTTTGTGACTGGCTTCTTTCACTTAGCATGTTTGGAAGGTTGATCCATGTTGTGGCACGTATCAGTACTTCATTCCTTTTTATGGTTGAATAATAGTCCATTTTGTGGATATACCACATTTTGTTTATCCATTAATCAGGTGATGGACATTTGAGTTATTCCTACTTTTCAGCTATTATGAATAATGCTGCCAGAAACATTCACATACAAGGTTTTATGCAGATCTGTTTTTACTTCTCTTGGGCATGTACCTAGGAGTGGAACTGCTGGTAATATGGTAACTATATTCAACCTTTTGAGGAATTACCAAACTATTTTACAAAATGCTTGCGTGATTTTACAATCTCAGCCGTATGAGGGTCCCAATTTCTCCACATCCTCGCCAACACTTATTACTGTCCACCTTTTTGACTCTAGTCATACTAGTGGTTTCTCATTGTGGTTTCCATTTGCATTTCTCTAACAACTGATGATAACGAGCATCTTTTCATGTGCCAATTGGCCGTTTGTATATTGCCTTTAGAGAAATGTCTATTCAAATCCTTTAGCCATTTTCACACTGGAATTGTTGTTGTGTAGTTCTAAGAGTTTTTGTGTGTGTGTGTGTGTGTGTGTAATTCTACAAGTTCCTAGACACTAGTCCTTAACAGAAAAAGGCTTTGCAAATACTTTCTCCCTTTCTGTGAGTTGTCTCTTTACTTTCTTATTGAAGAGAAAGATACTGTCCTTTGAAGGTTTTAAGTTTCATGAAGTCCAATTTATCTATTTTTTGTTTTGTTGCTTATGCTTTTGGTGTCATATCAAATAACTACTGCCTGATCCAAGTTCATGAAGATTTATACCTATGTTTTCTTCTAGAAGATTTATATTTTAGCTCTTATCTTTAGATCTTTGATCCACTCTGTGTTAACTTTTGTGTATGGTGTGAGGTAGGGGTCCAACTTCATTCTTGTTCATCTGGGAATCCAGCTGTCCCAGCACCAGTTGCTGAAAAGACCATTTTCCCCTTTTAATTGTCTTGGTACCTATGTTGAAAATCAGTTGACTATAAATCATGGGTTTCCTTCCCCTTTGCTTCTAAGAGGCAATTAACTGTACACCCAACACTTCCCACACTCAACTATCAGCAACAAAAGGAAAAAAAAAGTCTATTAAAAAAAAATGTTCTAGAAACTCACCAAGAAAGCCTACAACTATAATTAAACACATTTGAAAATGTAAAATTAGTATTATTTCTCTCAAAGTTAAACAAACATATATATAAGAACCAAAGCCACCATCTATACTGCACTCGAGTATGTAAGAATGTGTGGTGATGCAACTGGGTCTGAAAACCCAACTTTTCAAATACAGAAAGAAGACAGAAGGTCTTCAGAATGGGTTCTGTTGACATATAAGGCAGTGTGAGATTACATTCCAAGGCTACTTTACTGTCAATAACTTTTTAAACAATGGATATGACAACATACTTGGCAAAGTTAGCTTTGACGAAGTTCTCTTCCAGGAATAAATTCAGCTTGGAATACTGAATGAATTTCTCTAAAGACCACAAAATTAGGATGTGGTTTCATGAGCTGTACCACCCAACCAAGAAATTAAGTGGGACTCTTATTTCTCCATTCCTGTGTTGTGATGGCTACTGAGGTTCTGTTGAACTCCCATTCGGGAAGCAAATAAGTCTTAGAGGGACAGCCATAGAAATTAGCTTTTATGACACAATCTTGACCTTCTTCCAAGGAATGTGTCTACCACCATTAACTTTAAATTCTCAGAATACCAACCTTCACACCATAATCTCCACATTACAATTTCTAACCAGCCCACAGACTATCATTTTACGCAGAAGACACATAAACATTCACATATATTTGACAAATGCCAGGAAAGTGTTCTCAATTTAGAAGCCAAAAATTAAAGCTATTTAAACCCTTCTCAAAAAAACACAGAACAGGAAGGTCGGTAGAGACAGCCTTCTTTCTGAGCTCCAGCCTGTCAAAGAGCCCATCTGCATGTTCCCCAGCAAGGCCACCCAACAAGACCCAAGGTTGCCTTCTTCTCAGAATCACAGAATCATTTAAGACCTTAGAAATCCTAGATGCCAACCCCAATCCCTGGGGGAGCTTGAGAGAACATGACGAGTGGCCAGAAACCGGGGCCGTAATGTCCAAAAATCTGCCTTGAATGGATAAACAAACTGAGTTATGCAATGGAACTGTGCTCAGCAGTAAAAAAAAAAAAGACCAGACTTTTGACAGAACCACCACATGAATGAATCTTAACATAAGTATGGTGCATGGAAAGAGGCCGGACAAAAGAGAGTGCATGCTGTATGATGCCATTGAAATATAAAATTCTAGGAAATGCACACTAATCTATAATGATGAAGCAGATCAGGGTTCCCTTGGGTAGGGGTGGCAGTGGGGTAAAGAAGGAGGGAATAGGGGTTAAAAGGGGGCAGGATGAGACTTTTAGGGTGGTGAATATCTTAATTATGGTGATGATTTCACAGGTATATACATGTGTTAAAACTTACCGAAGTGTACACTTTTTAAATGTGGACGTTACTGTATGCCAATTATATTCAATACCTCAATAAAACAATCTTAAACAACAGTAACACAAAACTACATCCACCACCTCACAACAGGGCATATTGACGTGCGAACCGGACACTGTCAAGCCCAAGACCAATTCAGTGCAGAGGAGATCCGACTTGTGCTAGTGCCACGGAAGGAAAGCCATGACCCCAAGGACCCCAACTGTAAAAATGCCATCACGGGGTGGGTGAGGGCTTCAGCCAATTACTTTCATTCAACGATTTTCATTTTTAGAGTTCATTACTTGACCCCAGTTTTATGAATCAAGTACAGCATCACAAATCCAACTGGCTGCAGCAGCCACTCAAGAATTTTAAGAAGGTGAGGACCACAGGAAACGAAGGGATGTTAGCAAACTGTAGAGTGCTTGCCCTCTGAAAAACTGTCAGTTTCTGACCATTTTGCCACCTAAGAACACTAATCCAAAGTGGCTGGATCTTCTGAATTTTCCCCCAAAGCCAGAATTTTGTGTTTTTATGTAAAGTATACAATTTTAAAGGGTGAACCAACTAACTCAATTTTTAAAACATCGTGCAGGTTGAAACAAAAACTAGGGAGAGCAGGAGTCAGCCCATGGGCTGATGATCTGCAAATGTGGACAGAGAGGCTATGAACACAGGCTCTGGGTTCAAGACCAGCTCTATCCCTCCCTGCTCTGCAACCTCAGGTAACTTAACCTAAGATCCCATATCCTCACCAGTAAAATGGGGCTATTCATAAAGGACCTACATCTGAGGGCTGCAGTCAAGACGAAATGTTTAACACCTAGAAAACCCCCAGTACATATCGCCAATATTATTCTCCAAATGAGAGCATGCCTCACTTCAACAGACTTCTCCAAAAATAGATTTGTCTTTTGTATTGAAGCTGCAGATGGCATGAAGCTTGGAGTGATCTTAAGAACACTGGTGAAGCAAACAGGCTTCACCAGACCAGAGGAAGGAGACAAAACCAACCACATCACACAGGTTCAACAGTAAACTTCTGCGTGCTGGGGAGCAAATCCTAACTCACTAAGGAAGATACAGGCAATATGCAACTCGGAAGGACTTGGAGGGATGTGAGTAGAACGTGTCAGTGTTTTATGGCAACAAAACATGGCGGGGAAGAGGGCAACGCATTACTCATGATCCTGCGCACTAATTAGACCACAAGTGAATACGACATCTAGTTTTGGAAGCCACGCTGTAGGAGACACAGTGAACGGGATACAGCCAGAGAGAGGCACCAGGACACCCAGTGGACTCGACAATGTTTCTGGAGGAAAGTAAGGCTCGGTGAAGTTAGGTACCTTACGTGAGATCATACCTGAACTGAGACGCTCCAAATCCAGAGCCACACTTCTAGACATACTTTTGGAAAACTTCATTTGGAAAAAGTTAAAACGATTTACCGTACGACTTGATAGAGCCTTTACTATGTTCCCATGCTTTACGAGCACTTAAAACATGGACCACAACTGTGTGTCCTAAAACTTCTCTACCTTTATTTTTATTTATTTATTTTTCACCTTTATTATGTTTTAATCCTCTGGTCAAACTAGGGTTTCCCAAAACAGACCCAGATAACCAAGTAGGGAGAAGACCTCCTTGCTGCCCTCAAGAAGCACAGGACCCTGTTATAAAGGGACTGGACTGCCACAGGCAGTGTGCAGAACAAGGGCAATGACCGGTCGTAGTCAGGAGAGCTTGCTTCCTTTCAACCAGGGGTGATGAGGGCAGTAACACACCTTAACCGGGAGGAGGACTGAAGCTTAGCACTCCTCGCTATCCAGAGCCACATGGGGCTGTGTAGACCTAGGACAGGCGCTGAAAGTTAGTGCCATTTGATAAGAAAATTCAGTGGGAAACAGTCACAGAAGCACACAGCAGGCGAGCTCCAGGATGGTTTATAGAAACAGCTCTCTGAATCTGAAAGTCAACTAACGCTAACAGCCTCCCAATGCGCAGGTCTCTGCAGATGTTTGCAAAACCAACCACAGGGATTAACACGAGGGAGATGACCACTGTGACTCTGTGTACTTTAGAGTCTGACCACACAGCCGGGAATGGCCCAACAAGCGAGGAGGGGCAGCCTGCAATGAGCACAGCTAAACAGGATCCCATATCATGCTAGTCAGAATCCCCAGACAAAAATTAACCAGGACTTGACCTCTAGCCAAACCCAGTTATGGACCTGAGCAGAGCTCGCTCTCACTTCCACGACTTTCCTTGGGCTCCTCAGTACCTAGAATGACCCCCTGATCCATCATCTTCCCGACAGAACGCAAATGCCCCCCTTCCTTGGTGATGCCAGCCAGAAGTCATCTCTCCAGCCTGGAAACCCTGCGGCACTTCTGCCGCCCTCCTCTTACAATGCTTCTCAGGTACGGCCCTGGATTACTGCCTCATTTATCTACAGCACTGTGAGCTCCACGGGGGCTCAAGCGGCATCCTCGTCACCTACCTAGACCCCCAGCCCCAGAAAACCTTGCTCACTGCTCTGACATAAAGACACATTCAATGTATCAACAGTAGCTTCACTTAAGAGCATTATCCTAAGCGAAGTTGCCAGCTGGTGGACTTCAGGCCGCATCCAGCTCACAGCCAATGTTCTATCTGGCCAGCTCACTGTTCCAAACACTCATATTAATTGCCACTATTTAAAAAGCAGGCAATTTCACGTTAAAATCCTCCTCTTCAGCTTTTTATTAAAAGACAAACAAAAACAGGAATTGGCAATGCTGGGCTCCTATCTCTGCATGGCAGCAAGTTGCTGGAGGTGAGTGAGAGGACCCCTGGCGACAGGACATACACACTTACTTCCTCATCTGCCCTCATCCTCTCTGAGCTCATTTACTCACTTACTGCTCTCTGCAGGCCTCACTCATGCTTGCTGAACACAGTAAGTAAGGGCAAACCCCTGTTGACATATCAACACACTGAGAAAATCAGCCTCTAAAAGTTACATCCTTTTACTGACCCAGAGAAACACTGTGAAGTCAAGTTGCTTTAAAGTGAATGGCAACCACATTCCCATTTCCCCATAGGGTGACTTCTGTTTTGTCCTGTGTAATAAGCATGGAGTAGTTGCTGGGTTTCAACACTGCCAGGGTACACAAATGAAAGGTGACTGTGGAAAGACCGAGCAGCTAATGAGGAGTTCTGATCATAAGAAGCTGTCTAAGACTGCAGGGAGGAGAGAGACTTCCATTTATCAAAATTTAAAGGATTCTAGCAAAGAGGCAGTCATTTAACCCACATAACCCAAAACCGGAAAGGTGACACTTCACACCTTTATTAGGGTAACAACCTGCTTTGGAGAATTGCAAACCCATCTGTGACCAGTTACTAAACCCTTCTGAACATAAATAAACCCCATGTCCCACTTCTGCCATCTATAAACAAGGGATCAGCAGAGTACAAACACCACTTAACACGAATGGTAGATTATTACTTCACTTGACTACTAAGTCTGAGATTTGGAAGATGATGAAATATAGGGCAGTTATAAATATTATTAAAATCAATATTTTAAAAGCAGGAATGAAAACTCATGCAAAGATTTTATCTATTTGTTTATGAACTTGGTTTTCAACCACAAAGGTAGACTCTTCAAAACAAACCCTAAAGAACGTCGTTCTCAATTCTTGGCTCATCAGGGAATTTTACTGTAGAGACTCACCTACAAGCAAGATGCAGATACCAGTGCCAACTTCAGGGATTAAACTGGCATTCTAGTGAGGCGCTCATAAGCAGGGGATCTGGATTTAATTTCTGGTTTCACCATAATCATTGTGGGGTGAGGAGGCTGGGGGTGGCAGGGCAGGGTGTGCTTAAGCAAATCCCAAAGAAAAACACACAAAAACCATAGTTCTTCATCTATGAAATGAGGGCCATGCCTGGCCGCCTTTCTGATTTCATGAGACCATTCTTCCCCAGTCATGTTTCTAAAATTCTCCCAAAGGTCATCAATGACCTAGATGCTATAAAGTCAACAGACTTGGGACTTCCCTGGTGGCGCAGTGGTTAAGAATCCGCCTGCCAATGCAGGGGACACAGGTTCGAGCCCTGGTCTGGGAAGATCTCACAGGCCGCGGAGCACCTAAGCCCACGCGCCACAACTACTGAGCCCGCACTCTAGAGCCCGCGCGCCACAACTACTGAGCCCACGTGCCACAACTACTGAAGCCCACGTGCCTAGAGCCCGTGCTCCACAACAAGAGAAGCCACCGCAATAAGAAGCCCGTGCATCACAACGAAGAGTAGCCCCCACTAGCCCTCACTAGGGAAAGCCGGCATGCAGCAACGAAGACCCAAGGCAGCCAAAAATAAAAATAAAGAAATAAATTTATTTAAAAATAAATAACTAAAGTCAACTGACTTTTCAGATCTCATCCTCCCAATCTCGGCGCCATCTGACACTCTTCATCACCCTCCCCTGCAATTTCCAAGTTCCCTCCCTCCGTCTCGTTGCTCCTCTTTAGGCCTCTCTTCACTAACAGCTCCTTCTCTGCTCTTAAAAACATCCGTAAGCCAAGGCCCCTGCTCCTCGCATATGCTGCCCCAAAATAACTGATATATACCAGGTACTATGTGAAGAGCTTCATACACAGTATCTACTTCAGCAAATTCTCACAACTGCCTTTTTAGCTAGATTCCATTATTATCGCCCTCCTCATTTTTCAGAAGAGGAAACAGAGGCTTAGCAATTGGCCCAAGTTATACATCATGTAAACAAGAGAGCAGGGGAGGGGTTTATAAACCAGGTCTAAATCCAGAGCCCAAATCCTTAACCTCCCTGCTCTATTTCCTCCTCCTCAGCCAGGCTTCCAAAAGCAACACTGTCTGCATGCTCAGTTTTGAATTTAATTTCTGCAGCAGAGACTGTTTGCTGCTTACTCAGTACCCATTCCCCCTTCTTCTCACCAATAGAACATTTTATCATTGGGGTGGCAATGGGCCCAGATTCAAATAAACACACAAAGCCACACACAGACATTTCCCAGCCTCCCAGTGAGATGGTCCTAGGGAGGGCCTTTTGGCTGAGGGTTTTAAACAAGGCTCAATCAGTGGGCAGGTGCATCCTTTTGCCCTTTCCTCTTTCCCATTTCCTGGAATGTGACTGTGATGGTTGGAGCAAGAGTAGCCATCTTATGATGAAGAGACAACCTGAGGACAGGCACACACGAGGGATGAGAGAGCAGAAAGACACAAGGGTCTGCCTCTCGATAACCACACGGCTGCCACAGCAGACCTGGAACACCTCTACCTGGACTTCATTTACCTGAGATAAAGATGAATCCCTATCTTGGGCTGACTGGGAGTAGGATTCATATACAAATGATTTATTAAGGAAGCGCGGGCTTCTCTGGTGGCACAGTGGTTAAGAATCCGCCTACCAATGCAGGGGACACGGGTTCGAGCCCTGGTCTGGGAAGATCCCACATGCCACGGAGCAACTAAGCCCATGCGCCACAACTACTGAGCCTGTGCTCTACAGCCCGCGTGCCACAACTACTGAAGCCCACACGCCTAGAGCCTGTGCTCCGCAGTAGAGAAGCCACTGCAATGAGAAGCCCGTGCACCACAATGAAGAGCAGCCCCCGTTCGCCACAACTAGACAAAGCCTGATTGCAGCAAAGACCCAACGCAGCCAAATAAAAAAATAAATTTTTTTCAAAAAGGAAATGCTCCCAAAATAAACCCATAAGGAAGTGGGTGAAGCAAGACAGGGAAGAGAGAAAAGCTCATCAGAGTGGACTGTTAGGTACAGTTCTACAGAGGATGACTTCAGCCTGATCCTACGAGGAGCCCCGGAGTATAAACAATGCCTCCTGTTTTCCCGTCCTGAGGTTGAGTTTTCATTCTTCTGTATCAGTCAGTCCCTGGTGAAGGTGGGAAACTTCAGAGACTCCCAGATATTCTGGGCTCTCCATGTTTTATGGCACAGTGGTTCCCGCAGCCTGAGGGCTATCTTCCCATGATGAGCTGCGTGCTCTTGGGCTTTAGGACGCAAATGCCCCAAAACTGAGGAAGAACACATAGGGATCCCAGGGGGCCCAGGCCAAGCGCTGACTGCTGCCACTACAGCATCCATTGGGTTGAAAGCTCTGCGGTTTATATTTCTGTTCTGTAACAGCCAGACCTAATCCCGAGTGATGCAGATTCTTGGCTGAAGACGTCCGCATGTGCATCTCCAGCTCTAACGGCTCTCCTGAACTCCAGCCAAGAATGTAAGTGCCAGGTATGTCTCTCCACATCTGTTCACACATGCCGCATCTGGCTCCTTCAAGGAGACAGGCAGCTGACATCTGCCTCATGGCCATGGTGACATGAACCAGAGTCAAACCATTCTCTGCCCCTCTCACCACCCGAAATCCTTTCCTCCTCCTAACCACTGGCAGTGATTCACGGCGCCACTACCTTCCTGGTAAATCAGGAAAGAACACTTAGATGATCTCAACGTACCTCCCTCCCTCACATCTCCCAAAGCCTGCGAGCAGGTCCCAGTGAATCTACCTTCTACGTACGGCCACCCCACCTTTAGTGCTGCCTCTACCTTGGTTCTTAATCCTGTCATCTGACACAGGGACTCTCCTGGTAGCCTCTCTGGCTCCAGTCTCCCACTTCTCCACGAGGGGTGACCTTCTGCAACACTTGCTGACCATAGCCTTCCCCACCCAGCAGTCTTCAGAGGCCAAGAATAAAGATCTGAGCACCTGAAGCCAGCACCCAAGTGCTGGGGCCTCCAGCCACGCTTCCGGTTCCATCTCCCACCTCATCCTGTGCACCTTTAACAGCACATCTCACACTTTCTGTCCCTCTGGGCTCCCCTGGAATATTACACGAGTCTGCTTATATAAATACAAAGGTGTATTTATTTTCTCACGACTTATAATAGAACTATGACAGAATACAGTTGCCCTCTCTCTCCTACAGTGTTCTCTATGCCCGCATGGAAGCATGGCCATCTTATTCACTTTTATATTCCCCCAAGGAACTAGCATCGGAAATTTAAACGGAATTATTCGATTTATAATGCTGAATCAAATTCAAGGCTATAAGGCAAAAAATCTGTCATCACCCCCACACACACTGCTGTGTTCACTTCTTTCTAATCTCAGCTCTTAAAATGTAACCCAGACTCTGCCAGTAGCTCCAAGCACTCACCTGGACTCTCACATTCCTCCTCTTAAAATGGAGGGAGGGGCCTATAGGACATCATGAAGCTTGAGAGTGAAGAGTGACCTTGTTCAAGCCTCCCATTTACAAATAACGGTAACACTTACTCAAAGGAGGGAAATGACATGTCTCGGTTCACAAACGTGCAAACAAAATCCACACGTGGAAGCTATGGGTAAAGCATCGCCGACAGATACTGTTAGACGGGGTACCAAGTGCCAAGGCAAGGGTCGCCTGACAAGAGCTGAGGTCGCCTGGCTTTGAGCAAGTTCTTGCCCCAGCACACAGCATGTTCTGTGCTATCAGACCATGGGTCACTTCCCAATGATGACACCAGAGAAGCCAGTGGTTCGTAGGGTGCCCAGCTAAGCCCAATTCCCTATTCTTCCAGTGACATGACTCATTCTACAGGGAACCAACCTCCAGCCACACCCAACTGCAGTGTTTGGGTGGAGCTCACTCAACCTCCCTGCTCCGCAGGTGGGCCCGTGACCCACCCTGGTCAAATACGGGATTGCCTCCCCAGGCCACAGTGCTAGGAGCCCAGGACCTCTGAGCTGGTGGGATTTAACTGGCTGGAGAAAACAGGCGGAGACATCTTCCTTCCCCTAGCCTGGCTGACAAGAGCGTGCAAACCCAGAGCTGCACACCACAGTCTGGATACCACAAAGGGAAAGGCTGCCTGAGAAAGGAGCCCAGCCACAGAGAAGCAGAGACAAAACACGGAGAAAGCAGCAAGTACAGCCCCTGAAGACACATCATTTCAGTCCCTGGGCTCCAGCCGGTAACATCAGCCAACAAATCCCTGCATGAGTGAGGCTTCCAGCTGTCTGTACCCTAAGGGATTGTGATTCATATAAAAGCCACGAAGGGAAGGCAAGAGGAACTGCTTCACGTAAACAGCCAGAAATGTATCTCACAGTAGACAAAAGGCTTTATGCTTTACAAGTAATGAGCAAAATACGATGCAAACACTTAATGTACAAAGAATATCACCAATGTGTTGAGACTAAGAGACAAAATGCATAACAGAGGCCAACAGTGACTAGATATGTAACATAAAACAGGACAGTCAACCTAAGTACATGGAGTGACTCTTGCACCTTCCCAGCATTCCCAGGTATGACAGGTAAGGCACCAGCCACACTTACACAAGAGAGCAACACAGTCCCCTCCTTCAACTCAAATGGTGTCGTTATTACACACAGACATTATTCTCACTGCCCTCTGTTTTCAGTTGAAGAACCCTTCAGAACCCAGCTCTGAATTAACCTGCTGAAGGAGGGATCAAGGGAAAAAGATCAAAAGCAGGAAGACCAATCCTTGACGTGTGTAACATAAAAGAAGTTCTAAACCCTAACTGCAATGCCTTTTCAATTTGCATCTTTAAAAAGTCTGATTATATAAGAGAGTTATATCAGATCTGACTAGTAAACTGACACTGCTCCAAACGAGGACTTAAAAAGAATCAAGTCGAGGGAAGCCATCATTTAAATAAATACCTCACAACCAAACCCAAGCCAGAGTAACCACTGACATTTAATACTCTGGTATCAGTCCTAAGTGCTGAAGGTTTCTGTAATTCTAGCATAAGCTTCTCTTCAAAAAAAATTTTAAATGCCCAGGTTAAATGAAAAGCTCTTTCAAACATTCCCCCCAAACTGGAACCAGTTCAAGGCAAAGATCTAGTGATCTGAACACAGTCAAGTCACTTGAGGAAAATAATCAGGTTACCCTGCCATTCGTTCTTTCTCTCCTTTACATTCTTCCCTTAGGAGGGATCGAGGAAACACCATCCTGAATCAAAATACATGGAGAGGACCAGAGTTAGAGGGATGAGGCATTCCTCCTGCCTCGTGGTCTTGAAAGAGCGAGGGCAGATTCAGGGGTAAATGCCACGAAAACCATAATACGGTCATCCAGTTACCCTGCTGACTCCCATTCATTCATAAATGCTGATTCGGCATCTCCTTTGGGCCAGACACTGGTCTAGGTACTAGGGATACCTAGTGTCTTGGTGACCAAGACAGAGAGGGCCTCTATCCTCACATAGCTTAAAGTTTAGAGAGGGAGACAAAGAATAAGAAAACAATAAAAAAAAAAAACCATAGTATTGGGAATAATAACTGCTATGAAGAAGAATGAAGCATGGTGGAGGGACAAAAAGGGATGAAGCAGCTAAAGGGATCAAGGCGATACGGCAGGAAGGTCAGGGGAGGTCTCTCTGAGGTGGTGACATCTGTGCAGACACATGAGGGAAGTGAGGGTACGAGTCCTGTGGGGTGGGGGGACGAAAATTCCAGGCCAGACAACGGCTCTGGGGCAGAAATTAGCTACGTGCACAGAACTGTCAAGCAACCCATATGGTTAGAGCTGAGCCAGCCGGGAGAGCAACACGTAGGCAGGAGCCAGGTCACGTTCAACAGCAGTTCTCAATCCTGGTCGCATGTGCAGATATTCTGATCCAACTCCTCTGTGATGTATCCCGGGCACTATGGTTTTTTGTTGTTGTTTAATTCCTCCAGGTGATCTTAACGTGCAGCCAGCCAAGGCTGAGAACCTGGCTTGACAGAACGTCCTATAGGATTTTACTGTAAGTGAGCTGGGAATTAGTGGTCAGCATATTTAACCTCGCAGGACTGGGTGAGATCAGCTAGAGAATGAACATAGGTAGAGAGGAGATGAGGGCTGAGAACAAGGCCCGGGACCAGACTAAGGTAGTAAGAAAGAGGGAGAGATAGGGAGGCCCAGAAGGTGTAGCCAGGGAGGTTCTGGAGAGCCAGCAGGGTAGGGTGTGTGCAAAGCCAGGTGAAAAAGGGACTTCACTGCTGCTTTGAATAGAGGTTAATAAAAACCCACTGTAATGTTAAAATACACACTCAATAATAGCCTTCTTTTCAAAAAAGGTATACACATAGGTGAATAAATGCAGAGGGAAAAACCTGCAAGATTACTGCACCATCGATAACAGTAGTCACGTAGGGTCAGGAAGGGGATAAAAGGAGACAAGCCTTTGCATCAATGCCTTACATGTTTACGGAGAGACTATAGTTACCTATTTCTTATAGAATGGAAAGCTCTTAAATGATTCTGCGGGCAGCCAGGGCTAGGGATCCTGGGGTGGGGACACTTGAGGGGACACACTCCAGCATTAAATATCACATGGAACCAAACGTCTTGGAGGGCTTTCAGATTTCCTATGACTGATCTCATATCAAGGAAGAAATCCACACAGAGCATGCCTGGCAGCCGAGGTATGCTTAGGGAGACTCTCCCTACACAGCTTCTATTTCGGATTCCAGTAGATATTTAACAAAGTCAGATGAGAGGTGTTAAAAACCTCTGCAGCTAGAAGCTGTCTTCAAGAAGACTCCAGGCAGCTTCATTTGCAGCCCTCAGTGACAAAGATTAGATCCTAAGCTACTAATTAAGAATACCTGCCTTTTTAACAAGTCCTTTCCAAACGGAGGCCGCTTCTCTTTCTTTCTTTCTTTTTTTTTTTCTGGCTGTGCCGCACGGCTTGCAGGATCTTAGTTCTCCAACCAGGGATTGAACGCAGGTCCCGGCAGTGAAAGAGCGGAGTCCTAACTACTGGACCACCAGGGAATTCCCCAGTTTCTCTTTCAACACCCTTCCATGTTGCTCCTTTTTCTCACTTTATCCCAGAAGCAGTTACATCCAGTAGGTTGTTGGAGGCCACCCATTCCAGCTACTAGGAGATACAAGTCACTTAATTGATTTGAAAAGGAAAGGAAGCACAGTCAAGATGCACCATCTCCGCACCATTTACTTAAAATAAAAACTGTGAACCATTAGCTTCGGCATCACCTGTGCTCTTGTTAGAAATGCAGGATCGTGGGTAGAGAGACAGCAATCAGAGGCCAGACGGATTCCAAATCTGCATTTTAACAAGATCACCACGTACTTCAGCAGTAAAGTTTGAGAAACCGCCTGAAAGCCAAGTTAGCTGATCATCATCATCTCCAGGTAAATGTTAAAAAAAAAAAAAAATATATATATATATATATATATATATATATATATATATATATATATATATACATACACACACACATATATATATATATATATACATGGATTGCCAAGACCTATCCCAACAGCAGGGATGGAGCCCTCCAATCTCATATTTTCGTTCTCCTAGGTGATTCCAAGGCACAGTCAAGGTTGGGAACCAACGCCTTTAGAGGACCCACAGGTCTGAGACCTACCTGAGCAGCAAAGGAACCAAAGTCAGAGGCGAATGGAACAGGGTAAGAAGAGAGATGAAGTTTAAGAGAGAACGTGGCAGCAAAGCAGGGCAGAGGGCTGAGCGTGTTAAAGACACAGTCATCTCGACAACTTACTGATGTGCATTTAGTCTAGTCAGTCCTTGCACCACGATCTCCAGAAACTACTTAAAGAAGCACTCGAGGCTCTGGGCAGCGGGACAATGACGTAAACAGGGCTAGGAGGCAACAGAGCGAAGCAGCTGGCAGGACCGTGCTTTCCAGTTAACTGCACTGCTTTGGGCGTGTTCATTCTGTAAGCCTCGGTTCCCTCAAGAGTCAAACAAAGAGTTAATCGGCACCAGCCTCTCAGTGCCGCTGTGAGGAAGAAATGGGGAAACGGGGGTAAAGCTTTCACCGCTAGCTACCGTTAAGCCTTCCTGTCAGTAGTAATCATTATTGTTAGTGTGACAAAGAGTTATGTGCCCCAGGACAGATAAGAATGAGTAAGGAGGATCAAAGAACTAATCCAGCCAAGAGACATTAATCTCTACTGTAGGAGGAGTAGCGGTAGTGAGATCAAAATATTCCTGTGTGTCCTGTACGGGCACATGATTGGCTGGGTTTACACGCTTAACCCAGCATGAGGCAAACTTGTTCATTTACACACCCAGCGCATTGCTTCCAACCTTCTCAAACTTGTTTGTTATTTTCTAAAAGGGAAACAGAAACACTCAAGACCTGATAGGGCTGAACTGAGTATTCAAAACAAGTGGCTGGTCAGAGAACAGCCCAGAATTCATACCCGAGGAGAGTGGGGGACACTCATGTGCCTCTAACAGGTTTGGGTAGCAGAGTAATACATTGTCAGAGGTCAGGTCAGGTTTAACTCTGGTGCTTAACTTTCAGAGGCTGCCCTTCTGTTTTCCTCCTTCTGGCTTTTCCGTCCCAGTAAATGTCTAGATGGCCCATCTGTGCCTGTCCATTAGCGTTTTGGGGATGCCTGGTGATGTTAAGCATCCCTTAACTTCACACACACCCCCAAAATGAACTGCAGGGTAAGGAAGAAGAAGAGGGAGCCTTTCTTTCTGCAGCAAAGATGAAAAAATGCTCCACAAGAGGCCCTTGAAAATGAAAGTGAGCTCAGTTCAGGAGTTTCCCTGCTTCTCCTACTGAGGGGCAGCCTCTGTGTTCTGGGAGGTTAAAAAGAAAAAATGTTTCCTTTGCCCCCTCCCTCCAAACTCTTAATGAAATCAACTTCCTTGTACTTTATAAAACAACAACAACAGTTGACTGTTCTTTTGGCAAAGAGTGAAGGATCAGGTTACATCAACCTCACTTCCTCTCCTCCCCCCTCTCCATCCTCATCTTTTATCAGAAAGAATATAACTATCTTTTTGAGGATTAGGGGTCTACAAACTTCCTTTTTATGCTAAAGCAGAAAACAAATTTAAGCCCCAAGAAATAAGGCCCACCTTCTCATCTCTCTAAAAGTTATGCTAATTATTTTTAAAAGCAATGCTCCTTAGAAACAAGAGAAGGGTGTGTAGTCAGAAAGGTGGTGTGGGTGTGCTAAGAACATGACTTCATATACCACAAACATGATAAGAATACGTTTTCCTATAAATAACATCAAAAGAGGTACTTACCGAATATTAAACCGTGAGCTCTATTAAAACCTGGGATGTGGAGCTCTCATATGAGCAAGATTATCGGTTCCTTAAAAGGGATAGGAAAAAGCCCCCAAAGTAGTAGGGAGAAAGCAGAACCGGAAATAATAATTGGGGGAAAGGTAATCTAGATAACAAGATACAGGGAAAAGGGAGAAGGGCATGCCCATTCCAGGCCCTGGACAAAGCAAAAAAGCCGGCATCTTTCATGAGTCCCAGTTTCAAAAGGAAGTTTACACTGCACTATATATATTACGTGCCAACCTCTAGGGAGGGATACATCACCGTCAGCCCTGTATACATGGAGGATTCTTAAGGCTACTCCAACCCTGCAATTGCCCCAGCTCGGAACAGACACCACAGAGCGACCAGCGAGCTCTGGTTCCCAGCTCCGAACTAGATGCGAGTGGGAAATAGTCCTTGAAACTGGTGAAACAGCCCTTTCCAGGAACAACGAAGCCCACAGCTTTACCAAATAAGGCAAGTGAAAGCGAAAAGCCAAGGAAGAACAGGCTCAAGCTGTATCTTTCCTAAAACTAGCCAGCTGGATCATAGAAATTTGAGTATCCCAATTCTACCGGCATGGATTGCAAATGCAAAGAGAAAATGTGAAGAAACCACAAAGGAAAGAATATTTTGCCAAAGAGAGGCCCGGAATGCACAGATCCCAGCCCGTGCAACTTTCAGGAAGTTTCAAACCCACTGGGCTGCCCAAACGTTCTCTTGTGAAACACGTAACTCAGACTGGAACAAGGCTTTGCTATGATTCAAATCCTAACTCTTTCTCAATGTCATACATGAATAGCTTCAGAGCAAACAGTTCAGATATAACATATAGTTAGACGTTATTATATCAATAGATAAGGTTATCCAATGAATTTTTTTCAAAGGAAATATTTATGAGACTACCTGCATTTAAATATTAAAAAAAAATTATTTAACTCTATTTTCTTCTCTTCCAAAGAAGTTCCACATCCAATTTCCTGTTTTAGCCCATCTCCTTGATAGGAGAAAGGGGTTGATTTTTATAAATCAACTTTTCTTTCCCCCCTTATGCCATGAGTCTTTTACATGCCAGAGATGAAATTGGAGACAAAGGTTGCTAAAATAAAGGCTGGGGGTAAAAAAAATCTCTCTAGGGTTGTGATTTAGACTTTGACACTGTCTTCTGCAGCTGTTGAGACAAACCACCAGCCCAAAGAGTACAGACTTCTTACAGCAAAGGAGGCATTTTCGCTAAAGCACACACGTCACTGGGAGAAGAATGACACATTCCATAAATTTTTCCAGAAAGTCTAGTATTGCTTTCACTTTCCTTGAGTCATTTAGGTTTCTGAAAGTTAATCATCTCACAGGAAAATCAAACAGATGGTAAGAAACTTTCACAGCCATGAAGGGATGCACTGAAAGGTTAAGAGGCTCAGAGAAAATGCAATGTCCAGTCAACTGCCAGTAGCTTGAAACGCAGAACGTGATTCCTCTGTGTCCACGTCCTGCTAATGCAACCTGGACAGTCACTTACCATCCTGGATCTTTTTTTTTTCTTTCTTGAAGTTTGGAGATGAAAACACATATCACAATGCTACAAGAAACGCTCAAGTCTACGTCTGTCTGTAACTGCACCTCTGCTGGCGGCTGGGACACGGAGTTGGTGACTATCCATTCTCCACAGCACACAGGAGAAGTGGGTCAACTGGGCTCCCCTTGGACATAGTCAGACTGTGGGGCTGGGGGGTTGGGTGGGGGAAGCATTGTCCTATAGACGCAGCAGGAACAGGCTTGAGGCATTAAAATAACCAGCTGTTCCTCTGGCGCGCGCCGACGTTTCTGGATCAGAAAGCTTGTGTATGTGCTAGGGGGATAGGGAACTTGCCTATCTGATAAAAATCAGAAGCGTCTATCTTTTGAATGCAGAACTTGATTTCTGATGCTGGTTTGAGAACACTGGCAAACACACTCCTTGGGAGTACAATGCAGGCCAGGATGGGCGCTCTGGAGTCTGCAAGCCTCATGCGTGCCATAGCTTAAGAAACAGCATCATCTACATCTGTCACTCTATTGAGACTAACACAACGTTGTGAATCTACTATACTCCAATAAAAATTTTTTTAAAAAAAGAAAAGGGGCTTCCCTGGTGGCGCAGTGGTTGAGAGTCCGCCTGCCGATGCAGCGGACACGGGTTCGTGCCCCAGTCCAAGAAGATCTCACATGCCGCAGAGCGGCTGGGCCCCCATGGCCGCTGAGCCTGCACGTCCGGAGCCTGTGTTCCGCAATGGGAGAGGCCACAACAGTGAGAGGCCCGCATACCACAAAAAAAAAAAAAGAAAAAGCCTTCCTCTCTAAATTATTTTCAGTTTCCTTCACAGTTTGTGTGGACAAGAGGACATTTCAGGTCCACAGGAAAAACTGCAGGTTCCTCCAATACCAGAAAAAACCTTGGAATGACCTAGCAAAACTGGTTCTAGAGGGCACAATTTATGACCTATACTAGTTAGTCATAACCAGGGCAGCAAAAAACACGGTTCCCCCTACGGTCATTTTTTGCATTACAAATGGTGTCTGAGCATTTGGTTATTTTCAGCCCTTCATATAGTAGAGTCTGCACAAAGCAAAAATAGATGTTTGCTTCATAAAAATCTTGTAATGGGGTGGGCGTTGCCCGTTGTCCCAGACTCATTTAATACTGAGAAGGGATGGTTCCCAATATAGACTGCCACTACCAAGCTAAATTTTCCTAAACCGAGGTTTATATAGAATACGGCAAGCAACCTAAAATTATGTAAAAATGACCAATGTATACAACACTGGTCTGGGAACAACAAAGAAATCTTTCCTGGGAGTTTTGAAGCCCCCCAAACAGAGCTAACCTCACGACGTAAGACCACAGAGTCACCGTCCATGTGTCTCATCCGTACAGACAGCCCCCTTAGGCAGGAACCTCATGGCCTCTCGGTAGCTCAGAAGGGACGGACACTTGACATTTCTCCTGCGCCCTACTCATGCTGCCTCAGCAAAAACACTCTGCAAGATGGCTGGGCTATCAGAACAGATCTGGGTGGCTTCTAAGTGTTTCTTAGGGGAATTACTTTGAATTTTTACCAGTACCTGAAACAGGGAGTATTTGAAACTTCTGAAATATTTCAGTTTGGTGCCTGGGGGGTGTGGGGATTGGTTTATATCCCCAGGGTCAATACAGTTAAGCCCTAAGGGTTACGGAGTCCAGCGGTACAGAGTTTCATTAACTGCTCTGGCACGGAACGTACTGCTTGGTATTTAGAGAACCAATAAGTATTTGCTGGACAAGGCGGGAATCTTCATTCTTCTTGCCTGAGGGTAGGGGCATCTTCCCAAGGGTGACACTGGTAGCTTCTCTCCAGTCCCCCTCAATCCCTCTTCCTGGCAGGAGGAAGCCCCCCTCAGGGATTGAAGGACTGGGAGAAGCTGGGCATGCTTAGTTCAGTCCCTGTGGCTTGTCCACTGAGAGGATCTGTTCTGATCCGTTCAGCCGGGGAAACTCTGTCCCTGCAAGGGGCTGGGGATAAGGACGGTTGTGGGGTACTACTAACAAGCCTGTGGGATAGCAAGGCGAAAACCACATCCTTCACTTGCAAAATCAGTGAGCTTGTAGAACCCCAGAGCAGCAAACTCTCCGCTCTGCTCATCTATAACCTCCCTGTAATACGTGTTCAAATTACATAACTATGGTGCTTTGAATAACTGGCTTGGTAATTTTTACAATGTGGGGAATTTGTGGGGTTCTCTTGTTCTGACTCCCCTTCGAAAGGGTGACATGGGTCCTAAGAAGTAGCTGGATGAGTAAATTTGAAAACCACTTCTCTGAACCATCAACCAACCAATTCCTTATTTAACTAACTTGAACCCTTATCCTTCCTCCTCACTTAATGTTATTACTGTTAAGATTCTCCATCGGGGGTCTTCCAACATATCCTAAGGGGAAAAAAGGCTTGATTTAACATTCACAATGCAGTTATATCTAATTATCCAATCCAGATAATATATGCTTATAAACTGCAGATGGTGGGATGTGCTTTAAAGACAAAGCAATGAGGGCAAATAATTCCACTTAAAGTCTATGTCCAACCTCATCTTATACAGCACCAAAAAGAACCTACCATGCCTTCTGAGAATAACACTTTTCAATTCTCTATCATTAAACACAAACTCAAGCTCAGTGCCACTGTCTAAAATGAACTTTCCTACAGAAAGGAACCCAGATCAGTAATAGACTTTCTACTAAAGGGAAACCACCAAAGAAGGACGTACTCAGTGACTGACCAATATTTCCTCTCTCTAAGCACCTCCAAGCCAAGCACCAACCTTAGTCCACAACCATTCATCCCCAAAGGAAAAAACACTTTTCCTGTAACTGGTCAAGTTACAGGATCAACATGATCTAATAGATGCTGATCTATTATTCTAAACATTTAAGCTATAGAATATATATAATATAGAATATATAACATTTATTATATATAATATATAAAACAAGGATTTAAAGTATATATTGATGTTAGTGAGGTATCATGATCATTATTATATGAAAAAGAATGTAGAGCTCAACAAATGTTCGATTGTACTACTATTATTAAGTGTTTACAATGTTCTATTTGCTATTTAAGTACTTTGCAATATCATCTCATTTCATCATCAGAGGGACACATCCTTTAGAAGGCTGTGAGAGGTTAAGTAATCTTCCCAATATCACATAGCTGATGAGCCATGGGCTAGAAATCAAACCCAGGCAATCTGACCCCAAGTCACATGAAGTGACTGCACAAATGGACCCTCCTCGTATCAAAATGCTCAGGTCATAACAGCCATGGAATAACATAAAGTTGGTTGGGTAGAACCAAATGAAATACTTTGATAGTCAAAATTGGCAGCAACACGTGGGTCAAATTTTTGTTCTAGTCAGAACTGTAGAAGCCTCAAAATTACAAGACAAAAGATGCCTTGACCCCTTGAGTCCTACCCTCTTGACGACACTGTCAAGTTCACCGTTATCTACCTCATTTGGTCTATCTCTATACAAACCAGTAACAAGGACTCTGTGCTCACACAGACAAAATGTAAAAGGCACCAAAAAAAAAAAAAAGAAAAGACTACAATAAGAAAAACTTCTTGATGTGTAGTCATTTTATAATTCTTCCGTTGTTCCTTGGAAACTACACATTTCATTATGGCCATCAGGATAGCCATCAACGGCCAAATCTCATGCACAAATGTTGACTGGAAGATTACTAAGCACAGACATCCTTAAAGAAGGGGGATTCGAACGATGGTAACTCCACAGCTGAGCCCACCGCAGAATGCAGAACCACTGGGCCAGGTTAAGTACCAAGGTCCTTTCTCATTCTAAAGATAACACAAACTCCACAATTTTAAGTGGCAAAGGAACCTAGAATAACAACTGGATTAATGCTTTTGTTGTCAGCCATGGAAATTTCTAATTTGAACAAGGAGGCCAATACACAATGGAAGGAAATTAATCAAGGAGGTCGAACTGAAATTCTCCCTCCCGTGATTTTCTGTATTTTCCGATATTGTCACTCAAAAGATGGGAAAAATCGCTCTTTAAAAAAAAAAAAAAAAAAAAGTGGCAGAGAGAATCTATTTTCTATAGAATCTTACGTAATTAAGTTTTTAACCTCATATCAAACAATTTAAAAAAAGAAACATGCCTACACAAAAGCTCAATTTATTCACTTACAACCTTTAAAAAGCCCAATAGTGTAAAGCATTATAGCAATCTGAAAGTAATAATTTTTCTCCTTCCGCTTGCTATAAACAAATGATGAGCCGGAAGTGAAAGGGCTGATATTTGGAGATGTGTGTAGAATGTGCAGTTTCACTGGCTTTAGCTATTGGAAGAGCTTGAGGTAATAACGCTACCCCCCTTCAAGATTTTCTGTTCCGAGATATACTATCTTATGTACTAATGTAAGATTGGGGTGAGTGAGCAGAAAAAAAAACAGTGTGACTTCTATCCAAATGTACTGCAGCTAGAACACCCCAATATAGATATCCTAGCATCCTTCCCAGTTCCTTTATAATATTTGTCACACTTGTAATTACAGTCTGTTCTGCTATAATGTGATAGTTGGTGAATTCAAGAAACCTGCTTTATCCAAAATGATGTTATAATGTTTTCAATGAAAATGGGTTAGAAAGGACTTGCAATCAAGAAGTTGTTCTTCTGGATGAATTTCAACAGCAAAGGTATTTTTGTAGTTACAGTGGACCTTGTTATTATTACAAGCTGAAAAAAAAAAATCAGTTGATCCAAACTAACGAAAAGCCAATGGCTTATCACAGGAGAGATCTTCAGTGACTCAGAAGATCCTCTAATATCTCCAGGTTTCTAGATTCTTGCTGTTCAGTGTGGTCCACCTGCTGCCAGCATCAGCACCCTTGGGAGTTTGCTGAAAACGCAGGACCTCAGCCCTCACTTTAAACCCACAGAATCTGCATTTTTAACAAGACACCTAGGGGATAGCCTTGCACAGTAAATGTCAAGTAGCACAGCTGTACACTATGCAAATAAATCATAAAAGCTTGCATTAAATAAAATAACTCAGGGCCAAGGAGCAGCCTGCCACTCAAACAGTGCAGCTATGTAGAGAGCTGCACAGCTAATCATGTACCCAGGTCCTCATTTCAATAGTATTGTAATCAGCAGGGGGCTGCAAAGTGCAAAGCTTGTTTCCTAATAAAACAACCTTACTGTACTTAACTGGCATCCTGGGAGAAAGAACTCACAGTAGGAGAAATTCCTGTACTTGTTCTACAACTGACTCTCCTTCCTTAGACTATAAACTCCAAGAGGGCAAAGGCTGTATCATTTTTTTCTTTTACGGCAGAATCTCAGGGCCCAGCCCAGAACTGAGCATATGGTAGGGGCTCATCAAGTGTCTGATAAGTGAACAAATAAGTGGAATGGTTACTCATCAGGAGATTCCTGAATTTCAGCCAAAGCTCTGCTGACCCCTCACAACTTACTTCCCTGGCTCTGGGGCTCCCAGTCTTTTCAGCCCTTCAATGACAGGTTAGAACAAAAAGCTACTCTGAGATTGGTTTCAGCTCTGACGTCTTAAGGCACAAATTCCTCTCGAGTTGCCATTTTCACTTAAATATTAACCTCATTCTTAAGCCACCTTCAAATAAAATCAGCAAGTATAGATCATAGCATCCTATGGCTAAGAGGTTCAACCGCTATTATCTGTTCTGGCGTCAGTCCCTCCAAAGCTAGAGACTGCCCGCCACGCTTGTTCCTTCTCAGACACAGTCTCTGTTTCTATCTTGGGAATCAGCCTGCCTCCTCACTGAATGCTATCGTTTTTCACTTCCAAGCACTTGCCTTTCACCCATCCTCCTCTCACCCCCTACCTTCACTTCCCATCATCACTTCTCACAGCATCCTCTGTGAACCACCCACACTTTCACAACAGTAGGCTTCCTTCCCCCAGACCCACGGAACATGGGGGCAGGACCTAGGAATCTACACTTTAAACTTGTTAACAAGGTATTTCTTCTGCACCCGCATGTGTGGAACCCACTGTTCAAAGACCAGTTTGGGTGCTATCTACACTAAGGACTTCTACTGCCCGACAGTTCCAATCCCTGCCCATCAGTTCCTGCTATGAGCTCAATGCGCTTACACTAGAGAAATTAGCTTTATAGCACCTTGCAAGGCTTGCTAATTATTGCCTATTATGATTCTGTTCAATCATTATGATGAAGAGAAACAATAAAACCATTTTCTCTCATCAGATTCTTTCACAGTGAGCAACATTTTAAAAAATAATTATGTCATGTTTTTAGCCATGTAACATGTAACACCAACTGACACATGTAACACCACGTAACACCTGACACGGTAACACCAACACCACTTTCCTCCAATATAGCGTCACTGCTGGTCATTAATAGTAACAAATATCTCACAGTAACGAAACACATCAATGGACCACCCATAATCATGTGTTTCAACACTCATTCATTCATCCATCTAGTCACCCATGCCAATAGTGAGGTAGGTCTGGGGAGACGATCATCAACAAGTTCCCTGAGGGCAATGATATTCTGAACATGTTTTTTGCTTTTTTAACCAATATTTTATCTTCTAAGCATGCTATCACAGAATTAGAATCTAACCTACTTATTCTGGTTTTCTCTGTATAAATCCTATCGTGTATGGAGGAAGCCAGGAAAAGGTGATAAATTCCCTTTAAATCTTCTCTCAGATTTTCCTCCATCCCATTAAAAGATGAGTTTGATCCCTTTTATTTGTGCTCCTCTAATAGGGCTTTCTTTAATCCTAGTAGTAATCTGAGTATGTGATCTTCTATTTGACCACCTCCACCAGGAGGAGATCTTTTTGCAGACAGGAATTATGGTTGGTTTGTTTTCTTCAGAAAGCCTTTTTACTGAAGTATAACATACAGAAAAGAACACACATCGTAAGCAGAGAAGCTGAATTTTCAGAAAGTGAACATGCTGTGTAAGTAGCACCCAAATTGAGAAACTAGAAACTATGTTTGCAATCATCTTTCAACTTCTTGCAATTTATAAACCCCCTGGTTACCTATCCAAAGACCCCAGGAGTCTACGGACCATTTTGACTATCACTGTCTCTAACAGACTAGTAAGACTGAAAGAGACTTCTCAAAGCCGCGAGGAGGCGTGAACAGACAAAGATGATGTTCCAGCCCTATGACACTGTCACTGTGATGATGCACCAGAAGCTCTCTTCCACAGCATGGAAGACCATTTAAGGTAGAAGCACTCTGCTCAACAAGCACGTGCAGATCCTTTAGAATTAACTGAGCGTTCCCATCCGGAATAGCTTCATCACAAACCCAGCTGGGGGAAAACAAAGGTACTACACATAATTCTAATCCCCGAGCCCCTAAAGTATAGGATGGCAGGAGTGCCAGGAATATCCCAAACAAACTGGGAAGAAAAGCCCATTGTTTTGGATACTTCGGTATCTTTTATAATGACAGTAAGAGGAGATTCCATTATGTAATTCAAAGACTTGTCAAACTACCATGTCCCCTGCAGGAGGAATTTCTGGCTTTGCTTTATGCTTTAAAGCCCATTTTCAGCATTCACTGTGCAAATGAGGCATTGCCCTCACATTACAACAGGAAATGTGATTGCAGGTAATAAAGAGCAAGCAAAACTCATTTAGGAAGGGTAATTTGGGGCCAAGAGGACAGAGGCCAACAATGCCCATCAATTCTTGAATTGTTCTTCCATAAGAGGCTGGGTGAGGCATCTATCTATACTTTCCCACTCAGATCCCTTGAGCAACAGCCCACAAGTGAATAAGAGCTGGTGAAATCAGCTGGAGGAGGGAGAAAAACTAAAGTCATTCTCCTTAGAAGTCCCCCACCTAGGACACCATGTGTACACTAGGTATCTCTGTCACCATGACCAAAGTTGTTTAAATACATGAGTACAAAGTATTCTTTTATTCATTCAACAATTATTGATTGACCATCTTTTACGTGCAAGACACTCTTGCAGATGCTGAGAGAATTCATAGTGCTGAAATTCTCTTGGAGGAGAAAGCCAATAATAATGCCACAAGTAAGTACAGTACGACGTCAGAGAGTGGTAAGTGCTCAACAAATGTTGACAATGAGCTCCCCTTTTGATCAGGTAGTTTGAGAGGCCTCTCCGAATAGGTCACAACTGAGCAGACACCTGAATTAAGGAGGAAGTCAATCAAGAAACTGTCCATGAATAAAGCCACCCGGGTTGAGGTACAACAAATGCAAAAGCTCTGAGGCAGGAACAATCTTAGTGTGTTTAAGGCACAGTAGGAGGTCAGCGTGTCTGAAGCCACATAAGTAAAGGGATGAACATTTTTAGGACATTATACACCAAGGAAGAGACTTTGGATTTTATCCTCAGTGTGATGGAAGCCATGAAAATGTTTCGAGAAGGAAGGTGATAAAACCTGGCTTATGTTTTAAAATTATCACTAGCTGCTCTGTGGAGAACAGACTGTAGGGGGTAAACGTGGAAACAGGGAGACCAGTTAGAAGACTATGGGAGTGGTCCAGACAAGAGCCAGTGGTGATTAGGGAAAAAGTGACAGTGATGGACAGGTGAGAAGCAGTCAGACGGGGCATATATTTTGAGCACAAGTCAGGAGGATTTGTAGATGGATTTCATTAGGTATCTAATCTAAATTTAAAAAAGAGGAGTTACAAGACTCCAGATGTTGGATGTGGAGAAACTGGAACCCTTGTGTACTGTGGGTGAAATTGTAAAATGGTGCAACTGCTGTGGTAAACAGTATGGGGGTGCTTCAAAAAATTAAAAATAGAACTACCATATGATCCAACAATCCCACTTCTGGGTATATACACCCAAAAGAACTGAAAGAAATATTTGCACACCCATGTTCACAGCAGCACTATTCACAATATGCAAGAGGTGAAGGCAACTATATACCCAAGGACAGATGAACAAAATGCGGTCTGTACACACAAGGGCATATGATTCAACCTTAAAAAGGAAGGAATTCCTGCCACATGCTACAACATGAACGAACTTTGAGAACATTATGCTAAGAAGCCAGTCACAAAAAGACCAATACTGTACGATTCCTCTTTTATGAGTTAAATAAAGTAATCAAATTCATAGAAACAAAGCAGAATGGTGGTTACCAGAGGCTGGGGGGAGGAGGAAAAGGCGAGTTTTTGTCTAATGGATACACAGTTTCAGATTTGCTAAATGAAAAAGTTCTGGAGGTCTCTTTCACGATAATGCGAATATACTTAACAGTTCTGAATTGTTACCCATAAAAATGGTTAAGAGGGTAAACTTTACATTAAGCATTTTTTACCACAATAAAAAATGAAACTCATGTTTAAGGCACCATTTAAGCATCTACCGTGTTTAAGATATTCATAAACGAAAATACGAAGCATCCTAAAGAAGAAGACTTTTAATATCTACAGATTTCATCTGTATCATATTAAGTTTTCAAATTTGCTTCCTTTGATAATGTACATACTATATGTATTAGAACTGTAGTATATGCGTATCATTTTAAAATAAATATATAACCAAATGTAAAAGAAAAGACTCCAACAAGAGTCTTAAACAAATGGGAAACTGGAATTACCATTTACTGAGGAAAAAACTGAGAAGTGCAGGTTTATGAGGGGGAAATCAAGTGGTCTAAGTTTGAGATGCCGGTGAGATATATCCAAGGGGAAATGTGCAATAAGATATAGCATACGTGAGTCTGGAGTTCAAGGGAGAAGTCTAGGCTGGCGACAGTAATGTCTGAGTCATCAGCGTTGTGGTAACATTTAAAGTCATGGGACTAGACCAGCTCAGTAAGTGAGGGAGTAAATAAAGAGAGGAAATCTGAGAACTCAGCCCTGGGAGACACAAGGAGTAGACCCAAGCATGACCAATCATTGAGCACGAGGCTGGGACAGGAATTTGAGACAAACAGATCCAGACAGTTGAGATGTGGTGGGTGCTTGAGCTGAAAGCCCACATAGAATTGGGACGCAGGAGGCCATGATGGGTCAAGAGCAAGAGAGAAGAAATAGAAAGAAGCAGAGGGGAATTCCCTGGCGGTCCAGCGGTTAGGACTCCGCACTCTCACTGCCAAGGGCCCAGGATCAATCCCTGGTCACGGAACTAAGATCCCACAAGGCACAAGGCGTGGCAAAATAAAAAAAGGAAAGAAAAGGAAAAAAAAAAAGAAAGAAGCAGAGATGAGAGAAGCCATTCAGACTCTCACAGACAGAAGAGCCTCAAACTCTGTTCAGCCATCTCAGTACCAGTGAGAACTGCTTATTCTTGGTTTCCTATTGATACTTTTATGTGTCTGTGAGCCTGCCTGTTCTGTTTACAGTAACCTTCAAGGCAACTTGAGTGTTGAGTCTTTACCAACAAAGAATCCCTCATGTAATCCTAAAGGAAGGAGACAAGGTATGTGATGGGCAAGAAGTGAAACCAATTGGTCTCAATCAAAATTCTCTATTTTACTTGATGGACTGCAACATTTGGCCCCAGTTCTTCACTTCTCCCTGCATCCACGCCCTTTGCCTTGTAACTCTGCAGTGCCGGTCTTCCATGCGTGGGGTGGCCTGCTCTGCCTCTTGACTTTGGCCTCAGCCCTGAGTGACAAGCTTTGGTCAAGCAGACATGATGCAAGCAGAGGCTTCATGGGTTTGTACACTGGGGCTGGCTCTCTAGAGCCACTGCCAAGACTGACGGAGAAGGAGAGACGTGTGTAGCAGAGCCAAGTCACCCCATCACCTCACCCCATCCTACAGCCAGCCAAGCCTAGACACGTGGGCGTGCTCGCCCACAATCAGCAGAACCTCAGCGACCCCAGACACATGAGCAAAAAACACTTACCTGTGTGCACCCCTAATGTTTTGTAATTGGTATGTTGCCAGTCACTATGTAGCAAAGACAACTGATACATCATCGATTAAAAACACTGATGGGGGGCTTCCCTGGTGGCACAGTGGTTGAGAGTCCGCCTGCCGATGCAGGGGACACGGGTTCGTGCCCTGGTCCGGGAGGATCCCACATGCCGCGGAGCGGCTGGGCCTGGGGGCCATGGCCACTGAGCCTGTGCGTCTGGAGCCTGTGCTCCGCAATGGGAGAGGCCACAACAGTGAGAGGCCCGCGTACCGAAAAAAAAAAAAACACTGATGGGATTTGATTGACTTACTTCCTATTCACAGTTATCACCACTGGTAAGTGAGGACAAACTTGTCCCCCCAAAACTGCAAAATACAGACAAAACATAATTGACAGAACAAAAAAGGAACTTCAAAAATATCTAGGTGATGCGTGATCTGACTGATCTACCCCCAACTACTGTAGAACTACCTATAATTTTAAGGTTTATGGTAAAATAAATAAGCAAATAAACAGACAAACAAGCAAGTAAAATAATATGAAAGACTATGAGGCATTCAGACTCTTCTACTTGTGATCTGCTATACGGTATCTGGAAACTCAAGAAGACAGTCTTATTCTTTCAGCATAAAAACATCATTTATATTCAGTCAGTGGTTACACGGTCTATTTGTACTGTTAGGTCAAACTACACGTAGGTTCCAAAAACATTAGAGAATGATTTTAGGGGAACTCAAGCTAGTACGGCTCTCATAAATGATATTCATAGACTGTAAGAAACTGCAAACAATTAATATTTCAATAGTCCATACTTTTATTTTGATAATATCATGAGGCTGAGGAGCTTACGAAGACTGAAAGAAGCCCAACTAACAACTTCCTATTTGCCTCTGATCAAGTTTGAAATTTTGTCATTTTCCCTCAGCAACTGTATTTGTATCGTACATTGAAATAGTAAGCCTCAAAGTTGGAGTGTGAAAATATGCAATGGTCCAAAATTGAAGGGTAGCTCAATTGCAGAGCTGGGAGAAGAGAGGAAATGAACAGCAACATAACCCTCAGCTGTTATACTTGGGACTCCTGGAGTCAAGAATATCAGTAAATACCAGTCCTTGGTCAGCCCACAGTTTAAAAATATTAAATTCCCACAGGAAGTCCTTTCCTTGAACCTGAGTATAACTGTCTTAAGATCTTTAATAGCCATTCAAAAAACTTAATTAAATATGCGTGAACGCAGTCAGCAGCTGGTCTTTAAAAAACACATTATTCTAGAGTTCAATGTGAGCCAAGTTTAAGGTTAAAAACTGGTTTCCAAAACTATGCGCTCCCATGACAAGCTCAAAGACCTATTCCTTAAATACCAAAACATACATGCACCCTTTGAAAGACATCTATAAAACAGCTGTGTTACCTATGTAGGCAAACACAGGGAATCATAGGTTTCCACTTCGGGGATCATGAGTTCTGGGATTTCTCATCGTACACAAAAAGAAAGGTAAGCATTTTTAAAAGACACCAGAGATCTGAGTTTAGGATCTTTTAGCTTATGATTCTCACACGCTAAGTTCTGTCCTTTGACATTCAATATTCATTTTTCTATAGAAAAAGGGTGGTCACAAAAATGACTTTACTTATGGGAACCTAAAATATCATTTAAAAATGTATAAAAGTATTGCTATAATGTCAGACTGCTACACTGTTAGAAATACATTTTATATACATGTATACAGAAATATATATACTGTTATAATGCTAGAAACTAAGCATTTTTAAAAGCAAATTTTATATGAAAGACTGGATGTAAGACAACATGTCTTCCACACTATCACCAGAATTAACTTTCTTTTTTAAAAAAAAAAGCCAAATTGTAATGGTTTTTAAGTCATGCTCTGGCTGACAAACTTTCGTGTTTTTAAGGATTCTTCCAAACTCCTTATGCCTTGAAGAGAGCATAAAAGAACTTGCCCCATACAGCCCCCATCAGCATTTCCAGCCTCATCTGGAACCACTCCTGATGTCAAGAGCCAAGCACCCTGTACTCCGGCCACACAACTATGTGCATTCTTCACTCAAGCTATGGCCTCTCATCTTCTTGATGTTGCAGGCTCTACTCCCTTTGCTGAAGTGCTTTGGTCAACATCTACCCATGTTGCAAGATCCACCTCAACTGAAGCCATTCCCAACCTTCTTAGCCCAAGACACACTTGGGACATTGCCATTAATTCACACCACTATCTTCCCCCTCAGGGGAGATGACCTCCAGGGGAGGGATATAATCTTTACCCAGGCTGTCAGCCCCTAGGGCCTAGCATATAATAGGTACTCAACAAAGCTCTGTGGAATGGGAGGAAGTAGAAGGAAAGAGAAGAGAAATCGAAACAGATAAAAGCGAGCACAGGTCCCGAAGGACAGTAAGGATCTTAGCAGTAGAGTATGACTAGTTTTCACTACATCTCAGTTCACTACAAAGCTTATTATGTTTTTTGCTTTCTGTATTTCTCTAAAACATCACTAGCACCCAAAAGTTTTACCATAAAACTCTACAGTAAGTACCATCAGTTCATGGCCCAATTTTGTAAAAACAGACTTTTTTTTTTCTTTACGTCCTCCTCTCCTCGGGTCTCTGGGTTCGGGCTCCCTCACCCCCATGCCCTGCAATGGCTTTGGCATAGACTCCCAGTGACCACACATCTGCTAGATCCAATGAGAAGCTCTCTTACCTTAACATATTTGATTTGTTAGGGGTGATGATAGTGTTGAATCTTCATTACTGAACCTCTAGTCCCGCTTGGCATCCAGGACAGCCTCCTCTCCCAGATGTTCTGCATTTTCCCCCCACTGCACCTGCCCCTGGGTTTTCTCCCTTCCCTTTACTTTCCCCCAAATGCTGGTGTTTCTTGAGTTTCCAGGCTTTAGTCTTTTGCCCTTCTTTTTTCTACGCCATCTCATCCATCCCCAAAGTTTTTTTTCTTTTTTTTGCGGTACGCGGGCCTCTCGCTGTTGTGGCCTCTCCCGCTGCGGAGCACAGGCTCCGGACGCACAGCCTCAGCGGCCATGGCTCACGGGCCCAGCCGCTCCGCAGCGTGTGGGATCTTCCCGGACCGGGGCACGAACCCGCGTCCCCTGCATCGGCAGGCGGACTCTCAACCACTGCGCCACCAAGGAAGCTCCATTCCCAAAGTTTTTAAGTACCATCTGCTACTGACTTCTAAACATGTATCTAAATTCAACCAGATCTCACCGCTGGACCCTTTTTCCTTGCCCACTGGGTACTGAACATACCCGACACTGAACCCAACACAACTTCATCTTCTCCTCCCATGCTCCCTATGGCGGTTAACTGCACACCATTCCAGTAAGCTCTAAGGGCAGAAACCTGGGAAATGTTCCCAGAGGCTCCTTCTCCATCAGCACTCACATCCATCAGATACTAAGTCCTGTCAAAGCACTTCTTAGATTTCTCTCCTCTCCAGCCCCACAGCCCAGGTTCCTCACCATCTCTCACCTATAGTGTAGAATAACTCGTCTTCGGCTTTCTCCATCACCCCTTCCCACACAACCCATCTTACGTGTAATGCTAGCACGGCTGTCCACCTAAAATGCAAACATACCAGACTCACTCCTCTGCCAAAGCCCTTTAATCACATCCCTGACTAAAGGTAAAGGCCGAGTGGCTTCACTGCCCATAAGACTCTCCATGACTTGGGTGTCTTGTTCATCCAGCCTCACCTTCTGTGCAGCATGACCTCTCAACACCCCCTCCAGCCCCAGTGAACCTCTTGCACAGTCCTCCCAATGCTCTGGTATCTCCACTGTTTTACTTATGAGGTTATTTCTTCCTGGAATTCTTCTTCCCATCTTGTATGACTGGAAAATGCCTCTTCATCCTTTAAGAACTAGCTCAAGTGTCACCTCCTCGGGGAAGCCCTCCATGACCAACCCTTGCTCCCAAGACTCCTCCTTATAGTTGAATGATGTCTTCCTTTGTCCTACCTCTAATCTTGGTTTGTACTTGGGGCCTAGCACTTTCTACACTATACTGTTATCCTCTGTTGGCATATCTCGTCTCCTGGTACCCTAAGTTACAAAAGAGAATTTATCTTACTGTGCTTTATCTTTTCACTTTCAACCTGGAGTATTTCAAGAATTCAACAAGGAACTGATCCATCAGCAATTAGGTCCTTTCTTCTTATCTCCAGGAATGAGTAAGAAAGAGAAAGAACTAAAGCAAAACAGATAGGGATTGTCCAATGTCACCTAGGTAAGAACTGAAGGGCAGAAAGAGGACAATTCACTTCCTCTTCAATTTACATTAATTGAACACATTCCGGGCCACATCCTAAGACTTTAACACATTATCTCATCTAATCCTCAAAATATTGTGATCAAATAGGTATTATTATTATCCCCATTTTACCGATGAGGAAACTGAGGCAAAGAGAGGCTAAATAACTTCCCCAAGATCTACATATAGGTTTAAAGTGGCAGAGCCGGGATTCAAACTCAGGCAGTCTTAACCCACCCTGTGTTACCTCTCAAGATACACGTCGAGGAGAAAGAGAGCTGAAGTGGGAATGGAGGAAGGCAGAGGAAATGAAAGGAAAGCAATCTAATATGCACTCAACTCTCCTGAGGAGAGATTAAGAGAAGGAAAACGTCTCAACTGCTCTGGGTGCCAGGAGAATATCTAGCAGTGGCCAAGGCTAGGGCAGGTGGGTAACTGTCCAGAGTCATACGGGGTAGACAGGTGGAAAAATGCAGGGGAAGAAAGGGGGAGGCATCCTTATTGCGTTCAGGAGGTCAAGAACCTGGGAAACAGCTCTACTTCTGCAGTGAGTATGTGTGTGTCTGTCTGTCTGTCTCCTGGGCCAAATATTCCTGGCTATTTCTCTCCACTCCCAACTCTGACCTGGCTCTGGACTCTGAGCTTATCCAGCCTCATTCTTGGCCGAACTGACTCACCGATTCCCCACCTTACCTATTTCTTCATTCCGAGCTGAGATTCTAGGAGCTGAATTCGACAGACAGACGCTTGCTCATAGGGAAGACCAGAATAAATGTCAATATATTCTGGGAAAACAGCTCCTGGGCAACAAAAAATTGCTGATATATAGAGTCAGGGTTAATTATATAAACTGTCCTTTTGAAAAGCAATTGTTAAACACATAAGTTGAGGGGAGTGCTTAGAAGATCTATCCAACAGGAGAAGGAAAGAACAGTCTTTAAAAGTCCAAGATTCAGTTTCCAATTTGGCTCCTAATTTAGCTTAAATTCTTAAGCCAAATAAATTCTTACGAGTCATGAATTTTTTATAGTTATTTGTTCTGTGAATTCATCTTCTCCTCCATCTCCAAACACACTTTGACAAAGTTTATTTGAGGATATGTTACAGCTCACTGCACAGGGATTTGGCCACCAGGAAGGGCAACAGGCAAGGCAGAGCCAACACTGTGCCACTCAGATCATTAAGAGTGAGACATCGCAACTTCCTGGCACAAACCTCAGGCCAAAGTGGTAACAAATGAAAAGGAGAAAGAAATAACGGCAGACTTGTGTTCTGAAACATCAGTATCACTTCCAGAGTTAATATACTTAGTCAAAAGTCAGAACCACTCTTCAAACTACTTCATCTCTGAATTTCTGGGGTTGTACTCAACAGAATTCCCTAGAAGTTAAAACTTAAAACCTGTGTCGATATCAACCACCTTTCTATTTCCCAGAGGGTCAACTGTTCAATAGCCTGCAGAATCCAATCTAGGTTAAAAGAGAATTGAGTACCATTCAGATCTTCCCCTTGGGTGAGTAATCAATACAGCCTACCCCCTGTGAGGACAGGCTCTCTTGCACCCTAAGGCGAGCTCTTGACCCCAAGCAGGAAAGAAAAAACTTTATTTCTTGGCACCAGGAGACCAAATTTAATTCTACTTAGCGTTCATGAGCTTTTCATCTTCAAAGTGCTTCACAAATATTAACTAATTAATCTTCGCAGCACTGCTGCACAATGACATAAGATCTCCCAAGGGTAAAGACCAAGGGAGGCACTGAACAGCCACAGAATAGAATTAGGAAGATAAGAAATTCCTTTTACCTAGAGGTGCTGTTAGTGGTAATGGTAGCTCCCAGTACCCCACCAAGGCTAAGCCGTTTGAGATGAGTATGAAAAATAGTGTCGCAACGAGAGCTGCTGTGGTGACAGAGCCCAAGGTTCCTTACAGAACTAAGTCTCGGTTCCCTCAAGGGTAAGTGAAGTTGATGACAGAATCATCTCCAGAGGGTGCATACACGGATTCAACAAGGCAACACGTGTCAAGACCTTAGCACAGAGGACCCTAGTAAGTCCTCAATAAACACTAAGCTGTTATTAACTGACGGGGAGCCATGGCTTCCCGGTGCCTGAACTGAAAAAAATGGGTTAAACAGCTTCAAGAAATCTGCAGACATCGTTCATTTTTCTGTTTGTGGGAAACAATGAATTCAGCCAAATTATATACATTTCTCTTAAGGACTGAATTGTGTTCCCCCTCCCCCAAAATTCATATGTTGAAAGCCTAACCCCCCAGTACCTCTGAATGTGACCTTTTTTGCAAACAGGATTACTGCAGAGATGAGGTCATACTGGACCAGGGTAGGCCCTAATTCAGTGTGACTGGTGCCTTATAAAAAGGGGATATTTGGGCATGCACGCACGCACACACACACACACACACACGGAGAATGCCATGTGGTGAAGGCAGAGATCAGGGTGATACAACAGAAGCCAAGGAATGCCAGAGACCATCTGCAAACCCCCAGAAGCCAGCAGAGAGAGACCATGGCCACAGATCTCTTCCTCGCAGCTTTCAGAAAGCTGCCAACACCTTAATTTAGGTGAGACAACAGAATTCTACTGATTTAAGCCACATGGCTTGTGGCGCTTTGTTCCAGCAGCTCTAGCAAACTAATATACCCTCTGAATAAAGTCATATTTGTTTAATAAACAAGCATGAACCCACCAGTTCCAAAAGCAAATATGTTGGTCTGTCGATTCACAGACACCCCAAGCATCCTGAACGGACAAATCCAATGCAGTCTCCTCTCCTCACCAAAGAAAGAGTAAGCAAAATAGGAAACAGGGTGCTGGAAATCCACACAATTTGGGGTACTGGGGGCAAAAGCGCCTGCATTTTGGTAGGAAATCAAACTTTTGTCACCTGAACTTTGCAAGGCTTAGCAAAACCCAAGTTACATAATACTTCTCAACATCTGCATAAAGAGACAAAATTACTTCTTGCAGGGCCTTGAGCACTGCCTATAGTGGGAATGGTTTAGGACAAGGTGACGGGCTCCCCGCCATCCAGCTTTCTTTCTCTTTCTCCAACACTCCTTGTACCCACATTGCGGTTTCACCCTCGGTGTTCCGGGTGCCTGGCACACCATCCCCCAGAGGCTCGCAGGGCTGGCTCCTCTTAGACTTTTAAGAATCAACCTACACTTTACCTTCTCTAGAAGATTCTCTCACCTCTCTATTTAGGGCTGGCCACACCACTCTACCCCAGCCAAACTGCATCCCACCATCTTCCTTGATACTTTTCACAGCATTTATCATTCTCTGGTGCACCTTACTATGTACTGTTTACTTGCTTGGTGTTAGTCTCACCCCACTAGACTGAAAGTTCTATGCGGGCAGAGGTTTCATTTGTCTCATTCAGCACTGCAGCCCCAGCGGTAAACATCGTGCATAGTGCGTTGCAGGCACTTTTTTTTTTTTTTTAAAGAATAAATGAGTATCACCTTCAAAGGGGAGCTATCTTCAGTGAGGTGCAAAGTCCTGCAGTTTATTCAAGGGAGAACCACTAGCTGGTGCAATTATAAGACTCTGGAAAGTCTCAACATATATCGAGTTGGCAAATCTAAAACCTAAGATATTGGAAATGTGTATTTAAATGATCCCTGCTATAAACAATTTGCTGAGTGTAATATAAACATGTCACATATCCTTTCCTAAGTAATTTCAGCATAAATAATTAGTCCAACTGCTTCACCCACTCAGTATTTTTTTCCACACACTATCAGCTAAAAAAAAAAAAAAAATCTATGATTACCACAAAACAAGCTTTTAATAAAATTGGGGACTATTATCACCCAAAAGGCAAAGCTACATGTTGAAACTTAACATTTCAATCTAACAATTTTTCTCATACAAAAACACAAATTAAAAAAATTTAGCACATCAAGATATCTTGATAAGATGTATCTAAATGCCCATGTTCTATACAATCAGAAACTAAACAAGCATTAAAAACAAAGTTGAATAAATGTCAGTGGCCTAGGAACTTTTCATTTCAGCTTGTCTAAATCATTCTCCTAAGAAACACAGCCATCCTGAGAGTCGCAAGCTCTGAATCCTCAACGTAACCTTTATAGCAAAACAAACAGTTATCTGTTTGTATTTTAAAATAGTTGTTGGCACGTCTATTACTCATGTTCTTTTATCCCACATCCAAAAAAATTAATACACCTTTAAGTCATTTAAGGTAAATCATAACTGTTACAAACCAATGCCATGAATAAAAAAATAAAGAAGTCCCTAGGCAAGCATAACACTGTCCAAAATCCATTCCAGATCCAAAAATCAGAGATAAAGTTGATATACTTTCTTCTTATTTTCTCCTTTTTTTTTTTTCCTTTTGGTCAGTTTATCACACTGGACCCAAATAAGTAAGTTTGAAAATATAAATGTGCTTGGATAAGTACACAAATTCTAAACAATTATGTATCACCAAAGTTCAAAAGGTTAAAAAAAAAACAGTCAAGCCAACCTAGGATTTCTGGAGCCAACTTTAACTACTCAGTCACAGTATCATTCCAGTCACGAGAATTGCTCATACGTCATTTGCAGAATAAAGGAAGACAATGGGAAATTCCACATTGTCCTTCTCAATTAAGTCAGTTGTTGCCATCCTTAAGATGGAATTTCACTCACATCATTACCAATTACAGAAACAATCAGCTACTAGGCCAAGCAGATCATCTCCTTCCATCTGACACTACTTACCCAAAACTACTTGGCATGTACTAACACCTATTACACAAATGTAATCAGCACATCACAGCCAACCAGGTCAGCTGCTGAAAATGGATCAGGAGGCATTGAATACAAGATCCTTCACCTCATTCCACGGACATCTCCAGCAGAATCCATGTATGACCTAAAGTCCTATCAGCCTACATCCTCAAAACAGCAGAGTGCCATCTTAGAAGTAATTCATTGGTCTCCAAGTTGCTCTAGTCTCCTAGATTATAAATAATTATGCTTTAGCCCAGTTCAAAAGGTTAAAAAAAAATCAGTCAAACCGAGCAAGGAGTTCGGGAGCCATCCTTAACTGCTCAGTCACATTATAATCCACTTCTCCCCTCTACTTCCCTTCATGAGACCTTGGGGATAGATTATGTGGCAGAGGCTAAGTGACTGCATCTATTAGCCAGCACTAAAACTTATCTGCCCCTCCAGAACCTTTTGAGATTTCAACTGTGTAATGTGACTAACATTTTTTTTTCCTTTCTCCTTGAAAGGAAAGCCTAAACCCAGTTCTCTCTCCTTCCACAGAAAGCTTAACATGAGAGTTGCTTTTTATGCTTCCTGATTATTCAAATGATTTGAAGTAACAAGACAAAAACAAAACAAAAAGGAATGGTTAGAAAAGTTGATCTGAACATTAAGTATCAGGAAATCTACCAACAAAATATTATGAGCCTGATGGAGAATTTTATTACATTAAGAGATTCCTTTCACTCATAAGATACTATAAGAAGACACTGCCTACTATCTGCTTCTACTTTTTCTTATTTGTCCATCTGTCACCTGCCCATCAATCCACACATATGGCAGTCACAGTGTTTCCAGCTGCAGCTATTTAAATCACTTTTTTGTTTATGTATGTGCCACAGGCTGTTCCATGGTCTTTACAAATAAGAAGTCATTCAATCTCATAATGCCCTATGAAGCAGGACTATTATCCTCATTTCACAGATGGGGAAACTGAGACACAAAAAGATTATGTAACTCACCCAAGGTCACAGAGCTACTAAGTGTCAGAGCCAAGATGGAAACCAGGCAGTCTGGCTCCACAGCCCATATTTTGAATCAATACAGGATGCTGTTTGTTAGAAGAGATGACCAGCACATCAAAACTGAGAGGTTTAGTGATTAAGAGCTCAGGGTCCAGCATCAGAAAGACTTTGTTCATATACAGGCTGAGTCACATACTAACCTAGATGACCCCACACAAAGTTACTCAGTCCCCTTGGGTCTCAGGTCCCTTGTCTGTACACTGGGGATTCTCCCATAGGGTATGATAAGGATTAAATAAAATAATACATTTAAAGCACTTAGTGGCTGGCACCTAGTAAGGGATCCATTAGCTGTTAGCTTAAAAAAATAATTAAAATTCCATATGGCAAAATGCCTCAGCAGGGACATCCACAAACTGCCCTCTATGACTAAACTGAAAAATCCTTGTGAGGAAAACGATTATTTTTATTCACCTTTGTAAGCAAAGAATCCTGCCCAAAATAGTTGATAATTGAATGCTTCTGCATTAGAGATGTTTAAATTTAAGCATTAAAAAGGAATTTTTATTAAAATATACTTAAAGTTAAGGAGAACATAAGGCTTTTCAAAATATATAAAGCTTTGGGCTTCCCTGGTGGCACAGTGGTTAAGACTCCACCTGCCGATGCAGGGGACATAGGTTCGTGCCCCAGTCCGGGAAGATCCCACGTGCTGCGGAGCGGCTGGGCCTGTGAGCCATGGCAACTGAGCCTGCGCGTCTGGAGCCTGTGCTCCGCAACGGGAGAGACCACAACAGTGAGAGGCCCGCATACCGCAAAAAAAAAAAAAAAAAAAAAAAATATATATATATATATATATATAAAGCTTTGAAGTTTTTAATCAAATTAAACTTTTTAATCAAATTAATGCAAGCACATATTTTCAATATCAAATATTGTTCATTAAGTCAATTGCATGATAAAAAGCAAAAGGGAACTAGTCTAGATTAAAAGGGACTTAAAAGAGATTGAAGAGATCTATGCCTATGTACAAGAGGAGGCCTTGTTTGGAAACTCATTTGAACATTTTAATTATTCAAACTTTTTTTTTCAGATAATCAGAGAAAATTCAATGTGGTAATGATAGAAATTGTTAGTTGTATTGGCTATGATAATAGTATAGTGCTTATCTAAGATGTCTTTTCTATTCTGAGACATATTCAGAAGTATTAAGAGTTGAAACGGCGTGACATTTTTTTTTTTAAGTATCCTAGCCAAAAAAAAAAACAAGATAAATGAAACAAAAATGGTAAAACATAGAGTGTTGTTGAATCTTGCAGACAGGTTCATGGGGGTTCACTGTATCTATTTTGGGGGTATTTGGAAATTTCCATCAGAAAAAAGTTTTAAAAATCAAATTAACTTAAAATGAAAAGCAACAGTCCCTTGTCCTGTAATAGAAGCCACTTTCCCCAAATGCCTCTCCAGAGAGGATGCACTCTTAACTCTTTTCTCTGTTACTTCTTAGTATTTATTTTCCTCTCGTAAAAAGATTAGTTTGGTATTTTCTTGCCCATGGATTTTTATCTTATTTTTTAAATGTAGTCCCTTTTAACTCCTGTTCCACCACCTTCAGTAGCTCTTATCTGCCCTACTTTGATATTACTGTCTCCTCCTTCACTTCTCCATGTCTTTCCATCTCTTACCATCTACCTTATATAATTTCACTTTTGCATCAAGATTGATTAGTGATAATGTTTTCTAACCATGAGCTTTCTATCTTGCCTGTAAATTGACTTTGTGTTTCTATTATTATGACCATGTAAATATTGCTCAAAACATATCAGATAATGTAATATGAATATACTTCCTTTTCAGTTCAGTTTTAGTTTCTCCTGGAGTTTCTACGTGCTTTTCTTTTTTCTTTCACTATTTGCCTTTAGCATATCCTCGACTTTCTTCAAACTCTTCATCATATCAAGCATTCAACTGGATGGCTTTAATTCCAATTAACATTTTTTCCCCTCCTATGTTTTTTTTTTTTTTTTTTTTTTTTTTTTGCGGTACACGGGCCTCTCACTGCTGTGGCCTCTCCCGTTGTGGAGCACAGGCTCCGGACGTGCAGGCTCAGTGGCCATGGCTCACGGGCCCAGCCGCTCCGTGGCATGTGGGATCTTCCCGGACCGGGGCACAAACCCGTGTCCCCTGCATCAGCAGGTGGACTCTCAACCACTGCGCCACCAGGGAAGCCCCCACTCCTATGTTTTAAACATACTAAACCTGTCACATGACAGAAGAAATTCTCACTCAGAAAATATATTCCGAAGCCTATTTTCCCTGTTTTTCAACTGAGCTGAGAAGACGTCCAAACACATCTATAAACTTATTCAGAGTGGGCAGAGAATGTTCTTGTAGGAAAGGAGGTGGAGGGTAGGGGTAGCAGCTTATGCAGTTCTAATAAAGCTTATGTTCAAACTCAATGGAGTCACACCATGAATTTATGAACATCAGTGAATTTACAATGAATGCTAAAATCACTGCATTTTTAGAGAAGTGAGGTATGCATCCCCTGATTCATGTTTACATTTAGAATAACTGGGAACAATCCTACCCTCATCCCAGCTTCTGAGTCATATCCATGCACTATAACTTTGCTAGAGGGAGAAAAAATACCGAATCTGCAAGAGGAGAGTTACTCTACTTCGTAAGCTTAATTCCAAACACTAAAAAAAGAAACAAAATTTAAGCTAAAAAGCCACAGATGACTATTCAGAAGTCCAGTCAAACCTTTAGCCAAAATATTTCATCATACGGAGGCCCAACTGACAGAGTCAAAAGGAAGTTAAACAGTATTAAGAATTGAGGCTCTGGAGTTGGAGAAACCTGGGTTCAAGTCACCAACTGCCACTCACTAAATGGGTGATCTCAGCTGACAGGAATGTAAATTGGTGCGGCCACTATAGAAAACAGTATGGTGATTCTTCAAAAAGTTTAAACTACAACTACCGCATGATCCAGCAATCGTACTTCTGAGTATATACGCAAAGGAACCAAAATTACTATCTTTAAGAGATACCTTTAAAAAATAAAAAGATACATTTACACCCATGTTCACTGCAGCATTACTCACAATAGCCAAGATATGGAAACAATCTAAGTGTCCATCAACCTTTGAATGGATAAAAATGATGTGGGGTGTGTGTGTGTGTGTGTGCAAGCATGCACACATGTGTGTATTTACTTATGTATTTATATTTATATAAACAATGGAGTATTATTCAGCCATGAAAAAGAAAGATGTCCTGCCATTCGGGACAACATGGATGGACCTGGAGGGCATTATATTAAGTGAAGTAAGTCAGACGAAGAAAGACAAACACTGTATGATATGACTTATACGTGGAATCTAAAAAAAGCTGAACTCGTAGAAACAGACAACAGAGTGGTGGTTACTAGGGGCTAAGGGATGGAGAAAAAGGGGAGGTGTTGGTCAAAGAGTACCAACTTCCAGTTGTTAAGATGAATAAGGAAGTTCTGGGGATCTAATGTATAGCGTGGTGATTATAGTTAACAATACCGTGTTATATACTGGAGAGCTGCTAGGAAAGAAGATCTTAAATGTTCTCACTACAAAAAAGAAAGAGTAGTCATGCAAAGTGATGCAGGTGTTAGGTAACGCTACGGTGGTAATCAGTTTGTAATATATAAACCTATCAAGCCAAAAGGCTGTACAACTTAAACTTACACACCTTAAACTTACACAGTGTTATACGCCAGTTATAAGTCAACAAAGCTGAAAAAATAAAGGAAGGAGGGAGGGAGGAAGTGTGTGAGTGATCTGGGGCCCTAAAAACCAGACCACATTGTAGTTCCCTTAACGTAAGAGATTCCGTCTGGCCAGGTGTGGGGACTACGTGTGACAAAGCATAACAAGCATTTAGCACAGTGTTGATAAAGGCTAGTCACTCATACTATTATCAACTCAGAAGCCATCTTGTGTCCGAATGCTTGGCCATTTCTCCATAAAAAAGTTTCTTTGATAATTCTCTTTCTATGCTACCTATTGCACAGAAATATTTGCATTCGTGAACGCAGCGCTATGTAAGCTAAAAAGCAGCACAGTGCAGCGGTTAAGAATTCAGGCTCTGGAGCTGGACTGCGTGCATTCAAATGCTGGCTTTAAGCCATGTGGTGCTAAGCAAAATTATTTAATTTCTTCCCTATCTCAGTTTCCTCATCTGTAAGACAGCTAAGTCTCATTAGGCACTTATAAGGATTAACTTAATTTTAGCACACCATGTGACACAGAGTGGGGGCTATACAAATTTTTGATAAATCAATTACAATATTGTTCATGATAGAAAAAAAACTTGTATGTCTATCATTCACCAAATGCCTACTTATGCTCTGACATATCCATACTATGGAACAATCCTCTATAGATGAAAAGAACTAGGCACTGGCTTTCTTTATAAAAAAAGGGTTAAAGAAATACTTCCAGGTGAAAAACATCAAGTTGCAGAAGAATAATTTTAAGTTTAAGAGGACTCATAAAAATGTACACGTTTATATACCTGTATATGCCTTCCAATGAATAGGAAACATTCTGGAAAGATAGACACCAAACTGCTGAAAGTGACCCATTACCTCTGAGGATCTAGGTTCTTGTCTAGGCTCTATAATAATTAGCTGTACCACCTTGGCTATGTCACGTAACTCAGTAAACACCCAAGGATAGCTTCCTCAGCTTAAAAGACAGGGAGAGGTAGGGATGACTAGATTCAGCAATCCCTCCAATCAATTCCAACCCCCCAAATTCCCTGACTTTGATTATGGGATTCTGGTGCTTTCTATAAATAATAACACTGAGTTCTCCAACACTCCACTCTGCTCAGTATTTATCAAAAGCCCTATGGAACAGGGCGCATTGTTTCAAAAGCACGGCCCGTACCAGATCGAAACACATTCCACGTGGGTACATTTCCATCCACGGATCATGCTCTCAGTAATAAACTCTTTCTTCACTCTCAGCCGCCACACCGGTGCCATGTGTTCTTACAGAAGAGAGAGTTGTTTTACCAATTGATATATGAGCAACGGTTCCCTTATTGCCATTTTTACTTTTTCTCTGGATTATCATCAGAAACGTATTTATACTACCATTCATAGACATATGTAACCCAATTAATCTACCCACAAGCAGGAAGACAAGAAACTGCTGTTTCAAAATCAGGGTCATGTTTCCATCATTCGCCCAATGACCAATGACAGAGACTCTCTGTCACTGACACCAGTCATGATTCTTGGTCACCATCTTCTCTCACTGATTAGACCTGCAACCTCACCCTCACTCCTTCCCATCTGGCCTTCCTACCTCCCTAGAGCCTCTATCCCTCCAGCCCAACCCACCAACGAGCTCACCACTCTACGTCCCCAGCACCTACCACGGTGCCAGCACACAGCAAGCATCAAATATCTTAATTCAATGGATTCATCACACACACACACACACACACACACACACACACACACACACACACACACACACATCTGTTAACTCAGCCAATACATACTATTACCAGACTAATGTTTGTAAAGGAAAGTACCGATTACATCTACTTATAGATGCAAAAATTTATTCTTAAACCCTGGAACACCTGTATGTTGCCAAGTTGTGCTCACTTCTAATGATATAAAGAATGATATATCACTCCCCCACTCACTGAGAAACGTTAGGCTCACAGACATCAGTGGGTCTCTGTTCCTACCAAAGAGAATTGAATTTATCACCAACGCTGCTGCTCACAGATTACCACAGTCTGAATGTTTGTGTCCCCCCAAAATTATATGTTGAAACCTAATGCCCGATGTTGACAGTACTAGGAGACAGGGCCCTTGTGAAGGTGGGGGGATTAGGTCACAAGGCAGAGCCCTGAGGAAGGGGATTAGCGCCCTTACGAGAGAGAGTTGAGAGAGCTCGCCACCTTCCACCACGAGGACACAGCTAGAAGGCACCTCTATGAAGAGAAAGCAAGCTCTCACCAGACTCCGGGTCTGCCTTCTTCTTGGACTTCCCAGCCTCCAGAACCATGAGAAAGACATCTTTTGTTTATGAGCTACCCAGTCTATGGTATTTTTGTTATAGCAGCCTGAACAGACAAAAACAATGTGTGGTCTTGGGAAAGTCACTTAAACTCTCCGAGTGTCAGTTTACTCATCTACAAGATGGGGATACCATCACTATACTATACGGGATTGACCTAAAAAATGAGGTAAGGTATAAAATGCATTCAGCATAGCAAGAAACTAATAAATGTTCTTTTTTACTAGTAACAATATTATTAACAAAATCAGAATGCCCTAAGTCTAGCAAGGGCTTCAAAATCTGGCACTGATCAACCACTTCAGCCTCAACTTCAAACACTTTGTCCCAAGTCAAAAAAGATACCTCTGGACTCTGCCCGTCTATAGTTTTGGTCCTAAAAGTCAGTGCATAGGAATGTCCCTCCCCTCATGTACCCCAATGCCTCTCATTCCATTCATCCCTAACTCCCATCCATCCTTCATGGCCCAGCTTTATATGTCTTCTTTCAAAGTTTCCCTACTCCTGTCTACAACCCCTTCCCCAACAGACTTCATCTACACTCCCACGGCACTTTACATACTGATAAAACAAAACCTAATCTGCTCTTTATAGATTCAATAAGATTTTGTTGAGCACCTGTTTTGTACTTCATTTTGAGTTGGGAATCCTGAGGTCAACAGGAAAGACACAACCCCTGCCCACGGTATAGGAGGGGAGATACATAGAGAATAACTCGTTACCCAAATAATTTCCTCATTAAAATTGTGATAAGCACCCTTAAAATAAAACAGATAAAAATACAAATAGGATTGCTTCTGCTATATTGAGACCCAGATTAACAGCAAGTCTGTTTTAACATGGTACCTCCAGAATGTACTTCATAAATGTTCACTGTAGTCAACCAAATTATCTTTTCTATTAAAAGTTGAGTTGATTGAGAGTAGGGAACATGTCTTAGAAGAGAAAAAGAACTAGATAGTTAGTTGCAGCTATAACTCTTTGACTTACCAGTGATATAACCTCGGCCTGACCCCTCTGATTTTCAAATTCCTCACTGGTATAAAAGAATAATTCTTTAGAAACTATTAAAAGCACTGCACATGAAGTATTATCTTTTTCTCTATCCCAATGCAATTAGCGCATATTATTAACACAGCAAGAATTTGGAAGTATTTATTGAATGAGTGCTAAATCACTGGCCAAGGCCGGGGCTACCTCTCTTATGACCTTGTCTCACAGGCAAGGACCAACGTCAATACTGAAACATCTACTCAACCCTTTATAATTAAGACATGGAATAAACTCTCTAGATAAGAAGCATAGGCACTTCTTGGCAATGCTTGAGAGATCAGAAAGATCTGTCCTAATAAAAAGCATTATACAGTGAAGCTATGAGAAGATGATGTTTTCTAAGGAAACATTTCTGAATTGTTCCAGGATTTCACATCTTTCGATCTCAGCACCAACAGTGAGGGGCAAGTAAAACAGATCACCCCATGAACACGATGATGCTGGATGATTCTGACATACTCTCCCCATTCCCATTACTTTTCCCTTCTAGACTCCAGCAGCTGGTCTCTGTCTTTTTTTCTTTCCTTTCCTTCTCTCTTTTTTTTTGGTTACACGTAGACCAAGACCAGAATGAAATGAACAAAACATATGTTGTAGTAGAGGGAGTTCCCTGCAGCCCCGTCCTTGGCCTCCAAACCTCTGCTGTGAGAAGCCACAGCTGGCATCTTCTCTTCCAAGTCGCCACGCCCTTACATACATACACACAAGCACTTCAGCTCTGTCTGCTCCATGCAGTGGGAAAAACAGCTCCGTGTAAGATGTAAACACAAAGCCAGACAGCCCTATTCTGGTCTGTCCTCTTTTACTCCAGCCATTTTGGTTCCCAGGGGAGTCATCTTCATCTTCCACAAATCAATGTTTTGCATTTACTTCTTCAAGCCCGTGTTAGCAAAGTATGTCGCTTGTATCTGGATAAAATCTAACTCAAAGATAATTGGCTAAGGATGTGCTCAGGTTTTTTGTTTTGTCTTTTAACAGTTTAGGAATATTTATTACATGCCAGGTGTAAGAAACACAAAGTTTCAATTGTTTATTATGTACCAGGCACTAAATGATTATCTGAAACAGCCAATAAAATCATCATCACAACCCTGTCAGGTAGGTGCCAGTGTGTCAGTGGGACAGATGGTTACCATGCACTTGCGTGGCAGACATGTACTGACATGTCCTACTGTATGGAAGGAGCCGGCTGTGGCCCTGTGGAGCAGGGTCTGAAAAGCACAGGTACTGGAAATCGTCAATATGGCCCTACTCAGAGAATTACGGGGTCTTGGGAAATTTTTAATAGCCAGAAATCAACCCCTTCCCCCAAGAACAGCTTTCTTTCTGGCATGTGCCAAGTTGTTAGCAGATTCAATGACAGGTGAATGTTATAACTATAAAGAAAGAGATGGAAAGCACAGGAAATGCTGCAGACACTGATTTCATCAGCAAAAACAGCCTAGCAAAGAAAACACGGGCAATTGAAGTGATGTCTCAAGAAGAAAATCTTGTTTTTTTCCTTGGGGGCAGGGAAAAAACACCACCTCTGACTTTCCAGTTAGTAGAAATAGCCACCTCCTTTCTCTTCTCCCATTTCTTTCCTCGGAGTGCCCACATGGTGCGGGGCATTGACTAGACCAGATTCACCCCCACAGGAGAAAATGCAGAGAAATGGTCCAGAGAAAGAAAGTAATAGTTAACACTGACAATTTGCTGCCTCTCAGCAATCCAAGTTATAGTTTGGGGAAACAAAGAATCAGAATGTTTCAGGCTTTTTAAAAAAAAAAAAAAACGCTCAAACTTCAAGACAGATGTTTGTGGGAGATGAACAAAGCCCTTGAATCCTTTATGCACAGTGGAGCTGTCAGGATTTTAGAAACTTGGAAATCCTTTTTCTATTTTTTGCAAGAGAAAGATAATTTCAAGCCCCTCTGCTTTAAACAGCCCTGGTGAGGCTTTAAGTTATCTTTGACTTCAATTTTAAATAGTCTTGTGATAAAACAGAAAGGAGGATGACTAAATGGCCATGTCAGTGCATTTACTGATTATGAAAAAGCAAAACATCATACTTATTTAAACATTTACTATAGAGAGTTAGTATGTGAAAGTTTTTTTTTAATATTTTCATGTTATAATTCTCTTATTAACCAATCATTTCTAAAAATCAGAAAATCAAGAGGGACTAAGATTTCTTTCCTACTAACTGGACAACCAAGGGTGCTCTGTGTTACTTGCCCTCTGTAACCAAGAAGAAAAACAAGCCATGCTCTCCTGAAAAGTGATTCCTTAGAAACGTGAGAACCACTCATCAGCTTTCCACTTCAAGAAGACTTTTTTTTTTTTTCCTGCTGAGAAAGGCGAGTTAACAACCCAGATTTTCTTAATACGGTTTACAGGTTAGGTGAGAACTGGAGCAGTTTTACTCTAAGTGTAAAATGCAAACACTTAAATTTGTGCCTCTGACTTACACAGAATGTGGGGTCCTGGGCAGTTCTTTAAAAGATCTCTTAGGGCTTCCCTGGTGGCGCAGTGGTTGAGAGTCTGCCTGCCGATGCAGGGGACACGGGTTCGTGCCCTGGTCTGGGAAGATCCCACATGCCGCGGAGCGGCTGGGCCCGTGAGCCATGGCCGCTGAGCCTGCGTATCCGGAGCCTGTGCTCCACAGCGGGAGAGGCCACAACAGTGAGAGGCCCGCGTACCACAAAAAAAAAAAAAAAAAAAGATCTCTTAGCTATTAGCCCCAAAATTTAGCCCCTAAATGAAACTTATGACTTGAGCGAGACACGCCTGCTCTTCCTCCCCCAATAACATATCTTTGGTGTCACCTTGAAAGAACGGAAGTGATCAGTGTAAAGGGTCAGTGGCACAATTCCAATCAACAGGACAAAGGGTTCCTTCATCACTACCTGTACATTTCAAGAGGAAACATACGGGCTTTAGGAAAAGGTGCTGAGATTTATTTTCTGCATGAAGGAAATCAAACAGCTGTGAAACCTGATGAACTTAGACGCCATCAGATGGCATCTTAAACTTAGATGCCATCCAAGAAATGAGAAATAAAGTACTGAGTATTTACTAGGAAGATGAGAATGTCCTAGTTTCACACACACGCATACCCTTCTCCTTTTACTTCACAAGTTCTTGGATCACGTGGCTAGAAAATGCCATGAAAAAGGAAATCCAAACATGTAAACAATCCAAACTTGGTTTTTTTTTTTTTGTTTTTTTTTTGCAGTATGAGGGCCTCTCACTGCTGTGGCCTCTCCCACTGCGGAGCACAGGCTCCGGACGCGCAGGCTCAGCGGCCACGGCTCACAGGCCCAGCCGCTCCGTGGCATGTGGGATCCTCCCGGACCGGGGCACGAACCCATGTCCTCTGCATCGGCAGGCAAACTCTCAACCACTGCGCCACCAGGGAAGCCCCAAACTTGGTTTTGGACAGCAGCACAGAGGCGAAAAACTGAAGATGAACACTGACTGAGACGTAATTCTCAACTAACTAACCAGACTCAATTCCGCTGGTTTTAATTCAACTGCAATTGAATCTTGGCGGTGTCTGGCTATTTACAGTCAGACTGAGGTCTTACTAACTTTATCTACTACTGAAGACAAACCTAAGCAGGACAGGGGACAGACTCCATTCAGAGGAACAAAAAGATGATGTTTTCTAACAACCCCACGGCCAGTGCTCACTCAATCACCCTACATAACCCTGACCAGTGCTTGGAGTTAAGAGAGGGTTTGATTATTAATTCAGCATGGGAAATAGAAGTAGGATGGCTTAGTCACAGGTAGGCACCCAGACGGAGCCAGGCTTGTAACTGTGCTTCAGAAGTGGGTACAGAAGAAAATGTGAATTAGAGTGAAATAAAACGATCTAAATGATATCTAAGGCCCTTTTGCCAAGAAACAGTCTGGTACCTGTTTCATATCCCACCTACCACACTACAAGTCTAAGCCTTTGCAGGGTAGGAAGGAGGAAAATGATTCTGGTGCATGTGAAGCTCAACCCCCTGGATCTGGGTAAGTGACTTATATCCCAATGTGATTGGGTAGGAAGGGGGCTGGAAATTAACATTTACTATGTGCCTATGATATGCACAATAGACCATCTTTTTGACGGGGATAGTATTTTATAGCTTAAGTCACTGAGCTTCTGAGATACTAACACGTAGTAAATGGCAAAACTAATATTTGAACCCAAGTTCCACTATAAAGTCTCTGATATCACCACCATATACCACCACTCCACCATGGACCAACATGCCCAACTCCTTTGAAGCCATACTGGACCAGGGCACAATTAAGAAAGGCAAATCCATGTCATCAATTGGGACATGGAGGTAGGGAACCCAGCAGCATAATACAAGGAATGGCTGCAGATCTGTCTTTTCATTGCTTGCATTAAGGCTTTCCATTTGGGGTAATTTTAGACACTGTTATCACTTCGTGGCCAAATTTTTTTTAAATGCATACATGGGGTTTATCCATATTAAGTAACTACAGGTGATAAACTGGAGGGATTGGTATGTGCTTCTTACAACTGAGATGCAAGAACAAAATGTCAAACCTAATCTTTCATAAACTAGAGATTAAAATCAATCAGAGACACAGAGCGGACCTGAGTGATTTAAGAGACTGTAAATACACTTGTAATACAAACTGTGCCTAGCTCAGGCCTTGCATGGGATCAACACTTAATAAAATTCTGTTATGTTTCATTATCCAGGCCAGCATTCTCACGTCACAGATGACGAAGCAAAGGCCCAGACTGGTCAAGAGCATTGCTCGAGGTCACGTTGCTAGTCAGGGGCAAAACAAAGGCCGGGACTCGGGTCCTTCAGCTCCCAAACCTGGACTGACATCTGGACACTCCAAGTCAGCCCTCTCATTTTCCCCTTGTTATGTCTTATGTGCCCACACTTCTTCACATGACATGAACTCCAGAAAGGTCTGTCAAGATCTACTGCAGAATGCAGCACACTGTCATTCCAAAGGGGAAAAAGCTGAAGTTCTCCTAATGCTTGGTTTAGTTCATTGAGTGTTAAGCATCACCCTGTCCCTCTGTCACTGAATTATTTGTCCCATCTTAAGACAGACACACGACCCTTTTATGTAAATGAAGAAGAAACAACAAAGAGTATAATACAGTTTTCAGATTCATGGGCTGAAGGCCGAACGCACATTTGCTACCGAGTGGACAGAAGAACCCAGTTTGAGCACGAGCCTGAGCTAAGGCAGAGCCTTGAGGCAAGAACTTCCAAGAGGAGGAAAAGTTCAGGAGCTCCCTCTTAGTGGCAAGTCTTGCTCTATCGTGTGCCAGAATTATGAGTTTGGGCAAGTTTCATAACCTACACAGTCATCTTCCCTCGACTAGAAAATGGTTATAAGGCACCAACTTCACCGAACTGAGGTAAGGATCAGACAATATAAAAGTGAATGAGGGCTTCCCTGGTGGCGCAGTGGTTGAGAGTCCGCCTGCCGATGCAGGGGACACGGGTTCGTGCCCCGGTCCGGGAATATCCCACATGCCGCGGAGCGGCTGCGCCTGTGAGCTATGGCCGCTGAGCCTGCGCGTCCATAGCCTGTGCTGCACGACGGGAGAGGCCACAGCAGTGAGAGGCCCGCGTACCGCAAAAAAAAAAAAAAAAAAAGTGAATGAAAGGTTTTTGTATATACACACTCTCAGGCGCCAGCAACCCGAATGTCTTCTTACGGTGCCCTTAGAAGATACTTTCTGCTCCCCAACTCTATCTTCCTAAAGAAAAGAACTCCTTTTCCAACTCAGAAGCATAACTGAGAAAGGAGGAAAAAGAATGTACATGCCTATCATCATCATGATAATACTGTTGAGCACTAACTACACGCTTACAGTGTCCTTGGCTTTGCTCTCAGAGCACTTCTTACACCCCTTAGTCCCCTAAACCCTCTAAAGTTGTTACCATTTTACTTAGGAGCGAATCAAGACAGAAGAATGAAATACTTTGCCCAAGATCACACACTCATCAGGATTTGAACCCAATAAAGATGCTTCCAGAGCCAAATTCTTTTTTTATACCATATGCAGCCTCCATACACAAGTACTAGAAATAGGAAAGATTTCCCTACCACTTTCCAAGAAAAACTACTTCCTCCTTAAGACGAAAAAGGAAAACGCATTGAATTTGAAGAAGATCATCTAATTTATTTTAGGTTTTTCTCTCAAGCTTAATCTTTTTGGGGAACCGAAACCAAACTGTTTTTGATACCGCGAGTAAGCTCTTGATTCTTAAGAAGCTGTTCCAATGAAAGCAAATCAAAGGGCAAGCTCACAGAATGACCCTCCGACATCGCCATCACAGAAAAGTCCATTGCGCTTTGCAAACTGGCACTGTTGTTCCAAAATAACTGAGATGGGTGGCCCCCAGACTTGGTCAATGGAAACCCAGTCACGTGTATGAAAGGCTCTTCTTCACCTAGTCCCATTCATCTAGCCAAACCGAGGAATTACAAACAAAATGCAGAAATTATTCACTTGGGGCATACCTCTCATATGCCAGCCAATAAAACAAATCAAGTGGCTATTACTAAGTTACCTGCTTTCACCAACAGTCATACTATTAATGGCAGATACTGGCATCTGGTGAACATATAGCATCCATTTAAGATGACTTTACATGTTTAACTTCAACTGGGGGAAAAAAAAAATTCTTCTTGTTCTTATAGATAGGTACCTTAAAGTATTTATCCTTGATAAAAGCCAGTATTCTTTAATCACCAAAACACTAAAAATGAGACAGCAGGAAAACCACGTGCAGTCCTCCACTGCAATCAGCGTACCGCATTATGGAGGTCCTAATGTCTACCCTAGCTATTTCTAACACCTTTTCCCTGGCCGCTTCCCCCAAATTCCCTGCAGCTAAGAACAGTATGGAACCCAGTACTGACCAATGAAACAAAAATAGGATCCTGGGGATAAGCTTTTGTTGCCTTATTTAAAAGGACAAGAATGAGAGCAGAAAGCTCACTGTGTTGCCCCCATCCCTTTAATCTTGCCATGAATGCAAACAGGATATCTGATGCCACAACCGTCAATCTGTAACCAAGATGTGACAAGAGCATGAAAAGAAAAGTCCATACCCGGAGTATGTGGAGCAAAAAGACAGGACACTTTAGAGTCCTTCGCTAAACCTGAGACTGCCCATTCTCTGGATTTCTAATTAAGTAAACAACAAATGTACTTACATTTTAAGCCACTATTAGACGGACCTTTCTCTTATTCAAAGTCAAAATCATTCCTAACAGACTCAAGTATCATTATTTATTCCCTGATAAGCACCACAGCAGACCAGTACCCAATACCTCCATTTTTAGGAACTGATTCTAGCCCAGGTGGTTTTCTTGGGAGCTTCCATGTCAACACAGGTAACCCTAAGCCCCTAGTCTCATCCCCCTAAGCTTTTTCTGATCCAGAGGAAGACATCTGACTGAAGCTCTTCCTGGAATTTTTGATCATTAAAACAACAGAGATCAGTCTCTCTCCAACGATTAAAACTGTAAAATTCTAAATTTCAGGAGCTATTGGCAGCCGTGTTTTCCAACACCCAGAAAATGACACTTTGCAGGAGGTAAAAAGCCAAGATTGTGCACATCTATTTTTTTTTACAGTGTGACCAATTCTGAATGAGCCTCTCAATCAAAACACAAAAAAAGCTAGACGAAATACTGAAACACATTTCAAGGCACCTACTGAAGTATCTACTGAAGTAGATAGCTAGTTGGGAATCCAAAGAACCCAATAAAGAAGTGAAAGCAAGACCCCTGGGTGGTGCATGAGTCCTAAAGCTAGCATTCACCCTGTGGTTATCTGGAAAACCTGCTGACCTCAGGCTTCCATTTTGATAGCTGTACTGGATACAGGAGATAAAGCTTTGAGTCTAATCAAGGTCAGAAGTCTTCTAGGAGACTCTTGCATAAAGCCTGGACTCCCAAGGAGTTACACCTCCAAAGCAATGACGAATAACAAAGAAACCTGCTCTGGTAATTTGTCTCTCTTGACTTCGGCACTAGATACAGGAGAGGAAACTCTCCTATAATTCGTAACCACAAGTGGGCTCTCATACTTGTTTGTTACCCAGATTCATACTATACAGGAAATCTTTAAACTCTAAGCAGAAAACAAAACAAAATTAAAGAAAACCTTAGGCCGAGAATTTGATTTAAAGAAGTCCTGAGCTGTGGCATCTCAGGCAATTGGTGAAAGGAAACACTTTTCTCTGGAGGAACAGAGCTTTACCGCAGTCCTCAAAGAATTCCCACAGATGAAAATCCACGAAACACAAGCAATAGTCAGAATCACAAAACACATAGGGAAATAAGACACCAGTTTTAGAGCAAGCCACTACAGAAAATAGAGTCAGATCTGTAGAGAACTGGAATTTTTAGAGATAGAATATTTTAACACTATGTTTTGTTTCGTTTTATGCAACAAGAAGTAAAACAGAGGCTTGACAATATGGAGGAATACGGAAGAATGACCAAACGTTTTTAGAAGATACAAAGAGAATTTTAGAAATGAAAAACAGAATTGAAATTAAACTCTCAAAGAATAAACAGCAGTTTAGAATAAAACAGAATTAGTAAACAAAGACAGAGTTGAAAATCTATCCAGAGCACAGGCTAGAGAGCAAAGATGGAAAAGATGAAGAAGTTAAGAAGCATAACCTAACTAAAGTTCCAAAAGACAACAGACAGACTGGGAAGGGAAGTATTCCAATAGATAATGGCTCAGAACTCTCCACTATTGTTATAAAAAAAAAAAAAAATGCTCAATCTAGGAATCTAACAAATATCATTTAGGATAAATGAAAAGAAATCAACACCTGGAATCATACCGATAAAACTGCAGATAAGCAAAAGCATAGAGCAGATCCTAAAATCAACCAGAGAGAAAAATACAAACTTTCTGCCAATTGCTTTTAACAGCAAAAATGGAACCCCAAAAAAGAGCAATGCTGAGACAAAGTACCCATCCACCTACAATTCTATACCAAGCAAAACTATCACTCGAGAATAAAAGTCAAATTTGCAGACAAACAAAATAGAACAAATATTTTCAAAGAAAAAAAGAGAATTTACCACTAGCAGACCCTCTAAATTCTATAGGGCATTTCTGAGGTGGAAAGACAATTATCCCAGATAGTCTGATAAATTCTAATGTGTTAAGTCAATTTTTAAAAAAAGACAATATAAAAAATCATATCTAATATGTAAGCTTAAATATAAAATAAAGTACTAACAAGAGCATATACTCAGAGAGGGTGACAGGAATCAAAATGTTTTAAGGTCGTTATATTGTATGTTATGCTTAATTAAATACACATTAAAATATCTTGAGTAACTGCTATAGTAAACATATAAAGTATAACCTTCAAGCTGGTAGAGGGGAAAAAAATGGAATGGAGAACAACAACAAAAAAAGCCTTCAATGAAATTTAAAGAAGGAAAAAAATAAAGAAAAAAATGAGGTAAAGAAAGAAAAACACAAGCTAAGTTTGTAAATCCAAAAACATCAGTAATTACAACAAATATGTATGGAGTAAACATTCCAATTAATAGACAAAGATGGTCAGAATAGTTTTAAAAATCTGGTTATGTGCAGCTTATGAGAGACATCTCCAAAGCATAAAGACATAATTTAAAAGAACAAGTTATACCAAATATATACTAACTAAAACAATTCAGGTGTGGGTTTATTAATAACAGAAAACAACAGACTTCAAGACATAAAACAGATAAAAATGTTCCTTGCATAATAGTAAAACACTTAGTACATCAGGAAGTTATAAACAATTTTACAAGTGTTAGCCTTTACTGACATAACTTCAATAAACTAAAAACTAAAAAAGCTAACCACAAAAACGTAAAAATTACAAGACAAAATTACAAATCCACTGTAACAGTGGGAACTTTTTAAACCTTTAAAAAATCTTTACATACAGTTAAATTCACCTTTTTCTTTGGTACACAGATGTACGAGTTTTAACACATACATGTATTGTATAATCACCAACACAACTAGGATATAGAAGAGTTCCATAACCTCAGAAAATTAACAGTGGGAAATTTTAAGAAATGTCTTGATAGTTCCAGCATACAAAGAAACAGCAACCAAAAAAGATCCTAATGAACTCATATACAGGATATTGCACCCCAGGCTGGAAAAAGCATATTCTTTCCAGCACAGTGGAATATGCATAAAAACAGGTCACCTGCTAAGCCATAAAGCAAGTCGCTCCAGTTTTAAAGAACTGATAGGATACAGACCATATGGTCTGACCAAAATACAACTAAGTCATAAAAAAAATTTTTTAAGACAGAACCAGAAATCCCCCATACAACTGAAAATGTGAAATACTTCTAAATAACTCATAGATAATAAGAAATGATAGTAGATATAAGAAAGTATTTAAAATTTAATAAGAATAAAAAATAATACATGTCAAAATAGGTAGGATGCAACTAAAGCAATATTAAAAGAAATTCACAAATTTAGATGCTCGAATTACAAGGTGAGAAGGGCTCAATATTTGGAATTGATTATCCAACTTAAGAGAGTAGGAAAGGAAGGGCAAAATAAATCCAAAGAAGGTAGAAGGAATAAAATAAAAGGCAAAAATTAATGAACTTCAAAACCAACCTACAAGAGAATCAATAAAGCCAAAATTTGTTCCTTTGAACACTAACAAGACAGAAAAATGTGCCAACACTTATCCAGAAAAAGAGAACAAACAAATAATATTCAGATTATTATTAGAATAATCCTGTTGATGCTGTAACAAATTACCAAAGTTTAGGAGCTTAAAGCAATACAAAGCTATGCTCTCAATGTCATGAAATCTAAAATTAAACTGTCAGCAGGGCTGCACCCCTTCCAGAGGCTTCAGGGGAGAATCCATTACCTTGCTTTTTCCAGCTTCCTGTACTCCCTGGCTCATGGCCACATCACCCAACTTGTTGCCTCCATCCTCACATCGCCTACTACTAACCCTATTCCCCCTGCCTCTCTCCTATAAGGACCTTTGTGATTACATTAGGCACCTCCCAAAATCCAAGATAATCTTCCCATCTCAAGATCCTTAATTTAATCACATCTGTGAAGTTCCTTTTACCAAATAAGGTAACATATTCACAGGTTCTGGGGGTTTAAAAGTGGACACCACGAGGGAGAGGGAGACTCTTAAACTTACCACAGGGCCCACACCAGACACTTCTGGGATTAACAAGATAATAGAAGGATATTATAGGTTTGAAAACTTAGACGGCATGGCTACCTTCCTAGAAAAAGACAACTTACAAAACTGACCCAAGAAGAAATAGCCCTTTAAGGACATAAGAAAACTGTCTACTGATAAGTAGTATATCTTGCTATAAAGAGAACCTATAGGTTTTTATAGTTTCCAGGAAGAGCTAATTCCAATGCTACACAAACTCTCCCAAAGAACAGAAAAACAGGGAACATGGCACAACTCCTTTTAGGAGTGTAGTATAACCTTGACACCAAAACTAGATGAGAACGGGAGAACACAAAGTAGCAGATGTGCAGGGAGAGGAAGAGACCAGAGATGGACACAGGCCGCTGAAGGTACTCAGTGCCTGAATGGGTCTCTTCCTGAGCCGCTGTGGCATCCCTGCCCTTCATGCAATTCAGCTGTTCAGCCAGTGCTGTTGGGGCCAATAAAAGCCCCTTTATGTTGCGCTAGTTCAAGCTGGCTATTACCCACAACCAAGAGTCCTGACTAGTGCACCATTCCACCAACCAACTGGACACACGCAACCTCTTCAATGATACTTGCTAAGTATCATTAATTCAATTAACCACATTAATGCACGGGCCTGAGGACACAAAGGTAGTGAAAGCCAGGCCAACCGGACACTTTAAAATGTGTGCTGTCACTTTTCAACAAGCTCTCTAACTGCATTTTTTCTTAAGCTATTATTATTATTTTTCTAACATCTTTATTGGAGTATAATTGCTTTACAATGGTGTGCTAGTTTCTGCTGTATAACAAAGGGAATCAACTATATGTATATGTATATCCCCATATCTCCTCTCTCTTGCGTCTCCCTCCCACCCCCCTAGGTGGTCACAAAGCACCGAGCTGATCTCCCTGTGCTATGCGGCTGCTTCCCACTAGCTATTATACATTCGGTAGTGTATATAAGTCCATGCCACTCTCTCACTTCGTCCCAGCTTACCGTTTCCCCTCCCCCTGTCCTCACGTCCATTCTCTACATCTGCGTCTTTATTCCTGTCCTGCCCCTAGGTTCATCAGAACCATTTTTGTTTTTTAGATTCCATATATATGTGTTAGCATATGGCATTTGTTTTTCTCTTTCTGACTTACTTCACTCTGTATGACAGACTCTAGGTCCACCCACCTCACTGCAGTTAAGCTATTATTAAGATGAATTCAAATGATTTGGGCACAGTGACCTGATGGAATACATGGAAACAATGAACATCAGGGAAATAAAACCATATCTAGGATTCAACATTCTCTAAGAATAATCCTCAAAGTAGTTCTCACTCATCTCTTCTCGTAAGATTGCAAATTCCTTAAGGGCAGAGACCATTTCTATTTGTTCAGGTAGATGACCTTGTAAATAGTCAAGAAGCTTGCACAGTCCAATGACCTTTCAGACTGTTTCTAAGAGTCTCGCCAAGCACATATTTTCCATTGCAATAGTTAAGATGCCAATACAGAAACATGCAAAATGGTGAAAAAATCAAATGGAGAAAGTTTATAGCCCCTTAAATATAGCCCACACTTCAAATTCTATGAAAGAATTGTTTATGGGTAAAAGAGAAAAAGCTGAAATCATAATGCAATAGAGAGAGAACATTTATCATGATGTTATTGATAAGAAGATACAACAGTGGACGTTCCAGAAAATCCTGAGTCATGTTTTCAAACAGTAATAAACTTGGCAAAGAGACGAACTCAATTACACCTCTGCAGCATCCATGGAAGGCAGTGGAAAGATTAGACAAGAATGTCAGCTAGGGATCTGACTACATGTCCTGAAACCACAGAGGCTGAAACCTTCCTCACTCCAGAAATGTTAACACAGCTTTCTGGATTGATGCAACACTGGTAACATTTCAAGCCATCGCCAAAAAGATGAGCTACTGCAGGCAGGGCGTCTCAATAGACAGATGACAAGAGATACCAAATTCTGCATAATCTACATACGGGCCATTTTCTTGGCGCTCAGTCAGCGCTCAGTGACCAGCTAACTGTGGGGTTGAGGGAAGAACACAGCTGTACTCAGAACTCAGAATGAGGGGACAACAAAGGGGCACTGGCCCCTTCATCACACATTCAGCATTCAAAGGAACTAAAGTCTAGAACCTAGCTGCTAAGATTTCAGACAGGAAATAGCTTTCCAAATGCCTCTCCTTCTCCCCAAGCCGACTAAGACACCACCAACAAGTGTCCTTGTGAGAATCGCGGCCCAACATCATTTTCAGCTCTTGCCTTGTGAGTGTGTACCCAGCAAGGGACAACTGGAAATAATGCTGAATGTTGTTTTGTTCTCTCAGCAAGCTTTGTGTATCCATTCCTGACAGATCTGAAAATAAAGTCAATGCTAACATTAAAAAAAAAAGAAAAGTTCTTCTAGCTTGCAAGAGACCAGTGAAGGACAGTTATGGGTTTCCTTCCTCCCCCTGACCGGATCAAGGGACTGCATTCCCCTGGGCTTTTATATCCTTGTGTAATAGTTAATTAAATACTCTGTGCTTACTGGTTTATGTACTAGAGAACACTAATTTTAGAAAACCGATTAGCTAGTTCTTTCTAACTGTATGTTATTGTAGCTAAGGTCAAATTTTTCACTGAAACTATGGCAACAAAACCCCAGTATTCTTTGTCAACAAGACCAAAGCAAAGTTCTCAAGAGCAGGCCTCTACGTGATGGCTAAACCTAGGCTGAATTATTCTATTTTCTACCTTTACCTGAAATGCCATGTTTCTGAGAATGGATATGGGGGAGGGGGTGACTTCAGTCTCAGCAACGTGCTAGCAGTAAGTCCAAGTGAGCTTATACTTAAGTGTCATCACTGATAACATTTTTAGACACATATAATTTTAGCAGCACAAAATATCCAGACATTTCAGAAGCACCCAAATTGGAACTCACATGTACCTGGAAAAATACCAGACGAAAAAAGGCACTTCTAAATGTCAATAAGAGAAATAATTGTCCAACTGATTTTCTCAATTACTGCAACTGCTCTAATTGGAGTTTTTCTGCCCTGGCCTCCAGCTATTGCTTTGTCAGGGAGAAAAGACAGACTCTTTGAAGGGACACATTCTTCTCCCCACACCTGTGGCCACTCTCCACTTTTCTCCCCAAACCAGTGGACACAAGCACAATTCTTGCCTTCTCTAGGAGCCACGAGGGCTTCTGCCTTGGCCAACAGTACCAAGGAAGCAGCCGCTGGATATCCCTTCTCCTGGAAGCTCAACTGTCCTCAGAGTCAGGTACAGAATGTCACTCTGCAGGCCAACTGGCAGGCACCCCTCTGAACTTACAAAAAACACACAGCAGGGTGGGGGGTTTCAGGAAAAGAGCAGATTGGCAATATCTGTCTCCTGTCTGTCAAGAGTGGTCGGAGTGCCTGCTGCTTGGGTTAAGATAAACACAACTTCCTCTCTCGGCTGGGCCTGTAATTCTATACATAAGGCAGGATTGCCATCTCAAGTGAACGCCCCATCAGTGAGTGAGGCCCTGATCAAGGCTTGTGTAAGTAGAGAAAGGCCTTTGGTTTCTCTTCAAAAGGTTGCAAGCTCTCGAGCTCCCTCTTGTTCATGAACTCGCTCAATAAAGTATAAGAAATGCAGCGAGGTTAAAGTGTGTCTGGCCATGGATATCTTTGTACACTCCACATACTGAAGTTTTAAAACGGACATATCAACGTCTGAAGGGCAATGTCTGATGTTCCTAAGAGATGTCCTGAAAGCTGTTAATTGCAAATTGAGCCACAACAGCTACTCAGCTACCACATATTAAGTGCTTAGGTTGTGCAAGGCATGCTGCCAACGGTGTTACACACATGCATCACCTCACCCTAAAATAATCCCATCAGTTCCATGCTACTATTAACCACAGTTACCAGCTGGGGAGACTAAGGTGTAGAGAGGTTAAGTAATTTGCCCACGGTCACACAGCTAATGAGAGGTGGGGCAGGGACCTGAGCCTGAGTCTGACTCCAGAGCCAGCACTCTCAACCACTATGCCCATGGCCTCCCCAATACATCTTACCTATTCATTTAAACCAGATCTGGCAGGATCTTGATTCAGAAAGGTTTTTGGATTTTTATATTTGCTCACCTTTTCAAATATTCAATAATTCCATCTTTCCACTACTACCTATTGTTTTCTACCCATTGAACTGAACATACTTGGTTCCCTGAGAGCTACTCATGTGGACAGCGTGTCTGTAACTCTCCCCAGCTGTTTGCTGACCCAATGCCCCCAAACACAGGAAGCAAAACAGAAGAAACAGCTGGGTCCTTTGGTGGGAAAACACAGACACTTACGGTCAGATGGGATCATCTACCTAACCTCTGTCCCAGAGCAGAAATCGTCTCCAAGATCCCTGACAGATGTTCAGACCCTTATGAATGAGAGGAAACTCAGTAATTTGAAGCAGGCCTCTTCCCTAAGCAATGGCTCAGTATTTATTACAGTCAGAAGCACATTCCTAAAATCGAAAACTCTGCCTCTGGTCACTTTCCTCTGCTGGCCCTAATTCTCTATTGTTCTGGGCTCAGCACATCCCTCCCTATGACAGCCTCACAGTGAGAGGAGACAACTGTCAGTTGTCCCTTCGGGCCTTGCATCAGCATGGCGGTTTGTCAGAAATGCAGAATCTCAAACCTCACCCAGACCTACTGAATTCGAATCTGCATTGCAACAAGATCCCCAGGTGCCCATTCAAGTTTCAGAAGCCATGCCTTAGAGGTTTTTCTTCATTCATTCTACAAATATGCAAGAGCCTGCCACAGGCCAGGGCCTGTGCAAAGCCTTAGAGGGAGACAGGCACAGCTTCCGAGCTCACGATGAATGGAGTGGGTAACAGTGAAGTCATCCGCCGGCAAGAGCAGCTCACCGTTTTAGGGCATTTAGTGCGGGCCAGGCACTCCTTTAAGTGCTTCACGTGGACTGGCTCCTTTGACCCTCACAAAAACACCATGAGGTGCATATAAGAATCTTCCCATTTTCAAGATGAGGAAATGGAGATACTGAGAGGTTCAAGCTGACATGACCAGCATAAAACAGAGCTGAGAGTCAAGCCCTAGCAGTCTGGCTCCAGGGTCCGGGCTGACAAGGAGCAGCCTATGTGTACACAGGGTCGGCAAAGAACCTCCACAGGGGATGCCTGAGGTCTGAAGGATGAGTGGGCATGACAAAGACTAGGGGGTCCCAGGAGGAGTGACAGAGATGGGGAGATCATTTCAGACAGAAGATAAAGGACACGCAAAGGCCCAGAGCGCAGAGCGAGTACCCTGACTGCCAGGACGAAATGCCTCGGTGTGGCAGGAACACAGAATGTGGAGGTGGCGGGGGGGACGGCAGCTGAGGCCGAGAGGGAAGCAGGGAGACTCATGCAGGGCCCTGTGAACCCCGAAAGCATGTCCTTTATCCTAAGCACAACTAGGGAACCACCAAGGGCACCAAGCAACCAAGTGACATCATGAGACCTGCGCTGATTCCTCTAGGCGCAGGGAATGGATGGGAGGGGCCCCAACGCTCAGGCCCAAAGGAGACAGAGAGGAAAATGCAGAAACCTGCAAGGAGACCACTGCAGCAACTTAGGTGAGAACTGCTGTTGCCGGGTTAGTCTAAAACGTCTCAAGTTCTCTCAGCTGCTCACCGTTCAGCACGAACGTCATCACTTTGGGACCTATCCTCCTGGTTACCCCTCCTTTAGCTTTATTCCCATTGAGCAGTATGACTCTTAAATGTGGAACCCAGGATGTGATAAGAGCCCCCAGATGCTTCTTGAGAAGCACAACTCTATTAATTCACTTGAATGGTTGAGTAGAGACATTGTCAAGAACACTCCAGACATGGGTTCAAATCCCAGCTTGGTCCAGACTGGTTACTGACCCTCTCCAGGTTCAGGGTACCCAACTGTAAAGTGGGGATAATACACCACCACACCACAGGAATGCTCCAACATTCAAGAGCAAAGGCACACCATGACTCTGCCAGAAGACCAGGCACAAAGGAGGAAGGGCATTAATTATTGTTTGTTTTTCATGATCATGTATTGAATGAGGCCAAGGAATCGCAAAACTGTGGGCGTAACAGAGAAAAAAGATCAAACACTGGGGGAGGTCAAGGAGAAGACACCCTCAGAGGATGAAGCCAGTCCACATTCCAGGGAAAAGACAAGTCAACTATAAGAAATCTGTTCAGAAATCTTTCCAGACTCAGGTAGTTTGGAGAGAGGTTATAGCACAGCATCAGGCATCCATGTAGGAAAAAAATTAGCCTTCAGTTAACCTAAAATGTCATCAGCAAAAAACGCTGCAAGAACCGGGAACAGTGAAAACCATTTTAGAACAAGCACTAATTCCTTTTCAACCAGCTTTTAACTAAGGACCATCATTATGCCGGGTACTGGGCCACGAGGGCAGGGCAAGATCTGGTCCCTCCAGGTGCTCCAAAATCTAGCTGGGGAGACAAAAATAGAAGACAGCTGTGATACACACTACACTGAAGGTTGTGAAGTAGGCAGTTAGCATGTACCTCTAGCATACAGACATTGGCTCCTGTGCAATGCATTTCAGAACGCCATATTTCGGGGCAGTAGAGAAAGAAGGTGATTAAGAAGGAATCCAGTAATTTGGCAAAGGAATACTCAAAGGCCCGTCTCCTTCTAAAGCAGTTTAGAGGAGGTATTATAAGGAAGGCTTCTGATGTCAGACTGTCTGGGTTCAAATCCTGGCTCTGCCACTTCGCGCTGTGTAACTTGGACCCACCACTCAACGTCTTGTACATTAGTTCCTCATCTATAAAAGGAGGGCAAGACTTCATAGCTCTGTAGCTGCCTTATGGGGTTGTATGAGGGTTAAATAAATTAACGTATGTAAAGTAAACTATACAAATTAAATAAATTTCATTAACATATGTAAGCACTATACATGGTATTCACTATTATTTGCATGTATGGAAAACACATTATCATTAAGTACACAAGGTGATAGGATAAAAAAAAAAATTTTTTTTAAATCCATTGTTCAAACACAGCAGCCTAAAAGATAGTGTGGGTGGGGACCCAGGGTGTGTCCCAATCCCAATGTTGACACAGAATTGCTTTCTGAGCCCGGGAGACGACCTAAATCTCTCTAATTTCCTCATCTGTCAAAAAAGGGAGGGAAAGAATTATCATAAACTCAAGTGATTCACCACATAACTTCATCAGTGCTCTGAAGACAGGATTATAAAAGCCTTCACCAAAAGAAGAAGTCCTTCATCAACCACTACGTTCTGCTTTCAGGAGAACCATATAACAGTATGATGCAATTACACATGCTCTCTGTCCAAATCAATTTTGCCCTCAATGGAGGAAGCCACAACGGCAATACTGAGATTCAATCAGATGACAAAGAGAACACATCCCTTACACTGGAAGCACTTTATGCATATAGAGCTGAAATTTGCTCTCCATTAGCAAATGAATTATTATGAGTAAATGAATATAAAACAGGGGTCTGGGGTCTACTCTCCCATGGGTGACTCAGCTATTCAGAAAGGAAGCTATCCAAGGCAACGGAGTATAAAGCTCTCCTGTGTCCGTGTGCAGGATGCCCAGCACCTTCAGACACGCATCTCAAAGCTTTGAGCAAGTAGGCAGGAATCCAGCGAGGGCCACTTGTAGTGTGTGGGACTCCAGTCTAATCACGCAGCAGGTATCACCTCAGTGACCGTGGAACATGCTGTGACCCTTCTATGGTGTCCGGGGAATTGAATTACAGTGTTGTGCCCTTTAGATGGAGTCTGTTGGTTCAAGATTGGGATAAGCGGGTAAATCTGAAATGAAGATTATAAAAAAACCTACTAATCTTTTTATTAAATTTGAATTGATTTTGTGAATACGGAACACGATGCAAGAGACGTTCCCACAAAGCAGCTGCTCGCACACACAAAACCTTGAATACGCTTCAAGGCATATACTTGACAAGCACCTTAAATAGACTGATTTTTCTGCCTTATTTATAACAAGACAGGCAGAAAACTCAGTCCCACTGCGAAAGGCCCATCGTGGATTAGAATCAAAAGAACAAACAAAATTTAAGGGAGGACCTCCCCTTCGCATGTGGGTATTTAAAACTAAGTAAGATATGGGTTCATTCCTTCGAGGCCTTGCCAAAAGAAAAAAAAAAGGAGAAATAATGTTGCTTAGCAACAATTAGAGAACGGGCAGGGAAGGAGAGCGGGGGTGAACGAAAGCTGAGCCTATGAGTTCGTTATGGCCACCCTAGTCCAGATGACCTCTGTGACCCAAGATCCAGGCCGTGTCCCCATTTGGCCTCAGAATAAGGCCTGGCTGTTTCCATCCATTCGTCTTATCTTGACGAAGAAGACCTGTAATCCCAAAGAAATAGAAACCTACTTCTGGACAGCACGAGGCTCCTGGACAACAATGCTGCCTTGTGAAAAGCTAACCGGCCTATTTCTGGCGCTGATCACAGTTTCAAGCTAAACTCCATTGAGCAGATGGGAAAACGGAGGCCTGGAGAGATGCAGTGACTCCCCCACGGCGTCACAGTGGTCGGTGGCAGAGCCTGGGCGGGGCGCTAGCTCTCAGGTCAGCTGGGGCTCTCTACTCCAGGGCTAGCAGTTTTCCCACATCTGCGAAGAACCATCCCCCACCTCAGCCTAAATGGGAGGTAAGACTGTGATCAGATAAGCAGGTTGCTGGTACTCAAATACTTCTCATCGCTGGATCATGAAAAATGCCATTCTTATTTGAGGCTCCCTTCAAAACTGCTGGGAGATCCCAGGCCAGTTCACAAAGAGCTTGCATGAGATGGGAAACACTTCTTTCTCTCTCTCAAACAAGCCATCTTACTAAATCCACAAGCCCCCTAATAGGTGGGCTGACACAGTGCAAGCATTCTGGGGCTGCAGAAAAAGAAGAGTCCAAAAAAATGAAAAGACCCTAAGTCTGATCCTCAACTTCACAGCCATGCTTCAGACCCAGAGTGGTTTGTCACCGCCAACCAGCACACTCCTCATCCCAGTATCATCCTGAGACCATGATTCCTAGGCTGTCAATCTTTTAAAGGGGACACGTGCTGAGCAAGCAGGAGTCTTCAGCCAACATGTTACTCAGGAGATGCCCGGAGGCAGGGTTATACTGCCCCAGACCAGACCCTCATTTGCATTACAAATAGGATTCAAATAATGTTGCAGGTCACAGACAGAGTACCCCACACCTTGTTAAAAACGCATTAAGGTAAAGGGTCCAAGTGGTTTTCTATCTTGCAGTGGGCTTTCTTCCTCATTTATATGGTCTTAACTTAATGCTAGAAAGAGTGTGGGCAGACAGCAGAAAAGTAATAACCTAGTCCATTCCCATTTAGAGACTGCAGGTGACACGGCTTGAAGGAACTCTGTGCTTTACACGGGGAAGGGTCCATAGGGCAGAGGGAAGACAAACCACTGGGTCCAGGCCTTTGCAAGAGTGTTCTGGCCTGACTCTGACACTCACACATCATGTGATGCTGGGCCAGATCCTCAACCTTGTCAGCCAAAATGGCATCAGGGGTAAAACAGACACACCCTGGGCTGAGAAGGTGTGGCAAACCTCAAGGAGAGAGAACACGTGAAAAGTGTCATCATCTACTTTGCTCCAACAAACTACTAGATTACAGGGGCAACTTTCCTACTTTATAGAAAGATATTTCACCTGCTGGGCCTCTACTTGCATATAAACAGCTGTCACGTGGACAACAAATTACTCTCAACACAGCCCTGAAAAATTTTAACGGTGTATTGGCGTTGACTTCCTTGTCAATGTCTCTATCTTTCCTCCCTGGGACACAAATGGCTGGTGCACAGGAGGCAACCAATAAACGTTTGTGTAATGATAATAATCATTCTAAGAAGGGACATTTAAGTGACTATGGGCAAGTTACTCAATTTCTTAGGGCCTCAATTTCCTCATCTGCATGATGGGAACACTGATACCTACACCTCACAGGAAGGTTACCAGACTAAAAGAGAGAATCCACGGGAAATGCTTTGCACAACTAAATGCTCTATTACTGTCGGCTACTGTTATTTATAATGTGGGTCTGTTTCTCCAAGACACCTTAAGACTCTCAAAAAGCCAGGGGGACTGTGTTCAACTCATCCTGCCTTCCCTTATCACCAAAACCAGCAGCTGAAACACAGTAGGACCTCAGTGCTTTTTGAGCTGAACACTCATTTTCATAATACATCCACCTAGTGGATTATTACGCTTGAAACCAACTTGATTAGGGGAGAAGGCGAAGCACAGGGCACAAGGGCGATACTTACCTAAAATACCCACACTTTCAGCCTGATCTCTGAGCTCTTCCCCAATCCACATGAAGCACTGAACGACATCAGAACGCTTCCTTTCTCCTCACCTTTCCCTGCCCAAACTAAATTCCTCCCCATCTTCCACTGTGAGTTTTCTTTCAAGCAGCTTTTCTTCTGAAACTAAAGGTTCAACTACAAGGTTAAAAACCTCTCACACCTTGGTGACACTGATACGATAGCATCTGTACAAGATCAAGGATTTGGGGCCAAGATTGGCCTCTTGACATAAATGGAGAAGATCAAGTTTTGAGGGCAAGAACTGGACCACTGCCCCAGTCTGAAAAAGGAGATTACACAATAAACCGCATCAACACCAAAGCCTATCTTATTTCCCAGAAGCCCCAGTTCTTATTTCCACTCGAACAGTGCTGAAGGTTATACTTAAAACAGCAGAGATTCTAGGATCAAAATGGACGATGGTTGTTAGTTTCCACCTTTTCTTTGCAGAAGATGCCGGTATATTTACTAGGGGGAAGGGATGGGTGGGAGTGAAAAGGAAAAGATAACATAGAGAAAGGAAATCACTAACCACAAAGCTTCTATTCCCAGTTTCAATCTGATGTTTGCCTTCCCTATTCTTTTAAGATTACGGGCAAAGCAACACAAATCAGGAAGAAAAGAGATTCTGCCTTCCCTTCTATGGACACTGGTGCTTTAAAATGGTACCACATTAACAAAAGGACGAAAGTAACAATTATTCTACATCTCAGATCTTCTCATCACCTAGAGGGCAGGGACACGGTCCAATATTCATTCGGATAATGAAAAAGCCTTGGCTTATGTGAAACAGATGTGCAGCCAATCTTTTCTTCCTACAGACAATGTTAGGGGCAGGAGATATAGTCCAAGGAATCACAAAAAAAGCAATTCCCTTGGAAATGTACTTTGACTCATCAGAAAGAAGCAAGTGTGTTCAGTAGTTTCACTCTTCTGCATCTACTGTGAAAAATAACAGCAACCAGTCACTGAGCAAGCCTTGTGTACCCAACTACTCTGTTTGGCTATTTACCCATATTATCTTCAATCCTATTATCTTTATGAGGAAGGAATTCTTTTTCCCCCATTGCATAAGTAAGGAAACAAGCTTAGATATTTAAGTCATCTATCAAGATCACTCAGCTTGTATATGGGAACACCTGGGCCTCAAATGTAGGCCCACGGGGTCCATGTACACGCCCTTAACCACAGAAGCATTTAAAGACAAAAAGTGGAACCATATATAAGAATTCACATATAGTTCCTTTCCCTTCTGCCACCATATATGAGTATCAGGCTCTGTACTAAGAACTGGGAACAAAAAGACAGGGATAACTAAGGCTTCCTGAGCCCTTAACTAAGGGCCAGGCTCCCTCAGTACTAAATGCGGAACACACATTTCATCGTCACCATAACCTTATGAGGGAGGGGCTAATACCATCTTGCATTTTGCAGATGAGAAAACCAAGGTTCACGGAGGTTAAGCCATTTGCCCAGGGTCACATAGCTAAGAATGAGTAGAACTTGGATTTGAACCCAGGAAGCCTGATACCACAGCCTATGCTATTAACCACTAGGGTAGCAGATTTCAAGAGGAGCTCACAAAATGAAAAACCCAAAGTCAGAAGCCACAGGGAGTATTAGATAAATAGGCCTTTGGCTTCCATTTACTTAAGAACAGGTTATGATGGTTCCCAATATAGGAAACAACTTGGCAAGGAAACAATGGAAGCGACAGCAAACCCAAATGACTAAATGTAGCTCTGCTGACTGCTTGGATAAAGACTCCATCATCCTATGCGGCCGCTTGCCAGCACCTCACTTTTCCATATGTGTTTGTTAAACTTTGAGGTGCAGTGGCACAGCAAGGAAATGGACTAGAAATGCCTCCAAATTGCCCAACTGCCCTATGCACCATTTCTAAACATCAAAATGACTTCAACTTCAAAATAGACTAGTATTTGGAGAGGCAGTCATCCCTTTCTAAAGAGAGACCTTTCTCTTCATTTTAGAGAAAAATGTTTCAAAGTACGCTACACCAGAATTGAAAGGCTGCTTTGGAAAAGGTCGCCCGGGTTCCAAGGTGGAAGAGACCTTCCTGGCATGGCAGTGGCTGCGAAGGGAGATGGGCCTGGGCCCCTCACCTGTGTGCAAAGGGCCTCCGGCTCACCACAAGGAATTTAGGCAGCCCTGACCTACATTCACAAAGCCTGCAGCAAAGCTTGTTTTGAACCAGATTTCCCACAAGTACAAAGCACCTCACAACCTAGAAACCTTTATTTTTAATTTATGGGGAAAGACAGTCAACAAATTAAGTCACTGTCACATGACCACCTGTAGAACCAGGCCAGGCCATAAATGGAATTTGGTTCTTTCTAAATGGCCTCTATCGGACTGTCACTTTTATCTCAGAACAATCCCTTTCGATCAGCCACCAGGTATACATCTAAGCAGCAGGCACTTTTACCCTAGTGCCAGGAAAACATGTATCTCTCCTGACTTCCCCTGGCTATGGTCCTGTTTATTTTAACGTTCTAAACCTGTATTCAAATAGCCACTGGTTAACTTTGTACAGTACAGTAACATCTTTCTCAGCTTCCTTTCCCAACTCCCAGAGCCTGGGTGTAGAATGGGATAAGAGCTCACATCGGACCCAAGCAATAAGCTTCTCATCCCTTCGCTTGGTCCCTGCTGCAAAAGCAACGTGTGGGCCAGCTCCCTGCTACGTAGTAAAGCCGGGAATTTATAGCTCAGGCTCTATTAGCAGTGGTTCTTAACCTAGGCTGCACGGAAGACTCACCCAGGGAGCTTTCAAAATATCTCAAACGCCCAATTAAATGAGAATCTCTGGAAGCGGAACTCATACGTGATATTTCTGAATGTCCCCCAGGTGATTTCTCTGTGCAGCCCAAGTTGACAAGCCCAGCTCCTACTGCACCCATCACCAGCTCTGTGACTCCAGACAAGGTGCTAAACCTCTACCTATGAGGGCTTCAATCCCCTCCCAGGGAGAACAGAACCCTCCAAGAGCTAAAAATGCTTGCAGAGCCCTAAGCACATTATCTGTCCATCACTCTTGGCTCAAGTCTATCACTCTTGGCTCTTTTAAAAGATAAACTGCAGCACATTATATAATTCAGAGGAGGGAATTAATTCTATGAGTGAGTGACTGGATTAGGATCACTGAATCCAATCTTTCTGCTGCACTCAGGATTCTGTTTTGGAAGATGACATGGAACAGGAACTGAGAAGAAAAAGGCAACAGAGGCAACAGGAACCTCAGGTTCCTGTCACATCAGGCTTACGCCAACAATTTTTTTTTTTTTTTTTTTTTTTTTTGCGGTACGTGGGCCTCTCACTGCTGTGGCCTCTCCCATTGCGGAGCACAGGCTCCGGACGCGCAGGCTCAGCGGCCATGGCTCACGGGCCCAGCCGCTCCGCGGCATGTGGGATCTTCCCGGACCGGGGCACGAACCCGTGTCCCCTGCATCAGCAGGCGGACTCTCAACCACTGCGCCGCCAGGGAAGCCCCACGCCAACAATTTTTCTTTTTAACAGTCTCCCACCAGCACCCCCCAGGTGAAAACATTCTGCTGGCACACTCATGCCAACTGGATGCAGCTCAACACTGAACGTCTTCCAAATGGTTTCTCCCCATCTGAACGTCTGCCTCCTATTTTATTCTAATTTCTTTAGCTTTTATCCAAAAAACTCAAACAGTTTCTAAATCACCTAACAATAAGAACTTATAACTCAAAGGATACAATCTGCAAACAGCAAGGTTTAAACTCTTTGGGACTGAAGCCATCAGTCAAATACCTAACCCAGTGGGTTCTCAGCCCTGGCTGCATATAAAAATCACACGGAAAGCCTTAAAAATGCCACTGCCTAGGCTGCAACCTTAAGAGATTCTTTAATTGGGCTGCAGTGGGGCCCTGGGCAGCCGTTTAATTAAAATTTCTCCCAGATAATTCTACTACACAGCCAGAGCTGAGAACCACTACTAACCACAGCAACAGCAAAAAACTTAAAAAAAAACGTTTCTCACTTTAAGATAACAACAATATTTTAAACACCTCCTGGAATAAACGAAGCTACCTTCCAAGGAAGGCATCAAACGCAAGAGGCCTACTAAGAAAGACAAAACTGCTAGGCTACCAGCAGGAAAGCCGTCCCACCTATGCCTTTTAACTCAAAAAGTAAGTAACAATCGAGAACTTCTCACTCCAAGGCAAGGTATCTAAGGATATCAAACCCCCAAAGGGACAGCAAGATCTGCTGAAATAACACTTGTTCCTTGTGACTCAATCCAGAAATCGTTTGTTTGGCCATATCTGCACAAGTGTGAGGCTTTAAACTGAATTAGCACTTACCAACATGTATTCAAGAGACAAATGAAGGCCCTAATACAAGCCATCCCCATCTTGACACTGAACTTATTTATGCATTTTCAAGAGGTCAGAAAGCTTGAAATTGGTATCATACTTTTAAAAAATATGTAAGCAAATAAACCTATGACTGCTTTAAAAAAAAAACTAAATCCACACAGAGCAACACACTTCATGAATTTTCAAATGAGTCAAGGGACCCGCTCTGGGAAGGTCACCAACTTACCTCTGAATTTCTTGGGTGGATTGTTAAGGTCCCCAGCTTCTGGCTGTACAACACAACGATCATCAACCAGGCTGCAAAGAAAATAAAGATAAATGTTGTACCAAACCGAGTCTAAGAAAATAAAACCCTAAGCACTATGCAAAACTCAAATACTCAGGGCTGTTCCTGCACAAAACTTAGGCTGCCCTATTCTCCTGCCAGGGAACTGTTGACACTAGAGGTTTCCTATGTAGGGAGCTAAACCTCATCCAAACACCCAAGACTCTGCTTCTGCAACGGACACATTCAGCTACTGTTTTCTGTGGCTCTTTTCTCTTACCCGCAGCCACGAGAGATATGAGCACAGCACGCACTAATGCTCAAGTCGGGGGCATAGCAAGGGATCCGCGCTCAACCAACGGTAGCTGAGGGGCCCACCCCATGCCAGGCACTGAGCTAGGTCCTGGGATGTGAGGATGAGTAGAAGCCAGGCCCCTGCCCTTAGGGAGCTCAAGGCTAGTTTGTGCAGGAGCCACAAAGACAAACTGATAACAAGAATATAAACCAAAGGCTGTAAGGGAAGAGAACAAAATACAGCCAGAAACTAACTGTGCCTGAGGCCATCTGAAAAGCTGCTGGTGGAAGAGGGAAAACTGGAGCTATTGGAAACTGAAGTCAAGGTGGGGGATGAAGAAGAGGGGAGCGTTTTCAGGGGGAGGGAACCCCATGTACAAAAGCATCGAAGTAAGAAAGGACTTTGGAGCTTCAAAAGCAACCAGTGCAAAAATTACAGATAGATAACCAGCCCCAAATTATATATAAAGGCCCCGTGTTTAAAGTCCCAACTGAGGGCTCCCCTGTTGGCGCAGTGGTTGAGAGTCTACCTGCCAATGCAGGGGACACGGGTTCGTGCCCCGGTCCGGGAAGACATCCCACATGCCGCGGAGCGGCTGGGCCTGTGAGCCATGGCCGCTGAGCCTGCGCGTCCGGAGCCTGTGCTCCGCAGCGGGAGAGGCCACAACAGTGAGAGGCCCGCGTACCACAAAAAAAAAAAAAAAAAAAAAAAAAAAAAAGTCCCAACTGAACAATCTGACTTGTACAATGCTTTTAGAAGAACCGATTTTAAAACAGTATTTTTGTTTGAACAGATGAGGAAATTGAAGCTCTGAGGAGTTTAACTGACTTTTCCAAGTTCCTAAAAGTGGTATCGGTAAGATTGGCTCATTTTCCAAGTGACCACAGAATTTGCTCCCAGTTAATATGGTTTTCCAGGGTTTCTTCCATTAATCTGTGTCTTATCCCAAAGGCAAGGTACCGTTAAATACCCGGCCTTAAATCTTACTGCTCCTTCCTCCAAAATTCCCTGACAACTCCTAAAGTCCTGCACGTCTTTCAAGACCCTGATTCAGAGCCCCCATCTTCTCCATGAAGGCCCTCAAGTCTTTCCTGCCCCAGACCCTCTCTGCCTCTCCTCTGTCACCCCAATATCACTGGGCTGAAACACAAATGGTGCACTAGGCTACGAACTCCGCGAGGGCAGAGATCTGCCGGCTTTGTGGCCCAGAAGGTGCCCGGGGCCAGCACACTTCCTGTCCAGGCTGGGTGCTCAGTATTTACTTGGTGGATGAATCAAAAGTGTCCCACCAGCAATTTGCCTCCTTCAGCTCCGAGACACAAGAGCCCTCTGCATCAACAAGAGGGACAGTGTGGTGACAGCCTGAACTGTAATGCAAAAATCAAGAGCAGAAAGTCAAGAATCACTGAGCCTCTATGAGTATAAATAAGGTAATGCCACCAGATCAAATATAATATGTGTATGCAGGGGCCGGGGGGAATGCCTTGGAATCCAATGCAGGACTGGGTTAATTTATCATCAAGCTCTCAAACAAGCGGGAAGAGGTAGGAGAAAGGGCCCCAGCCTAGGCTAGAAGAAAGTGAATTGTAGATGGCACTCGGCCACCTACTAGCAGCACGACGCTAACTCCATCACTTCACTCCTCCTGGTCTCAGTTTCTTCATGTGTAAAATCGAAGAGTAGGTCTCAAGGATTCTCAAGTAGGCAGATGTTCCTAAGACTTTTGGTGTCTTAAATATATTGATACCCGGTGCCCATCCTCCCCAGGCCTCCTAAAGTCGTGTTCCAGGATGGGACCCAAGAACCTTTATTTTTAACAAGTTCTGCAGGTGATTCAGAAGCACTTCTCTGACAGTGCATGTCATACGCTTGGGCTGTCCAAGGTCCTAGTTGAGTTCTAAAGTTCAGTGAGTCAATAAAGCCATTTGGAGGTAACCACCATCTATGTAAGTGGAACTGGGCAACATAAATGGAGCTGGAGGCTGATTCCACAAAAACTGGCAGTCACTCATCGTCAACCAAGACTGCTGCTCCATAAATGTAAGAAATATGAGAAGGAAAAAGGTCACACTTTATTTTCCAAATCCATTTTTATACCAATTATCCTCAAATATGTGCAGGGAACCAAGGGAATAAAATATTCATCTAAAGGAAGGACTAGGGCCCAAAATTCATACAAGAGCCATCCTCATGTTAAAGGGGGAGACCTTATCATTAATTTGTTCATAATACTTGAGGAAAACGCGTAGAAAGCTCTGCACTTCATACGAAATCTAAGAACAGATGTTCTGGAAGAAAAGGAGGTATTAACATTATAGGGGGGCTTCCCTGGTGGCGCAGTGGTTGAGAGTCCGCCTGCCGATGCAGGGGACACGGGTTCGTGCCCCGGTCCGGGAAGATCCCACATGCCGCGGAGCGGCTGGGCCCGTGGGCCATGGCTGCTGAGCCTGCGCGTCCGGAGCCTGTGCTCCGCGGCGGGAGAGGCCACAACAGTGAGAGGCCCGCGTACCGCAAAAAAAAAAAAAAAAAACATTATAGGGGCTGGCACAGTAGACTGAGCAAGTGACAGGAAGCGTGCCCAGGTGACTGGAAGGGCAGTGGCACCATTAAAAGAAACTGGGGCCAAAGAGGAGGGATGGGGCATAGAGTGGGGTCGAGGTTTAACAAGGCATCCAGGTAAGAGCTCTGGGCAGACAGTTAGGAGGGTGGTGAGCCAATTCAGCCAGAGAGGGGTGGTCAGCAAAGGCAGGAAGGAAAAGTCTGCCCTGTCAAGGGCAACCGTTAGGAGCGCTGGTCTTAGAGTCCTGAGTCTTCGCAACTGTGAAACCCCGGGGCAGGTGGTTTCACCTCTCTGATGCTCAGAGGTTTTGCCCCCATAAATAGCCATAACGACAGTCCTCACTGTAAAAAGCTGTTTGGGGATTAAAGGGATGGTGTATGTACAGTACGCAGCACTGAGCTGTAAACACCCATAGGATTCGTGGAAGGAGTTACCATTCCTACTTATTATTGGTGCTGTTATGGGTGAAAAATAAGAAGAGGACTCAAGATTCAACCACGGATGGAAAAAGCAAGGAGTCAGCCAAGAAGAAAAAAGGGACAACAGAGAGGCAAAGCAGCAGGGCTCTTTGCCAAAAGCCACAGAAGGTAAAATGTGAAGGGTGGGTCTTTAGAGAAGTTTAAAAAAAAAAGGTAAGGACTGAGAAAAAAAAAAAAAAATCACTTGATTTGGTGATCAGGCAGTCGTGGATGACTTGTTTTTATCAGATGACTCTTGAAAATAAAATCTTTATTCAGAGAGGTCCAGTTGAGCGATAGAATTCTTTACCTGACATAACTTGCTCTTTGAGGCTGGAGTAACTGAAAGAGAGCCTGAGAATCCTCACTCTGCACAAATACCAGAGAACAAGCATACTTTAAGAAGTATGATTAAAAGAAAGGTTCTGGCTGCTGTAAGAATGAGAAGCTGTTGCCTTCCTTCGCCCCATCTATTTGAGATCAGCTCTCGCCAAATACAACAATGCCACCCACTACTCCTTTCCAGCAAAGACATTATAGGCCATTTGTGACTCTTCTGCAGTTAACCATCTTCACTCCCCATTCTGCTTGTGTCTGCCTTTGGGGCTAATTCACCTCTCATTTCCTCTTCTAGACAACAGGAGTAGGGAAAGAAGGGAGAAGATAATCAAATGAGTACATTAGGGAATGTATTTATACCCTTAAGAGTTGGGGGGAAAAAAAAAACTGAAGAAAGCACAAAAGACCAAGAATCTGATTTAAAGAACTTTGTGCAATTTGTAACTTTCAGAGGCACACAGCAACTTGAAGTAGGAAAAGTTCTGCTTCGAAGAAGAGAGATAAGCATCTGATAAGTTCTGGTCTTTGCTTGTACAACAAATAAGTCACCATTTAAAAATAAGAGCTCTTACGAAGCTAAAGCACTTCCTTGGGGTCTGTAAATATTAATCTTAAAATTCATCCCATATACTTAACACTTTCCCCTTGACATGTGAAAAAAGAGGAAATTATAATAAATTCTGAATTAACAGAGTCCTAACTAATGATGTTTCACTCTTGCAGAACTGACAAGAAAACAGTACTTTTGTGTAAGATGTTATACTTGGTTAACGTGAGATTTGATATTCATGATTCCAACCACTGCTGGAAAAGCCAGTAAAATGGAAACATTCTTGTCCTAGAAAAATCAGTTTTTAAGCTGATGTTATGATGTCTTAAACCAATCCTGCCACACAAGAAACCAAGCGCTCTTACCCCAAGGTGCTAATAAATCCATTGGTCGATCCCTCGGCGTACAGAGAACAGATGTCTCCGATGTGAAGGAAACTAGACATCTTGTCAGACATGGCTTTCTTGAAAATCCTAGACAAAGTAAAATATGCAACATTATTAGAAGGAAAGAAGTGCTCGGGGGTGGCGGGGTGGGGGGGGGTGGGAAAGTCACTGAAAATTGGCTTCGCTCAATTTTCCAAAGCGGCCTACTTAAAAGTCAAATTTAAATGGGAGTGTGACAGGCAGGCAATTCACTGAGCCAAGCAGGACATCTGCAACCACATTTTTCCCACATATTCTTTAATTTCAGGATATTCCAACCACAGTAATGCTTGTTTCTAACAAAACCATGCCTGGATCCAATTCTCCAAGTTGAAGACCCTCGATAATAAATAGTGAATATTAAGAGAGCAGGAAGTCAGCCAAGAACGCTGCAGTGCTGAGGAGCTGGAAAGTCTGACTTATGAAACATTAACATATTCAATCTGCCTCAGGGAATGTTCAGTCAGAAGGAAACACCTGGTATAAAACTTGGGTCCAGTAGTGCCTGGGCTGAGGTGCCAAAGCAACAAAATGAAATTAATAAGAGGAAACCTAGTAATAAATACCACAAAGCTCTGGCAGCCTTTTAAGAATTCAACAACCTACACACTTCACCCAAATGCTATTCCAGGGTCCTTCCTTCTCATACTTCACCAAGAAACACTTGCAGAGGGAGAAAGAATCTTAGCACCTGGTCCAAACCCTTCCCAATGCAATTAAGAAGAGTAAGGTTGAGGTCGCTTAAGAACCTTGGTCAGGAACGCACACAGCTAGTTAAGGGGCAGTCCTAGAAAATGCTCTTAAATTCAGGAAATCTCTACACAGCCTAGTAGACACACACACACACACACACACACAAATATCAAAGAAAATATTGACATGACTCATAGAAACAGCTTTCATCAGAGCCAGAAATATTGAGGAGTGGGAGCCAATTGTAAAAAACTAAATTGACATCTAAGAAACAATCTCAGGGGCTTCCCTAGTGGCACAGTGGCTGAGAGCCCGCCTGCCGATGCAAGGGACACGGGTTCGTGCCCCGCTCCGGGAGGATCCCACATGCCGCAGAGCGGCTGGGCCCGTGTGCCATGGCCACTGAGCCTGCACGTCCGGAGCCTGTGCTCCACAACGGGAGAGGCCACAACAGTGAGAGGGCCGTGTACCACAAAAAAAAAAAAGAAAAAGAAACAATCTCAGTTTTGTGGGAAGAGTGTGTGCTGGTGTGGACCGCAGTACCTCCCCATCATTTCCTCAGGCACCTGGTGTGTAAACGTTCAGGGTCACCTAGGTCTTCCCCAGACCTCTCCTCCAAACCCAGACCCCCTTAAACATCTTTGCCCATCTCTTTACTCAAGATTCCTTGCCAGAAAGCATTCCTCCCGCAAAGCCACAAGAGTTGTAAGGGCGTGGAAAAGCATACTCTCCTGAAATTGCTTTCTGGGTGCCAAGTTTTCTTTTCAGAATTAGTATGCAGCAATGATGAGCAGGAAACCTCAGGAAGCATTTCTCCTACCTTAGCAGGAGCGGCAGGTAAGAAAACAAACCATTAAAGAACCTCAGTTCACTGCTTCTGAGAAACAGCAAGGAAAAACTCATGTATCCCCCCAACAACCAAGATGTTACAAGAGAGATAAAGAGCACTGCCTTGAACTTATGTATAAAGAGAGACAGCAGCTGAGAACACAAACTCTCAAACAGAAGAGCCAGCATCTCTGGACCTTGGGGAAAGACAGACAACATGCAAGAGGGACAGATTGCCAAGTACCCCTCTCCAGAATCGAGGCTATCATCCTGTCATTTCTTCCTAACTGGATATTTTATACCTAAAGGCAAACCAATGTTTTAAACAACATCCCCCAAAGCTGCACAAATGAAAACCACTAAGGGGCATTAATATTTCCCTTATGTGCTTATATATAAAAGTTTCATCATAAAGGGTCAGGAAGTCAGTGTACTTCTGGAACTGATTACTGGGAAACAAGTTCTGTTTGAATTTTGAGTCAGACCAAATTTGTGTCTGCACACTTCGACCTCCCAGAAGGACACTGGGAAGTTGCTGAACGCAGGAGAGCAGGTACGTGCTCAGGCAAGAGGGCAAGGGGCCTTGTCTGCTGTGACTGACTCTCCTTTCGGGCTTGGCCTTTGAAAGAGTATTTGGCCCCAGTGGAGACCAGGCCAGGAAATAGGAGTATGACTGTTATTCACTGAACTTTCAGCACCACCTGGTCACCTTACTAAAAGTTTCAGGCCCTTAATGGGAAGAAGTGGACAAAATTCAGTGTTCTGGAATGACAAAGCATGACATACTCAACGTTGCCTGCAGTTGATAATTGCAGTAGATGTCTGGACCACACTCGTGCAGCAAGGTTCTGCATTACGACCGTTTCCAATAATAATGGCTAGCATTTGGCAAGCATTATCATGCCCACCATTGTACTGAGAGCTTTACAAATGTTCTCAAATCCTCAGGACCACAGCATGAGGCAGGCGCTACCATTATTCCCATTTTGCTGTTGGGAAACTGAGCTACAAAGAGGTTAAGATGGCCAAGCCACAGATAATTAACAAGCAGGAAGGCCCAGGTTATAATCCTGGTCTACATGACTGGTAAACAGAACTGTTCAATGGTGATACCTGGAACATGGATTAAAATGTTAACCATTCTTATTCTTTGGGTGACAAGACTATGGAGAACTGATTTTCTTTTATGTGCACAATTCTATTTGCTCATTTTTCTACTTTGGTATTTCCTAATTTTTCTACCATCGCCACATAATATTTTGATAGGGAAAAAATTTAAGTATCTTCTTCCTCATCAACATGCTTATTAAGTAGATAGTTGAACTAATAAACTTTAGGCATACTTTACATTTCCCCCAGAAAACGCAGGCCAATACATCCACACAGTTAATGATCCTCTACTGAGCAATCTGCCAGGGGTCCCAATTTAAAAAAGGCCGGGGGCGGGGGGGAGGCGAGGGCAGGGACAGATTCTTCCCCAGAGTCTCAAACAATAAGTACCGTCACAAAGGACCAGGCAGAGCCTCCCTGGTCTGGCTGGAAATCTTTGGAGGTTTCCCGTCACCTACCATTAGTCAAGTGGAGGGAGAGGAGAAGGGCGAGGGAGAGGGAGGAAAGGGAGGAGGAGGGGGAGGAGGGGGAGGAGGGGGAGGAGGAGGGGAGGATGGGGAGGAGAGGGGGAGGGGGAGGGGAGGAAGGGGAGGGGAGGGGGAGGAGGGGAGGGAGGAGGGGAGGGGAGGGGGAGGAGGGGAGGGAGGAGGGGAGGGGAGGGGGAGGGGGAGGGGAGGGGAGGGGGAGGGGGAGGGGAGAGGGAGGGGGAGGGGAGGGGAGGGGAGGGGGAGGGGAGGGGAGGGGAGGGGGAGGGGAGGGGAGGAGGGGAGAAGAGGGAGGAGGAGGGGAGGAGGCAGAGGAGGGGGAGGAGGGGGGAGGGGAGGAGAGGTTCTGGTGCAATCATCACTGATGTCCTGGAAGTAAAAACAAAGGCCACGATAGTCAACAGAACAGGCCTCTGGGGCCTGGAGGGGAGGAGGTGGAAAGTTAGCCGGTGCCATGGCCTGGGAGCAATCTTATGGAAGACTTCCTGTTGTTTAGAAGCAGGGTGGGAGAGCCTGCCTCTTTATCTGATCCTGGACCACTTGTGCCTGCAAACTCTTCACAGCTGTACCCAGGGCTCCTGTGTCACTCACACAGTGGCTGGGGATCACCTAAGGGAAAAACAGAGCCAGGGCCAACCTGCAGTTCAGCTGCATGACCCTGGTACATCAAACACTATATGGACACCTAGGGCTCTTTGCTAACAAACTCTGAATTGGTCACCAGACATCTATGAAAACAAGCCCAGGTGGTCAGCTCCAGAGCTCCAACTGTCTCTTGGCCTACTAACTATTATTTTTAGTCCACCACTGTCATCCAGGGCACTTAAACCTCTCTGCTTTCCTTTCCCCATCTGTAAAATGGGGATAATATATACTTCAAGGAGTTGAGGAATAGATGAAATGGTACATGCAAAGTGCCCAGTACAGGGGCTGGCGGACTTCCACTGCTCAATGCTAGCTATTTTTCATTATTTTTTTAATGAGGTGAGGTGGAATTCTGGATGATTCTTGGGCTTCAAAATTATGAATCACTATATTGTATAAATGAAACTTATATAATATTATAAATTTACTATACCTCAATTTAAAAAATAAAAAGGGGCTTCCCTGGTGGCGCAGTGCTTGAGAGTCCACCTGCTGATGCAGGGGACATGGGTTCGTGACCCGGTCCGGGAGGATCCCACATGCCGCGGAGCGGCTGGGCCCGTGAGCCATGGCCCCTGAGCCTGCGCTCCACAATGGGAGAGGCCACAACAGTGAGAGGCCCGCATACCGCAAAAAAATAAATAAATAAATAAAAAGAATTCTTTATATTAAACTTTCTCTGTTCATTATGTAAGTTCTGGGCATATAATGTACAACATGACAACTACAGTTAACAATAGTGTATTGTATATTTGAAAGTTGCTAAGAGAGTAGATCTTAAAAGTTCTTATCACAAGGAAAAAATGTTTTAACTATGTATGGAGACAGATATTAACTAAACTTATTGTGGTAATCATTTCACAAAATATACATATATCATTATGTTGTACACCTTAAACTTATACAATATTATATGTCAAGTATCTCAATAAAACTGGAAAATTAATAAATTTTTTAAAAATTTAAACTCAGCAAAGGAAAGGATCCCCTGCATAAAAAGTCAGCTGGGTATCAACAAATGAACTCCTGTATGACCCATGATGATACATTTCACTTTAGGGAAGATAATTATCCTCCCTAATTCACCCCTTGAGAAAAAGCTGAACAATGCAGAATTATACTCAACTCCCAACCACAGAACATTCTGGCCTTTCCAAATACACAGAATCATAGAATAAATGGCGGAAGCAACCCTGCAAAGCCTGTAATTCCATCTCTTGCCCAATAATAGAACCCCCCCCGTCCCACCCCACCCCCCATCTCGCCTAGGTATAGTCTGCGCTTCTGCTTGAACACCTGGCAATGAGGTCTACCCTAGGTTCAAACAGCCTAGTCAGAAGACACTCCTGCCCTTGTCCCCCCCGACACAAGGACAAACGCCTCCCAGAATTTTTGCTATTGATCTGTCTTCTGATGCTCAAAGACCTCTGAATACGTGAATGCTCCCTATCTGATTTCTCCTTAAGACATGGCTTCTGATTGCAAAGCATCAGCATCCTCCCCTGTTCCTGACAGCACCTGGCCTCAAGAGCCAGGGTTCCAACCCCAGCTCTGCCAGCTCATCACTGCACGGCTTCAGGCCAGATCCATAACTTCCCCAAGCCTCGCTTTTCCCATCTATAAAAGGGGGATAGTAAGAGTACCTCCTTCAGCAGGTGGTCAGGGGCTCAATACGATTGTGTTTATAAAGCACCCACCAAAGTACTCGGCAGGAAGTAAATCATGCAATCTACAGAAGCCATCTCTAGACCACCTCCGCCTCCTACCACTGCTCTAACCAGCTGATGCACCTTCTAAAACAGGATCCCCCCAGGGAGGCTTGACCACGGTGGAGAAAGGTGGATTACTACTGCCTCTGTGACATCCTCAGGCAGATGGAGCCGTGGTGGCTTTGCTGAGCCTCACATCACCTGCTGGCCCAGCTTCAATTCACTGTCCTCTGAAACTGTTCCCTGAGCAAACTATAAAGAAAAGGGATGTCGGATTCTATTGGTAAGCAAGGTGGGAATAAAAATGCGCCAATTCAATACTCAAAAGCACTGAATTGTATACTTTTTTTTTCCCTTGGCCGTGCCACATGGCATGTGGGATCTTAGTTCCCAGACCGGGGATCAAACCCGTGCCCCCTGCAGTGGAAGCACAGAGTCTTAGCCACTGGACTGCCAGGGAAGTCCTACTGAATTGTATACTTTAAAAGGGTTATCATTTTTTGTATGTGAATCATACTTCAATTAAAAAAATCAATGTGAGTTCACAGAAAAGCAGACATACCAAGCTTTCCACAAATATAAAGAACACTGTAAGGCCTGAAAAAAAAAATGCACCAATTCAGAGATCTCCTTGGAGAAGAGAAACAAGAGGTGGTGGCCTTCCAAATCCATGGTCACAGAATCTGTGCTGCTCTTTGCCTTTTCTATACCTGCCTGGTCATCTTGTCCACTCTGCTGGCTCCAGTGGTTTCTCCAGGATGAGGATTCCCAAATCTGTCTCATGACCAAGAGCTACTGGGATTCAGCTCCTAAATGCCCACAGCATCTCAATGTACCAAAAAAACTCACCTGTCTGCCCAACCCTCTTCTCCTCCTCCATACTCACATCATCTACCTCCACAGAGTTTGGTGACATCTCCTGTCTCCCCTCTCTCCTTTTCCCTGTCACAGGGCCTTTGCCCATGCTGTTCCCTTGGGCCTAGAACACACTCATCCTTATCTCATCCCTTGCCCTACTTAAATCCCAGATCTGTCTGGGATCTGTTTTGCATACCCACTGCATTCCCATCACCAGTGCCTACCACATGGTAGGTGCTTAGTAAGTATGTCAAATATATGAATGAAGAAGTTTAATGGGCATCAAATCTCACAGAGTTTAAGCTCTAATGTATTTCTTGACTCCCCCAATTCTTTTGAACTCCTCTTCCCCCACCCAATTGCAGCCATTATCATTTCTCAAGTGGGCTCCATAAACCCTTCCTATTCATCTCTCTGAATCTGTCTTTCTCCCTGCATCTATTCTACACGCACAGCCAGTATGACCTTCCAGAAGCATAAACCAGACCATGTCATTCCTCTACTTAAAACCTTCCCAGATCTCTTCAGGGCTCTCCATAATCTGGTCCCTGTCTACCTCTCCTTCCTCGTCTCTCTGTGCTCTCCACACTGCTTTTACACTCCAGCCATGATGAACTCTTCCAGATTCCCCAACATGCTGTATGCCTCCCTGTTCCCCAGGCCTTGGCATATGCCGTTCCTGCTGCCTGACACTCCTCCCCTCGCCTCCCCACCACCCCCTGTGGCTAACTCCCAGTCACCTTTACAGTCCCAGTTTGATGTCACTGCCTCTGGGAGGCCCTCTCGGACTCCCCAAATCTGGGTTATATGTTGGCAATACGCTTCTCTATATAGCACCCCAATTACCCCATCTGGGCCCACTACCACTGTCCTAAAATCACCTGTCACTTGGTTGCTTGTTTACCTGTCTTCACCATTAGACTGTGAGTCCATGAGAGTAAGAACAGCAAAATTATTCTTCCCCACTGCCTCCCAGTCCCTAGTACAGTGCCTGGGACACAGCAAGCAGTCGAACTTGGGTTCAACGTACTACAGTATCAAATTGTCTGCTGCCTAAAAGAAATTACACTGGTTTTTAGGGGACTGTTTTCCTAAAACTAATTAAAGCCAAGTTCATACTGTTGGATCAAGAATGGAGAATACAGGCCTGCTGGCCCTTTTCAACAGATTTCTATAAGAAATCTGGAGAGCCAGAAACAAAATATCTAACTTCCATCCCTGAAAAGAAGTACCCCTCTCCCACTGACCATCCCTTAATATGTCCAGAAAGGCTAGAAACATTGACTCAGAACACCTGGATTCAAATCCCAGTATCATCAGTTAGCTGCTGTGTGTTTTTTGGTTTTTGTTTTTTTTTTAAGAAGATGTTGGGGGTAGGAGTTTATTAATTTATTTATTTATTTTTGGCTGTGTTGGGTCTTCGTTCCTGTGCGAGGGCTTTCTCTAGTTGTGGCAAGCGGGTGCCACTCTTCATCGCGGTGTGCGGGCCTCTCACTATCGCGGCCTCTCTTGTTGCAGAGCACAGGCTCCAGATGCGCAGGCTCAGTAGTTGTGGCTCACAGGCCTAGTTGCTCCGCGGCATGTGGGATCCTCCCAGACCAGGGCTCGAAACCGTGTCCCCTGCATTAGCGGGCAGATTCTCAACCACTGCGCCACCACGGAAGCCCTGCTGTGTGTTCTTAAGCAATTTACATAACTTCTGAATTTCAACTCCCTCGTGCATATAAAATAAGGTGGGGTGGGGGCTTCCCTGGTGGCGCAGTGGTTGAGAGTCCGCCTGCCGATGCAGGGGACACGGGTTCGTGCCCCGGTCCGGGAAGATCCCACATGCCGCGGAGCGGCTGGGCCCGTGAGCCAATGGCCGCTGAGCCTGCGCGTCCGGAGCCTGTGCTCCGCAACGGGAGTGGCCACAGCAGTGAGAGGCCCACGTATCGCAAAAGAAAAAAAAAAGGTGCGGTGAACACCCTTCCTATCTCGCAGGGTCATCATGAGAGGAGAACCAGATAATCCACACCAAGTGCTCAGCCCAGTACCTGGCCCTTACTAAGGGCTCACTTTTTTATTTTCAAGTGAGACTGAAATGAAGACGTTCCCTTTTCTTCCTTCAAAGTCTTCACTCACTTCTGTCCATAACTTGTGATTCTTCTATTGGATAGATCCTTCTTACTTTGTCAGCACTGCTGGAAACACACTCAAATAAACAAAGGTCCCAGAAATGTTTCAGTCCTCTGCAGGCCCGTTAAGTGGCCGACAGTAGGACAAGTCATCCAAGGTACTGTTCTCAGCCCTCAGATTCAAAATACCCAAGACAGCCAGACTTCATCTCCACTTTCCCTTCTTCTAACATCAAACCAGGCCCCTGCTGGAAGGCGGGGGTGGAGGGTGGAAACCTCTTCAAAGGAATGATAATTCAATATTTAGAACCTCTTCCACTTGGGTGTGAAGACAGGCTAAAGCACAGCCTCATCGAAAAAGAAGTATGTTCATTTCATTTTAAACAGCTCAAGACAGGAAAGAAATCCAATTTTTTTTTTTTTTTTTTTTTGCTAAAAGCTTTGTGGCAGAACCTCACTGATTGTCATTTTTCCCATCTATTTTTCCTGCACATACTTAACTAATTGCATTATATTCGTTTTTCTAAAAAAAAAACCTCAACTTTCGCCTACACACAATTCAGAATTTAAAAGTTAGCAACTCCTGAAATGAGACCAAGTTAGAACACTTTCATTAACCAAGAAGTTAACTAAGGTATCACTTAATCCTCAAGGGTGGACGAACAAGGGAAGAAATCAGAATCATTACTTTATGGCAGTGAATAGACCCCAAAACCACAGACTCACGCATTTTTATTAACATGTAGAAGCAAGCCTCTTGTATTTCATTAAGATGAAGCCACCTGGCCCTTAGGGCTGAACAGTCTGACCTTCAGTAATCAGGGGACAAAAAGAAACCCAAGAACACTGCCCTCTTAAATTCGGCCCTTCCAAGCCCTGGTGTCAGGCACTGAAGACCCCCGTCATGCCTGCCCCTGGTGCATCACCCACTTCCTGATGACCAACTGCCCCATGTGTTTTCCCGCCCACTTACTTTAATGTTGACAATTGTATACATCACCCAAGACACATGCAAAATACTCCCCAGAGACCTCGATTTGCACTCATTTACCCTACTGAAACACTTAAACTGACTAACATGGAATACCTCATCTACTTTTCTTTTTGGTCATGCCACGAGGCATGTGGGATCTTAGTTCCCCAACCAGGGATCGAACCCATGCCCCCTGCAGTGGATCGCCAGGAATTTCCCTCATCTACTTCTAATAGCTTCCATGTTGATGCTTTTAACACTAGTTGTGACAGAACCCGAGGAAAATAATGCTTCGAGACAATCTTATTTCTATCACAGGACACAACTTCATCCGAGGCCAACGGCTACAAGAACCACCAATGTAAGGGGTTGTAGAGTAACAGCCATTAAGGAAGTTGCATTGAAGTGACTGTTTTCAGACATGGAGAGGAGAGGAACCTGCGCTTTACCATTTTTTACTGACCCCTCCCACTGCAGAACTTCTGGACTGGTTGGTGTAATCCTGCTCATCTGAAAAAGATGAACACAAGTACCATTGGCTTCCAAGTTCTCAGTGTTCCTTTGCAATGCAGGAGGAGCTTTAGCTGGGAAGCAATTTTGTTCTCCAAGAACAGCTTAAACGCATTAACATGCATATATTTCCGAACAGAAAGCTTTCCTCTCCCAAACGTTCCATGCCACCATGCAAGCTTCCAAATTACCTACCTATCCTATAAGCCAGTGGCTCTTAATGGTACCCCTGGGACCCCTGAGAGCTCCCAAGACCCTTTTGGAGAATCTTCAAAGTCAAAACTATTTTCATAAGAACACCAAGGTGTCATTTGCCTTTTCACTCAGTCTGTCATACATGTACAGTGGAATTTTCCAGAGGCTGCAAGACATGTGATGTCACAAGAGGCTCAAGGCAGAGGCAGGTATGTGAGTCCAGTTATCTTCTATTAAGCCAGATCTCAAAGCAATTTTCAAAAATGTAAAACAATGCCACTCTTCTCACTGAATTTTTTTTGTTTTGGAAAACACAGTTATTGTCTATTAAAAATATAGGTTACTGTGTTAATATGCAATAGGTCTATTTCTTATATTTTCTGTGTTAATTTTCTCAGGGTTCATTCTGAATATTATAAATACAGATTGGTATAACTCATGTCAACAGAAGTTCTTTGAGGTCCTCAGTAATTTTTAAGCATGTAAAGAGCTCTTGAGGCCCAACAGTTTGAAAAAACTGCTGCTACAAATTTTCTTTAAGATTTGCTCTGGCACTGGCTGGTCGTGTACTTAGGACTCATATCATATAAATATAAAAAACTGAATAGAATAGGATTAAAATGCAAACCATACAACTTAATAGCCAGGGCTTTAGAGAGGACCCCTTGATTCGAAACTTAAATCCTTTTTATTTGACACATTGAGTACCTACTATATATTACCCCTACTCCAGGCGCTGAGGATGTAGGTCAAATAAGACAGTCCTGGTCCCTGCTCTCATGATACACATATTCTAGTGAAGACAGTAAACAAACAAAAGAGATAAAACAATCAAGTCAGACAATGATAAGTACTATGCCGAGAATTAAAACTGTCACCCAATCACATCAGTTATGGCTGGTCAGGGAACAAGTTGAGACATGTAAATAAGACCTGAAAGTCAAGACAGAGGCAGTCATGCAAAAGAAATCAGGCGGAAGGGCATTTTAGGCAGAGCAAACAGCCAGTACAAAGGCCCTACAGCAGAAAAGGGCTTGGCACGTTCCAGAAACAGAAAACCAGTGCAAAGTCGGGAGAATTCATGGGGAAAGCAGGAAAGTACTGGGCAAGGTCAGAGAAAAGAGAAGCCTGTGCCAGTGGGACTTCACAAGGGTAAAATGCATGGCTTTTATTGTAACTGTGATGGGAAGTTCGGAACCTTGACCAAGTCACTTACTCTTTCTGGGCCTCAAACTACTGATCTGCAGAATGGGGATCCTCAGAGTTTACCTCATAAAGTTGTGTTGAGGATTAAACACAAAGAAAGGAAATAACGGACTTAGCACACTGGAGGCAAGACACAGGAAACATTCCTGTGTGCTGTTATTCTACCTTCTGATCTGCTCTCTTTTCTACTCTCATAAGCTACTCGTATTGAGGGCTTATGGGCTTATGATCAGTTGAAGATCAGTCTATCAACCAGCAAGTCCAAATGAATGCAGACAAGGGACACACTGTGACATGCGTTTACCTGAACATGCCAACACCAACTCCTACAGAATGTTCTCCCCAAGTAAGACCCAAACCACCCAAGCACCACCAAGTGAAGAATAGATGACTGCACGACACCTATGGAACCCCAAGTTTTGCTACTTGGCCTGAAAGCACCGTACGCTTGGAAAGTCATTCTTCTGCTGAAAAACGTAGCCAATGGAAATCCATCAGCTTTTCCTGCTCTTTCTTGGCATAGCCACATCACCTCCAGCCCCTACAAAACAAAGGGCTTTCGCCAAAGTCTTTCAGCGCTGGTTTTATTGCTGCTCGCTTTAAAAATGACTGTTTAAAAAGAATGAAATCATAAAGCACCCTTTAAAGTTAGGCTGCAAAGAAGCGGGCTTATGCACAGAGACTTACAAGCGCCTGGAGGTCCAAGAGACCTCAGGGACTTGGAGGGGGACACACGGGGGGGACCATAGCCGCCACCAACACAAAATGGCATCACTTCACTTTTAGGTCAAGCAGCCCCCGGTGGGCAAAGCCAGGCAAAACCACGAGGCCTTTTAGAGGGAAAACAAGAGTATGCCCAGGAAAAGGAAGAGCTGCCAGCATTTGATCAATGTCCTGGCTGGAGGCCAAGGACACTCCCTCCAGAGAAGCACACGCCTCAGTAAGACGCCCTAGCCCAGGCACATATATGGTAACACGGCTGTAAATACGGGGGAGAGAAAACCCATCCTTTTCATGGTTGACTCTGCCAAAAGAAGGAGAAAAGGTTCTCTTTCTAACCGTCTCTGCTTACTGGGGACTCTCACGGTTAATTCTGGAACTTCCTTTGAGCAAAGACACTTTGACGATATCATCTTCGTTGTGAAACGAGGACGAGCAGCAGCACGTTTTGCAGTTGGACACCCGGCTAGATGCTCCCACCCCCACTGCCATCCACGTCTCTGTGCAGCCCCCTCCTTGCCTTCTGGTTCCTCTAGAGTGTAATCAGACTGTCCTCAGAAATGCAGTGCGTCCCCATCAAGAGATAATTTATTTGACTGCACAAAGCACTTCTCTCTGGAGCTCAGAAGATCGCATTCTGCTTTCGTTTTCAGCCAGTGGCAAAGAAAGTCATCAATTCAGAAGTTTCAACTTTAAGCAGGGCCCTCTGTTACAATCTCAGAAATAATAATCGTAAATCTGAAGTTCGGAGCGATCCTCTGGTTTAAACTGTTGCTCCTTTTAGACATCTCACACACACACACAGAGATAAACTGCTTGCCTTTTCGCAAACACATCCGCTAAATAAGCTACTCTTGAAACAGGTACATGATCTACAGAGTTATTTCTCAGAAAAGATGTCGGTATGACACGTGCTCCTGGCCTACTCCTAAAGGCCAACGTAAGAGAAGCCAATCAAAGTTGGCAGTCAGAGCACTTTACATTTGGTGGGGAGAGATCATTTAGCCAAAAGTCCTCATTTTGTAGGTGGAAACAAACAAACATCCTCTGAGTGACTTCTTGGAGGTCACACAAACCAACTGGTGGCCAAAGCCTGCAGACCACAGGGCTCCAGGAACCAAGACCAACGCTTGGAGGGATGGGGAGGGTGTTTGTTTTGTTAAAAAGTTAAAGTCAGTCCCAACCTAAGAAGACTCCCCTCCGCGCCCCCATAGTCTGAACCACAAAAAAATAAATAAATAAATAATTTTAGAAAGCACGTTAGGTTAATATCCTGAGAGAGAGAGAAAAGTCTCACTAAGTTTGGGAAAAACACTCTAGGCTTTCTCAGCCTCAGGGTTACTGTCACTGGGGGGCAGAAAATTCTTTGCTGTGGGGGACCCTTCCTGTGCACTGTAGGATGTTTAGCAGCATCCCTGGCCTCAACTCACTAGATGCCACTAGCACCCTCTTCCCCTCAGCTGTGAGGACAAAAAAAAAAAAAAAATCTCTAGCCACTGCCTAATGGCCCCTGGGGGACCAAATCACCCCGCTGGAAAGGCCTGGTTGTTTTGATCTCTGAGACCTTTGGCTAGCATCTATTATTCTCTACAACTTGGCAGCAATGCCCCAAAGCAGGTATTTTTATACCTATTCTACAGAAGAGGAAACAGATGCACGTATGTTACATGTTTTGCCTGGACTGAACACGCAGGCAACACCCAGTTCTCGGGAGTCCCCATCCTGCGGCTCAGCAGGACAACACCATTTCAACCTGAGAGCAGCTCATTCACTACCGCATTCCTACCTCCACTCCCTCTTAGTAACCATCACCAACTTTCCAAGCCGAATGCTCTCCAGAGAGCTGTGCTGAGAAAGCACCTCAAAAGCAACCATGAGGAACTGCTGAAGACCTTTCTACCCGGTTCTCACTTCATTCTCCACGGCAAACGGGCAAAGCAACAGGCCAACTCAGGAAATAGGTCACCGGGACAGGGGTACAAAAAATTAGATGAAGAAGTAGCCTACAGACTTCAATGGGAGATAAAACATAGATAAATAACCTCATTCATGAGTATCTGTGAGCACTTACTATGTGCCAGGTACTCCTATGAGGGAAAAATCAAAAAGGCCTATAGATACGAAATGTCACGGCGATTCAGATGACAAAGACTTTTAAGGTTCAGGAAAGATTTCCCAGAAGGAAGAACACCTGGCTGGGAAGAGAAGCACTTGGCAAGGTGGATACAGAGGGGATGAGGATGGGGTCGGCAGGCAGAAAGCACACGTGCAAAGGTACAGAGACAGAACATGATCACACACGTGGCTGGGCAGTACATGAATGTCCCCAAGTCTAGGTGTTTTTGTGAGCTTTTTCTGTTCAGAAATATGTGCATGTGAAGGGGGTATGAGGAGCTTTTCAAGCTGTTTTTGCAAAACAAAATCACTTCCCAAAGAGAGCTGCTCCTGAAATGCAAATGAACACCGAGGAATTTGGAGGCTAGTGATTTTTTTTTCTTCTGTTCATCTTTTTCTGATGAGCAACGCTATACCAAGCAGTTCAGAAGTTCTGCTGACTCGAAGGGTCATAGAACATTATAAAACGTAACTTCCTCAAAGTGTCTGACAACAGGCTAAAATGCAGCTTTCTGTATGTCTGTGGCTTCACAATCCTTAGTAGGCTTTACATGTAGATTTTGGTCTCTTTCTACCTCTATCCAAACAGCCAATTTAAAAAAATCCCTCAATGTAAGCATGAAAGCTCTCATTTTTATCAGAGAGAATCCTGCCAGACTTTTTTTTTTTTATCTTTATTGGAGTATAATTGCGTTACAATGGTGTGTTAGTTTCTGCTTTATAACAAAGTGAATCAGCTATACATATACATATATCCCCATATCTCCTCTCTCTTGCGTCTCCCTCCCTCCCACCCTCCCTATCCCCTCTAGGTGGTCACAAAGCACTGAGCTGATCTCCCTGTGCTATGCAGCTGTTTCCCACTAGCTATCTATTTTACATTTGGTAGTGTATATATATGTCCATGCCACTCTCTCACTTCGTCCCAGCTTACCCTTCCCCCTCCCCGTGTCCTCAATTCCATTCTCTATGGCTGCATCTTTATTCCTGTCCTGCCCCTAGGTTCTTCATAACCATTTTTTTAAATTTTATTTTATTTATTTTTTTGTACAGCAGGTTCTTATTAGTCATCCATTTTATACACATCAGTGTATACATATCAATCCCAACCTCCCAATTCACTAATGATGAACAATCTGAAAGAGAAATTAAGGAAACTCCCATGTACCACTGCAACAGAAAGAATAAAATACCTAGGAATAAACCTACCTAGGGAGACAAGAGACCTGTATGCAGAAAACTGTAAGACACTGATGAAAGAAATTAAGGATGATACCAACAGATGGAGAGATATACCATGTTCTTGGATTGGAAGAATCCTGCCAGACTTCTATACCCTCACCTTAGTTGGTGATTTCGCCTACCTTTCCTCTTAATTGAACATGAGAAGGCTGCTAGGGGAAAGTACAAAGGTCAGTTTCAAGAGGTGACAGCTAGCCATGAAAAAACAAACTATAAAAATAAGTTCTGGGGGCTTCCCTGGTGGTGCAGTGGTTGAGAGTCCGCCTGCCGATGCAGGGGACACGGGTTCGTGCCCCGGTCCGGGAGGATCCCACATGACACGGAGCGGCTGGGCCCGTGAGCCATGGCCGCTGAGCCTGCGCGTCCGGAGCCTGTGCTCCGCAGTGGGAGAGGCCGCAGCAGTGAGAGGCCCACATACCGGGGGAAAAAAAAAAAGTTCTGAAAAAGCACAGGGGCAAGCACCCTCCAGCACAGATCTCACACTTTCACACGCATTAAGAACCCCCTGGGGACCTTGCTAAAACGCAGTTTCAGCTTCAGTGGATCTGGGGTGGGACCCGAGAGTCTGCATTTCTAACAAGCTCTCAGTTTGAAGCCAATGATGCTGGTCTGGTGACCACAAATGGAGTAGTAAAGATGTAGAACAAGGTTTCTCAAATTTTTGGCTGTGACCCACAGTAAGAAATACACTGAACTTACAATCCAATGTTTACTCTGTGTGTGTGTCGGGGGGGGGGGGGGAGAGAGAGAGAAAGATTGAGAAAACTTGTTGCAGCATACACAGTTCTTTTAAGTATCCACGTGATATACTGTGACGTTTTCTATTCTGGTCTACTTTATCAAAAAATCATCTATCAAGGTCCACCAAACTGATTTCACAACTTCTTAATGGCCTGCCACACAGTTTGAAAAGCATGGCTATAGAACAAGAGTAACATTCCTGCTTGACTGGGGAGAACTCCTACATCCTAACCCCAGCCCACTAAAGCTAAAACTGAGACCAACTTGAAAAGTTAAGAGTATGTTCAGGGCTTCCCTGGTGGCGCAGTGGTTGAGAGTCCGCCTGCCAATGCAGGGGACACGGGTTCGTGCCCCGGTCCCACATGCCGCAGAGCAGCTGGGCCCGTGAGCCATGGCCGCTGAGCCTGTGCGTCCAGAGCCTGTGCTCCACAACGGGAAAGGCCACAGCAGTGAGACGCCCGCGTACCACACACACACACACACACACACACACACACACACACACACACGAAAAAGAGTATGTTCAGAATTTTTTTTTCAAAGGCAAGGATGTATCGATTACATTCTGGAAAAGCTTTCATGAAAAATGTTCAGGTTTTACATTTCCTTCATTTTAATTTATTTTCTGACCCATAGGATGAGAGTGAGAAGAGTACCTATCTGGCCCTGAGCTCAGCTCTCTAAGTACCATCTCCCACTCAAAAGAACTAGGGCTTCTCGGAGAAAAGACTGAATTCAGGTCTGCGTCAAGAAATATAGAAGATGAGCCTGGAACATCTTGTCATACAAGAAGCAGGAAGTCTAAGACCACTGGGGTTGTGTCTTTTGAATCAACTTGAGTAGCCTCTCTCTGAGCAGAGATGGACAATTTGAACATCAATAAGGATGACTACACAAAATGAAACATAGAAAATATGTCTAAAGCCATGAGTTCATAATGATATTAAAATAACCATACCCCTTGGTCATCTCGGTACAGGGTTTCTCAACAGTGGCACTGCTGATGCTCTGGAATGGATTATTCTGGGTTGGAGAGCTGTGAGATGTATTGAAGGCTATTTAGCAACACCCCTGGCCTCTAACCATTGGATGCCAGTAGCACCCTCTCCCCAGTTGTGACAACCAAAAATGTCCCCAGATATCGTCCAATGTCCCCCACTTGAGATCCATTGCCATGGATCATGCAAGGGGATCAATGCGTTATTTCTGAAAACTGATAAAACACAGAGAGAGACTGAAGTATTGATCCTGTCTTTTGTTTATATATATATATATATATATATATATATATATATATATATATATATATATGAAACTTTACCCCAGGGAACCAAACACTAAGTGGAGGAAATTTCATGTCATAAAATATTCCAGCTAATAAATGAACCAGAAATAGAATTAGGAGTGTTACAAGTCCAGCTGAACTAATGGATTGAGGCAATCAGCATCCCTGGATGCTAATCACAAGAAAGCATGTCCAGACATACCACACACGCCCGTGAGTGAAGCTCACAGTAGACTTGGGGGGGAAAAAAGCGTGACTCTGATGAAGCCTCTGCATCTAACTATCAAATTAAACACAAATATAATAAATATAGAGGACAGAGGAACATGTTCAACTACACCACACTGATGCAGTCAGCAAAATGCAGACTATAGGAAAAGATATCACCCAGTTTCTTTAATAACAACCAAAAAATGCATGGAAAGAAAAGAGGGGTCGAGGAAATACATAGATTAAAAGACACAGTGACCATTTGCAATGTATCGACCTTATTTGGTTCTTAATTCAAACAAACTGCTGAAGTATGCATATCTGTTATTATTATATATATGTTGAAATAATAAATTTATTTAAATTAAGGAAGTGAGAACACAGATGCAATTTTAAAATTTGCTTTTTTTCCCCTTGAGATGGACAACAGTATCGTGATTGTTTTTTTTAAAAGAATCCCAATACTAGAGATATATACTAAAATATAGATGAACTGGTATATCTGAGATTTGTTTCAATACCATCCAAGAAGAGAGGGAAGAGTATATGAGAATGTGGATAAAACAATATGGGTCATGAACTGATAACCATGGAGGGTGAGTAAGGAGTAAAGAGGGGTTCATAATACTAAGATCGCTACTACTTCATGTATTTCCAATTTTCTAGAGTAAAGTTTTCCTGTTAAGTGCAAACAAAAGAGTGCCTGGCCCTAACCCCTCAGGGGATTAGGTTACTTTGCAGAACCAATGAGAAACTTTTTATTTAAATACATGATAACTAGGCTTTACCCCTGTAATGTGGTAACTGACGTTTGAATAGTGTTTTACCTTCCATTTCATTCTCTTTTTTTATTCTTTTCTCCTTATTTCTTTTTGATTTATAGTTGATTTATAATGTGTTTCATGTGTACAGCAAAGTGAATCAGTTATACATATACACATATCCACTGTTTTTTACATTCTTAAAAACAGTACAAACTGAATGAGAAAACCTGGACTCTATGACAGTGATGAAACCTGAATGATATACTTTTTTTTTTTACCCTAGTGATTCCATACATGTCCTCATTCCAATGAAATCCCATCAAATGTACAGCCCCTTCTGGATAAATGACTCAGATGTCTATTTATTAAGAAGAAAATATGTTCACAATATAGAATGCAAAAGGCAAGGAATCAAACAGGAGGTATGAGTCCCTTTTCACAAAATTTAAACATACATGTATTTTTATATGTCTATACATAGAGGGAAAGTTTGAAACCCTAATCTTAGATGGTAGGATTGGAAGTGACTGCTTTTGTTTTGTTGCCTATACTTCCTAAGGTTTTACAACTGAATACGTACATCTTACACAATAAGTAACAAAATGTATTTTTGTTACACGTTTGTACACATTGAGGGGTCCACTCCACTCATCAGGGAGAATCACTTAGAAGGAACTTCATATCCCCGAAGGATATTAGATAGCAGAGCATGAGTGCTCTTTGTGTAATTCCTTAAAATGAGACTAGACAGACTGCAGGGTAGCCACAGGGCACAAAAGGTTTGTGTTGAAGATAAACCCCCAGGAATATCATTAGGTTCTTAGAATTTGTTTTGTTATCCAAGCTAACAGTACGTTCACCTCTTTTATCAAAGATGCCTTTCCTCCTGAAGTGAATTACAATCCCAAGTAAATCAGGTGATTAACCAGTCTAGAAATCTGGGTTTTATCCCCCAGCAAGTTCCAAGCTGGTATGTGATCCTGCCAGCCTCACCAAAGCCTCTTTGGAAAGGACAAGGTGGTTTAGTGATGCCGAGAACCACTGAGAATTCTGTGCAAGTTTACAAATCCTCGGGGAAACAAATCATTGCATACCGGCAAACACCTGGCCCCTGCACAATCTTCCCGATTCCCTCTCCCACCTGAACACCTGGCACTCTCCCTCAGCTGCAGCCATCCTGGCCTCCTTGTCCTTCCTCTAACAGGCCCCACCTGCTCCCATCTCAGGGCCTTTACACTGGCTGCTCTGGCCCTTTGGAACATCCACCCCCCAGACACCTACATGGCTCACCCACCCACTTCCTTCAGATCTCTGCTGAAATGCCACCGTGTTAAACAGCCCTTCCCTAACACAACATGGCAAATCAACAAAAATTTTTTAAAAAAATAAGAGAGAGAGACAAGGAGGCATAATAGGTAAATGAGTACAGTTTGAGCTGACCAATTAACAATCGATTTCCCTATTACCACAACCATAAACAGAGATGAGAAACCGATCACAACGTTTTCGCATTGCAGGTATAAATAACAAAACGCAAACTGAAAATAAAGAGACTGACTGAAGTCAAAAGAAGAAAAAAAAAAAGACCTTCCATGACTCCCGATCTCCCAGAGTACTCCCTTATTCCCTTTACTGTTCTGTTGCTGTTATCATTTTTTTCTTTTCATTGTGGTAAGATCTACATATATAACACAAATTTTACCATTTTAGCCATTTTTAAGTGTATGATTCAGAGGCATTAAGTACATTCACATTATTCTGCAACCATCACGACAATCCATTTCCAGAACTTTGTCATCTTCCCAAAAGGGAACTGTACCCAATAAACACATTCCCCATTCCCCAGCAGCCCCGCCCAGGGCAACCCCTATTCTGCCTCTTGTCTCTAAGAACTTGATTGCTCTAGAAACCTCTTCTAAGCGGAACCATACACTATTTGTTCTTTTGCATCTGACTTGTTTCACTTAATAGAATGTTTTCAAGGTTCACCTATGTTATAGCATGTATCAGAATTTCATTCCTTTTTAAGGCCAAATAATACTCCACTGTACAGATATACCACATTTTGTTTATCCGTTCATGGGTCAATGGGCATTTGGGTTGTTTCCATCTTTTGCCTATAGTGAATAACGCTGCTGTGAACATGGGTATACAAAAATGTTTGAATCCCTGCTTTCAACTCTTTGGGGTATATACCCAGAAGTGGAATTGTTGGGTTACCTAGTAATTCTACATTTAATTTTTTGAGGAACAGCCATACTGTCTTCCACAGCGGCTGCACCATTTTACATTCCTACCAACAGTGCACAAAGGTCCCAATTTCTCCACTTCCTCACCAACACTGTTGTCTTCCGTTACCCCTCACTCAGCTTTATTCTTCTCCATAGCATTTACTACGTATCACACTACAACACTTACTTATTATATTGGCTGCCTACCCCCAGTTAGGATTTAAGCCTCTTAGGAATAGGACTCTCATCGCTGCATCCCCAGCATCTAGAACACACCCTGGCACACAGCAGGTACTCAAAGTTTGTTGAATGAAGGAATAAAATATTTGAACCACAACTTAAACAGGCATTAGAGTTTCTAGAATAGATTTATCATACCAAGTGCCTTAAACAATGTCCAGTTTAGGGAGGAACCTGGACATAGTTCAACAGGAGGAATAGCTCAGTGGGTGATGGTTTCAGCTCATCCTCATTAGCAATAACCTCAGAACCACAAACACTATGACAATTGGTAGGAATCATGGAAATTATGTCATTCCTGTCCCTGACTTCAAGCCTTAATTCATTTCATCAAAAGAGCCGGGCAGGGCTTCCCTAGTGGCGCAGTGGTTGAGGGTCCGCCTGCTGATGCAGGGGACACGGCTTCATGCCCCTGTCTGGGAAGATCCCACATGCCGCGGAGCGGCTGGGCCCGTGCGCCATGGCCGCTGAGCTTGCGCACCCGGAGCCCGTGCTCCGCAACAGCAGAGGCCACAACAGTGAGAGGCCCGCGTACCGAAAAAAAAAAGAGCTGGGCAAAAACTTAGTGAACTAAAAACTCGCGTGTACTTCCAGTTACTAAAGAAAGAGCCTGTGAAAGCAATGTGTTTTATTTTAAAAGATCAAACCAACAGCAAAAAGATGGGGCACTGGCCTTGGGTAGACTCCTTAATTAGACGTGCCCAAGAGCAGCTTGACCTAAAAACCTAACTCCAGGCCTAATTTTAATTCTTTGACTTTTTTCTGTTGTTCAAATTTGGTGTTTGTTGCTTCATTTTGGTTTGTTTTTTAAGAGCTGCTTGTAAAGAAATCAGATTTTCCATGAAATCATTACAAATGAGCTAAAAAGCCATTTGGGTTTTTGCTGTGGAAGTCAGTTGTTAGTATACCATTGTATTAGAAGTTTCTTTCTCTCTTTAAGACTACGGTCTTCCTCAGCTGAAAATATTTTGAGATAAAAGGCAACAGATCTGTCTTTAGTTCGCCTATTTCTTCTCTAAGCAAACATTCCATCTCTCCTTCCTCAAGAAAAGGTGCTAACTCCCTCCAAAAGGCAACCGCTGTGTTTAAATGGATAACACCACTGTCAACCCCAAACAACTTCCATGAGTACCAAACTGGAGGCCAGGAGTAATTCATTACGAGCATGAAGAACTTTCCCTGCCTGATTAGGAAATCTTGATAGGATATTCTGTTCCAATTTGAATTATTCAAAAAGCAGATTATACTTTCAACACACACACACGCAAGAGAAAGAAACGAAAAAGAAAAGTGTTCTTACACAACTGGCCACAAAGCAAACTGAAGGATACATGAAAAGACATCAACATTTCACAGTTTAGACTCACTGCAATTTAAACTTTCGAAGTATTCCAATGGAGAAACACCTGATTCTTGTAACCTGCTCAGATGCCTTGATGTAGACAATCAAGATGGATTTCAGGTGTGAGATAAACCCAATGATGAACTTAAGCAACGTTCCTTGTGGTTTGGTTTCTTTTATTCTCCTCATGCAGACTTGCAGCACACAGCTTACCAAAACGAACTCAGTACAACACCTAAGACCTCCTCAAATAGCCACAGTCTTTTATTCCTACATCTATGGCTACATCGTTTTCTTCTTACATCAAGGTCACTTTGTTCCTTCATCGTTTGGTGGGACACAAGCAAAAGTTATTCATCGACAGCAATAAGTTTACCACTTTTCCCAGGTATCCCCTTATCGCCCCACAAACCTAGATGCATTTGTGGGAAGCAGCAGAGTCCCAAACCTTGGGGTTATATCTTGCATCCACTGGGTGCTAGTTACCGGACAAGTGATTTCACTTTCTGCACCTCAGCTTCTTCACCTGTACCTGACTCACAGGGTTTCTGTGATGTATGGCTCTGGACCTGGCTTACAAGTACTTAATGGGCATTATTATTTTTAGCAACCAGAGAAGAGACCACTTTCTCCCTGCCTGCACCTTACTCTGAAGAGGGGACCTGAACCCAATCCTTGGCCTTATGAGTGCCCACGTAGCCATACGAGTCAAGAAAACTCCAAGAAGGAAGTAGACCTCACATATCCAAATCCTTCCCACTCCACGAGCACTCCTGAGGAGCTTATCAACAGGAAACAAAAGCACAATACTACTATAATGAAATGTCTGACTTTTCTTTTCTAATTAGCAAAGCCCGAAGATTGTAGCCCAGGGAACAGCTAAATATTTAGAATGTTAAAGAAGTTACGAAGACCCAGGCCCCCCACCCATATTACCCTATCGTTTACCCTCTTCCTGACCATTTCAGAAGAAAAAACTTGTGATGCTCAAATCTGCAGCAATGAGGATGTATGTGCACCCGTTGAAACCTCCCTCTCGTGAAGTGCAGTCTGAACATTTGGGGAGGAAAAAAATAGGAGCTGCTTGTGTTTACAGTTAAATGCTGCTCTAAGCTCATATCCCATGACAGGCACCTAAACCATAGGAATCCACCAGATTCCTTGATGTTCAAGTGGCTTCAAGTCAAGGGCTGGATGCTATTATCTTATGTTTCAAGAACTTCCCTTTTTAAAGTTCTAATTCTTTCAGTTTGCCAGCAACCACTTTCATTTCTTGGAACCCAATCTACTCTGATTAAACACACGTTCACAGTAAGAAAAAAGAAAGTGACTATTTTGAAAGAGAGAAGCAGATAATTTTTGCTTACATATCTTGGCAGATGAAATACACTGTATCCTTCAGAATTTAAATCATCAGCACACCACCTGGCAAGTTCAATTCTCACGTCACCAATGGGCATCCCTTTTACTGGTCCGTTTAATGTTTTTCTTTTTTTCCCCTCCTCTCATAAACCTTCAGGCTGCTTCACTTCTGAGCTAGGGCCAAAAGTACTAGGCAGGACTGCCCTCTGGATCTCATCCGCTCCCTAAAGCCCTCACCAAAGGCAGTGACAAATTTTGGAGACTGAGCTATGAAGTTTCCTTTTATTTCCTATTCCCCATCTCCATGACTCTTTAGAGGGAACTTAAATAGGCTTAGGACAAAAACTCCTTATTGATTACAGCTCTCAGGCTTCCACACTCACCTGACCCGGGTCAGGCACTCTGTTGCCAAAACACGCCCAGCCAGGAGTGCGAGTCTGGCTCCCCCCGTAGTCAGCTCCTAAATAATGAGAAAGAAGGAAGACAATATGAGATTGGCCAGATGTGGGTGCCTAAGAGAAATTTTCAAATTCCACACTTCCACTTCCGTTAGACTCCTTCCTGGAGAGACAACCCCGCTGCCCCCGCAACACACACACACACGACCACCACCACCAAATCTGACAGGTAGGTTGGTGGGATCACTTAAGTGAGGATTACAGGTAACTTCGCTTATTTGTTTCCAATATATAACTGACAGGTGAGACTAAGTGCGCACAAACTTCGAACGCGCCGAGGGGCTGAAACTAAGCGAAGTGTTTGGCAGATCCCAAAGCACTTGTTTCCCAGAGCGGAGGCCAAGTATCCTCATCGGGCGTGAGCTTCGTCCACACTTCATCCCTCACCGCTCCCGGGGTTTTCTTCCGTTTTTTAAAACCTCCCCACTGGGGCCCCAGTACACGCATTATTCTCCCAACCGTGCAGCACGAGGGACGGCTACATTTTAAGAAAGATTGTTTCCTGCAGCGGACTCACACAGGACACCCCCGCACACACCTCCCAAAAAACAAAAAACAAAACAACTGTTTCCTGCAGCAGCTGCAACAGTTTCCAACTTGGGGGAATGCCATTCCAATCCAGAATGGGCAGCCCTCAAAGCCAGTCGATGGAGTTCAGAATTTTTTTAACCTCAGATGAACCCCCCCAAAATGCCCTCTGTAAAAGAACCTCTAAATGCATGCAAGTGCGTGCAAATCCACCAAGAACTCCCAGAGAGCGAGGCAAAAACTTCTGCCCCCGGGGGAACAGTACCAACTCCCCGCACCCTCTGCCCGGCCCCAGCCGCTACCTTGGTGCCCGGGGAGCCACGCCGCTTTGGGGGAGGAGGGCGAGGAGAGGGGTTAGCAGCCGCTGGGTAATCCCATGTCCGCGAAGAGGGAGCTCGTTCCGCGAGGATGGAAGCGGAACACCCACACCTCCTCTCGGCGTGGGCTTTCTCTCTCCACCCTCTGCCTCCTCCTCCACCACCACCTCCTCCTCCTCTCCTCCCACCCCAGCAAGCCTGAGGAAGCGCCTCAGCAGCTCATCCACATGGTTACTGCACTGAGAAGCGGCTCCTGGCAGCTTATATAGGCCGGGAAGCTCCCTGGGCAATGTAGTCCAAGTCCGGGGTCGCGGCGGCGCCTGGGGCAGGGAGGATGAACTACAAGTCCCAGAATCCTATGGGCTCCCGGGCTGGGCTCTAAATAGACGCACGCCGGGGCAGGGAGGGGCGTCCGGCCGAGAGTCCGGGCTTCAAAACGAGCTCGGGTCTGAGAGAGGCGGCTGGGTTTGGAGCCCGCGACCCAAAACCATCTCTGGGGGCGCCCCCAACCCTTGGGGACTCTCCTCCTTCGGCTGCCCCCTTTCCCTAGAATCCAGGTGTCACTGGGAGCAGAGGGCGGGGAGGAGCTCGGATTTCTGCTTTGGGAAGTTTTTACAAGCTGTTACCCACCCTTCCCCCGCTTTGAGTCCCCGAGCCAAGAATTTCAGAAATCCAGGGCACAAAAACGCCAGTGTTTGCGGTCAAGGATTAAAGGCGCGAGGTTGTCTTTATTTAATCTGCTCTGCCCTGTTCGGGTTTGCACAGAAAACTAAGTCTGGGAGCAGTGCAAGCGGGGACACAGGCAAGTGGCTTGAGAACACTTTCCTGAGCCCGAGCTGCTTGTGTGTTTCCTCGCCCCGCAGGAGGTAAAGAAACGCAAGCCTCTCGGTGCACAAATAAAGGAGCGGGGTTGTGACTTGCCAGCGCTGAGATTGAGAGGCAGAAAATAAATACAAACCGCGACCTCGGTCCTGACCCTGCTACAGGCAGCCCCTCTGCTCCCGGGAGCTGTAAATGCTTAAGTAAATAAACCGCAAACCAGAAAAATAAGGGCTGTGGAGAGAGAAGCTCATACAAAGATGCGCGTCCAGGCGGGGCGCCCTCCAGCAGCTCCGACAGGGGCTTCAGGGACAAGGTGGCTTTCAGCTCACTCACTGCTAAGTGATGCCTGGCTATAAGCTTCTGGCTGCGGCTTTTACAGGGAGGGCAAGTCAGCCTCAGAAGATGTGCGTTCATTCCTCAAACGTTTCCTGAGAGTCTACTGGATACCAGGCGCTGTGCCAGGCACTGGAGTATGGTGGTGAGCCAAAAGACATCGCAGTGTTCCGGACAGGCACTGCCTACTGCCGCATAGGATCTGCTACAACAGCAATAGCAATAATAATAATTGGGGAGACTGATTTTGAGCCCAGCCCACATGCACTTTTCATCAGTTTTAAGAACCCTAGGCATATTTATTATCCCTATTTGACAGACGCGCAACTGAGGGCTCAAAGAAATCAAGTAACTTCCCAAGATGACACCGTCAATTAAGTAGTGCAGCCTGGATTCCAAGTCCAGCCTGTAAGTGTACTAAGTCCTTGTCTTTCGGGAAATCCATCACAACTGCCTTAAACGGCCTCCCTCCCCATTTTGGGAGCAGCCTCTGAGCCCTTGGGCAAGTCATTTTTATCTCTTTGCCCGAGTTTTGCCATCTTGGAGGGAGAAAATCATTAGAATTTGCCAACTTTCTGTCAAGTTTGCTTGATACAGAGTCAACAGTCTTATGAAACTTCAGAAACAAATTAGGGGAGCAGCATAGCTGATAATTATTACTGACATAATAATGCCAAAACTAATAATAATTACTGACATTTATTGGGTACAGGCCATGTGCCAGGCATTACTCTAAACTCTTTATGTACATTACCTCATCAAATCCTATTAATGAACCTTTTTTTACTTATGAGAAAATTGAGGCACAGAGAGGTTAAGCAAGTTCCCCAAAGTCACACAGGGAGTAGGCTGTCTGACTCCCAAACCTTGGTTTTTTACTACTGCCCTCCACAGCTTCCCCAATGTAAACATATGTGTTGTATTTGTGCATATAAGCGTTTAATCATCCAGGAATAGTTATCACATTCACCTTTGTCCCCTCCTCTCTTTCAGCATCATCCTCTGGTTGCTGGACACCACAGGCTTCTGCCTAATGCCTCAAGCTACCCCTCCCATCAGCAGGAAGCTCCCCCACCTTGTCACAACAAAGGGGTTCACACCTTTCCCATCTGTCCCCTCTCTTCCTCCATGAAAACAATCTGTTCTATTTCTAAAGGGTTTTTTGTTCTGCTTTTCATATTCAACAAATCGCTCTATGCTGACATAACTGGTAAATAACTGGTAAATACTAAAGCACCCTACCCTGTGCTTCTAATTCAGAAACACAGTGGGATTTTAACGTGGATTTTCTGAAGGAAATTTGCTCAAGTCTGAGGGCTGGAGTTGGGTGATTTTCATCCTCACCATATAGTGGACACTTGACCTTTAACTGCTTTCTCCACTGTCTTCCCACCCAGACCACAAGTTTCATTAAAGGCACGGACCGTATTTTATTTACGCTTGTATTCCCTACCACTCCTAATGCAGCAGGCCTTAGTCCTCTGTCTGCGCATTTTTTTAGATATGCAAAAAAAAAATGTTCATTTTAAAAAGGTGTTTTGACAGGAGGTGTGGCAGGCATGTGGAAAGCTAGATGAACATATTTTTTGAGCACACAAACCTTGTAGCCCATTTGCGTCATAGACTGTTTCCTCTACCTGTGTGTATGAATGGTCCTATTCAACATTTTGCAACTGGCCTCAGGTTCTGGAAGCTACTGGATCACTAGAAAGTAGTTTTGCGAAATTTGCTATGCTGCACAGAGGTTCTCTATGATGGAGTATGACTGATGATTGAATTCCCGATAAAAGGACCACAGCCCATTTCATTCGCCATTATCCATAGAGGGAAGGGGGCTTCTTTGTCTTTGCTGTATTTTTTTTCCTGGTAGAAGTTTCTAGATCTGTGCTTTCCAATACAGTAGCCACTAGGCATTCGGGCACTTACGATGTGACTACTTGTAACTGAGATGTGAAGTAGGTATAAAATACACACTGAACTTTAAAGACTTAGGACAAAAAATCAAAATATCTCATTAATAATTTTTATATTGATCACGTGGTGAAATGATAATATTTTGGATATATTGAGATAAGTAGATTATAAAAATTAATTTCACCTGCTTCTTTTTACTTTTTTATGGTATTACCGCAATATTCAAAATTACATATGTGGCTTATATTATATGCTACTGGACAGTGCTGGTCTAGAACACCAAGAATCTGATTCTTGAGATCCAACTTGAGAAGATGACTAGCCCTGAAAGTTGCCATTTATGACTTTGCCCTTGAAAATGCCCTATGCAGGGAAGTAGGAGAGCTTTACAGTCAGGATACTATCACAGATTGAGCAGAAGTCTGAAGAACGTCCAAAACTAGCACACCAGCCTACCCCAGGGAAACCCTGCAAATAGAAACAGGTCCTCGTCAGCGGTATTTAGCTGAAAACTGCAACTGAATTAATCTTCCGAGAAGCCCACCCTCAAATGCTACCCTGATTAACACAGCAAGATATGCTGGAGAAAGCAAAGAACGGAAAAAAAATGGGTGTGACACCCAGGTGCACCTTTAATATCCATGTAGCTGTGGCCAGTCACCTAACTGTGCAGAGGCTCAGTGTTTTTGATGAGTAAAGCCAATAATCCTTGCCCTGCCAAGTTCACCAGATCAAATGAGTCATTGAACATGATTGGCGTTGCAAGCTCACCGTAGCTGTACCAAGAGAGCCTTATCCACAAGCATGGGGAAAATGTTGATGCGTCATGATATAGTACTCAGTTCCAAACCAAACTTCGGATTATTAGGGCAGCATTAGTCCCAGTTTTCTCCCAGGCAAATGTCACAGTGAGCCTTGAGTACTTTCATTAATAGCTCTCCAAATCACTCTTAAATGGCAACACAGAATGACTGACACTGAAGTCAGAGAATTTGATGTATTTTTTCGGGCCCTGTTGTGTTACCTTCATGTGTACTACATTTACTATCGGTAAAGAGAACTAGCTACTATATAGCCAATCTTCCAACTGTTCTCTCTTGGTCATTGGTCATTATTTACTTTTTGTGGTGGAAGGATGGAGTCACAGTCCTCTTTGAGAATCTTATAAAACCCATGGACATTTGCCCCAGCACAACACAGAGGCTCACAATTTTAGCACCAGTTCTTGAAATTTCTTGTACCAACACCCCCAGTCTCATTCATAGATACCCCTACAAGACTAGATTGTCTTTTAGCTCCGTCTTTTTGTAATGTTGTCTTTCCAACCAGATAAACTGTTTGAAGGTAGCGACCAGGTCCTATATTTGTTGTAGCATGTAGCTCAGCTTTGTATACAGAGTAGGTGCACAGCATTTATTGGCTAATTCACTGTCGAAACTATAAGGATGGCCAGAAGAAATGATGCACAAACACATAGCAGCCCTACCTGAGATGGAAAAAGTGCAGTCGGCATTTGGACAAGAGCAGAAGAGAGACCAATTTGGCATGGAGCTAGGAAAAGTAAGGTGTTTTTCCTGAGCCCAGGCTCTGGGTATCCTCTGAGGCTAGGAAAAGGCATGAACAGGGAGAGGCCCTATATTTGCTGTCCCATCTCTGGAATTTAAAAGAGAATCCTGGTCAGTAACCTTGCATGTGGAGGGAATCTGGGTAAATTGTCAATGATATAAAATCGGGGAGGCAGCATAATAGCCACAGAAGAATGCAAAAATTAAGCTCTCACTACCACTTTAAACTATATGAAAGTGACAGCTATACCATCTCTGATTATCGCTGCCAACATTATCAAGAACCACGTAAGCAAATCAAGAGCACTATTGCTTTCTTACCCATTATCTTCCTGTGACACATGCAGAACCAGGGCTTTATTACCATCACAGACATTTCCCCCATCTCCTGCCTCCCATCTGTAGGACTATCACCCTCAACTACTCTGGTAGCCAAGCTAGACCTAGGGACTTGAAGAAATCTTGGGAAAGTCCTCATTATTTTACCCCAGTGTTTGAAATGAAAGGCAATCTGTCAAAAGAAAAACAGAAAGCTTTTCCTTACAGAAGATTTCAGCTAATACATGTAGAAGGAATAATAAAATTAGAAAATCACCGTTTTGCAGCTTCTGCTGTAAACATGTGTTTAGGCAGATATCAATAAATGCCAAACCTCCTGGGCGAAATGTTGATGGGAAGAAAGATATTCATATGGTCCTTAAAAATCACCTCCCACACTACTCACTAATTACGAAGTGGAAAGTGGACCTTTACGGTGAAGAAATATGTCAATCACCCACATTAACCAAGGAGTCAAATTTACCATCAAGAATACTGGAACAAGCAGAAACTATTTACATCCTGATATGATTCTATAAGAAACCCACAATATCACATGTGAAACGATCTTGCCCAAAGTGTTTCAGCATACAGTCAGACAAACCCAGAATATGGGGCATTCCACAAGACCACTGGTCTGGATGCTTCAAAGAAATCCGTGTCATGGAAAAACTAAATGGCAGGAGGACAATCTAGTTTTAAAGGACTAAAACAAACATTACAACTAAATGCAACATGTGACCAGTGATTGGATCCTGAATTGGAAGAAATAAGAGAATATATCTATGGAAGACATTTTTCAGCAACTGGAAAAATTTGAATCTAGATTGTATATTAAAGAATATTATGGAATTATTCATTTTCTTGGGTGCAATAATGGTATTGTGGTTCTGTAGGAGAGTGCCCTTGTCCTTAGGAGGCATACCCTAAAGCAGCGGTCTTCGATGGTTTTGGCACCAGGGACTGGTTTTGTGGAAGAATTTTTCCACGGAGTGGGGGAGGCGATGGGTCAGGCTGTAATGCGAGGGATGGGCGGATGGGGAGTGGCAGATGAAGCTTTCCTCGCCTACTGCCCTTCACCTCCTGCTGTGCGGCTCGGTGCCTAACAGGCTGGTGGACAGGAACCCGGCTGCAGCCGGGGGGGTTGGGGACCCCTGCCCTAAAAAAGTATTTAGAAGTGGAATCTCCTGGTGTCTGAAACTCACTCTTAAAAAATGCATATGTATTTAATCTGAAAAAATTGTTTATGTATTTGTACTTGTCTACTTCCTCAAAAAACGATCTAAAATCTTGCCACATTTATAGATATTTCTATGACCATTTCTGTGATCATTTCACAGTTACGCTGGAGAATTATTTCATAACTTTGAAGGTGATAGTTAAGTGCAATAAATTATTTTTAAATTTCCATTTAAGTTTCTCAGTAAAATGTAAAACAAGCTAGTTCCTGTAACTAGGCATATTTGTGTCAAAGGTGTCCAAGTTATGAGTAATTCATTGCAATTACTTAAGGTCTTTTCAAGGCAACCAGAAAAGCAAAGCAAATGACGCATGAGAAAAGGGAAATGGAAAACTTGAGAATTTTTACAGACTTCATTTTTCCCTTCTCCTGGTCAAGTTATTTAATGATCAATAGACCTGGTCACTAAAGCAAGTACTGAAATCTACTTAATTCAGTTACCAATCAAGCAGAACCTGCAGCTTTTTCACTTCGCATGTTATGTCAGTGTATCCAGACTCAAGAGAGTTAACTGCTTCCTTTTGTTCCCACTTAATTTTGTTCCCAGATTAAAGTAGTATTTCCCTCTAATTGTAGTTTTAGGACATGGGTAATCTGCATCATGAGTTCAACCCAGATGGAGAGTTTGAGTTTAATCCTTCACGAAACAGATCAGTGAGGTGGGGTCAGCCCAGGGAAGTGGGGTTGGAGAGGTGGGGAGTAGAGTAGAGGGATTTATATAAGAACACTTTATTGGCTACTTAAGTACCTGGCTGTCAGTATTAAACTGATATTTAATGGGTACCTACATACTCTACCACATGCTTAGCTGGGCACCGGGAAGCGTGGAAAAGACTGAGTAGAACGCAAAGTGTTTTGCTGTCCGCTTTTTCTGTATCATTACCTTCCTTCCAAAGGAATTTCAGACTTTCAAATGTGGTGTTTAGAGGGTAACAAAGAGGAAGATTGGCTGCTTTTTAATGGTTAAGTTGTAGCCCTTAGATGGTCTTTCATCCCATTTCCTTCATTGTCCTTCTTTCCAGTAATATTTTGCAGACCTAGCAGCTGTGACCTAGGAAATCGCCCAGATGTTGTCCAGGTCCTCCGGGCTTCTTTAATTACTTCAACCACCATCTAGGGTGATGAAGTAGTTAAAGAACGGAATATTTCTCCGTTAAAGATACACATTATCAAGATGATTCTTTGTCATGGAAACACTTATATTGAATATAATATAGCAAGTGAAGGAGAGGAATAGCTTCTTGTGAGTAGTTTCTCTATTCAACTCTCCCTCAAACAAGCCCTTTTAATTACACTTATAGCTGTGCTACCTCTCAGGGGTAGGAGGAGGAAGCAGAAAGTACATCTATTTTAAAGGCAAAGTCTCACTCAGCACCTGAGATGCCTCGAGAAGTAGATGAAGTTGGCAATCCTTGATGCAAATGAGCGATTCTATGCAGATAAGTGTTCACTAGAAAAAAAAATTAAACAAGCAAATTGTACTCTCATTATCAAAAATAAAGATATTTGGAAGAGAAAGATTGTTTCAAAAGAATCCCATTCATAGGAAAAGCAAGGCCTTTCTTTCTGAGTTTTTGAATATACTGTTTTCTACCTGAATGAAAAAAACTCATAGTAAGGCTCAATGAAAATAATTCCATGTAGTAACAAATAAACAGAGCTGGTCTTTCCAAAAAATGATTCCAGTAAGAATTTACTAATTATTTTTAACTTGTGCATAATTGAATGATCATTTGACCTTCAGAAAAAGCAAACTATTTCAGATCATGTGGTTTTGGAAAACTACACTTGGCTTGAGAAGTAGGGTGAAAAGCTGTTATTAGATAGATCTTTGTATTATGTCTGTTGCCCTTGCTTTCAAAAAAAGAAGTGTACATTCTGACCCCAAATCAGTGTTAGAAATTAGGTTCTCAGGGCTTCCCTGGTTGCACAGTGGTTAACAATCCGCCTGCCAAGGCAGGGGACTCAGGTTCAAGCCCTGGTCCGGGAAGATCCCACATGCCGCAGAGCAACTAAGCCTGTGCACCACAACTACTGAGCCTGTGATCTAGAGCCCGTGAGCCGCAACTACTGAGCCCATGTGTCACAACTACTGAGCCTGCGCTCTGGAGCCCATGCTCCGCAACAAGACAAGCCACCACTATGAGAAGCCCACGCACCGCAAGGAAGAGTAGCCCCCTCTCTCCGCAACTAGAGAAATCCCACGCACAGCAACGAAGACCCAATGCAGCCAAAAATAAATAAATAAAACTTTTTTTAAAAAAGAAAAGAAATTAGGTTCTCAGATTAATAGCCTTTATTTCTCTTCCACTTAGCTTATTTTCAGAACATTATCACAAGGGAAGAGGCACCAATATTAAAAAAGAAAAGGGCAAAAAAAAAGGCTTCTTATAATGCTAACCTATTTTGGAACCATGTTTTGAAGCAATAGAGTGGCACTTGGTGACATGTCAATGCACATTCAAAGTAAAAGAGGGAAAACACTGTCATGTATTTCATGGAATAATTCTTAATCAGCAAGTAATTAAATTTTGATTAATTGCAGCCATTCAATTATAATCTTATTTTTTTGTCTCTATCTCATTTAAAATGTAGTAAAAGCAGAAACATCTTGAAGAAATGAGGAAACAGTGGAATTTGCCTTAAAACTCTATTTTGGAGGGGGGAAGAGGTCATACATTTCTATCATTCCCCCATAGGGAAGAAGCCTGTTTGGGAAGTTTAGGAAACTTTTTGTACATAGGATGGAACACCCTGCTACAGACATGTCACTGGCAAATGTTGGCATCCATAAAGCACACAACAGCAAAGAGAGCTGGCAGATTTGGGTAGAATTTTGAACACTTGGGTTGTTTTCAGAGTATTTGCCAATGCTACGTTCTCTGATTCCATGGGTTCCCCAGTCCCTCCACAGCGCCTGGCAGATGGTGGATACTTGGCGTCTGTTTATTATATAAACATATGAAGTCAATCTATTTCTTAACATTATGTATATGCCTGTGATATCTGGGTCTCTAAGGATCAGTTAAAGTGGTACTGGAGACCCCTAAAGTATCATAAACAAACTAGGTAGCCCTGGTTATTTAATATTCATTTACATGTATTAAGAAAAGTGTACTCATTTAAAATTTTCTATTAAATTAAAATACAGCCAATACTAACTAGTAAGTTATCCTAGATAAGTCAACCACGCCTGCAAGTAGAGTCGAGTCAAAATGCCTAGATTTTTCCACTCCTAGTTATCTGTCTACCCAAGGAAAAGGAAGACATACATCCATACAAAAACTTGTGCACAACGTCCATAGCAGCATTACTCATCATTGGCAAAAGTGGAAACAACCCAAACATCCATCAACTGAAAAAATGATAAACAGAACACAGACTATCTATACAATGGAGTATTATTCAGCCATAAAAATTAATGAATTACTGGCACATGCTATAAGACAGATGAACCTTGAAAACATTATGCTAAATCACAAAAGGCTGCATATTATATGATTCTATTTATATAAAACATCCAGAATGGACAAATCTATAGAGACTATGTAGATCATTGTTTCCCGAGGCCTGGCAGGGAATGGGGGTGCTGGGACGGAATGGAGGGGACTGCTAAATGGTATGGAATTTCTTACTGAGGTGGTGAAAATGTGCCAAAATTGAATGTGATTATATGCCTCTGTGGTTACGCAAAAAGCCACAGAACTGTACACTTTAAAAGGGTCTATTGTATAGTAGATGAATGATTTCTCAATAAAGGTATTACAAGAGAAAAATGCTGGGTTTGAAACCTGGGACCCTGCCACTTACTAACTTAGGTAAATTACTTATCTGAAAAGGGGCCAATATAGTGTCTCCCTCATGGGGTTGTTGTTATAATGATTAAAGGAGATAATTCTAGGGAAAAGCCTCAAATATAGCAAGCACGTAAGTGGTAGTATCAGTCGTTATTATAGGACATTGGCTGATCCACTGCCCTTGCTGCTGTGTTTTGAACCATTTAGTGGACACCACAGGACCATAGCCAGCAGTACAGCTGCATGTGAAAAGGTGACCTGAGCCAATGGCTGCTCTTTAATTAATTAACTAACTGACTTATTTTTATGTTTAGCTTAGTTCTATTTTCTTCTTCCAGTTTTATAATTGACTTAAAGCACTGTATAAGTTTAAAGTGCACAGCATAATGACTTTTACACACATCATGAAATGATTACCACAATGTTTAGTGAACATCCATCATCACATATAGATACAAAATTAAAGAAAGAGGAAAAAAAAGTTTTTCCTTGTGATGCCAACTCTTAGAATTCACTCTCTTAACAACTTTCATACATAACATACAGGAGTACTAATTATATTTATCATGTTGTACATTACATCCCTAGCACAATAGTTATTTATCTTATAACTGGAAGTTTGTGTTTTTTGACTGCCTTCATCCAATTCCCTCTCCACTCCCCTCTGGTAACTACACATCTGATTGTTTTTCTTCTGAGTTAGTTAGTTAGTTACTGAATTACTTAGTCTGGTTTTGGAGGATAATTGGCCTACAGCACTGTGTTAGTTCCTGGTACACAGTATAGTGATTCCATATTTCTATACATGGAATGTATTTCAAAATGATCACCACAATAAGTCTAGTTATGATCTGTCACCATACAAAGATACTAGACGATTATTGACTATACTCCCCGCACTATACATTTGGTACCTGTGACTCATTTATTTTGCAGCTGGAAGTCTGTACCTCTTAACCTCCCTCACTAATTTCTCTCCCTGACCTAACCTCTCGCCTCTGTCAACCACCTGTTTATTCTCTGTATCTATGACTCTTTCTGTTTTGTTTTGTTTGTTCATTTCTTTTGATTTTTTAGATTACACATATAAGTGAAATCATACAGTATTTGTCTTTCTCTGACATTTCACTTAGCATAATAATATACAATGGGGAAAAGACGGCCCCTTCAATAAATGATGTTGGGAAAATTGGACCGCTCCAATCAAAAGAAAGAAACTGAACTAGTCTCTCACACAGTTATAAAAATAACTGCAGGTCCCTCCATGTTGCTGCAAAAGGCAAGAATTCATTTTTTACGGCTGAATAATATTCCACTGTATTCGCCACTTTCTTTATCCATTCATGTGTTGTTGGACACTTAGGTTGCTTCCATATCTTGGCTGTTGTAAATAATGCTGCAATGAACATAGGGGTGCATGTATCTTTTTGAATTTGTGTTTTCGTTTTCTTCGGACAAATACCCAAAGTGGAATTGCTGGATTGTAGTGTAGTTCTATTTTTTATTTTTTGAGGAACTTCCATACTCTTTCCCATAGTAGCCACACCAGTTCCATTCCCACCAACAGTGCACGAGAGTTCCCTTTTCTCCACATCCTCGCCAACGCTTGTTATTTGTTGTCTTTTTTATTACAGCCATTCTGGCAGGTGTGAGGTGACATCTCATTATTTTTTTTTTTTTTTTGATTTGCATTTCCCTGATGATTGGTGTTGCTGAGCATCATTTTGTGTCTGTTGGTCATCTCTATGTCTTCTTTGGAAAAATGTCTTTTTAGATTCTCTACCCATTTTTTTTAAATCACTTTATTTCATTTTTTGATGTTGAGTTGTATGAATTCTTTGTATTTTTAGATATTAACTCCTTATCAGATATATAATTTGCAAATATCTTCTCCCATTCAGTAGTCTGCCTTTTCATTTTATTGATTATTTCCTTCACTGAGCAAAATGTTGTTAGTTCGATGTAGTCCCATTTGTTGAGATTTGCTTTAGTTTCCCTTATCTGAGGAGACATATCTAGAAAAAATATTACTAAGACTTATGTCAGAGAGTGTACTGCCTAGGTTTTCTTCTAGAAGTTTTATGGTTTCAGGTCTTACATTTAAGTCTTTAATCCATTTTGAGCTTATTTTTATAACTGTGTGAGAGACTAGTTCAGTTTCATTCTTTTGCATGGAGCAGTCAAATTTCCCCAACACCATTTATTGAAGGGGCCGTCTTTTCCCCATTTTATATTCTTCCTTCCTTTGTTGTGGATTAATTGCCCATATAAGTGTAGGTTCATTTCTGGGCTCTCTATTCTATTCCATTAATCTATGTGCCTGTTTTTGTGTCAGTACCTTGCTGTTTTGATTACTGTAGCTTTGCAGTGTAGTTTGAAATGAGGGAACATGATACCTCCAGCTTTATTCTTCTTTATTTTGATAGAGAGTACACTGAATCTGTAGATTGCCTTGGAGAGTATGGTCATTTTAATAATGTTAATTCTTCCAATACATGAGCCTAATATACCTTTCCTCTGTTTGTGTTGTCTTCAATGTCCTTCATCAATGTCTTATAGTTTTCCAAGTACAGGTCTTCTACCTCCTTATATGGATTTATTCCTCATTATTTTATTCTTTTTGATACTATGGGAAATGTGATTGTTTTATTAATTTCTCTGACAGTTCACTGTTAGTGTATAGAAATGCAACAGATTTCTATATATTGATTTCATATCCTGCAACTTTACTGAAATTGATGTTCTTTAGATTTAAATAAAGAAACAGAGAGACTAGAGTAACTGACTGTGAGGCCTAAATTTTCAAGGTCACAGGGGCTGGACAAGCCCTGTGCAAATCAAAGTGATGAGGGAGCAGAAATAACTGTGAGGGAACAGAGAGGAACACAGAGGAGATGCCCACCAGAAGGTGAGATGCTGGGAGTAAAGTTGAGTTTGGCCAATACCCAGAACCGTCTGAAGTCCTGGTAATTTCCTTGTCTAATTCCAAGCCATTCATAGCCATGCAGTGTGCCACCACCACTGTGTGAGGCAGTGTAACCGAGTACTAAATAGTAGAGATACTGCCATCACATTGCAGAAGTCCAAGTCCCACTTTCCAATCTCAGCATTCCACTTACCAGCCCCATGACTGGGCAAGACCTACATTGGCCTCTTTTCAGGTAAGTAATTTACCTAAACTCTCTGAGCCTCAATCTCCTCATCAGCCAAATTGGTATCATTATAGAACTTCCCTCACTGCCTTGTTAAAGGAATGAAATGAGACAATGCATCTAAGTGCTCAGCACGTAGTAAATGCTCAATAAATGAGAGACTATTAGCAACTTTGCTCCTTGCACGCAAAGGCATTTAATCAAATAGCTGGTTACGCAAAGCTGTTTACACAGTGAAGTCCTTTAGCTGAAAAGTAGTTTGTATAAAAGGATACTTGAAAGCGGAAATGTTTTTGGTGGGGGGGGGGGGCATGCCACAAGGCTTGCGGGACCTTAGTTCCCCAACCAAGGATTGAACCCGGGCCCTCAGCAGTGAGAGCATGGAATCCTAACCACTGGACCACCAGGGAATTCCCAATAGTGGAAATTTTATAAAGGAGTTATTTACTCAGTCCTTTCTTTTGCTGATGAAGGAACAGACATCTAAAGATTCAGTGGTTCTTCCAGTTCACAGAGACACAAAAAGGCTATGTGGGGTTGAGAAACCAGGCTTCCTGACCCTAGGCAGGAGGTAAGTCCACTGACTCTCAGATCTTTGGGATTGAAACTACTAAATTGAAGTAGCAAACTTTTCTACCTAGTCTCTTAACCAGCTCTTTATTTTTAGTTTTTAAATGGAAGTCAAGATTAAAATCCTAATGCTATGTACTTTTTATTATATCAATTTTTATTTCTGTAAATTTTATTATATACATTATAATAAATTAAATCCATTTATTTCAGTTAGGTTTTATTCCACTGAGCTTTTGGCTGATCCATCAATATAGCCAAGTTCCAACAGGAAAGAGACACTTTTCCGTGGTGAAATCACAAGAATGTCCTGGGTTCCCAGTGACCTAACCTGTTCTTCTGTTGCTGTGACCCAGAGAAAAAATTCCTGAAAGAGGAGCAACAGTGGAGTCATTCCATGGCTGACTTATTTTTTTTCACATGACAGTAATACCAATTATCCTAGAAATGGGAGGGGGGAAAAACCCAAAATCCTTACTTTTTTTGTCAGATTTCCCAGAGGAGCAAGCATGGCACAGTTCCTTTTTCTTTTCTGCAATTATTTTCAAATTAATTTGCTCCTGGCCCAGTTTACTTTTATTCATTTCTATAGCCATTGAATCACACCCAAATGAGCTTCCTCTTTCTATTGTTAGACAAATTTTCTCAAAATATTTTAAAACTTTCTGCTTCCTCTCCATTCTGTTTTGTGGGTGAAGCATTTTATTCAGACTCTTTCCTCTGAGTCCTCTTGAGTTACAAAGTTAAATGATAATCTGTGGGTTGGAGACTTTGAGAAAGTTTTGATAATCGTAGGAAGACAGTTTGTGAGATAACATTTATTGTCTCTCATTGGCTTATCTATGGATGTGCCTGTGGTGTCTTGTATGTTACACTTAGTAAGTTGTCATTAATAATAATGATGATGATGATAAACACATTATATTAGAGACCGTTTATTGAGATCTTACTATGTGTTAAGTGCTTTACATAGGTCATTCTATTTAATCCTCATCGCAGTCCTAAAGGGTGGATTTTATTAACCCTATTTGATAGATGAATTCCAAAATTTAAGTAAGTTGCCCAAGATCATTCAACTTGTAAGCAGCAAGGGTTCTCTGAATCCTAAGCTCTTATTCATTCTATCCATGCTTCTCAAACTGTGGTCGTCAGACCAGCAGCAAGAGCAATACCTAGGAAATTGTTAGAAATGCAAATTCTCACACTGCATCCCAGATCTGCTGAAACAAATTCAGGGAGTGGGGCCCAGCAATCTGTGTTTTAATCAGCTCTCTGACTGATTCTGACGGATGATGAAATTAGAGAAACAGCTGCAGCATGCTATGCTTTATAGGCACAAAGGCATCACACCTGTAAGGAGGGAACTGGGAAGTTTTCTGGGAAATGACTCCAGGAACTTTGCCTGGCCAGGGATTGGCTGGGACCTGTGGCTTCCTGTCTCGCACAGGGAGGTCCAAGACTTCCCCTTGGCCTTTCTCTGAATTCCCCTGAACAGCTAGCATATGAGCTCTGTCTGTGCCTGAACCCTAAGTGGTTATCATCACCCTCCAATTCCTCCATGACCCCATGCAAGACCACTCTCATACTTTTCCAGAGACAAGGGAGAACAGTGAGTGCTGAGGTTGAGGTGCAGAGTCCCCCTCTGGTGCTTAGACTCACCATGGTCCAGCTGTGCCCCCAGCCAAAGCACATCGTCTGACACTGCAAAGGATGCTCGGTACATCTGCTGACCTTCTGCTGTGAATCCCAGCCTGCCTCTAGTGATAATGCTGGAACTGAAAGATGTATTTATTAGTTTCCTATTGCTGCCATAAAAAATGATCAGAAAGTTAATGACTTAACAAACACAGATTTATTATCTTATGGTTCTATAGGTCAGAAGACCAACATGGGTCTCACTGAGCCAAAACCAAGGTACATTCCTTCCTTTCTGGGGACTCTAGAGGAGAATCTGTTTCCTTGCCTCTTCAATCTTCCAGAGGCTGCCCACATTCCTTGGCTTGTGGACCCTTTCTCCATCTACAACATCAATAATGTTGCATCTCTCTGACCATTCTTCAATAGTGACATCTCCCTCTGACCACAGCCAAGAGGTGTTCTGCTCACCTACGTAATTAGATTGAGCAGGGCAATCTCCCCATCTCAAGGACTTTAACTTAATCACATCTGCAAAATTCCTTTTGCCACATAAGGTAATGTATTTATAGATTCTGAAATTAGGACGTGGACGTCTCTGGAGCCATTATTCTGCCTACCAGAGTCTTCTCTTGTAGCACAGAGCACAGCATTCTTTTTCGGAGACTATAATTGCAAATTCCAAGAGATAGGAACAAGAAGAGAAAATGAATTCATATATTATTTGTTATTTAGAGGACCATACAAAGCCATGTTTCCTTGATTCCAAGACCATTTACTGAAATATATACCCTGCTTTGAAAAAAAAGCTTTTTGAGGGAAAAGGAAGCACTACGATACTATACGTATCCCTAGCTCACAAGATACAACCAGAATTCAGAAACAATACAATGAGATATGGAAATGTGTTGCAGAATCAAAGTGATACCATAGTAAAACCAGCTAGTGTTTATTTCCTTTCTTATACCTATATATTTGGTCTCAATAAAATATGATTATGAAGTAGGCAAGGTAGGAGACTCAGCCACGTAGAAGCTTAATTACTAAACCTAAAGTTTCCTAAATAAATGCTGGGACCCAAAGCTAATCTTTGAGACTGATGCCAGGACCTCTCTACTACGTGAGGCACATCTTCCCAGAGAGACATTACTTCCTCAGTGATCTCCAATCTTTGGGCCACAGACCCCTGGGGAACCAGTGATTACAAGTATTGGGAGTTCATTCAAATGTTAAGCATTGCCTGAAGCCCAAAAATGTAATATATTTCTAAACCTTTCAAATATATACAGGAACTGATGTGATGTAATACACAGTTTCCTTTGCTAATGTACTGCCTTCAAAGCAGCATCTTGACGTTTCATTTTCCAAATAAGTGGATATTAAAAGTAAAACTTCTATTGTAGGAGCATCTGAAATATAAATGTATGTTTATACTATATATATATATTTATATATATATTTATTTCTATTTTCCAATTGACTTCTTGTTGAAAAATTTGGGAATCATTGTTCTCCATCATTTCATTTGATTTTCCATCTTTACAGCCAGGAGGGTCAGCCAGATGGATATAACAGCACCTCCATCCAGTGGTTATGTGATGATCCACTTTAATTCATCCAGCAAGTATTTATTGTGTATCCACTAGGTGCTGAGCACAATTCCAGGCACCGAAGATACAATAGAGAAGAAAACAGATGAAGATTCTTGCTCTTGTGGAACTGACATTAAATAATTTAAAACATGTGAAATACTTAGAACATTGCTTGGTACCTAGGAATAGCTCGAGAATTATTAGTTCTTATGATTATTATAATTATCAACTTATGTAATATCTAAAATGAGCATTCCAGAGTAATTTTTAAAAATAGGACACATTCCTCTGTATATTTAGAGAGTAAAAATGAGAAGTCCAAAGAGGCAGAAACATTTTGCCACGGGGTTCTTTCATTAGGCATTCTTTAGCATCATTGTGTGGTGAAATCACTGGTTTGGTAAGCCTGCTAACTGCTGCTTTTTAATTTTTGTGTGTGTGTGTGTGGCCATGCAGAGCAGCTTGCAGGGATCTTAGCTTCCCAACCAGGGACTGAACCTGGGCCCCGGCAGTGGAAGCACCAAGTCCTAACCACTGGACCGCCAGGGAATTCCCTAACTGAGCCTTTTTAGTTTTGCTAGTTTGTGCTGCAGTCAATGAGAAAAATTTATACCGAGAGAAATTTTCATTTTGTTTGCTTTTTTCTTTTCCTCTTATTCAGATAGTTTTATCTTGCTTCTCTCCCACCTTCAGCGCCGAATGATGTTGTGCACTAGTGTTGAGGTCGTGGACACTAGCCTTCTCAGGACACTTCGTGGCCTCACCACTGTGGCACAGCCCTTGTCCAGCTTTGACGGCTGCTGACACTCAGGGTATCACTGCTTCCCGTTCAGCCGTCACAGAGAGGAAACCTGGTTTCCCCAGCTCCTCTCTCTTTCCCCACAGCCCACCGCAGCCCCACAGAAGCCTATGGTTTAGCTGTGCTTGAGTCACATTGCCATCCCTGGTCCAATCAACTGTAACTGGAAGTTCAGGCAAAACCGGCTTGTGCATCAGAACCACTTAAAGCAATGCTTGTTGGGCCCACCCTCAGACTCAGGAGGTCTTGGGGTGGGGCCCAAGAATTTGCACTTTTAACAGGTTCCCCAATGCTACTGATGCTGCTGATTCAGACACTTTATAAATGCCGGCTCTTGTAAAGCAAGCCGCTAGCTGTACTCCTTTGTACCTGTGCCGGGAGGGACATTTTTCTCTTAGCAATGCTGGAGGCAGGCATGGCAAGCTCCGTGACAATTCCAGTACAGCCTACCATTTTCCTTTCTCCAAACTTACCGTCCATTCATATTCCCGATGTTCCTGAACAGTGGTGATTGGAGAGAAAGATGGGAAGAAGCTAGAGTGCACTGAAAGAAGTTCAGGGCAAGTAAAAGATGCTTTATGGGCCTTTGGGAAGAGAAAGGAAGGAATAACATAAAAAATCACCGTCCTAGCTTCTCTTCTAAATCCTAACATTGATGCCCACCCACCCTGGAGAGGGCTTTACTCAGTCCACCAATTCAAATACACGAGACAGAGAGGTTTTCCTGCTCAATCACCTTCCTGCCTCCTTCCTTTCACAGGTTTCAAATATGTATTACGGTCTGGAGGCTTTCAATGCCTGTTCCTTTGTATTCCCTTGTCCCTTTAGTTTTCACAGGTGTTACCAACAATCAATCTCTTGCATTTCTGATTACATCTTGGCATCTGTTTGTTTTTAAGTTAATTTCTATTGGACTGTAGTTGTTTTACAATGTTGTGTTAGTTTCTGCTGTACAGCAAAGTGAATCGGCTACACATATACATATACCCCCTCTCTTTTGGATTTCCTTTCCATTTAGGTCACCACAGAGCACCGAATAGTGTTCCCTGTGCTATACAGTAGGTTCTCATTAGTTATCTATTTTATACACAGTAGTGTATATATGTCAAATCAATCTCCCAATTCATCCCACCCCCCTTTCCCTACCTGGTCTGCATACGTCTGTTCTCTACATCTGTGTCTCTATTTCTGCTTTGCAAATAAGATCATCTGTATTGTTTTTCTAGATTCCACATATAAGTGATATTATGTAATATTCGTTTTTCTCTTTCTGACTTACTTCACTTAGTATGACAGTCTCTAGCTCTATCCACGTCTCTGCAAATGGCACAATTTTGTTCCTTTTTATGGCTGAGTAATATTCCATTGCATATATGTACCACATCTTCTGTATCCATTCTTCCGTCGAGGGACATTTAGGTTGCTTCCAGACCCTGGCTATTGTAAATAGTGCTGCAGTGAATATTGGGGCACACGTATCTTTTGAATCATGGTTTTCTCTAGGTATATGCCCAGGAGTGGGATTGCTGATTCATATGGTAGGTTTATTTTTAGATTTTTAGGGAACCTCCATACTGTTCTCCACAGTGGCCGTATTAATTTACATTCCCACCAGCAGAGTAAGAGGGTTCCATTTTTTTCTCCACACCCTCTCCAGCATTTATTGTTTGTGGATTTTTTTGCTGATGGCCATTCTGACTGGTGTGAGGTGATACCTCATTGTAGTTTTGACTTGCTTTTCTCTAATAATTCTGTAATAATTTGGTTGGATTGTTTGTTTTGTTGATATTGAGCTGCATGAGCTGTTTGTATATTTTGGAGATTAATCCCTTGTCAGTTGCTTCACCTGCAAATATTTTCTCCCATTCTGAGGGTTGTCTTTTCGTCTTGTTTATGGTTTCCTTTGCTGTGCAAAAGCTTTGAAGTTTCATTAGGTCCCATTTGTTTATTTTTGCTTTTATTTTCATTACTCTAGGAGGTGGGTCAAAAAAGATCTTGCTGCGATTTATGTCCCAGAGTGTTCTACCTATGCTTTCCTCTAAGAGTTTTAAAGTGTCCGGCGTTACATTTAGGTCTCTAATCCATTTTAAATTTACTTTTGTGTATGCTGTTTATTTGCTTTGGGAGAGTTTCTAATTTCATTCTTTTACATGTAGCTGTCCAGTTTTCCCAGCACCACTTATTGAAGAGACTGTCTTTTCCCCATTGTTTATTCTTGCCTCCTTTGTCATAGATTGGGTGACCATAGGTGCATGGGTTTATCTCTGGGCTTTCTATCCTCTTCCATTGATCTATATTTCTGGTTTTGGAGGCATCTCTTTTTGACGTGAACCACACTGACAGAGTTGGTACTAGAAGCGGTCTGAGAAAGCAGGTGATAAGATGAGATTTGAGGACTGGGTCATCCACTGCCTGGCTGGCAATGAGGATGCCCATCTTTTTTTAATGAGATAGAGTTGATATACAATATTATATAAATTACAGGTGTATAACATAGTGATTCACAATTTTTAAAGGTTATACTCCATTTATAGTTATTATAAAATAGTGGCTGTTTTCCCTGTGTTGTACAATATATCCTTGTATCTTCTTTATTTTATACATGGTAGTTTGCCCCTCCTCCTTGCCTCTCACCACTGGTAACCACTACTTTGTTCTCTATATCTGTGAGTCTGTTTCCTTTTAGTTATATTCACTAGTTTGTTTTAGTTTTTAGATTCCACATATAAGTGATATCATACAGTATTAGTCTCTGACTTATTTCACTTAGTATAATATCCCCCAAGTACATCCATGTTGTTGCAAATGGCAAAATTTCATTCTTTTCTATGGCTGAGTAGTATTCCATTACATATGTGTGTGCACATATATATATATATATATACACACATATATATATGTATGTGTATATATATATATATCTTCTTTATCCACTATTGATGGACACTTAGGTTGCTTCCATATCTCAGCTACTGTAAATAATGCTGCTATGAACATTGGGGTGCATGTATCTTTCTGAATTAGTATTTTCATTGTTTTTCCAGATGTATACCCAGGAGTGGAATTGCTGGGTCATATCGTAATTGTATTTTTAGTTTTCTGAGAACCCTCCATACTATTTTCCACAATGGTTGCACCAATTCACATTCCCATCAACTGTGTATGAGGGTGCCATTTTCTCCATATCCTCACCAACATTACTATTTGTGTTCTTTTTGATGATAGCCATTCTAACAGGTGTGTGGTGATATCATTTTGTAGGTTTTTTTTTTTTTTTTATGCAGTACACGGGCCTCTCACTGTTGTGGCCTCTCCCGTTGTGGAGCACAGGCTCCGGACGCGCAGGCTCAGCGGCCATGGCTCACGGGCCCAGCCGTTCCGCAGCATGTGGGATCCTCCCGGACCGGGGCACGAACCCGTGTCCCCTGCATCGGCAGCCGGACTCTCAACCACTGCGCCACCAGGGGAACCCCTTTTTGTGGTTTTAATTTGCATTTCTCTGATGATTAATGATGTTGAGAATCTTTTCATGTGCCTGTTGGCTATCTGCATGTCTTCTTTGGAAAAGTGTCTGTTCAGGTCTTCTGCCCATTTTTTAATTGAGTTGCTTGTTTTTTTTGCTGTTGAGTTGTTTGAGTTGTTTATATATTTTGGATATTAACCCCTTATTGGTCATATCATTAGAAGATATTTTCTCCCATTCAGTAAGTTGTCTTTTCCTTTTGTTGATGGTTTCCTTTGCTGTGCAAATACTTTCAAGCCTAATTAGGTCCCACTTGTTTATTTTTGCTTTTACTTCCTTTGCTTTAGGAGACAGATCTCCCCCCCCAAAACACTGCTGCGATTTATGTCAAAGAGTGTTCTGCCTATGTTTTCTTCTAGGGGTTTTATGGTTTCCAGTCTTACATTTAGATCTTAATCCATTTTGAGTTTATTTTTGTATATGGTATTAGAGAATGTTCTAATTTCATTCTTTTACATGTAGCTGTCCAGTTTTCCCAGCACTCCTTATTGAAGAGACTGTCTTTTCTCATTGTATATTCCTACCTCCTTTGTTGTAGATTAATTGACCATACGTGTGTGGATTTACTTCTGGGCTTTCTATCCTTTCTATCCTTTTCCATTGATCTATATGTCTGTTTTTGTGCCAGTACCATACTGTTTTGAATCCTGTAGTTTTGCAGTACAGTCTGAAGTCAGTGAACATGATTCCTCCAGCTCTGTTCTTCCTCCTCAGAGGACCCCCATCTTGAGTGGTATGTGGGGTATGGACAGCCCCTGGCACAAGGTGGCAGCCCAACTGGTAAAATGTTTACTGGTGCTGACCTGGGAAAATGTCCATGTGGAAAGGAACGTCTACACCAGTGTGCTGATTTGGGGAATTTGAAAGATGTAGAGGAACAATGGATCCAAGAATAATGGGATTGGCTGGTTATTACCAAGTGGCATTGACATCCTACAGAGAGACAAAGAGAAACAAAGGCAGCTAAAAAAACAGTTAAAAAGTACATGTGAGACCCAAAGGGGCTCTTTGGTAGCTGTTTAAGAGCAGGTCGAGCTGAGTGTCAGGTTAATGATCTGATTGTTAGAATCCAGAGCTCCAGAGATGTTTGGATGCTCAGCCACGGCAGGTTTCCTATGCTAAAGTCAGGGATCAGACTGGAAAAACCTGGGACCCAAAACATGGGGCAGGAACATGTAGGTGGAGGCCCCTGAGAAATGTGGCTCTGCAGACTTCTCTGAGCCCCAGAGCCTGCAGAGAACTAGTATTGAGTTTGGAGAACTTAGCAGTTCCTCCATGTGGGAAGAAGCTGAAGGTCCCCCTCACCCCAGGCAGTGCCCTCACCTCCTCTGTGCCTGCCAGGCTATAAGGAGAGTTAAATCCCAGTATAGCCAAACTGAGGAAATGCTGGGCCTCAGAAAGGAGAAAAGACATTTTACTCTAAAGGAAATGCAAGAATTAACTAGCATGATGGAGAAAGTAGATCCCCTCAGGCATTGTTGATGGGAACGTAAACTGGTACAGGCACTTTGGGAAACAGTTTGGTAGCTCCTGCAAGAGGTTAGACACAGAGTTACCATGTAACCAAACAATCCCACCCCTAGTTTATACCCAAGAGAAATGAAACATATGTCCACACAAAACTTGTAGACAAATGTTCATACGCTGTCCATAGCTGCATTATTCATCATAGCTAAAAAGTGGAAACAATCCAAATGTCCATCAACTGATGAACGGATTAATTAAATTTGGTATTTTGGCCATAAAAAGGAAAGAAGTGCTGATTTGTGCTACAACATGGATGAATCTCAGAAATATTCCAAGTGAAAGAAGCAGACACAAAAAGCCATATATTTTATGATTTCATTTACAAGAAATGTCCAGAATAGGCAAGGCTATGGAGACAGAAAGTCGAGTGGGTGTTACCCGGGGCAGGGTTGGGGGGATGAGGGAATGAAGAGTGACTGTTAATGAGGTTTGGAGTTTCTTTGGGAGGGATAATAAAAATGTTCCAAAGTTAGATTGTGGTGATGGTTGTATAATAATGTGAGTATATGAAAAATCATTGAATTATATACTTTAAAAGGGTAGATTGTATGGTGTGTGAATTATATCTCAGTAAAGCTGTTTTACAAAGGAATTAACTAGCACATATGAACCAAAGCCAGGGGAGTAACCTTGGGCCTGAACTGTGTGGGTATTTGATTAAGGGCCCAAAACACAAGAATGGATGGACAAGAATGTATTGACTTGGAAGTTCTCACTTAGGACTTGGGATTTCATACCTTGGCAAGGACCCCAGGGAAAGGGGCAGACTCATTGCTAGTGTGGATCTAGAAGCTGGGAGAAAGCAGTGGCTTACTCTAAATGAAGGTGAAATGCATGGGTTGCTGAGGCAGATAGAAGAAAGGACTTGATAGTTCAGGGAACTAAAAATGCTGTTTGGATTTATTCTGAGAGGCCAGAAGACCCACTGAGGACTGTATTCCCTGGGAGGGCCCTCATGAGATGCTAGGTACCAAGGCTGTCAGGCATGCATGGGGCAGAGGGGCACCAGCATCACTCAGCAATTCAACAGAGGCTCGCCTTGTCCTGGTCCTCAAAGGAGTACACTCTTGCTGCGCACAGGAATGATCCCATTGAACTACAAGCCATGACTGCTATCAGGGCTCTTTGGACTCCTTGTGTTCAGGGACCTCCAGGCAAGAAAAGGAGCCTATAACTTGGCAGGGAAACTGACCCTGATTAGCAGGAAAAGTGTGAGATGTCTTCTCACAACTGTGTAGGGCTTCCCTGGTGACACAATGGTTGAGAGTTCGCCTGCCAATGCAAGGGACACGGGTTCGTGCCCTGGTCTGGGAAGATCCCACATGCCCCGGAGCGGCTAGGTCCGTGAGCCATGGCCACTGAGCCTGCGCGTCCGGAGCCTGTGCTCCGCAACGGAAGAGGCCACAACAGTGAGAGGCCCGCATACCGCAAAAAAACCAACCAAACAAAAAACTATGTAATGACACTGCCTTTCAGTTAGAGTAAAAGCTTACGAGATCCTACATAATCTGGCCCCCTGTTACTTTCTGACCTCCTTTGTTTTCACCCCCTCCCTTGTTCATTCTACTGCAGTCACACTGGTCTTGCTGTTTAGTGAACACAGAAGTCACTGTCAGGTCTGAGGTCTTTCATCTAGCTTCATTAGATGGAAGGGGCAAGAAGACCAGCAGAAGGAACTTAAGTGGGAGTCAGAGCGTGAGGGAAAGTCTAGATAAATTGCCCTAATTGGTGTAGAGTTGATTGCTGAGCTGTACTTTTAACTCTGATTCCTAGCATGGCCTTCTCACCTATGGATTTCTCATCACTTTTTCCCACTTACTCATTGATTAGTGAGTGACCAATAAGAAATTATTTAATGAATTGAGAGAGAAGGTTGATACTTCCTGGAGAATCAACGAAGTTTCCATCTTTGATAATGATGGCTAATAATAGCAAACATTTTTTTTGAGGTATTGTGAAATGCTAAGACTTTTACAACGCTATCTCACTTAATCTTCATAAAATCTGTAAGAAGGTGCTATTATTATCCCCGTTTCACATATGAAGAAATAGTGGCTTAGAAAGGTGAATGCTTCTTGTAATTGGCCGGCTTTAAACACAGCTCTTTCTGAGTCTAAAATCTGTATTATTTTCTCAACAATTTGCTTCTCTTTAAGGGAAAGAGGTCATGATTACTGCCATTCATTTTTCCATTAACTCAATAAATACTCACTAAGAGTTTATTAAGTGCCAGGTCTTGGCCTAATTTTGCAGATACAATGGTGAACAAATAGGCAGGATCCTTGCCTTCATGAAGCTTATCGCCTAATAGTGTAGCAGGACCATCAATCAAAGGAATTCAGGGCTCGGTAGGGCAGCAGGCTTGTGCTGAGATTGAACACTTGCAAAGAGACTGACAAAGATTATCTCTGACCTGGAATCTATATTTGTGCACAGCTAACATGTAAAACCTTGGTTAAAGCATTGATCTTTTAGCCTCATCAGTTGTAAAATGGGTATAGTAATAGTAGATTTCTTGCCAAGGGGTTGTGATGTTAAATGAGAAAATGTGTGAAAGCTCTTGGCAAACTGTAAAATAGCAAGTATGGAAGGACTTAAAATTTTTTCACCTGTTTTTTTCATTTGAGATATAGTTGACATATTAGATTAGTTTCAGGTGTACAACAGAATGATTCCCTATTTGTATGTATTGCAAAATGATCACCACGGACTTTCCTTTATACTAAAAAAACTTCAAACATAAACTAGAAAGAATAGGACAAAAAACACTGAAAAATCCATAAACCAGCTTTAACAATGACCAACTCATGGCCGATTGTGTTTCATCTCTAGCCATCACCCCATTCACCATATTTTGAGAAGCAACTCCTTGGCAACAGCATGTCTTTTTATCTATCTATCTATCTATCATCTATTTCAATACATATATCTCAAAGGAAGGGATTCTTTTAAAAAACATACCCACAAATACCATTATCACTCTTAAAAAACTAAAAACAAAATTGACAGTAATTCCTAATTTTATCAAATATCATAACTTGATTTAGTGGCCATATTTCTCTGATTATCCTAAAAAATTTGAGATCAGTAGGTTTGAATCACTTTTTAGATAAGATTCATATATACTACAATTGTGTGAGATGTCATATTTAATCTATAGGTCCCCCCTCTTTCTGGTTTTTGTTTTGCCTTTTATTTCCCCCTGAAGAGATTGGGTCTTATGAAACAGTGGTTCTCAAACTTTAGTGTGCATCAGTATGCTTTAGAATCATCTGGAGAACTTGTTAAACGCACAGATTGATGTGTCCTGTCCCCAGACATTCTGAGTATTGAATTTCTAACAAGTTCCCGGGTCATGCTCATGCTGCTGGTCTGGGACGACACTTTGAGAGCCACAGTAGGGATTTCTCTAACTGTATCCCTTGGTGAGGTGTCCTTCAACACGTTCATCTTCCATTTTCCTGTTAAGGGAAGCTTATTGAATTGCCTGCATTACAGCATAATGATTTAAAACTCAGGGTTTGAAGGTATGTGTTAGAGACGCAGTGTGGCTGGGTTTAAATCTCGTCTTTTGACATTTATTTGCCTTGTGACCTTGGGCAGATCACTTAATTGTTCTGTGCACTCAACATTCAGGGTCCTCGTGAGGATTAAATGAGATTTCAAAAAATAAAGTGCTCACCTAGTGTATTGCCTGGCACACAACAAATGCTCAATAAACTCGATTATAATTTTTTCAACCTAAAAATAATAATGGGGCGCACAGGCTGCGGAAGGCCAAGACTTTTTGGGTTTTCTTGTTTTCACGTCAGGAGAGCTAAGGAGGAAGGCTCTAAAGGAGAGGTACCTGGAGAGAGGTGGAAAGAGGGCAACTCTTAGGGACACTGAAGTCAGCCTAGGGCTTGGCCCCTTTAAGGAGGGCGGGGCCACGTGACCCAAAGGGTCACATGGCTAGTGGGAAAACATGGCTGCGCCCGCGCTAGGGCCGGCTGGAGGACGAGGCGCCGGGCTCGGTCTCGTTCTCTCTTTGCCTCTGGTCTTGCTGCTGGGCCGGGCGGCGGGGGGCGAAGAGGTCAGGGCCGAGGCGGGCGCGGCGTCCCTCGCGGGCTCGTGCGGTTGTGGCACTCCCCAGCGGCCCGGGACCCATGGCAGCTCGGCGGCCGCGCACCGATACTCGCGGGAGGCGAACGCCCCAGGCTCGGTAGCCGGAGAGCGACCGTTCCCGCCCACCAAGGTGCTCTCTTGGTTCCTTAACGACGGGTGGGGGGCGCCGGGTTCCTCGACAGGGTTGGGATGGGTAAGGCCAGGGGTTGGAGGAAGGCAAGTAAAGATTATAATTACATTGCCAAATCGCGCACTTGCAGATCCAGTTTGTTGAGAAGTTCTTCCGGCCTCCGAAACGGGTGGGTCTTGGGGCTCTGCGTAATGCTGAGCATTAGGGAGTTTGGTTTGAGGACAGTTGTCTTTCCTTTTCTTATCTCTTATCTCCTGCTTCCTCGTTCTTGCACCCTGTGTTTTTGATGAGGTTCTCAGAATTTTAAGTCAGATAGATGTGGGTTTAAGTCCTGCGTTCCTCTCATTAATTGTGAAGGAATCAGGACACTGGGTGTCAGTGTCTCTAACCTTGTTGTTTACTTATCAGTAGTCTCTGACAGTAGACTCTGCTTCTTGACGACAAGGACTTGTCTTATTTATTCTGCTATTCCTAGCACTTTAGTACATGGGAAAGACTAAGTAAACAGTAGTTGTTTTATTACTATCGTTTATCTATACCTTGCACAGTGCCTGAATGTTTTATGTGCTAGGATATGTAAATAATAACATTAATAATAACTATTATTTAGTTCTTAGTTAAAAAATCAGTAACTGTTCCTTAGTTCTTACCATTCCAGGTATTTTGCATATTGGTATGGTTGTGAAAACAACTTAGATCTGCTGACTCCCAAAGTTCTTCTTCTTGAATACTAGTACACCCTTTCCAGCTTTTTCTGTCCAAGTTTTTTTTTTTTCCTGTGGGTTAATTCTGACCAATTTTCAGTTCTTAGGTGAGAGGTAACATCCTCCTGCAGGCCTTACCTGACCTCTTTCCTTCCTTCCCCTTCAGTATTTCCATATGCTGCCGCAGTTGTACCTGTTTGCTCTGACATAACCATTACTGAAGATATTTGTCTGTTGGTGTCTCTCCCCAGCTAGGTTGTGAGAGGGAGGGGAGTCAGGACTATAATTTTGTGACTTGGGTATAGAGTGTTAGGAGGTTGGTAGCTGGACTTCTCATTGTTTCTCCATCCTGTATAATTACTGGCCTCTAAAATGTTTCCTGTTGTTCCTCAGAGGATTCCCTGCATTATTAGTGTTTATCTTTTGTGTTGTGGGGAGCCTTGGTTACAGTTGTAGTGTGTGTTGGCCATACTTGATTTTAGTTCCTCTATAACTTGAATGGTAATTGATAATCAGTTTCTCCCTCCTCCTGCAGGGAAAGCCCTCTGGTTATCTGCTTTGTAACTAACAGGGGCGCTGTCTTATTTGCATGTACATTGGTCTGTGTCAAACTTTTGCCGAGAACCTTCTGGCCAGTACTGAACATTCCTCATTTTAAATGCTCCAATGTCCTATTGATTCCAGAATCTGATGTACGTATCATTATAAGATATCCATTTTTCATCCCTTTAGAGTGGGTTCACGTCCGGACTGAGTATTGTGTGGGTCATCTTTGGCCATATCTTGCATTCATTTTATAAAGGGAAAAATATATAATTAATTAACTTATATTTTGTATATGTGCATTTATTTTATGTTTGTCTTCCCTTGCACTCAGTTTCTATAATGTTTGGCAGCATCCCAAGTTATTAGTAAACTAGCAGTTGTTGAGAACACGGCTCACAAGCCTTCAAGGACTCTTAAACTTAATGCTTGAACCTGAAGTAGACTTCTTATCAAGACAAAGGAATTCCTAGGAGGCTGTTCTTTGTCTCTCTGTTTTCCTTGGTTTCAGATGTTTTAGTTCATGTGCAGATGACTTTGGTCTAATTCTGACACTTAGCCATTTATTCTGAATTCAGGAAGTCCAATATTATGTGAGATACATGGTCGTAGTGATAACCTTTTATTTTCTTAATTTTCTTTCTTTTTTTAAATAAAAGGATTATTTTTTTGAGCAGTTTTAGGTTCACAACAAAATTGAGAGGAAGGTAAAGAGATTTCCCATATACCTACTGCCCCAACACAGGCATAGCCTTGCCCATTATCAAGATCCTCCACCACAGTGGTACATTTGTTACAATTGATAAACCTACACCGACATATCATAATCACCCAAAGTCTGTGCAGTTGACCCTTGAAAAACATGTGGGTTAGGGGCACTGGCCCCCTGCGTGGTCAAAAATCCTAGTATAACTTTACAGTTGGCCTTCCATACCTGTGGTTCTGCATTCCAGGATTCAACAAAGTGCAGGTCATGTAGTACTGAAGTATGTATCTATTGAAAAAATCTATGTATAAGTTGACCCTCACAGTTCAAATCCGTGTTGTTCAGGAGTCAACTGTAATTTACATTAGGGTTCACTGTTGGTGTTGAACATTTTATAGGTTTGGATGAATGTACAGCGACATACGTCCATCACTATAGTATCATACAGAATATTTTTATTGCCCTAAGAATCTTCTGTGCTCTGCCTCTTCATCCCTCTCCCTCCTCCCAAGTGGCCACCACTGATCTTTTTACTGTCTCCATAAGTTTTGCCTTTTCCAGAATGTCTTATAGTTGGAATCATATAGTATGTAGGCTCTTCAGATTGGCTTCCTTCACTTAGTAATATTCATTTAAGTTTCCTATGTGTCTTTTCATAGCTTGATAGTTCATTTATTTTTCATGCTGAATAATAATGTATTGTCTGGATGTACCACAGTTTATCCATTCACCTACTGAGAGGCATCTTGCTTGTTTCTGAGTTTTGGCAATTATGAATAAAGCTGCTATAAAAATCTGGGTGCAGGTTTTTTGTGTGGACATAAAATTTTCAGCACCTTTGAGTAAATACCAAGGAATGTGATTGTTGGATCATATAGCAAGAGTATGCTTAGTTTTGTAAGAAACCACCAAACTGTCTTCCAAAGCGGCTGTACCGTTGTGCATTCCTACTAGCAAGGCATGAGAATTCCTGTTGCTCCACACCCTTGTCAGCATTTGGTGTTGTCAGTGTTTCAGATTTTGGGCATTCTAAGGTATGTAATGGTATGTTGTTTTAATTTTGCATTTTTTGGTTGACATACTGAGCATCTTTGCCACCTGTATATCTTCTTTGGAAGGTCCTTGGCCCATTTTTAATTGTATTATTTGTTTTCTTATTGTTGAGTTTTAAGAATTGTTTATTTTGGATAACAGTCCTTTATCAGATGTGTCATCAGCAACTATTTTCTCCCAGTCTGTTGCTTGTCTTCTCAATCTCTTGACATTGTCTTTTGAAGAGTGGTCTCTGTCTAGATTCTTTTTTTTTTTTTTTGCACGTGGATGTCCAGTTGTACCAGCATTTGTTGAAGAGACTGCCTTAGCTCCATTGTATTGTCTTTGCTCCTTTGTCAAAGATCATTTGATTTTATTTATGGAGGTCTATTTCTGGTCCCTCTCCGCTGTTCCACTAATACGTTTGGGTGTTCTTTAACTAATACATGTCTTGGCTACTGTAGTTTTATAGTAAGTTGCATAGTGTCTTTCCTCCAACTTCGTTTTTCTCATCAATATTGTGTTGGTTCTTCTGGGTCTTTTGCCTCTCCATATAAACTTGAGTATCGTATTGTTCATATTGATCAAATAACTTGCTGGGATTTGGATTGAGGTTGTACTGAATCTATTTTTGTTTTCCGTTTATTTAGTTTAATTCAATAAATACTTATTTGGTACACGTATTATATAAGACTCTGTCCTGTGTTCTGGGCTTATAGAAAAGAAAGACCTATGCCCTACCCTCAAGGCATTGACTTGTTGGTAGACCTCTCTCTCTCTCTCTCTGTCTCTCTCTGTCTCTCTGTCTGTCTGTCTGTCTCTCTCTCTCACTCACTCACACACACACACACACACACACACACACACACACAATCACAGTTATATGCAAGCATCATTTTTCTATAGTGACAGTCCTATAGGAGGAGTATGTACAAAGCACTTGGAGAAGAAGAAAGGATTCTTGTTTCCTGGACAAGTCAGGAAGTGCTCAAAGAAAAGACCACATTAGGCTAGGCCTTGGAGGAGACATTTTCAGGAGTTAGGGATGGAAGGGCAGATTGAAGGACATTGCGAGAAGGAGAATAGCATGGGTACAAATGAAGCATTGTACAAGTGCATGGTGTGTTCCGGGATATGTAAGTAGTTTAAGGTTTCTGGGGGTGACATTTTCACCCTTTTTAATGTAACACTTTTTAGGTGTGAGTCTTTATTAAAAAATATTTTAATCAATTTAATGAACACTTGCCAAGTGCTATTTACAGAGAAGTAAATAGCACTGGGCTTTACCCTCAAGGAATTTAGGTTTCACCAGAAAGTTATGGCAGTAAGAATTGTCTGGGAAACAATATAGATATTTTCAAATTTTACTTAACTTCCCTCTGGTTAAAAACTATACAATGCTCCTTGAGAAAACTATTCTAACAATGTTCTGTACAGCTTAGTATTTTATAAAAAGGTATCAAAATGTTTTAATCTCCATGTATCTTTTAAAAGAGTTGTTTGAAAAGGCATTGAAGATCATGAGACAATAAAATTGTACGTGGTATCTCTGTATATGTGGGTAAAGTCAGTCAGTTTCCTGTCTGAGGATGGTTTGATCGGGTAATGCTTACCCAGGTGTCAAGACACGATTGAATACCATCTCTTCTATGACCCCTTTCCTCCAGGAAGAAGTGGTGTTTCTATCCTCTAAATTCTCATAGCATTTTGTCAATGTCTGATGGAAACTTGTATATTTTCTGTAAAGTAGTGTTATTTGTGTAATTGTCTGATATCTCTTTCTACACGGGAAGCAATTTTTTAGACCTGTTTTAATGTCTGTATCCTCCAAGCGCTTTACACATTTAGGCATCGTGTAACAATTTCTGGAATGATCTTTTACCTTTTTTTGTTGGTTACAATATTGAGAAACTGCCAGGGGAATTAAGGGTATGAGTTACTTTTTAAAGAAACCTTTGGAAAGCAGTCTTTTTGCTGTATCTTATCCTCCCCAGGATCCTGTGAGATATTATCCCCCACTTTACAGATGTGACAACTGAGGCTGAATAGAATCATGAAATCCCCGGGCTTGAAGGAACTTTAATGCCATTTCATCTATGATTAGTGTCAGTAGAGTGACAGGATGATATAGGTAGGTAAGCCCTGCATAGATAGATAAGACAGCAGCTTGTGGGCAGATCCAGGGAGCTTGCATCTCTTGTTATTCACCCAGCTTTCTGCGGAGCCTTTACCTTTTTACTTAGGTTTGAGGAGAGGAAAGAAGGAAAAAGGAGAAGTGCTACACAAAAGAGTTGCCTGTAAACTTATTTCATTTTTGTGTGTAAAACAAAAGTCCCACAGAAGCAAGTGAAAGAAGAGATTCTTAAAACTAGCTTAGTAGGCTGATAAAGAAGTGTGGGTAGGGACGTTTATGGGCTCTCATGGCTGGGCAGTTCACGTGCAGATATGGTCCCAGACACAGCTGGATGCAGGGCCTCAGGCAGCATCTCCAGATCTCTCTTTTTGGCTCTCTCGGCAGCTCCTCTTTCTTCTATGTTGGCTTCATTTTTAGGTAGTATTCCTTCTAATGATCAAAGAGCTGGAAGAGAAAGAGTTTTCTTTCCCTCATAGCTCCAGCAAAAGTTCTGAGATTAACTTTGATTGGGTCGTGGGCCTATCCCTGATTACATCTCTGTGGTCAAAAGAATGTGGTAATTGGCTAGGCCTGAGTCATGGGGCAGGGGCGGGGTGTGTGTGTGGCGGGGGGGAGTGGGGGGCATGCAGCAGTGTCATCCAGCTCCACCTGAGACATGTACTTAGTTGAAGAAGTGGTTTTCAAAGAGATGTCACTTGCTCTTACAAGAACAGGAGGGAATGGGTGCCAGGTGGGCAAAAATCATAGATGTCCACTGCACCTGGCCAGAGTGTGTAGCTCAGATATGGTCCTAGTGATAAGAGAGTTGCTTTGACTCACCTGTCCTTTTGGCTTGCTTGGCAGTGGTAGAAACTGATGTGCCAGAAGGGGTTTTAACTTACCTCCAAGGACGAATGGATTGTTTGAATCTGGACCTTCATGAAGGTCCACACTGATCAAAACGGTTCTTTGTATTTGGTTTAGGAGTGTGAGACCTGATGCTCTGGATTTCACTAGAACGACATTCTACATTTGTAGGACAGAGACTTCATCAGTGAAAATTGGGAATTATGATACAGTCAGAGCCATGCAGGCTATTTTTATCTATAGCCTCCAGAATGGAAACTTGGCTTATTCATTGCTGGCTATCTCTGATGGTTAATGAAAGAAAAAAAATTAGGCCTGGAGTCCACAGTGGAAGTTGTGATTGTATTAGCATTGTTGGTGCTCACCTTGAGGGAGAGTGGGATGAAAAACTGAGATAATTGTAAAACTTCATTGGGAACAATGGGCATAGTTTCCTATAGGCCTTGTGTTTGCACCTTGGGATGAACAGCCGTTCTGAGAAAAGGACCTACTTGTCTGCTGCTGGAAAGCTTTTTTTTTTTCTTAAAGTCCTTTAGGAAATATGAAACCTTTTATTAGATCATTTTAATAATCATTTTAAGCTTTCGTCTGCAGGCTTCTATTTTTCTTCTTCTTTGCAGAGCTGCTTGAAATTCTGACTTCTCATCTCGATTGAGGAATCTTGTGTCCCAGATGCTTGGAGAATAATGAGAATAATGTGGGAACCTAGTTCAGTCTTCGAGCAGAGTCTCTTAAACAGGTTTCACTGTGATGCAGGCATGCTATCCATGTCTGGGATGGTGTTATAAAAGAAAGAGAATTTTTATAATTAGGAATAATTCAACTGATACATTTTTCATTGTATCCGTGATGTCACTCTTTCAGTCAACGAAGTTTCTTCATCCATCCATCCCCCCCACTCCCTTCCTTCCTTCCTTACTTCCTTCTTTCCTTACTTGCCGTGCACCGTACTAGGAGCTGGGGACATAGAAGTGAAAACTTTATTTCTGGTCCCCAAGGAGCCTGGGATCTAGGGCAGGTAAAAACAAGCCATTAACGTATGTACAGTGTGTGTCGGTTGTTTAGAGAGGTGTTTATCAGAGGATTCCAAATGAGGGGGATATGCCCAGCCAGCAGAGGGAAATGTAGGCAGGAAAGGCCTTCTGTAGGAGGTGATCGTTGAGCATTGATGTTATTCACAAGAGATGAAGTGCAGGTGGAGTACAGGGTGAGAGAGGTGGGGAGAGATTAGGCTCTGATGCTGAGATATTTAACCCTCAAAGGTGCTGGGGATCCCTGAAGAATTTAAGTAGGAAAGAGGTATAATCAGATTGACACTTTATTGTTTGTTATTTTGAATAGAGTACATGGTTTTAAAATTACAAAAAAAATTCTGTAGAAGGGTGTATAGTGAAAAATTTTCCACTTTCGTAATAACCTTCCCCTCAGACAACCACTGCAGGAGTTTCTTGAATACCTTCCCAGAGCCGTGTTCTGCAAATGTAAGCAAATACAAAAAAATATGTGAATCTATGTTCTCCTGCCCACCTCCTTTTCATGCAAATGATAACACACCATGCTTTCTAGGGTGCACCTTGCTTTGTTCACTTTGCTCTTCATCGTGGTGAGATCTCTCCATATCAATATATTAAAAGTGTCTTTTTATTCCTGGTGTTTTCCTTCTTTTCCTTTTCTTATGGCTGCCTAATTTTCCATTTTCTGGGTGGCCCACAATTTAGTTAATCATTCCAATATTGAAAAATATTTAGGTTGTTTCCAGTCTTTTTCTGTTCCAAGCAGAGCCTCAGTAAGTTGTGTGGGATACAGAAGACAGATATTTTGAAAAGTTCAGTAGGGGCTTAAATACTTGTATGAATGATTGAAAGGAAGGTTGATGGCTTAGAGAGGAGCCGGGAGAAATGTGAAGGGATGAGACTGGAGGCAAGGAGACAATTGTGAGGCTACAGCATTAATCGAGGAAAAGAAAAGGGGAGAGGACAGAGGGATATATATTTAGGATACCCAGTAAAACTGGATGACTGCTGTAATGTTGGATTTCCCAAGTGATGCTGAGGATGGACCTGTGTTTCTTAACTGAAAATTTTCGGTGTGATCCTCAGATCTTATGTTTAGTGCTAGGAAAACATGTGAACAAAGCAGCCTCGGTTGCTACCCTCTTGGTGTTTAGAGGTTATGTGAAACAGTAGATAGGAACAATTAGAGTTTTAATAAGGTATTAAATAAGGACAAGACATGGTCCTCTAGTAAAACTTTTAGATTTTCCATTTCAATGATTTGTCTTTTCCATTATCATTGGGAACCTAGATTCACTCAGTGGGTTTTTTAATATATTATATATGGGGACTTCCCTGGTGGTCCAGTGGTTAAGACTGCGCTTCCACTGCAGGGGGCGCGGGTTGCCCTGGTCGGGGAACTAAGATCCCACATGCCGTGTGGCCAAAAAAAAAAAAAAAGTTAAAAAAAAATATTGTATTTGGCATTTTTATATTTGCTTTTAAAAATAATTTAAAAGAAATATGGACATAATAAAGGACAAAAATGCACAAATGTATAAAGAAGTGGAATATTCTCCCTGCCTCTGCACTGCAGCCATCAGCAGCTTGGTGACTGTTGCTCCAGACCTGTTTCCATGGCGTGTGCAGATGTGTATTATGTAGTGTTTTTCCTAAAGAAATCACTACCCTAAAGAATTTTCACTTCTTTTTGTGACTAATCATTCATTGGAGTACGCCATGATTTTACTTACTTCACAGTGGCTTTTGTGGCGGAGGTTGGCTCGCTGTTGGGTGCTTACTGTGTGCTGGCGCTCTACACTTGACCCAGGTTCACTCTGGCGGTGACGGCCTGACTTCCCGTGTTTCCCCTTTTGCTGCAGATGGTCCCCATCCCTGCCGGAGTATTTACAATGGGCACAGATGATCCTCAGATAAAGCAGGATGGGGAAGCACCTGCGAGGAGAGTTGCTATTGATGCCTTTTACATGGATGCCTATGAAGTCAGTAATGCTGAATTTGAGAAGTTTGTGAACTCAACTGGCTATTTGACAGAGGTAATGGGGTTGGAATGGGGAGGAAGAACTTTATCAGTTGACCGCTTTTTCCTATGTGCCCAGTGCTTTGACAGGCATTTTCTGTATATTTCATGTAATTTTTGTTCTCATAGCAACCCAGTGAGGCAGCTTAGTTTTCAGGTGGCAAACTGGGAATTAGCAAAGTGATTTGCCCCGAGTCCCACAGCTGGTTAGTGGCGGAGCTGGGATTCAGGCCTGGCCAGTGTGACCCCAGGAGCTGTCTTCTTAACCGTTATGCTCTAGTGTGTCAGTGCTTTAATCTTCCAAAGAGCGTCACTGTCCTCTCAGGCTTTTTGAGATGATAGCATGTAAAGTAAGGCCACTTCTCCCTCTCAAAACTTTATAGTTTGGGTGTTCCAGAAGCATTGCATAATTCAGAAGTAATAGATGCAGAAGTGCAGCTTTTCATTTTTGTGGTTTTATTCCAGTGCCTGACGACTCATAAGCTTTCCTTTGGCAGTTCCAGGCTTTATCCTGTGGTCACTGAATCACAGAGCAAGGTTCTGCAAGTGGATGTTTGTCCTAAACGGGAATAGGAAGAGAGAGGCTTTCTAGTTTATGAAAGTTTCTGTGAGTGTCTAAAATATCCTTGTTATGTAGGTTTCCCATTTTTTTCTTACCAAAGGACTCTACCCTACCCTTGCCTTCAGTTTGTGGAGTCCCTGTCCTTGTTTTTGTTTTTTTCCAGGCCAGAACATCTTCCTTTCTTTAAAAAAAAAATTTCAGAGCGAATGCTGAAAGCAAAACAGCATCCAAATTTGATTTTGCATTTCTTTGGAATTTCTTAAAATATACAAAGTAGTTGTCTTTTTGTACCTATTTGTAGTAAGAAGTTGCTGTTCCTTTTGTTTCATGAGGATACTCTCAGGTCAGGTTCCTCAGTAGTCTGATGAAGTTAGAAGTGGGCTTCTAAGGCAAGAAGCTTCCCTTAGACTAGGGTTCCCATCAAGACTAGATAGACTAAGCAGAGTTTAGGGCATCTAGGAGCATGGATGGGGAAATACTGCATCTGGATTTCTATTACCCTCTAACTGAAGTTCAGCATTTCCTTCAGTTAGGAATAGACAACATACCACAGTAGTGGCAGCAGTGCCTATGACTTTATCACCAATAGAAATCACAGACATTTTGTATCCCATTATTGTTGTTGCAGAGATCATAAAATATTGTTTGTATTCATCCTCACTTTAGAAATGATAATTATGAGGCCTGCCACTAGATCTTATTTAATGTATTATTTATACATATTTATATTTAATGTATAGATATATATAACATATATGTATATGTTACTATAGCACAAATTTGTTTTACTAATATTTCGATATAACTAGTTTTCTTTGTAATTGTATTGATTTTATTTTATACACTTAAACATTTCATTCTGAGAAGGAGATCCTTAAGCTTCACCATACTGCCAAAGGGGTCCAGGGCACAAAAAGGGTTAAAACCCCTGCTTTGGATAAAATACTTCATATTATTATGGCATTCATGTTTCTTTTCTTCCATTTCTCCAACTTCATTTTATATCACATTTCCCTTGCTCACCATGTTCTAGCCCTGCTGTTCTTGTTTCTATTCCTTGCAGACTTGACACTCGTTCCCATCTTGGGGGTGCAGCCCATACTTTCCCCCTGCTTGGAATTTCCTGACCCCGTTGCCTGTCCCCCTTTTGCATGGCTGGCTCCTTCTCATTCTCGAGTCATCTCAGCTTAAATATCCCTCTCAGGGAGGCTTCCTCTGCCCACCCTATCAAAAGGAGGCTTCTCTCTATACTCTCTGCCTTACAGGGTCAAGTAAAGTTGTAATTATATTCTTCCTTTCTTTGTTTGACTTGACTTTTGTTTGTGACCACATATGTGAGTGCTTTCAGGACAGAGACCATGCCTCTGTAATATTGACCTTGTATCTCTGTCATTTAGCCCAAAGCCAGGCTTCTGATAGGTGTTTGGTACATGTTGTTGAGTGAAGGAATGGTCTGGGTTCTCAGGCATGGTGATGCTACAAGGGAATACAGAAATAAGTGCTGGGGTGGAGAAAAGATGATGAGCTCTAATCAGCAAAAGGAGTTTGAGGTGCTCATAAAGCTGGAAATACAGGGATCTAGTAGGCCGTTAATATCATGTGGTGAGGAGAGGAGAGGACTGGAGGTGGAGATACGAACATCATTTGAAATGCCGGTGGTGGTTAAAATCATGGGATTTCAAGAGTTTGTCCAGCAGCAGGTCGGTGTATCTCATCGTGTGATCTCTTAGACCACCTGTGTTAGAATCACCAGCTTATCTGTTCACACGGGCAGGTTCCTTGGCCTCACCCCAGACCTACAGAATCAGAACCTCTGGGCTTGGGGAGCAGTGCTGTGTAGCTATCACAAGCTGGCCAGGTGATCTCAACTGCACAAAGCCTGAGGGCCACTGGTGTAGAGTAAGAAGAGCAGAGAGCCAGGGCAGAGTGCTGGGGAGGAACAGTGTCTTAGGGGCAAGAAGAAGTGCCCATGTATTTCAGGAGATGAGAAGGAGTCTGAAATGGAGGAAGAAAACTAGAAGAGTAGAATCATGGAGACCAAGAGACTACATTGGGTGTTTCCAGAACTGGGGTCATATGCAACAAAGAAAACCAGGTAGATATGGACTTGAGACAGTAATGGTAAATAAGAATGATTAAAATACAGATTTCCATCTGGTGTTTGAATTGGCCACTTGAGATGTATAAGCACAGTGGACACCTCAGTGGAGTGTGTCAGAATATCAACAAACAGTGCCGTTTACTTCTTTTAGCTAGGTTCCAGGAGCAGAACAAAGGACAAAGGTTGATTATGTAATCTGACATGTAAAGAATCCTGTTATTTTCCAAAGTCATTTGTAATACTTGGGGAGATGTGTTTCCATCAACAGAAACAATCACAGTCTCAGTAGCTAATCTCTTCCAGTCTGCATTCTTATCAGCTAAATGAGCCTTAAATAAAAATGGTCTCTCTAAGTGACAGTAACCTGTTTTAACAGGAAGCCACATGCTTTTAGGTCATTTGGGAGGTTAGAAGACAAATCTAAGTTCATTGGGACAAGAAGAACCCCTTTAGTAGCGTACAGAGAAAATGGCACATGTGAAATATGTTACTACAACCTTTTCTGGATTTTTATTTCCTTCCTTTCCTTTAGGCTGAGAAGTTTGGTGACTCCTTTGTCTTTGAAGGCATGTTGAGTGAGCAAGTGAAGTCTGATATCCAACAGGCAGTAAGTAATGTTTAAACAGGCTCTCATATTTCTCTATTGCTCATTGGAAAGGGCTTGGGTGAAAAATCCAAACTACCAGCCCCGCCACCCCCCCCCCCAAAAAAAATAAACGCCTCGCCATTTTCCTGCTATAGATTTGCCCGTAGAACAGGCCTATGGGACCAGGGCACCTTATCTTGAGGAAAATGGCACAAACCTGGGACAGTATCTGGAGTGTTAGGTCTGACGTGAGCTTCTGTCTTGTGCACCTGAGTATAAGTGGAGCTCAGCTGGGCTTTAGACACTTCTGGGTTTCTTTTGCTCATAGCCATTTCTAGAATGGAGGGTTAAATGTGCATGTTTTTTACTTCTATTCTTAAAGTCTTGGTCTCATCAGGTTCTGGTATGGAGAGAGAGCTTCCTATTTAAACATTCCTGACTTCACTTGATCAGAGTAGTAGTTATGAAAGGGGCCCTTTGCTGTGGATGTACACAGGAAATTGAGCCCAGGACCTGGTCCTTACCATCCAGGGTGTACCTTCTCTCATAAAGGGATCCAGGGAAATCATGGAGACTGCACTAGGTCTCCATAAGCCCCTGTGTGGTGAGTGGAACTTGGGATTTCTGTTCCAGACATTTTAGTAGGCTTGTGTATATTTGAGAATTTGTCTACTCACATGTCTCATGAGAAAGCAAAATATACAAGGAAAGGAGTGTGGGTAAGCTGGGAAGCTGAGGGTTCACAAAACAAGGATGGCTGAGGACACAGAAGAAGCAGGAGGTGGGAAGAGAGGAAAGGAAATGGGGTCAGCTGACCCAAGGGAGACTGATTAAGATACAGACATGAAGGCAGGAATTCAGCACTAATCTTCCTTTGTTATACAAGTTCCCTTTCAACTCCTGCCTGAATCTCATCTTTATGTGTTGGGGTCGCTATTCTCTGGTGAGCAGCAGTGCCAGAAAAATTAAACATTCCTGGCTCGGATTTGCTTTCTCTTCAAACTTGTAGCAAAACTTGGGGTGGGGGGGAAGATGAGGTAGAAGCAGATTTGCTCTCAAGTCGTTTATAGGAGAATCAGGCCACTTTTATGTATGTATTTTAGAAAAATGTTTTAAAAACATGACTGAATTCCATCTGAATTTCAGAGCTTTCTTTGCTTGCTACAAGTTTATGTTATAAGTCTATTATATAACCTGATTACCCCCCCCCCCGCCGTTTTTTTTAAAGGGCTTTGACAAAGATCAGATTGGCTTAGTGCTGATGAGCCAGTAGCTCAGGATGTGGTGCCTTGTTTTATGATGGGGAGTTCAGCTGGGGGAGGGCCTTTGCACTTATTTTTGTAATTTGTGCTTTCCGTTACAAGGCCTCCTGTCACTTGAGAACCTCTGAGCACATTAGGCATAAAGGCAGAGGCAGAGGATTACTGGGCTCTGACGGTGCCCTCTTAAGTCCATAGTGAAGTGTGTGTGCTGGTAACTAGGATGAAGATAAACAGCTCTTACCGGGTCGTAGTGTTGGTCTCTTACTTAAATGCTCATAATGGAAAAGCAGACCTTTTAAGCATGTTTAGAAAGGGTTGGAACAAGTGAAATGAATCTGTTGGTGATCCGAGAGAGCTAAGTTTTTGTTTTTAGGTCTTGGCCCACCCTAATGCACCAGACCTGTTTTTAACCCAGTGTTTCCAGAAGTGTAGGATAGGAGATGGTCCATGAGGTGACTTGAAGTGAAGCAGGTGACTTAAGCTGGTACATGGCCAAACGTAAGAGAATCCTGAATCACATTGTCTCAGGGCTCTTTCAAGGCCTGATTAAGTTGAGAAGAAAGTCTCATTTGAGCGCTGGCATGTCACTAACACTCAGCGGCACTTGTTAATCTCCTTTCTAACACAGAAAATAGGCCTCAGAACCTTCCTCAGGCTTCAGTGGCTGGCTGGAATTTAATAATACGGTTTATGTTTGTGTACATTTTATTTACTTCTAAAATTTTTGTTGGAGTATGGTTGCCTTACAATGTTGCGTTAGTTTCTGCTGTACAGCCAAGTGAATCAGCTACACGTATACATATATCGCCTCTTTTTTGGATTTCCTTCCTATTTAGATCTCCAGACAGCATTGAGTAGAGCTCCCTGTGCTATACCGTAGGTTATCATTAGCTATCTATTTTATACATAGAAGTGTATATATGTCAATCCCAATCTCCCAATTCATCCCACCCTCCCTTTCCCCCCTTGGTGTCCATATGTTTGTTGCCTACATCCGTGTCTCTATTTCTGTTTTGCAAATAGGTTCATCTGTATGTACATTTTAAATGTGATTATTTTATAAGATTGGTTACTTTCACATAGTTGTTTTACATGTTTACTATCGTATAATTATTTTAAATGTTTCATATAATTATTTAAAATAAATGTCATTATTTTAAATGTCATAAATGTTCTCTTATGATAGGTAACACTAGTGATATAACTTTTCCTTATTAGAAAAAGCCTTTTTATTGTAAAAGAAAAGTCAAATACAGAACATCAGGCAAAGCAAATGTGTAGCTTTACTGTGTTATTTTTAAACAAACATGATCGTAACCTTCCCTTAAGTCAAGAATTAGGATTTTGCTCCCTGCCCCAGCGATCCCATCCATGAGCCACATTCTTATCATCACCCCCTCTGTCCCTGAAGTAGCCACTGTCTTGCTTTTTAAAGTAGATGCTTCCCTGCCTTTCTTTATAGTAATATTGCGAGGTGTGCCTCTCAAGACTACCAATGTTTATTCTTGTCTATTTAAAGGAAATTTGTGTCTTTTAAGACTCTTTTAATCAATGGATTTCCCTTCCATTACTCTGCTCCTCCCCAGCCCCTGGCCCTTGCCCCCCTTTTTTTCCCTAACAATTTATCTGTGGAAGAATCCAGGTTGTTTTAGCGGTAGGCTTTCCCACAGTCTGAATTTTGCTGCCTGCACTGTCCCAGTACAGCTCACCTTTCCTCTCTGTCCTGCATGTTGGTAGCTGGATCGCCAGGCCTGATCAGACTCATGTTTGGACCCTGTGGCAAGACCTCAGATAGTGACGTGTTCTTTCACTACGAGGCACCTAATGTCTTCTTCTTCCTCTTTTTGTGATGTTACCTGCTGTTAGTGCTCAGTGCCTAGACCCATTAATTCACTGGGAGTGGGAAGATTCTGATAATCTAATAGGTTTTTTTTCATTTATTAATTGAGATACTTTTATAAAGAGATGATTGCCTCGTCTGCTCTTTTCTTTTTTTTTTTTAAGTGACCAATTAGGTTTCTTTTTTAAAAAATTAAACATTTAAAGAATATTGTAAATTACATGCAGTTGTAAGAAATAATACAGAGATCCTGTGTACCTTCCCCCCAGTTTCCTTCAATGATAACATCTTGTATAACTATAGTACAGCTTTACAACCAGGAAACTGACAATTGACACAACCCACTTACCTTTGTCTGGTTTTAGCAGTTTTATATGTATTCATTTGTATGTGTGTATTTAGTTGTATGCAGTTTTATCACAAATGTAGATTTGTATAATCACCGGATTAAAAAATTATCTTCATGAACCTATGGATTTAAAAATATTTTACGGGTTTTGTTCACTTGGAATCATGATACCTTTTGAATGTCAAATTTTCCTATTTTGGGGTATTGAGTGCCTCTTTAAGTTCTTGTGAGTTCTTTTTTTCTTCTCTTTTTAAAACAGCTTTATTGAGATATTTATTATCCCACAGAATTCACCATTTAAGTGCACAATTTATTCAGCTTTTTCTGGTGCATTTATAGAGTCGTGCAGCCGTCACCACCATCCCAGTGCAAAACATATCCACCAGCCCAAAAGGAACCATGTGCCCATTTGCAGTCCCTCCTCATTCCCACCCCGAGCCTTAAGCAACTGTCCTGAGTCCTTTTGGAGTAACCCTAGTCGTCAGTGCTTCCTTGCTTTCTGTAATGACCCCCTGGCCTGGAATCAGCCATTTATTTAAGAAACACTAGCACCTTTTAGTAGAAAATAGTATTCCAGGACCCTGTCTAGGTTCTAGGTGTGCTCATTGCCTAAGGTTGGTCATTGTTTCTAGGCCTCTTCAGTGGGCAGAGCTATGATAAAATGCTCTATGAGTTCATACCGATGTTTCTAGGTTAGGGTTTATAACTTAGCCGGTTTTTGTATTACCTGTATCTTCTTCCTTCCACATCAAGAATCCTGGTTCTCAAGGACACAGGGGATGATAGAATCAGAATAACCTATAATTACTCATTTATTTTATCCCAGCTTTTATACATGGCAGTCTCAAAATAACAAGACTAATGCTACCATCACCAATGGAATTACTGAGACCAGGTCAAAAAAAAAAAAATAGCTTTTACATTTGCATTTCCTGTTTCTCTCCCAGTTTTAAAATTGTTGTACTATTTCTGTATTATCAGAGCATGTGTCCATTACATAGAGTACTCACTTCCACAAGTAACTATATGTTTAATGCTTTCTATGTTCAATGTCTCTCTAGTCATTTGGATTAATGAAGCTTTTTCTCTTCTAGATTCTTAAGGAAATGGTCTTGGGGACAGTATTGCCTAGTTTTTGCATATTGTTGACAGTTTGTTATTGCCCGTTAGACTTTGAAGTCAATTTTGCTGGATGTGAAATCTGGTTCACTTTTGTTTTTCTTGAGTATCTTATATATGTTATTTTGTTTTCTCTTGGAATAGGCATTACTGTTGAAAGTCTGATGATAGTCAAATTTTCTTTCCCTTGCAAGCTACTTGTTGTTTCTGCCTAGATACCCAAGGATTTTTTTTTTTCTTTTTCTTTAGTATCTAGTGATTTTACCAGAATATATCTTGGTGTTTCTTTGTGGGTCAGTATTCTCAGGTATGGGGTGTGTTCTTTTAATATGTAGCTTCAAAAATTTTTTTTCTAATTTCAGGAAATTTTTCTTCAAGTTTTTGCTATTTTTTTCTGTGCCCTTACTTTTTTTTTCTTCTTTAGGAATTCTTAATATATCTGTTTGTAGGATTCATTTTCAGTGTTTATCACTTTTGAATATTTCTATCTCTTTTTTTTAAATTAAATTCTTCCTTTTCATCTTCTTTCTCTCTTAAGTATTCTTGTATTCATTTCTGAACTTTTTCTTTTGTTTTAGTTGTTTCTTGAGTTCTCTACCTCATCTGAGTTTGCTGATTCTGATTTATTCTCATGAATCATTTTCTTAATTCCGCTGACCTCATTTTTTTTTTTTTTTTTTTTTTTTGCGGTACGCGGGCCTCTCACCGCTGTGGCCTCTCCCGCCGCGGAGCACAGGCTCTGGACGCTCAGGCCCAGCGGCCACGGCCCACGGGCCGAGCCACTCCGCGGCATGTGGGATCCTCCCGGACCGGGGCACGAACCCGCGTTCCCTGCATCGGCAGGCGGACCCTCAGCCACTGCGCCACCAGGAAAGCCCCCTGACCTCATGTTGAAATGGCCAGCTGCAGGCTTATTTTGAGCATGACTTAACCTTTAGAAGGAGGCGTGGCCCAGGGTAGCTTCTGTAACTTCACAGAACTCTTTCTTCAGTTGTACTCATGTAGGCTTCAAAAATATGGCCTCCTGGGACTTCCCTGGTCGTCCAGTGGTTAAGACTCCGTGCTTCCACTGCAGGGGGCACAAGTTCGATCCCTGGTTGGGGAACTAAGATCCCACATGCCCTGCGTCCAAAAAAAAAAAAAAAAAAAAGTCCTGCTTCCTCAGATTGCCGGCATCTCTCCCCCTCCACTCCTTCTCCTTTTCTCTCTTGTCCCTTGCTTTCTGGAGTTTGATTTCATTCTCTGAGGTTTCTCCTTGGTGGGTCTCTTTTCTGGAAGGGAACCCTGGCAGGTCAGTGTAAAGAATTCATAGGGCAAGACTGTTCGAAGGCCTTTATACTCTCTCACTGCGGGCCCCTTACATACACTCACCAGCAGAGTGGGCAGAATTCCTTCCCGTTTTCAGTGCTTTCTCACACTGTAATTCTCTGCTTTCCGGTGATACCCATTGGCTGCTTTGGGATTTTCCTCGTCACATCTCTGATGACTTGCTGTTTCTTCTGCTTTCTCCTGCCCAGCCATAGGCATCATGCAGGTTGTATGGCTATTGGCAGTTTTTCCTCACGTACTTGTATTCTGGCTTTGATTAAGTACCCTGTCACATAGATTGACTCTGCATGTTGTTCTTGGGTTTTTGGTGGTGTTATCCAGTGGTTATCTAGTTGCTCTGTCTTGTTTTTTTTTTTTTTTCTTTTCCGTACGCGGGCCTCTCACTGTTGTGGCCTCTCCCGTTGTGGAGCACAGGCTCTGGAAGCGCAGGCTCAGCGGCCATGGCTCACGGGCCCAGCCGCTCAGCGGCATGTGGGATCTTCCCAGACCGGGACACGAGCCCGTGTACCCTGCATCGGCAGGCGGACTCTCAACCACTGCGCCACCAGGGAAGCCCTGTTTTTTAATGTATACAGTTTTGAGGCAAAACATGGATCTGGCTCTCAGGGTTTGCTTGTAAAGATAAACTGTGAATTTAATGGTTAAAAATAGAGTACATGTGCATGCTGGAATTTTCTTATTCGTGATTATTCTTTGGATGCTGAATTTGAAACAGGGTCTTAAAAGCTATAGATATCAAATCCTAGAAAGGATTAAGGTTGTCGTGTTGTTGATTTTGTTGGTTTGGGGGTATTTTACCCTAGAAAACTTATTGTTGAAAAGGATGGTATTTAAAATATTTAATTTCTAAAAAGTATGTTTCATTTTTTTACTTGTGTCATTAATGTATCTCATAAATCTTTGACAGAGGAATGGCTGTGGGGTAGGAGAAAACAGTTTCTCTTGATGGAATCCTGAGAAACAATGATCACCTATTGGTTTGTAATTTTGTACTTTCAAAGTTGTTAACAGTTTAAGGAAACAAATTCCTGAATAAGTGTCCTCCATAAAGGAGGATGGGAGGCTATTTTGAGATGTTATTTTCAATTGAAAGCCAATTTCAGTGAGGATTCAGAATTACCAAGGCTGCTGCTTCTTTTTCTTCTTTCTTGAGTAAAAAAAAAAAATGTGTAAAAAAACAATGTCTCTTCTGCCTAAAGGATATCCTTTGGTAAATGTTTTTGTTATTAATTGTCTTAAAATATCTTTATTTTGCTTCATTACTGAAAGATATTTTCACCAAGTAAAAATTTTAGGTTGGCAGTTATTTCCTGTCAGTACACCGTAGGGCTTATTTCACTGTCTTCTGGCTTTTGTTGTTGCCATTCAAAAGTCAGCCATCAGGAACATCTATTGCTCTTCCCCTGTAGGTGATTGGGCTCTGCCTGCTTTTAAAACTGTCTCCTGTCTTTACTATTCTACAGTTTCACTATGGTATGTCTAGGTGTTGATTTCTTTCATTTTTCCTGCTTGAGTTTTATTGGGCTTCCTGGGTCTGAGGAGTGGTGTTTTTAAAACAAATCTGGATTATTCTTTTTTTTTTTAATTTATTTTTTAGGCCACGCCATGCGGCATGTGGGATCTTAGTTCCCTGACCAGGGATCGAACCTGTGCCCCCTGCAGTGGAAGTGCAGAGTCCTAACCACTGGACCGCCTGGGAATTCCCTGGATTATTCTTCTTTTGGGGAGGGAGAAAAGAATGTTGTCTTTTTTTTAATTTTTATTTTTATACAGCAGGTTCTTATTAGTCATCAGTTTTATACACATCAGTGTATACATGTCAATCCCAATCGCCCAATTCATCACACCACGACCCTCACCCCCCTGCGGCTTTCCCCCCGTGGTGTCCATATGTTTGTTCTCTACATCTGTGTTTCAATTTCTGCCCCGAAAACTGGTTCATCTGTACCATTTTTCAAGGTTCCACATATATGCATTAATATACGATATTTGTTTTTCTCTTTCTGACTTACTTCACTCTGTATGACAGTCTCTAGATCCATTCACGTCTCTACACATTACCCAATTTCATTCCTTTTTATGGCCGAGTAATATTCCATTGTATATATGTACCACATCTTCTGTATCCATTCGTCTGTCGAGGGGCATTTAGGTTGCTTCCATGACCTGGCTATTGTACATAGTGCTGCAATGAACATTGGGATTCATGTGTCTTTTTGAATTATGGTTTTCTCTGGGTATATGCCCAGTAGTGGGATTGCTGGATCATATGGTAATTCTATTTTTAGTTTTTTAAGGAACCCTCCATACTGTTCTCCATAGTGGCTGTATCAGTTTACATTCCCACCAACAGTGCAAGAGGGTACCCTTTTCTCCACACCCTCTCCAGCATTTGTTGTTTGTAGATTTTCTAATGAAGCCCATTCTAACTAGTATAAGGTGATACCTCATTGTAGTTTTGATTTGCATTTCTCTAATAATTAGTGATGTTGAGCAGCTTTCATGTGCTTCTTGGCCATATGTATGTCTTCCGTGGAGAAATGTCTATTTAGGCCTTCTGCCCATTTTTTGATTGGGTTGTTTGTTTTTTTAATATTGAGCTGCATGAGCTGTTTATATATTTTGGAGATTAATCCTTTGCCCATTGATTCGTTTGCAAATATGTTCTCCCATTCTGAGGGTTGTCTTTTCATCTTGTTTATGGTTTCCTTTGCTGTGCAAAAGCTTTGAAGTTTCATTAGGTCCCATTTGTTTATTTTTGTTTTTATTTTCATTACTCTAGGAGGTGGATCAAAAAAGATCTTGCTGTGATTTATGTCAAAGAGTGTTCTGCCTATGTTTTCCTCTAAGAGTTTGATAGTGTCCAGTGTTACATTTATGTCTCTAATCCGTTTTGAGTTTATTTTTGTGTATGGTGTTAGGGAGTGTCTAATTTCATTCTTTTACATGTAGCTATCCAGTTTTCTCAGCACCACTTATTGAAGAGACTGTCTTTTCTCCATTTTATATCTTTGCCTCCTTTGTCATAGATTAGTTTACCATATGTGCGTGGGTTTATCTCTGGGCTTTCCATCTTGTTCCATTGATCTGTGTTTCTGTTTTTGTGCCAGTACCATATTGTCTTGATTACTGAAGCTTTGTAGTATAGTCTGAACTTAGGGAGTCTTATTCCTCCAGCTCCATTTTTTTCCCTAAAGACTGCTTTGGCTATTCGGGGTTTTTTGTATCTCCATACAAATTTTAAGGTTTTTTGTTCTGGTTCCATAAAAAATGCCATTGGTAATTTGATAGGGATTGCATTGAATCTGTAGATTGCTTTGGGTAGTATAGTCATTTTCACAATATTGATTCTTCCAATCCAAAAACATGGTATATCTCTGCATCTGTTGGTATCATCTTTAATTTCTTTCATCAGTGTCTTACAGTTTTCTGCATACAGGTCTTTTGTCTCCATAGGTAGCTTTATTCCTAGGTATTTTGTTCTTTTTGTTGCAATGGTAAATGGGAATGTTGCCTTAATTTCCCTTTCAGATATTTCATCATTAGTGTATAGGAATGCAGGAGATTTCTATGCAATAATTTTGTATCCTTCAACTTTACTGAATTCACTGATTAGCTGTAGTAGTTTTCTGGTGGCATCTTTAGGATTCTCTATGTATAGTATCATGTCATCTGCCAACAGTGACAGTTTTACCTCTTCTTTTCCAATTTGTATTCCTTTTATTTCTTTTACTTCTCTGATTGCCATGGCTAGGACTCCCAAAACTATGTTGAATAATAGTGGTGAGAGTGGACATCCTTGTCTTGTTCCTGATCTCATAGGAAGTGCTATCAGTTTTTCACCATTGAGAATGATGTTTGCCGTGGGTTTGTCGTATATGGCCTTTATTATGTTGAGGTAGATTCCCTCTATGCCCACTTTCTGGATAGTTTTTATCATAAATGGGTGTGGAATTTTGTCAAAAGATTTTTCTGCATCTATTGAGATGACCATATGGTTTTTATTCTTCAATTTGTTAATATGGTGTATCACATTGATTGATTTGCGTATATTGAAGAATCCTTGCATCCCTGGGATAAACCCCACTTGATCATGATGTATGATCCTTTTAATGTGCTGTTGGATTCTGTTTGCTAGTATTTTGTTGAGCATTTTTGCATCTATATTCATGAGTGATATTGGTCTGTAATTTTCTTTTTTTGTAGTATCTTTGTGTGGTTTTGGTATCAGGGTGATGGTGGCCTCATAGAATGAGTTTGGGAGTGTTCCTTCCTCTGCAATTTTTTGGAAGAGTTTGAGAAGGGTGGGTGTTAGCTCTTCTCTAAATGTTTGGTAGAATTCGCCTGTGAAGCCATCTGGGCCTGGACTTTTGTTTGCTGGAAGACTTTGAATCACAGTTTCAATTTCATTACTTGTGATTGGTCTGTTCATATTTTCTCTTTCTTCCTGGTTCAGTCTTGGAAGGTTATACCTTTCTAAGAATTTGTCCATTTCTTCCAGATTGTCCATTTTATTGGCATAGAGTTGCTTGTAATAGTCTCTTAGGATGCTTTGTATTTCTGCGGTGTCTGTTGTAACTTCTTTTTCATTTCTAATTTTACTGATTTGAGTCCTCTCCCTCTTTTTCTTCATGAGTCTGGCTAATGGTTTATCAATTTGTTTATCTCCTCAAAGAACCAGCTTTTAGTTTTATTGATCTTTGCTATTGTTTTCTTTGTTTCTATGTCATTTATTTCCGCTCTGATCTTTATGATTTCTTTCCTTCTGCTAACTTTGGGTTTTGTTTGTCCTTCTTTCTCTAGTTCCTTTAAGTGCAAGGTTAGATTATTTCTTTGAGATTTTTCTTGGTTCTTGAGGTAGGCTTGTACAGCTATAAACTTTCCTCTTAGAACTGCTTTTGCCGAATCCCGTAGATTTTGGAATGTCGTGTTTTCATTGTCATTTGTTTCTAGGTATTTTTTGATTTCCTCTTTGATTTCTTCAGTGATCTCTTGGTTATTTAGTAACATAGTGTTTAGTCTCCATGTGTTTGTTTTTTTTACATTTTTTCCCCTATAATTCATTTCTAATCTCATAGCGTTGTGGTCAGACAAGATGCTTGATATGATTTCAATTTTCTTAAATTTACTGAGGCTTGATTTGTGACCCAAGATGGGATCTGTCCTGGAGAATGTTCCGTGTGCACTTGAGGTGGAAGCGTAATCTGCTGTTTTTCGATGGAATATCCTATAAATATCAATTAAATCTATCTGGTCTATTGTGTCATGTAAAGCTCCTGTTTCCTTATTTATTTTCATTTTGTATGATCTGTCCATTGGTGTAAGTGAGGTGTTAAAGTCCCCCACTATTATTGTGTTACTGTTGATTTCCTCTTTTATAGCTGTTAGCAGTTGCCTTATGTATTCAGGTTCTCCTATGTTGGGTGCATATATATTTATAATTGTTATATCTTCTTCGTGGATTGATCCCCTGATCATTTTGTAGTATCCTTCCTTGTCTCTTGTAACATTCTTTATTTTAAAGTCTATTTTTTCTGATATGAGTATTGCTACTTGAGCTTTCTTTTGATTTCCATTTGCATGGAATATCTTTTTCCATCCCCTCACTTGCAGTCTGAATGTGTCCCTAGGTCTGAAGTGGGTCTCTTGTAGACAGCATATATATGGGTCTTGTTTTTGTATCCATTCAGCAATCCTGTGTCTTTTGGTTGGAGCATTTAATCCATTCACGTTTAAGGTAATTATCAATATGTATGTTCCTATTACCATTTTCTTAATTGTTTTGCATTTGTTTTTGTAGGTTGTTTTCTTCTCTTGTGTTTCCCACTTAGAGAAATTCCTTTAGCTTTTGTTGTAGAGCTGGTTTGGTGGTGCTGAATTCTCTTAGCTTTTGCTTGTCTGTAAAGCTTTTTTTTTTTTTTTTTTTTTGTGGTACGCGGGCCTCTCACTGTTGTGGCCTCTCCCATTGTGGAGCACAGGCTCCGGACGCGCAGGCCCAGCGGCCATGGCTCACGGGCCCAGCCGCTCTGCGGCATGTGGGACCTTCCCGGACCGGGGCACAAACCCATGTCCCCTGCATTGGCAGGCGGACTCTCAACCACTGCGCCACCAGGGAAGCCCTGTAAAGCTTTTGATTTCTCTGTCGAATCTGAATGAGATCCTTGCTGGGTAGAGTAATCTTGGTTGTAGGTTCTTCCATATCATCACTTTAAGTATATCATGCCACCCCCTTCTGGCTTGTAGAGTTTCTGCTGAGAAATCAGCTGTTAACCTTATGGGAGTTCCCTTGTATTTTATTTGTCCTTTTTCCCTTGCTGCTTTCAGTAATTTTTCTTTGTCTTTAATTTTTGCCAATTACATTACTATGTGTCTTGGCGTGTTTCTCCTTGGGTTTATCCTGTATGGGACTCACTGCGCTTCCTGGACTTGGGTGGCTATTTCCTTTCCCATGTTAGGGAAGTTTTCAACTATAATCTCTTCAAATATTTTCTCGGGTCCTTTCTCTCTCTTCTCCTTCTGGGACCCCTATGATGTGAATGGTGTTGCGTTTAATGTTGTCCCAGAGGTCTCTTAGGCTGTCTTCATTTCTTTTCATTCTTTTTTCTTTATTCTGTTCCACAGCACTGAATTCCACCATTCTGTCTTCAGGGTCACTTGTCCATTCTTGTGCCTCAGTTATTCTGCTATTGATTCCTTCTAGTGTAGTTTTCATTTCATTTATTGTATTGTTCATCTCTGTTTGTTTGTTCTTTAATTCTTCTAGGTCTTTGTTAAATATTTCTTGCATCTTCTCGATCTTTGCCTCCATTGTTTTTCTGAAGTCCTGGATCATCTTCACTATCATTATTCTGAGTTCTTTTTCTGGAAGGTTGCCTATCTCCACTTCATTTAGTCATTTTTCTGCGGTTTTATCTTGTTCCTTCATCTGGTACATAGCCCTCTGCCTTTTCATGTTGTCTATCTTTCTGTGAATGTGTTTTTTTTTGTGTGTGTGTGAATGTGGTTTTTGTTCCACAGGCTGCAGGATTGTAGTTCTTCTTGCTTCTGCTGTCTGTCCTCTGGTCGATCTCTGGATTATTCTTAACACTCATGTTTTTTGTTTTTTGTGTTTTTTTTAAGTAGTTCGGCTTTAAAAGAATTTTTTTAATGTTTTTTAAAAAGTTTTTATTTATTTATTTTTGGCTGCATTGGGTCTTTATTGCTGCGTGTAGGCTTTCTCCAGTTGCATTGAGCAGGGGCTGCTCTTCATTTCAGCGCGTGAGCTTCTTACTCTGGTGACTTCTCTTGTTGTGAAGCACAGGCTCTAGGTGTGCGGGCTTCAGTAATTGTGGCATGCAGGCTCAGTAGTTGTGGCTTGCAGGCTCTAGAGCGCAGGCTCAGTAGTTGTGGCCTGCATATAATTTTTGCTTGCAGCACTCATACATATGTTTTATAATTTAAAGGAGAAAGCAATCTATTATATTTACCCAAACTATTTCTGTTGCTCTTCCTTCATTCCTGAAGTTCCATGTTTCCCTTCACCTTAAAAAACTTCTTTTAGTGTCTGTTTTAGAGCAAGTCTTATGGTGATGAATTCTCTTAGTTTCTCTTCATCTGCAAATGTCTTTATTTCACCTTCATTCTTGAATGCTATTTTCACTGGATACACAGTCCTGGGTTGACAGTTCTTTGCTTTCATCACTTCAAAAATATTTCACTCTTTTCTGTTCATGTGGTTTCTAATAACAGTCATTTGAATCACTGTTCTCTCATATGTATTGTGTCATTTTTTTTTTCCTGGATTCTTTCAAGATTTAAAAATTGTTTTGTCTGCAGTAGTTTGATTATGCTTTTGGACATTGTTTTCTTAGAGATTATCCTGTTTGGGGTTTGTTGAGATACTTGTGTCTGTAAATTTGTGTCTTTAACCATATTTGGGGGAGTTTTTAGCCATGATTCCAAATATTTTTTCAACACCAATGTCGCCTCTCATTTTGGGATACCAATGCATGAATGTTAGACCTTTGATTATCCGAGAGATGCCTTAGGCTTTGTTCACTGTTTAAAAATTTTTTTTCTCTATTCTTAGTTTGTGTACTTTCTTTTGATATGTCTTCAAGTTTCCTATTTTTTCTGTCATTTTCATTCTGCTCTTGAGCCTGTCCAGTGAATTTTGATTTTCATATATTGTATTTTGCAATTCTAAAGTTTCCTTTTTAAAAATAGCTCCTGCTTCTCTGTTGAGAATGAATGCCTGTCTTTTCATTCATTTCAAGAGCATTCATCTTTACCTCATAGCTGATGGTTATAATAGCTGCTTTGGTCTTTGTCTGATAATTCCAATATCTGGGTCATCTTGGGTTTGACACCTGTTCATTTTCTTTTCCCTTCAGTATTGGGACTCTGGGTCCTGTTATAATGCTGTGGAGAAAGTTGACTTTTTTTGAGGCAATCAACCTGATAACCTCGTTGAGTACAGATCTGAAGTTTTGTCTTGCCTACTGCTGGTAGTGATTTTGTAGCTCTGTTCATTCATCCCTTTCATGCTAGGATAGCACTGTGGTTATTTTTTTCTTTGTTGTAACTAGCATTTTACTTTTTTAAATTGAATTATATTTGATTTACAATGTTGTGTTAACTTCTGCTGTCCAGCAAAGTGATTCAGTTATACATATATATATATATATATATATTGCTTTTCATATTCTTTTCCATTATGGTTTATCACATTTTACTTGTTTAATCAATTTCTTGCAGTTGATTAAAGGCATAATAATGCCTACCTAGTAGAGTATTGTAAAGACCAAATGAAATAATATACACAGAATCACCTAGTAGTACAATATCTAGCACATACAGAGCCTTTTAATAAATGTTGTTATTCTCGTTTCTTCAAATGCACTATCTCTTTGCCTGGCCTAATTGAAAATTTATTTAAATCTTCTTTGCTTCACTCTTGCCCATTTTCATGAATTGGAAATGCCACATAAAGTGTTCTACCAAATTACAATGATATTTTCAAAGGATTTGCTATTGTGTCCTCTTGGATTGTCTCAGAGTCCTTGACTGGAGGAATATACAAGTGATAAATCTGTTTTTGGTGGGGGAGGGAGGTAAAATATATATATAACATAAAATTTATCATTTTAATTATTTTTAAACGGGTAATTCATTGACATCATGTACATTCCCAATGTTGTGCAACCCTCAATCACCACTGTGCCTTTCCCGAGCTTGTTCACCATCCCAAACAGAAACTCTGTACCATTAAACAATGATTTTTCATTCTCTCCTCCCCTAGCCCCTGGTAACCTTTTTTCTACTTTGTGTCTCTTTTAATTACTCTATTCTAAGTGCCTCATAGATGGAATCATACAATATTTGTCCTTTTATGATTGGCTTATTTCACTTACCATAATGTCTTCAAGGTTCATTCGTGTTGTAGCATGTATCAGAATTTCATTTCTTGATAAGCAACAAGGTCCTGCTGATTAGCACAGGGAAACGTATTCACTATTCTGTGATAAACCATAATGAAAATGAATATAAAAAAAGAATGTATATATATGTATAACTGAATCACTTTGCTGTACAGTAGAAATTAACACAACTTTGTAAATCAACTATACTTCAATAAAAAAAAGAATTTCATTCCTTTTTAAGGCTGAATAATATTCCAGTGTTTCTGTATACCGCATTTTGTTTAATCATCTGTCAGTGGATGTTTGGGTTGTTTTCAGCTTTTGTGTATTGTGAATAATGCTGCCATGAGCATTGGTGTACAAGTATCTGGCTGAGTCCCTGCTTCCAATTCTTTTGGGTATATACAGTAACATATCTTTTTTTTGGATTCATGCCTCCTTGATTGTCTGCCATCCATCAGTGGGGTCTGTTTTTTGACTTCTTCTAGTGATAGAAATGAGTCTAGCTCCCTCTGTTTGAAGATTTGCTTTCTGGCATAAAATATGGGCTGTTTGTTTAGCAAACCATCAGAAATGTCCTGCTGTCTTCTAGGTACTGTGCTATTCCTGAGAATACAGCGATGAAACATAACTTCCCTGTCTTTTAGCTGTGCAAAGTCTAAGAGATACAGTGACATCAACTCTGAACTGATATGAGGTGTTTTTATTGTTTTGTTTTGTTTTTTTGTGGTATGTGGGCCTCTCATTGTTGTGGCCTCTCCCGTTGCGGAGCACAGGCTCTGGACGCGCAGGCTCAGCGGCCATGGCTCGCGGGCCCAGCCGCTCTGCGGCATGTGGGATCTTTCCAGACCAGGGCACGAACCCACATCCCCTGCATCAGCAGGCGGACTCTCAACCACTGCGCCATCAGGGAAGCCCGAGGTGTCTTTTTTTTTTTTTTTTCTGATTTATGACTTTTTAATAGAGAAATAAAAATGAAAACACATATATCATCTGTTTAAAAATTCTTGAAAAGAATGAGAGTATATGAAGTCCATCCTATTCTGTAGTGGAAGTACATCAGCAGGTGCTGTGATAAAGAGAAGTGGTGAGGAGTTGGGGTAGATGCCAGGAAAGCTGAATTTGCTAGGTTGATCAGAGAAGGCCTGTGTGAGGAAGAGCCATTTTAGGGAAGCCTTGCAGGTGAGGAAGAACTCACCTTGGGATGAACTAGAGCACAGTGTCTGGTGGAGGGCCTACTATGTCCGGATGTGTTGACCATCCGCCTTCAGCTTTACATGGTCAGGACTCAGCTAAGCTTACTCTGGGAAGTCCATTTGAAATGCCCTTCCGTTGTCCCACATTCCATATTTAGATGCTTCCATTTATTTGTTCTTATGGCTTCTTGTGCCTTCCTTTTATGTCATTTACCTCCCCTATAATTATTTGTGTAGGTATTTGTTGAATGCCCTTTGCTTTACCTGATATGTCCTGTGATGGTGGGTGGGGATGCTTCTGTATTATTCACAATATCCCCAGCCTAGTAACTGTCACTTAATAAGCACTTAATAAACATTTGTCGAAAAATGAAAGAATGCCATTTGGGTATCACCTGGGGGAGCATTAGTTTTTGAGGGCTGAGGGGCTCAGACCTGGTATGACCTGTCTTATGTTGGAAAGGCAGCTTTTCCTTGGCACGAGAACACTGATCCAATCAACAGGGTTAAGGTCGGTTCACAGTAACTGAAGAGTTTTGGCAAGAGCGATCCAGGACTGGCTGATTGGATAAGAAGGGAACATGGTCAGACAACCGTATTTTATGTCTGTTTTTGAAAGGAGTAGTTGTCCACCTGTCTTAGGAGTCAGTGTGTGGTGTAGGCTCAGGAAGCAAAGCATGTTAACCCTGGAAACTGAGAACCCAATATAATAAGATAACAGGGCACAATATCTTATTCCAGCCTGCTCCAAAACAAGGCACCTGATCAGAATGAGTGTGAGTGAGGTGTGTTGGGGTCCCAGGGGCTCAGATTCCAAATATCTGTTTAAGGTGTTCTTAAGTGTCTTTTCAAGTCATGGGTCTTTTGAGGTCTGTCTTGGATTAAGAAATAAAAATGATTCTCACATCCCCCCTACCTCCCAGCTGTTGGCGTTTGCGCCATAAAATCTCCTTGGTGAGACAAAGACAGACTATCTAGTAGGGAGTCCTGCTCAGGGGATATCCAGCATTAAGAAAAATTTATGCAAAAATGAAGGTTTAGAATGGAGGGAGCTTCCAAAATCTTCAGGCAAAAACCCTTCCTCTTGTAGATGAGGCAGCCATGGCCCAGGAGGGGAAATGGCTCCCCTCAGTTCTCAGTAATGTTTGAGGGGGGCCACGAAATAGTACCTGAGAACTAGTATAGTACCTTTCCCCTTACGGACCCCTGTGCAAAACCCATAAGACAACGGCTGATTCTCTCTCTCTTTAAAAGTATATCCCACTGAAAAAGCATATCCCACTGATAGACTATATTTAAAATTGGTGTTTATCCAGAAGATGGTCACGCAAGGTGCTGAGGGCTTTGGAAACCATGGAAACCTCAGGAAAAGGTGAACTTATTTGTAAAATAAATGTTGATCCTGTGTATGCTATGGGCCTGGCAGTGCCAGACGGCTGGCAGAAGACCTCAGACATCCCAAAAGTCAAGAATTTCCCATGTACCTAGGGAGGGCAAAAGAAAAAAGAAAAAAGAAAAAATGGAGACAAAAGAACAGGGACAGGACCTGCACCTAGGGGAGGGAACTGTGAAGGAGGAAAGGTTTTCACACACTAGGAAGCCCCTTCACTGGCAGAGATGGGGTGGGGACAGGTGGGAAGCTTCGGAGCCATGGAGGAGGGCGCAGCCACAGGGTTGCGGAGGGCAAAGCAGAGAGATTCCCACAAAGAGGATCGGTGCCGACCAGCACTCACCAGACTGAGAGGCTTATGTGCTCACCCGCCAGGGTGGGCGGGGTTGGGAGCTGAGGCTCAGGCTTCGGACGTCGGATCCCAGGGAGAGGACTGGGGTTGGCTGCGTGAACACAGCCTGAAGGGGGCTAGTGCCCCACAGCTAGCCAGAAGAGTCCAGGAAAAAGCCTGGACTTGCCTAAGAGGCAAGAGACCATTGCTTAAGGGTGTGCGAGGAGAGGGGATTCAGGGTGCCCCCTAACCGAGCTCCAGAGATGGGTGTGAGCCGTGGCTGTCAGTGCAGACACCAGAGACGAGCATGAGACTCTAAGGCTGCTGCTGCAGCCGCCAAGAAGCCTGTGTGCAAACACAGGTCACTATCCACACCGCCCCTCCCGGAAGCCTGTGCAGCCCGCCACTGCCAGGATCCTGTGATCCAGGGACAACTTGCCCAGGAGAATGCACAGCGCGCCTCAGGCTGGTGCAATGTCACACTGGCCTTTGCCGCCGCAGGCTTGCCCCGCTTTCCGTACCCCTCCCTTCCCCCCGGCCTGAGTGAGCCAGAGCCCCCTAATCAGCTGCTCCTTTAACCCCGTCCTGTCTGGGTGAAGAACAGACACCCTCAGGTGACCTACACGCAGAGGTGAGTCCAAATCCAAAGCTGAACCCCAGGAGCTGTGCGAACAAAGAAGAGAAAGGGAAATCTCTCCCAGCAGCCTCAGGAGCAGCGGATTAAACCTCCACAATGAACTGGATGTACCCTGCATCTGTGGAACACCGGAATAGACAACGAATCATCCCAAAGTTGAGGTGGTGGACTTTGGGAGCAACTGTGGACTTCGTGTTTGCTTTCTGCATCTAATTTCTTCCTGGCTTTATGTTTATCTTAGTTTAGTATTTAGAGTTTATTATCATTGGTAGATTTATTTATTGATTTGGTTGCTCTCTTCCTCCTTTTATATATATATATATATATATATATATTTTTTTTTTTTTTTTTCTTTTTCTCTTTTTGTGAGTGTGTATGTGTATGCTTGTTTGTGTGATTTTGTCTGTATAGCTTTGCTTTTACCATTTGTCCTAGGGTTCTGTCTGTCCTTTTTTTTTTTTTTAGTATAGTTTTTAGCTCTTGTTATAATTGGTGGATTTGTTTTTTGGTTTGGTTGCTATCTCCTTTCTTTTTTTTATTACTTTTTAATTAAAAAATTTTTAATAATGATTTTTTATTGTTTATTTTAATAACTTTATTTTATTTTATTTTATTTATTTCTTTTTTTTTCTCCCTTTTCTTCTGAGCTGTATGACTGACAGGGTCTTGCTGCTCTGGCCGGGTGTCAGGCCTGTGCCTCTGAGGTGGGAGAGCTGAGATCAGGACATTGGTCCACCAGAGACCTCCCAGCTCCCCATAATATCAAGTGGCGAAAGCTCTCCCAGAGATCTTCATCTCAACGCTAAGACCCAGCTCCACTCAACAACCAGCAAGCTACAGTGCTGGATACCCTATGCCAAACAACTAGCAAGACAGGAACACAACACCACCCACTAGGAGAGAGGCTGCCTAAATTCATAATAAGGTCACAGACACCCCAAAACACACCACCCAACGTGGTCCTGCCCACCAGAAAGACAAGATCCAGCCTCATCCACCAGAACACAGGCACTAGTCCCCTCCACCAGGAAGCCTACACAACCCACTGAACCAACCTTAGCCACTGGGGGCAGACACCCAAAACAACAGGAATTACGAACCTGCAGCCTGCAAAAAGGAGACCTCAAACACAGTAAGTTAAGCAAAATGAGAAGACAGAGGAACACACAGCAGATGAAGGAGAAAGATAAAAACCCACCAGACCAGACAAATGAAGAGGAAATAGGCAGTCTACCTGAAAAAGAATTCAGAATAATGTTAGTCAGGATGATCCATAATCTTGGTAGAATGGAGAAAATACAAGAAACTTTTAACAAGAACCTAGAAGAACTAAAGAGCAAACAAACAGTGATGAACAACACAATAAATGAAATTAAAAATTCCCTAGAAGGAATCAATAGCAGAATAACTGAGGTAGAAGAACAGATAAGTGACCTGGAAGATAAAATAGTGGAAATAACTACTGCAGAGCAGAATATAGAAAAATGAATGAAAAGAATTGAGGACAGTCATAGAGACCTCTGGGACAACATTAAACACACCAACAGTCAAATTATATTATAGGGGTCCCAGAAGAAGAAGAGAAAAAGAAAGGGATTGAGAAAATATTTGAAGAGATTATAGTTGAAAACTTCTCTAATATGGGAAAGGAAATAGTCAATCAAGTCCAGGAAGGGCATAGAGTCCCATACAGGATATTTTCAAGGAGAAACAAGCGAAGACACATATTAATCAAACTATAAAAATTAAATACAGGGGCTTCCCTGGTGGCACAATGGTTAAGAATCCGCCTGCCAATGCAGGGAAAATGGGTTCGAGCCCTGGTCTGGGAATATCCCACATGCCACGGAGCAACTAAGCCTGTATGCCACAGCTACTGAGCCTGTGCTCTAGAGCCTGCAAGCCATAACTACTGAGCCCATGTACCACAATTACTTAAGCCTGCACACCTAGAGCCCGTGCTCCGCAACAAGAGAAGTCACCACAATGAGAAGCCTGCGCACCGCAACAAACAGTAGCTCCCACTCGCCAGAACTAGAGAAAGCCTGTGCACAGCAACGAAGACCCAATGCAGGCAAAAATAAATAAATAAATAATTAAAAAATTAAATACAAAGAAAAAATATTAAGAGCAGCAGGGAAAAACAACAAATAACATACAAGGGAATCCCCATAAGGTTAACAGCTGATCTTTCAGCACAAACTCTGCAGGCCAGAAGGGAGTTGCAGGACATATTCAAAGTGATGAAAGGGAAAAACCTACAACCAAGATTACTCTACCCAGCAAGGATCTCATTCAGATTTGACAGAGAAATTAAAACCTTTACAGACAAGAAGAAACTAAGAGAATTTAGCACCACCAAACCAGCTTTACACCAAATGCCACAGGAACTTCTCTAGGCAGGAAACACAAGAGAAGGAAAAGACCTAGAACAAGAAATCCAAAACAATTAAGAAAATGGTAATAAGAACATGTATGTTGATAACTACCTTAAATGTAAATGGATTAAAGGCTCCAACCAAAAGACATAGACTGCCTGAATGGATACAAAAACAAGACCCGTATACATGCTGTCTACAAGAGACCCACTTCAGACCTAGGGACACATACAGACTGAAAGTGAGGGGATAGAAAAAGGTATTCCATGCAAATGGAAATCAAAAGAAAGCTGGAGTAGTAATTCTCATATCAGACAAAAGAGACTTTAAAATAAAGACTATTACAAGAGACAAAGAAGGACACTATATAATGATCAAGGGATCAATCCAAGAAGAAGATATAACAATTGTAAATATTTATGAATCCAACATAGGAGCACCTCTACATAAGGGAAATGCTAACAGCTATAAAACGGGAAATCAACAGTAACACAATCATAGTGAAAGTGAACACCTCACTTTCACCAGTGGACAGATCATCTGAAATGAAAATATATAAGGAAACACAAGCTTTAAATGATACATTAAACAAGATGGACTTAATTGATTTTTATAGGATATTCCATCCAAAAACAGCAGAATACACTTTCTACTCAAGTGCTTATGGAATATTCTCCAGGATAAATCATATCTTGAGTCACAAATCTAGCCATGGTAAATTTAAGAAAATTGAAATCATATCAAGTATCTTTTCCAACCACAACGTTGTGAGACTAGATATCAATTACAGGAAAAAAATCTGTACAAATACAAACACATGGAGGCTAAACAATACACTACTTAATAACCAACAGATCACTGAAGAAATCAAAGAGGAAATCCAAAAATACCTAGAAACAAATGACAATGAAAACACGACGACCCCAAACCTATGGGATGCAGCAAAAGCAGTTCTAAGAGGGAAGATTATAGCAATACAATCCTACCTCAAGAAACAAGAAACATCTCAAGTAAACAACCTAACCTTACACCTAAAGCAATTATAGAAAGAAGAACAAAAAACCCCAAAGTTAGCAGAAGGAAGGAAATCATAAAGATCAGATCAGAAATAAATGAAAAAGAAATGAAGTAAACGATAGCAAATATCAATAAAACTAAAAGCTGGTTCTTTGAGAAGATCAACAAAATTGAGAAACCATTAGCCAGACTCATCAAGAAAAAAAAGGAAGAAGACTCAAATCAATAGAATCAGAAATGAAAAAGCAGAAGTAACAACTGACACTGCAGAAATACAAAGGATCATGAGAGATCACTACAAGAAACTGTATGCCAATAAAATGGAGAACCTGAAAGAAATGGACAAATTCTTAGGGAGACCCCAAATAGCCAAAGCAATCTTGAGAAAGAAAAATGGAGCTAGAGGAATCAGGCTCCCAGACTTCAGAGTATACTACAAATCTACAGTAATCAAGACAGTATGGTACTGGCACAAAAACAGAAGTATAGATCAATGGAACAGGCTAGAAAGCCCAGCGATAAACCTACACACATATGGTCATCTTATTTTTGATGAAGGAGGCAAGAATATACAATGGAGAAAAGACAGTCTCTTCAATAAGTGGTGCTGGGAAAACTGGACAGCTACATGTAAAATAATGAAATTAGAACACTCCTTAACACCATACACAAAAATAAACTCCAAATGGATTAAAGACCTAAATGTACGGCCAGATACTATAAAACTCTTACAGGAAAACATAGGCAGAACACTGACATAAATCACAGTGAGATCCTTTGACCTAATGAAACTTAAAAGCTTTCTCACAGCAAGGGAAAACATAAACAAGAAGAAAAGACAACCGTCAGAATGGGAGAAAAAATTTGCAAATGAAGGATTAAATGACGAAGGAATAATCTCCAAAATTTACAAGCAGCTCATGCAGCTTAATATCAATAAAACAAACAACCCAATCCAGAAATGGGCAGAAGACCTAAATAGACATTTCTCCAAAGAAGATGTACAGATTGCCAACAAACACATGAAAGAATGCTGAACATCGGTAATCATTAGAGAAATGCAAATCAAAACTACAATGAGGTATCACCTCACTCCAGTCAGAATGGCCATCATCAAAAAATCTACAAACTATAAATGCTGGAGAGGATGTGGAGAAAAGAGAACCCTCTTGCACTGTTGGTGGGAATGTAAATTGATACAGTCACTATGCAGAACAGTTTGGAGGTTGTTTAAAAAACTAAAAATAGACGTACCATACGACCCAGCCGTCCCTCTATTGGACATATACCCTGAGAAAACCATAATTCAAAAAGAGTCTTGTACCACAATGTTCATTGCAGCTTTATTTACAATAGCCATGACATGGAAGCAACCTAAGTGTCCATCAACAGATGAATGGATAAAGAAGATGTGGCACACATATACAATGGAATATTACTCAGCCATAAAAAGAAATGAAATTGAGTTATTTGTAGTGAGGTGCATGGACGTTGAGTCTGTCATACAGAGTGAAGTAAGTCAGAAAGAGAAAAGCAAATACCATATGCTAACACATATATATGGAATCTAAAAATAAAAGGTTCTGAAGAACCTAGGGGCAGGACAGGAATAAAGACGCACATGTAGAGAATGGACTTGAGGACATGGGGAGGGCAAAGGGTAAGCTGGGACGAAGTGAGAGAGTGGTATGGACATATATACACTGCCAAATGTAAAATAGATAGCTAGTGGGAAGCCGCTGCATAGCACAGGGAGATCAGCTCAGTGCTTTGTGACCACCTAGAGGGGTGGTATAGGGAGGTTGGGAGGGAGACTCAAGAGGGAGGAGATATGGGGATGTATGTATATGTATAGCTGATTCACTTTGTTATGAAGCAGAAACTCACACACCATTGTTAAGCAATTATACTCCAATAAGGATGTTAAAAAAAAAAACCTCCCCTTACTTAGAACTTAACCATAACCATTACGTTAGCAGTTCAAAGATTTTGAGAAGTTCTGCAATTAAAAACTAGTATAAATTGATTAACTCGGTGCTTTCCTGGCTAGTTTGAATGCTTTGATTATGTTACTTTTTCTCCCCCCTGTACGTTGTAAAGTCATGTGGAAGACTTGGGAAACAGCCACTGGGAAATGCTTGGATAGTAGAACAGAGTTATAAATTGAATATCTGCGGCTGTAGGTTCTTTTCCTGGCTCTGTCACTACCTGCCACATTTCAAGGCTTATTTTTCCATCCTTAAAATGAGGGAATTTAAATACACGACCTCCCTGATCCTTCCCATCTTTAAAATCCTGCGGCACTATAATCCTGCGTCTGTTAACTATGCAGCCAGGCTGGGAAAGCATCTTATATGCCTTTTCTATATTCTGTCTTTTGTTTGACCTTTTTTCTCAGAAGCCTCAGAAACTT